>NC_134269.1:125876415-127076415 GCF_031893055.1 Leptodactylus fuscus
TGAACACTTAACATCCAGATTTTAATCATCTTCAAGCAATGAAGGCAATTTTCGGTCTTAAAGAATGCAGGCAGCCTATGGAAAGTTTATTATTTCAGCTGTATGAGATGAGAGGCCTGGGTTTTATCACAAGCCAAGCTAATTAGATTGCTAGTATGTCACTCATCAGAAATGGAATTACTAAATGTAACACCCGCCTGAGCCAAGAGAGAAAAGTCTACAACTGGCAGAGACTAAGGGCAAGCATTTAGTTGTCATGAACCCACCATTAGATCCAGATATCTAACTTGCTTCCTTAACAAGACTGGCAGCTCCAGCTAGTGCTCAACACAAATGAGAAACGATTAATCCATTATTTCCACACTGTGCAATGTTCTTTACAGATCAATGCTGTGACAAACTAATTACCAATTCCATTTTCTTCCATTTCTACTCCAAAGGACTATTTTAATTTAATAATACATGTCACAATGTGTGCTCTTGCTAGATGTTTACAAGACAAAAAAAAGTGATACTTTCCAATTTCATCATACCACTTTAATAAATAAATGTGAGACTCTTTATGCCCAACTAGAAAATTTACTAAAAATAGTGAAAAGTAGTTTTTATAGCTTTTTTCCAAATACAAAATCATTTATATCCTAAAGGATCAGTTGCTTAGGCTCAGTTCACATCTGCATTCGAACCATTCCATTCCCCTGCAAGCAACACTTTTCTCTCCACATTTTTCGTGCAGAAACAGAGCAGAAATAACATGGACCCCATTATAGTCTATGGGGTCCACGGGTTTCCTTAGGTAACTGCTTTTTTATGCGGATAGGTTCCTGTTCGGGGCATCCCCAAGTGGACTCCCCGTACGAAAACCCAAATGTGAAGCGGGCCTAAGCTTGGCCTGACAACTGCTGTGTAAAGTTCAGCTCCCACTTGTTATACATTTACTTTCCTTGGAATTCAGGAAACTTTAAACAATTTCAATCATACACATTGTAATTATTATACAATCTATCTATCTATATATAAGTCTTATATTACGGAGTCTGGGCCAGAACTGGAATCAGAGTCAGGGCGGAAACACTGAAATCTGACTTACACTTTACAGTTCTGTTTTCACATTGTTATGCAGCTCTGCCATCCATTAGCTGATAGTTACATGCAATTTCCTCTGCTAAACAAGTTTGCAAATAGAAGCCATCTCTAATAGAGGGCTTGTGCTGAGACAGAATTACAGTATATAGGGATTAGCTTCAGGCTGGATACACAGAATGCAGAAAAATGTGAAGGATTTTTGAGAGCCGTAGAATGACTGCATGATACTTGGTAGTAACCGCACCCTGTTTGAGGGACACTGCTGATCACTGGGAAGTTTTTGGCCATGGTCTAGGACTAGATACTGTTCCTGCCTAAAGAAAGTAGCCACAGTAATGTGGTGATTCATTATCAGCAGCCGTACGTCACAGGGTTAAAGATGGCCATGCAATTTACATTTTTGTTGTCTGAAATTACATATTCATCCATTTTGGGTGATAAATTGGCTGATACATAGATACCACAGTTCGTTGATGGCTTCCTTTAGTCTGCCACCAAAACCAGGCTGGCTATGCTGGATATTATGGCCAACTTGTGAAGACTCCATATGTGTGTGTTTTCTTTTTAATATTTAAGGCTGAGGCCCCACATTGCAGAAACACAGCTTTTTTTGTTGCAATATTTGAGCCAAAGTCAATAATGGTTACAGAAAGAATGGGGAATATAAAGAAAGCTTTTATACTTGTCCCTTCTACTCAATCCACTCCTGGATTTGGCTAAAAAAAAAACTGCAACAAAATCAACTGCTTTTCCACCCCATGGGGCTTTAGCCGAAAATGATTTTCTGGTGCTTTTCACCTGATGAAGTTTCCTTAGGACAAAGCTGCACATGCTTCATGCTAATTCTATCTGGCCTGTTGAAGAGCATTTCATGACCATAATGTTACTTCCATTCACGAACTGTATTTATCCTAATCATAAGACTGTGTGGCTCTCACTTGTGTTGTACATGGATTGCCAAACTACTGGAGTGCACTTCATATCTCTTCAATATGTTTTGTGGAGGGGTTCGGTCAGTCCCCTGTGGAATTTTGCACCCACCTCGACTTATTAGAGAGTGCTGCCTACACATATATTATCAATTGAAGATCTGTGAGGGTACAACACCTGGACCCCCATGGCTCAACCGTTTAAAGCAGGAGTGTCGCCCCCCAAGCTTCATGGGCTATGTGACACTGACTGTGGAGTCTGCGTCTAGAATACTGATGTGTTTAATACCCCTTATATCAGTGGAACTCTAAGGGGGCTCTCCAGGACGCGTTTCATACTTACTCTGTGGGTCATCCCAAATACAGCCATTGAGGAATAAGTGGTGAAACCCTACTGTGCAGCTTTTGCTTTCTACAGCCCACTGACAAGTGTATGTTGTCCCCTGCAACAGTTTTGTAAATCACAGAGTGTTCGCTGCATGCATTTTTCTGCAATGTGTGGATAGGATTCAGTAGAATCCTATCCACTACCCAGTGGCTGTAAAATGCCATGTTTTTTTTCTGCAGCATTTCTGCTGCGCCCAAATTGCAGTGTATACACCATGAGGGGCCTCAGCTTAAACTAGGATTGTTAGCAAGTATGCAGGGACAGTGTACTGTGCAGTTTAACAGAGTAAACATTCAATTGTATGAAGGAGTTATTAAGACTCTACATCAGCAAAATGGTATGACATTCTTAAAGATGACTTTTTCTAAAGTAAAGGGGGGGAGGAGAGAGACTGAATTCCCATATGCACAACCTTAAAAAAAGATCACAGCTTTATATATGAATAATAAAACAGAATTTTCTTCTGTACAGAAACTTGAAAAGAGCAGCTAAGCTGAAGGTCCATACTGGTATCACACTGAGAGTGTCTTCGCTTTGAAGGCTGATAGAGTTATATAAGGTGATTGTAAAATAATTGTTCTTATCAATTAAAGGGAACCAAGGAGATATTAAAATGACTCTTAATCACTCCAGAAATTTTCTTGACTTACTATATGGTCATAAAAGACCATTCCCTCAATAGCAATAGATGTCTTCTCACAGTCTATTCTTATCCTGCTTTGACTTTCTTCAGTAAGTCACATGATCACACAGACCCTTTTTCCCCCCTAGCATGGGTTGCTCTAAAGCAGGAGGTCTCTCTATGCTGCCTGCAGATACTATTGCTACCATTTGACCTCAGATCCATTAAAGTCCTTAATTCCTCTATAAAAATGCTTTGCTACTCATCTTCTGCCTCTCATATAGTCTACTCCTTATAGCCCCTCTCTCACAGTCAGGTCAGCATACCCCATTACCTTCCCCATGTTGACGTCATCCTCATAGTGTAAGGTCCTAGAAGGTCAAAGCACAATTTCATGGTTAGACTATTAGGGAAACTATCAGGGACATCCTTTACCTCTGCAGGTCAGAAACCTGGTCACATTTACGGCTGATCGTTTACCTGTCCATACTAAGCTGCATATTACTAATATAATAGGAGGAAAAAGCAATGGTGGTTACTATGACAAATTTACTTCTAAAAAAAAAATAAGCCACCCGTACACATTTTTTCTCCTTCTCCCACACCCAATGATTCTGTCAGGGTGACATGCAAATAAGACTAGCTTGTGACTCCTGGTATGAGGGACTCAAGGTTTC
This sequence comes from Leptodactylus fuscus, assembly GCF_031893055.1. Classification (NCBI taxonomy): domain Eukaryota; kingdom Metazoa; phylum Chordata; class Amphibia; order Anura; family Leptodactylidae; genus Leptodactylus; species Leptodactylus fuscus. Next base: position 125,880,118 of record NC_134269.1, read on the forward strand.
ATTACATAAGAGAATATATATGGACTAACCTGCTGACTGTGACAGGGCTGGCCGACTGTTTTCTATGTATGAGGCTCCTGATTCTCTTACAACAGATAGTGTCAGGCAAAGAAATACTGGGCATAATGAATCCGTTCATGTCCAATCCCCTGTTTCTGGGTGATAAATCTCTACCAGTGATATCTACCATCAACTTACCCAAATCCTCTGAGCAAGCATGTGTACATATCAATTAGATGAGCATTCAACTGACAGCCATTGAAAGTGTATGGACAACTCAAATCCTAAATATGGTTGTTGTTACTGCTGTGGTACACCCAGGAATGCACTGCAACACTACATATACAGTTCATATATGACGCCGTGCAAGGTACCAGTCAACTGCCAGAAGGTATACAGCAGTTTTCCACTGTTCCACAGTCTCTTTTAATGGATTACGACTATTATATTACTGCTTCAGATACAGCATATTACTGTAGGATAGTACTTACTGCACATAATCCTGACACGGTTCTATGTACTGTTCCAGTAGGTCTTCTTGCTCACCTCCTCCTATCAAACACTTGTTACAGCTGTTGAAGGGGCATTTCAGGGGTCACAATAATAAAAGACACACTCGGAGCAATTATTTCTATTTCTGATGTTACAGTCTTGATGCGAATTAATTTCCTTAATCCCACACTGCTAATAACATTACAAATCAGACAGCCTTTGAACCCTGATTCAGAGGAGAGGTTTTTCCCTACGAAGAAAATCTAGAAGATTAATGCAAGTCAAGCTAGGAAAGCAATCCTTAATAGAATTCACATCTTTTCCCGGGTGATAAGAAAAAGTCTAAGTATTATGGAATGATTTCATTTAGAGGGAAAAGAATCAGTTAGCAGAGACCTAAACAACCTACCAGCATAATAAAGAGAAGACATAATGAAAGCCAATTAGAAATCTCATGCATTTGCAATAAGGACACTGTTTCACTGAGGTCAGGAACATCATTTACTGTAGAAGAGCCCCGGTATCAAAAGGAATCACCTGGCTGTTCACAGAACATGACACATCAAATGGAAACCGATCGCTCGGCAGCACTTCAAAATCGCATTTATGATAGGCGACTGATTTATAGATCGGAGAATATTGTTATTCAACACTACAGCTACTGTACCAGACAGACAAAATGGGAATCAATTTAACAAAGTGAATGCAATTTTCTCCCTAGCCTTTAGCAGATTAACAGAACAGTAACACTGCCCTGTTAACTCTCTACTACCAGACAGATGAGAGCCATTACACACACATGTAAAAAGGGAGTCGCCCATCTTGGGCAGGGTCTGTCGGCTAAAAGAAAGCCAAAAAAAATCATATGGCTGTAAACGTCTGCACAGAACAGGGACATACAAGAGAAATGGCATCAAATGCATGAAAATATTACATATATTACTTAAATGATAACTTTATATCAAGGCCAAAAAAATTATGCCAATGTCTTAAAAATTTGAGATATATATATTAAAGATTTCCAGCATAACCTGTTGCTCTTAGAGAATCTGGTTTCCCCCTAACTTCCAGAAACACTCCAGCTTGTAAAGGCAGCAATTCAGATGATAAATGTACATAAAGAAAATGCTGAGAAGGCAGATGGACCTTTGCTGTACCAGCCATAATTCTTCATAAAACCATACACACACAGTAGCAGCCATGAACGATCCAATTGACAGCTGATCACACGTTCATGGCGTTTCGTTGAGGTCATGCCTACTGTACATAAGTAGTAGATGCTGGATAGCAAGAAAATGGCGATTTTCATGCGTGAACATACGCCAAGGATCTATCCAAGTGTAAAGGAGTTTGCCAACAGCCAGGCAAGGAGAGAGCCAATGATAACTAGCTATGGCTCTATTGAGCAATAGCTATTGTAGAAGAAAATGTTACTATGAGGAGATTTGTAGATCAGTGGCACAAACGTGAGGAGCAATGCATTTCCAATCGTGACCAGCTTTTAGTCAGTGTTCGGTAGCTTGTGCTATTTACTTCTGGACCACAAGCTTTAAGTAAATGAAAGGAGTCGGATGATACCAATGACCCCGGCTTCCTGTTTACAGTAGTTAATAGTTTCTTTTACAAATAACAGACTTTAACATGACCAGGAAGCTTTAGGAAAGAAAAAAATCCCTATTCCCATTTCCTGGGTTCATGGGAACTAATAAAAGTCATGGACCTTCAATATGACACACTTCACCATAAAGTCTCTTGAGGTTTGTCTGCAACACAGCTTTGTAATAAGCTTCTCTTTGTATGAAGATCATACAAGAAGGAATTAAGCCAGGGCATAATGTTATCGTGATCCACTGCGCATAAACATAAGCTCATGCTTCACGGAATGTTTGCAATTTTTTGATATCTTAAAAACTCACCATTAATATGGATAAGTATGATTAAAAAAGGCCACCCCAAGAACCTATCTAGGCTATGCAGATAGAAAAGGTAAATCAAGAGGTCAACATTAGGATCTGTTCAGCCTGTTAATATGGACAAATAATACTAAGAGGATTTATCTAGTCTGTGACTGTATGCAACTAAACTGGTTTGCAGAAGTTCATGTGCTCAACTTCATTCAGTAAAACAGTCTGGAAGAACGAGGCCAGCCACATCAGTATACTGACATACAGGCAGCTTCAATAGAAATTCAATGAAGAAATGTTTGCTCCAACACTTCTGTTAAGGGGTACCAGTCATATAGTGTAGACTTATGCATTCTCAACTCAGCAGGACAGTAATTTACAACTTAAGGTTAAGGCTCCACGTAGCGGAAAGGCAGCTTTTTTTTTTTTTTTTTTTTGTTTCAGATTTTGCTGCAGTCTTTTGAGCCAAAGCCAGGAGTAGATTGAGCAGAACGGTGAAGTTTAAGAAATTCCTATATATTTCCCATTCCTTTTGTAGCCATTTTTGACTTTGGCTAAAAAAAAACAAAGAAAAATCTATAACCTGAGCCTAAAGGTGTTTAATAGCTTTTAGATATTGATCACCTTTAATATGCTCATGCTTTATACTGGACTGCTGGAGTAGTGCCATTATGTTGCATTAAGCCTGTTATGCGTAGCTACCGGTATTATCTAGACAGTGACTCATTGACAGTACAGAACAGGCAAAAATATACTGGCACATACTAAACCAATATATGCCAAAAGGACACTCTTCAGGTTTCATGTCTGGCAATATTTTTTTTTTCTTTTGTTCACCATCACCCCCTGCTAAATGGACATTCACTCTAAAATTGTTGCTAGATTAGTCTTGATCTCTCAAGAGGGACTGCAAGTTAAGATTACGGCCCTCTACAGAAGTGTATGGAAGGAGAGGAAGGAAAAAAGGCCAAATGAGACACATATTTACTTCTGGTCAGTATTTCTCTAGAATGTCTTTTTTCTGCAATGTTTTAGAGTGACAGAGAGAATGATGGAGCAAAATTTCAAAATTTCCAAACCTTCATGATCAAACTCAACCAAGATTTATATTTAAAAAAAAAAAAAATATATATATATATATATATATATATATATATATATATACAAAACCCCCCACACACACACACACACACACACCATTCCTAACCCCTACAAAAGGACAATGGTCACTGTCAAAAAAAATTCTGACAGATTAAGCAACAAAAAGAAGGAGAAAAAAAAAAAAAAAAAAATTGCCGGACTGCTAGGCAACAAACTGAAGCTCCATTTTCATCAGTCATGTCAATTTGAAGCTTATAAAAATGATGATTTCTCACTTCCGAAAGGAAGAGCAATTTCACACCTTTTCTAACTAAGCCTCCCACCATTCCCTCGTGAGAGCAGCACTTGATTTGACATGAGCTGGCAGCCATAATAATCATACACTTTACACAGTTTTCAGGCTGGAAATTATAGGTGCCAAGCTTAACTACATAATGCAGGTGATGTAGGACTTTAAAACAGATACTAAAACTGGAAATACACCTGAAGGTGGGTGTCAAATCACGTCTTTCTAAATAATAGTAACCTAGTAGTGTTTTACATTTCTTATTAAAAACAATAACAAGTACAACTATCCACAGCAGTTACATAGCAGGCATATTTGCTCTATATAAAATCGCATATGTTCAAAAAAATAGCACTTTATTTAGGAAAAGTAGTAAAACATGAAAAATGGCAGAAATTGGTAAAGGGGGGCAAGTGTTCACAATGCCAAATTCAACTGGAGTATATATATATAACAGTAATACAGAATAGTATATATATATGTCCATAAGTGTGTGGTGTAACTGGAAAGTTAATGGCTGACAAGATTTTACCATTTCTTCCATAGTGCCTCTTAGTGAATTTGGCCTCGAACACTTGCCACCATTGCAGACATCGGCCATTTCTGTTTTACCATTTTCACTGAATAAAACGCTAAGTTTATCTTAAAGAGGACATTTCATGGTTTGGGGCACAGGCAGTACTATATACTGCTGGAAAGCCGACAGTGTGCTGAATTCAGCGCACTGTCGGCTTTCCTAATCTGTGCCCCGGGTAAAGCGCTATCGGTCCCGGTACCGTAGCAGTTTACAGTCAGAAGGGCGTTCCTGACAGTTAGCCAGGGACACCCATCTGCCCAGCAGCGCCTATCGCGCTGTACAGTGTGAGCGGGGAGGAACGCCCCCTCCCCTCCTGATAATACTCGTCTATGGACGAGCTGTGTGAGCAGAGGGAGGGGGCGTTCCTTCCCCGCTCACACAGTACAGCACAATAGGCGCTGCTGGGCAGAAGGACGTTCCTGGCTAACTGTCAGAAACGCCCTTCTGACTGTAAAGCGCTACAGACTGGGACCGGGATCGATAGTGCTTTACCTGGGGCACAGATCGGGAAAGCCGACAGTGCGCTGAATTCAGCGCACTGTCAAGCTTTCCAGCAGTATATAGAGCTGCCTGTGCCCAATCTGATGAAAAGTCCTCTTTAACTTTTGAAATATTTTTACTGTCCCACAAGGGGACTTCCATATTATAGACAGATTCCCTATGTGTAATGGGGAAAAGGCAACCAGGAAGTAGTCCATTGATCTCTTCACTGCATTGGCAACCCCTTGGACCTCACACAACCATTAGGCTGAAAGAGAGATCTCGCCTACTAACCACACAGATCTCCTTCCTCCAGTATTACTGATCACATCTGAAGGGATAAGGTGTTGGGGGACAGAAGTATTCATTATGAAGAGATGGCCTCTGATGCCTGGGATTGGCTACAGCGGTCACCTAGCACAAACAGCTGGGGGACCTGTATACAGAAAAACTGCCGCTGAAGACAGAGGCCCAGGGGGGAAAAGAGTAAAGGTTAGTCATTTTGGTGATTTTTTTTTTTTTGTTTAAGGAATTCTCAGCAGAAGTATTAAGAAATTGTAAAATTATGAGTTGGGCAACCCCTTTAACTTACACATATGACATGGGCAACAAAAAAAAGAAAAGAAGGATTCCTACAAACTACATACTTACGGTAGTTATTTTCAATTCTTATACTTTTACCTTCAGCATCAATATTGAACTGGAAGAAATTATATACTTCTATAAGAAATACACTGAAACTGATCACAATGTACCTCTGTAAGCTCAAAAAGAAGGTAAATATAACCATACCATTATAACTCCCAAATAAGTTCAGTCTTGCATTGCTTTATACATTATATTCTTTTATACTTCTATTTTTATTCATCATTTATCATATTTATACAGGATAATATGATGTTCTTTCTAAAATATCATCCCCATGACATTATACAGTCATCACCCCATGGCTAATTTCTTAATTTCTGTAAGTGAGGGATAGCTTGGTATTTGTTGGTATATACAGAGGTCACAGAGTTAACCCAAACTTCTGCAGTTGGTCATACTGCTAAAGCATGTAGTCTTATCACAAAAGATAACAAAATCCAATGTTAAAACAAAACCCTAAACTCATTGAAATTTTGTATTTTTTTTTATGTCGCCTTCTGTGATGACATCACACTTCTGCAGTTTAACCAATTGCAAAAGTTCTGGTTAGTTCTGCTACATCTGTAGGTTCCAACTGTACATTACTTATAGACATGCATCACTAGTTAACCAAAAATATGCTCAGTCGTTCTTCTACTAACAAGTGAATTTTACTCTGAACAAACCTTAAAAGGATTTCCTCCAAACACAATAGTAATGGCGATAAAATGAAGGAAAAGAAAAGCTATACTCACCAGTTTAATCTGTCCTCCTTATGAGGCCTTGTCTACTACAATGATGATGTGCTGTATACCTTGTCACTGCTGTATCCAATCACTGGGCTCAGCAGTATACAGTGCTTTATTCACTTCACTATATCCATAATAAACAGCAATCTTTCCCCAAAAAGTCCTGTGATGATGTGTACAGCCCACACACACATTAAATCAACACAGCATTTTAAAGGAACCCTAACCACAAAACAAGTTCAGCTACTGCTTCATTCTCCTATGGAATTATCTGGTCAGACGCGCTCTCGATCGTGATCATGTAAGAGGTAGAGCTGACATAACTTTACAACGTTTGGAAATGACCTTGAGATCCTTGTTTACTAGTATTAAAGGAACATTGTATGTTCACAAATATTCAATCTATTTGGTCAAAGTTTGAAAAATAGGTTAAAAAAAATATGAAACATTATTTTAAAGAGGTAAAATGTTTGGACAATTAGACATTTGAAGAGGTAAAACCTTCTGATCTATAAACTTTGTGTAAGTTACATGGTGAAAGCATGGTTCAGAGCAAAGTCCAATTTCATAATGTGAGGAATTTCGTAAGTGTGCGATACAGAGTATTGTGTTACAACAAAGATTGGAATGGAGGACTTTCTTAAAGTGAGTCTGTCACCAGAACTCAGCCCCATAGATAGCCTAAATCAATCGGCGCCTCTGTTGCGGAGATATCACTGTTGTTTTTGATATGCAAAAATTAGCAATGAGGGTGTTGCCACTTACCTCTTTGGAGCAACAACAATGCTCTCACTGCTCCAAATAGGTCGTTTACATATTAACAAAATCTGTGATCTGAGCAAGAGGCATCAATTCACAAGGGGACAACAGAGTTTGATTCATGTGACCCCAACCTGGATGCGGTGCTGAAGTGATATGCTGGGTTCTGGTGACAGACTCCCTTTTTTTTAATTGCTGACTAGTTATCTGTTCTCAAGTACAGCCTACTGTATAGGATCCAGCCTTACAGCAGCAAGAAAAATCAGGTCAAAAGGTGCAGCAGGATTACAGTAGTACTAACCCAACCTACTGGACTTGGCTCTGAAAGAACAGTCTTAGATAAAGAGACTGTCTGGCTGTAAGAGAAACTGGAAGTGTCATGCAGAAGAATACTACAGGGCTGGACTGAGAACAATTACTTGCCAGGGCTGTAAAGTATGGTAATGGAGGAGGTTGTCTCTGTACTTCATAACGCCACACTTCTATTTTAATCCATTACAAATTACACTATAAAATTACTCCCATGAATGACTTGACATGACCGAGCCATATATGAGTCTCAGTGTTCGACTACAGACGAGAGAAGCCATATGCATCTTAATGCTTCCCTTCCACAGATTCATGACATGTGCATGTGGAAAGATTAAAAGATTTACAAAACCAAGATGGTCTCAGCAACAAATAAGAAAATTGCACAAATTACAGAGTGCACTTCTAATGAAAGGCCATCTCATCAGAATTCCACAGTTCTCACAATAAAGTGCTGTTTATTTCCATACAACGTCTGAAGAAGGGCCTCATTTCAGAAAATGAGCCTGGGAAGGATTTTAGCTACCCATATGTGTTACTTATTCACTTAACACCAACACCGATCTTTATTGATCCATAAGGACAACATAAACCAGTAAACGTCGGGCTGAAGTGAGCGTATATTTTAGGGCATCATGCATTTAGATATTCAGTTAGAAAGTGTACCATTAGAAACTTGTGTGGAGCATGCAGAAGACAAAGCCTTTAAAGGGGTCGGCCACTTTCAGACCAATATTGACAAACAAATGTACAATAAAAAGATATACAATTTTCCAATATACTTTCTGTATCTATTCCTCACGGTTTTCTAGATTTCGGCTTGCTGTCAATTCATTCTGTTACTTCTAGAGGATAAAAGTCTGACCATGGTCATGTGATTTACAGTCCATGGTCATGTGATTTACAGTCCATGGTCATGTGATGTACGGTCCATGGTCATGTGATGAGCACACAGGTGCACAGCTGATTACCAGGCAGATGTCTGATTATTGTGCTGTGACTGTAATGAGCGGCACCTGTGTGCTCATCACATGACCATGGACAGTAAATCACATGACCATGGTCAGAGTTTTATCCTCTAGAAGTAACAGAATTAACGACAGCTAGCAGAGATCTAGAAAACTGTAAGGAATAAATACAGAAAGTATATTGTAAAATTGTATATCTTTTTATTGTACATTTGTTTGTCAATATTGGTCTGAAAGTGGCCAACCTCTAAGTGTCCAGAAGGGAGTAAATAGAATTTTGCACAATAAATGCATGCCATTGGTATTTTCTATTACATGGTTTCAATAGTTTATTTTTTGCTACTTATTATCTCACCCATGATAGCAAATGATGGAATGATTTTGTACGTAAATCTCAGTAATTTATATAATATAAAGTCATGCCATCAACGGTGGCCAAAGTTCCAGCCACATATAGCAACAGGAGTATATTTGGTAGCTGTATTAACACATATATAATCCAGGAAAGTGAACTTATGAAGGCCACCATGTGCACCACCATTAGCTACTGACATAACCACCCTGTTCTCTCGATAACATTACAACATACCACATTTTCTGTGACAGATTTTCAGTTTTCCATATTAACCATCATCTTTGACAAGATCACCCTTCTAGAAAACCATCTTTTTAATTTAATGTTGGATTGTCACTGTATAGAAATAGAGGAGCATTGTGCACATAACGTTGACCAAGCAAACATTATGCGGCATGGACATACCAAAAGCAGCATATCGGCATGCATATAAGGTTTACCATTATTCTGGAGTTGACCTAAAGCACAGAAATGTCCCTGCTGCGAAATGGCGATCCACGTGGCTGCACACTGACTGCACTTGGGTAAATAATTAGCTGCGATTTTCTGTACTGCACATTGTTGACTCGGAAAGAGCTGCAGCCAATCAATCAGATTACAGATTGCACTAAACAACTGTCAGTGTTACCACTGTGAAGAGACTTTTTCAAGGTTTCCAATTCCATTGCATATGTATGAGTAGAGACTACTCTAGGCCCCGAGGAGATGATGAGTTGATGCTAATTTACATAGCTGGGCAACATGCAACCTGAGAGCACTCAGAAATAAAGAAGTATGGCAAGCTACAGACGCTATGTGGTAGGAGAGGATATTGAATTTTCTATCAGCACCATTCTATCAGATTATATGTTCAAATGTATGACTTAATAAAATAAAGAATACTCTATATTCATATATACTTTTATTACAACTAAGTACTTGGGCTAGGTTCACATCTGCACATGGGTCTCCATCATTCAGGTCATCGAGGAACCCATGCCGCTAAAACAGCGGTTACTCAATGGGTTTCCTCCATTTCTATACCAAAACCTGAAAGGAGATCTTTTCTATCCATCAATTTCTGCCCGAGATGTGAATCTAGCGTTAGTCATATTGGAATGTTCACACAGCGGAAACCTTTTTCGCCGTGTGACTTTTCAGTGCGGCTGGCCACGACGGGATGCCGATGCAGTGCATCCTACTCCTGATTAGCCTGAATGAATGGGCCTAATCAGCAGTGAATCTCGAGTCGCAGATGCCTCGGCTGAGTCAGCTGCAGGAAGATAGGGCATATCGCTTCTTTTTCCCACTAGCTGAAAAAAATCACTAGCGGGAAAAAAAAAGTGAGCAGCTCCCATTGAAGTGAATGGGAGCCTTTTTTTGCTGGTGGATTCTGAGGCAGATTCCACTTGCAAAAAACTCTGTGTGAACAGACTAACAGTGTGCTGGTCAGCACTTTGCAACAGTGTAAGGCTAGCTGCACACGACTGAGTGTCACTTATGATACTCAGTCCGTGTGTTAGGGTCCATTCACACGGAGTAACGTGCCGCGTGACCTGGCACGTATACGGCGTGTGAGATTTTGAGCACCATAAAAGCTCCCATTGATTTCAATGGGAGTTAGGATCGTATACGCTGCGTTATTTTGCGGCCACAAAATAACATGGCGTATACGATCCTAACTCCCATTGAAATCAATGGGAGCATATACGGCGCGCAAAGTCTCACACGCCATATAGGTGCGACATCATGCGGCACGTTACAGCGTGTGAACGCACCCTTAATGTAGGTTTTGTTTCCTAAATGGAATACATCTTAAAACATTTAAAATTTATTTTTTTCCCTGGGGTGTGGGAGGAAATCCACACAAACACGGGAAAATCATACAAACTCCTTGCAGCTGATGTCCTTGGTAGGAGTCAAACCCAGGACTCCAGCGCTACAAGGCTGCAATGCTAACCACTGAACCACCGTGCTGCCTCATGTTTCATCAGTATGCGCTCCACTATTCACAAAGGTCACCAAAGAACATCTCGTTTTACAAAAATAATCATCATCATCATCATCATCTTTATTTATATAGCACCTACATATTCTGTAGCACTTTACAATTGAAGGGTGCTTGTAGTCCATCCATGCAGAGAAAACGGACCTCACATTGATTTAGCCAGACTGCATATACAAGGCGACGTGCAGTTCTGAGGATTGACAAGTATGTGGATACTTCATTTGGACAGTCACTAGCAATACCACATCTGTATACAATCCTTGAATTCCCAAAACAACTTGGTCATTTTACACTTCTATTTTCACAATGATGGTTAGACAGGACACTTGTTACTACATTATTTTAGTGCTGCTCACAGTACTATTCTGATAAAATGCAGGCATGTCCTTACAGGTCCGTCGTCTCATATCTTGCCCTACCCAAGCACATGACTGGCTAGTTTATAACGTAACTGAGTAAGTGCATTCCATCTGGAAATCCCCTGCCTTGTCTCACATTCTATTAAGGAACCCAATTCAGAGGCACTCCTTTAGAAAAAGCACAGAAAAGAACATCTAAAGCATTCACACAGTAGGATTTACAGGTATAAAAGATAAGAATACCTGTAAGAAATCCCACATCTGAACATTGCCTTCATATGGAGGCATACAGCGTACATTCATGTAAACTGTGCACGTCAGTTGCTGCACACTGATATGGAATCGGTTGATACCATTTAAGCAATAGGAAATAAACCAATGGATAACTAGGAAATAATAAACCTCAGAAAACTGGATTTACACAAATGGATAACAATACATAGGGCGGGTTCACATCTGTGCCCTAGTCTCCGCTTTCAGATTTTCGTCTTCTGCCAGAGAAACCGGACAAGAGAAGGAAACCGGCAGTCACTTTACAAAGCCATTAATTTGAATGGGTTGGCAAAGTGTCCGCCCACGAGCATCTTATGGTCTCCGTGGCGAAACCAGACACAAAGTTGGACATGCAGAACTTTGTGTCTGGTTTAAAAAAAAATAAAAAATGGTTTCGCCGCGAAGACCACAAAACGTTCACAGGCGCTCATGGGCGAACACTGTCGGCAGAAGACAGAAACCTGAAAGCGGAGACCAGGGCGCAGATGTGAACCCACCCTTAGAGTTCAAACAGTTTTGTGTAAAACGATTTTCTGTGTCAGACTTCTCCCCTTTATTCATACACAAATACCATTTAAAGGGAAAATGTCGCCAGGAAATGGCCTATTATATTAAAACATGATGGACGAATTCATCAATTCTCTGGTGTAGAGGGGAGATATTGTGGGGCGCATTTGGTGCAAGGCCCTTTCTTTCACCAAACGTGCACCACAATCCCATTCTCTGCCTCTCTCACCACATTGTGAGAATGTGAGCACAAGTGTGGGGAACAGAGAAGGCTGGGGACGCCTTGGCCTGACATACTTATTTTAACCCATGTCAGTTGCCTAGCGAGCGTTATACTGGAAATCTATACCGGTTCTGGCATAAATTTCCATTCTGATGCACAGGCGTAGGATGGATTTATGAAGAGGCTGGAGACTATTCATAGATCAGCTGTGATCTGCATCTGTGGAGGCTTTGATAAGACTGGCATATGGAAGATGGACCATGGGCCATAGACCCAATGATTTGGCGCAGACCTTTTATGGGAGAGTTTCCTAGGCATTGATTTGTACAGTGTTGTAGAATATGTTGGCGCTATACAATTGGTATTATTAGGCATGATTAGTGACCTCTGCAGAGGTCATTGCACAGAGAGCAAAGCAGATAAGCAATGAATTCACCTATTGTGAGTGGAGGATTCTGGATCTTATCTTCCTATACTTGGTTTTGGCTGATTGCTAATTCTCCCAATCCTCCTATACACATGCATTATGGGCTTGGCAGAGTATACATATATTCTCAATAGAGAGAGGGGAATTAGCTGTTGCCCGACCTTTGCCAGAGTCTTATCTTATCCGAGCCTGGATGTGACAACCAGTGGCCACCTCATCAAGCAGGACAGGGGTTGGGGGCCCCACACTCTTCAAAAAGGAGCTGAGCTTAAACGGTGGGACCCAAATCTCTTAGACATATAGGTCAAATGCTGTGGACATGCCATAAAATGTCTAAGATGCAAATACTCCCTTAAAATCTATCCTGTTAAACCAGATATGCACACCAACTGCAAGTCACAGACTAATATCTCCCTGCACTCTAGCAGTTCCAAGGTAAGATTCCGATATTCTTGAATTTCTTTTCGAACACTCAGTGACAGTTAAAGAGTAGCTTGAAGGTGTAGCTATATGTTAAAGAAAATCGATTAAAAGAGCCAACTCATCACATAAGAATAGCAACCCATGAACTTTTACCTGGGTAAATGCAGATTAGAAAATGAAAGTGAATTCCTGGTTGTTTGTCTTGAATTGCCCTTGTTCAGTATTGAGAAATATAGCGTGCATGGGAAAGGAATGTGGGTGGAGAAGAAATTCTAGACTCTTCCTTTATAACCCCAACTTCTAGAAGATTTTTTTCTAAAGCTCTATACACTAAACTTAAGTTAGGCACTTGTATTTTGAGAAGCAGGACTTCACACACAGAAAGAAATAGTGTGTACAGTCACGTTTTCAAAGCGCTCATACAAAAAAAAAAATTAGAACAAAATAAACCATTATCTCCTATTATTCATATGCTATAGTCCATCACATTAGCTAGCTCTGTGCACATACTGAAGTTAAATATCTCCATATTGAAAAGGAAATAAAGAAAGGAGGAAAAAAAAAGAAACACAAACTGATCACAAATGGACACAAACTGTCAGGTTTTTTTTTTGAACTGACGCCAATTGACTAATCCACCTTAAAACTTATTCGGTATCACCTGTGTAATCGTTTGGAATCCTTTTTGCAAGTGGACGGATACCAGACACAGATGTGAACCCAGCCTTACTTTCATAAAAGTCACTGGTCCGTAAATTCATGTTCATCTGTCACATGGTCTTGGTGGAAAGGTCATAAATATCAGAGACCTGTTCAACCTCTATCCCAGCTGTTTAGTTAGGGCTGCACACATAGGGCTAGGTAAACATTTTAGAGGAAGAACCTCTCTACACAAGGTAGCGGCGGCAACACACATACTCACCTGTCTCTGGCACTCCTTTATCCCTAGCCGCTGTCCAGTCCAGAGACACATGGGAGCTGGTTCTAGCGGAAGTCCTAGCCGCATGCATCTGCTGCAGGGTCACTGGAGAATCAGGTACAGAAGAGAATTTTTTATTTTTTTAATATTTCACCTTTTCCGGTCTCCTGTCCCAGTTCTGAATTTCATGGACAACCCATTAAAGTAGGTAGTCATATGCCCATGGCCATCTTGTGTCCTATGGACAGTGAGACTGTTGCTCTCCATGGATTACATGTATGTAAATATGGGAGCATAGGGCCTTATACTATATTCCAACTGCACAGTTACAGATCTAAGTACCATAGCTTAGGCCAAGTTCACATCCATGGTACGCCAGAAAACCACAAACACTCAAATAGAAGCTCAATGGGATCTTTCCGGTTCTAACACCCCCCCCCTCAAGTCCATTCAGCCATCACAATAGCGTCAGAGTACATTACAGTGATAGAGCATCATTCCTTTGTTATCTATGTCCCTTTAGCAGATATGGAAAAATAAACTTTTAAATGTTATGCAAATGAGGGAGTTGGTGCACTGGAGTCAAGCCTTTAGCCCCCCTGGAGCACTGCTCTCACCACACAGAGCCCTACCATTTCTTGCCTGTGCTACTCCACACAGGAAGGGCTGAATCTCCCACTAGCATGATATCACATCAAAAGAGTGTTGTTGGGGATGAAGGTCTGCCCCAAGTGCACTAATTGCCTCATTTGCATAAGTCAAAGCTGTTTTTCTCTAAATCAACAAAGTGACATACATAAAGGTATGTTTATCACTATAATGTGCTCTGTAATAATGAGGCAGTAGTTATATATGCTTGGAGGGGAGATGGTAGACGCTCTAATCTTTAGTCTCGTTGACCTCTATAACGTACCAAATGCACTTACAAGTGACGTCATTTAGCCTACCCTAGTAAATCGCCACCCAAGGGGTCATGCCATATATTAAAATGGCTTCTGTGCTCACACTCTTTAGTACCTCATCTGCACTCCGAACTACAAGGAAAAGCTTTCAGTTAAATAGCAAAGCAAAAACAAAAAAATCACTTCTTCATGTAACATGTGAAGAGTGACTCACTGGACACTCAATCCACTCTGACCCAGTGTACCACTCCACATCTTTTACACATATTAATGGATTAGAGCCCAACAACAAAAGCCATTTATCTCATAGGAATAATATACAGTACATCCCCACAGAAAAAGACATTTATAAAATATTAGGGTTAGGGTGAGCTAGTTCCTCACAGCAAGGAAAGTGTGTAAGTATACCGCCCATTTACATGTACAGATATAATGATAAACATACATACAGAACTATTATAGCTACTATTTCAGTTACCAAGCAGACAATGCTAAACAAGATACATTATTTGATTTTGGTCCTTCCCCTGGACAATTATGTAAACTAGCTCTGGTTCTCCATGTGGGTGGGAACCTTTGATTTTCTCATAGAAAAGCATAAGGTTAGCACCCACATAGAGAATGAGAGCTAGTTTACGCTAGGACTGCAGTTTCAGTGGTTACATGCGGACACCATTGACTATCATATGGTTCGCCAGGAGTCTGCCATTTCAAAACTGAAAACGGCAGAGAGAAAAGTCCTCCATGCAGGTCAACTAACTTATGGACCACTTTTGATCTTCTGGCAGTTCACACTAGCGTCGGTGTCCGACAGCTAGTGTCCAATGCTAATGTAGGGTTTTGCTGTCCGCTTGAAAAATCGGACAGCTTTGTGAACGGACACTTAAGGACAGACACAGATTGTAAAAGAATGCACATGATGTGCTATTAAATCAATGCAAAATGTAACGGACACAGCTAGTGTCCGATGCGAATGTCCGCGCAAGATTTTGTACGGAAATTATGGAAAAGAAGTAGTTGTGTACTTTGTGCGGGCCTTATCTCTCTGATGTATTGAACATCCCATGTATTATTATTTGAAAAATTATAATAATTAGAATATCGAAAAAAGAATATGCTTGGGGAAGGTAATAGTATTTAATTTTCCCTATAGATTTACTAGGGGAAGAAAAAAAATGCAGCAAAAACTTGATGAAAACTGGAACTACAAATAACCAAGAAATTTTGAATGCTATAAATAACTATAAAATACCCATAAAATGTCATGAGTTCAGTGATCATCGGTCTATACTTTAAAAATATTAATACATGTAAATGAACCTGCTATGCTTGACCTGCATACATTCTCTGCAGGTTATTTAAGTCCCAATGGCTTCATAGTACTCAGTCGGGATAAACAGAAGAATACATTTAAGACAGCCCAGGAGTACATATTATAGGAATAGATTTCCCAGCTATATCCCTTCTTCTAAAGAGAAACTATGCTATCTTATAGGTCAGCTGGGTGGAACAGAAATGGAAGGTCAGATTTAGCATGTAAACTGCGGGCTGAACAGCTGTGTTTCCAGAATTACCCATTCTTACAACCTGGCATAGGCAAGATCTACTACAGGGTCCTCCTCTTCAAACTGTTTCTACTGTGGATTTTCTCATTCTTTATTTCACGCTCACAGAGTGAGATTTGCTGTCTTTTCAGCTCCAAGGATTTTCTTTCTAATTTTGCAAAGTTGTGGAGGGAATCTTATTTCTCCATATACCATGGATACACTTTAAATGTTATGAACAACTGTTTATTTTCTGGCATCATTTGTGTCATTAACAAAAGTTGTTCTATATTTATTATTAATGAATTTTGGTTCTTTTCTGTGAAATCCTGCAATGAAATCCACTGTTTTTCTATTGCCAGCAGACATCTGTGGACTATTTCTCTCTGATGTACAGTACAGATGGGCAGGCTCTTTTATAATTCAGGGAACCTGAAGTTGTAGGTTACTTAAGGGGGCGTTAACATTTGCGCCCGTGTCCACCCGCTGGGTATCCCTCCTATTCCCCAGAGAAATTGCATTGGGGACGGCTTCCTGGGGGTCAGTTTTAAAACTCATTCATTTGGATGCAGGACTTTGTGTCCAGCCAAAAGCAATGGTTTCCCCATGGAAAGGCTGCATACGGACACCAGCGATTTGCTTTTAAAACCCATTCAAACGAATAGGTTTTAAAACTGACCGCAGGAAGCCATCCCCAATGCAATTTCTCTAGGGAATAGGATGGAACGGGCACAAATGTGAACGCCCCCTCAGTTATATCTCAGGCATTTTGGAACAGGAGGTAAAACGAGATTTGAAGGCTTCATAAGACACCAAGATGGCTGCTCTACTTGTAGTATGTACACAGATATGACTAGTTGAAACTGTCAGAATTGGGAGTAGCTGCATATAAATATGCTAATTCCAACTGTTCCAAGTTTAAAGAGGACCTTTCATGGGTTGGGGTACATGCGGTTTTATATACCGCTAGAAAGCAGACAGTGCGGGCTGAATTCAGCACACTGTCGGATTTCACGATCTGTGGCCCATGTGAAGAGCTATCGGTGCCGATACTGTAGCTCTTCACAGTCAGAAGGGCCGAACTTCGTCCTTCACAGCAGCACCTATAGCACTGTACTATGAGAGCGGGGAGAACGCCCCCTCTCTCTGTGTGAGCAGAGAGAGGAGGTGTTCCTCCCAGCTTGCACAGCACAATAGGCGCTGCTGTGGAGAAGGACTTTCCTGACAGACTGTCAGGAACGCCCTTCTGACTGTAAAGCACTACAGTACTGGCACCGATAGCTCTTTACATAGGCCACAGATCGTGAAAGCCGACAGTGTGCTGAATTCAGCGCGCTGTCGGCTTTCTAGCGGTATATAAAACCGCATGTGCCCCAACCCATGAAAGGTCCTCTTTAAGAATACCTAAGTTATAACTATTCGCAATGAATTAGACAGCAGTCTACCCATCTGTATTTCATGTGGTATACAGATTTCTGCATGTATAAGACAAAGTGGATTTCAGTGCAAGATTTCACAGAATGTAACTAAAATTCATCAATATGTATTAATGACACAAAGGTTGCAGGAAAATTATAAGTTGTTCATAAGGTACACTTTGTCTTCAAAAAAAGACATACAAAAGTTTTAGATAGGCCTAACAAACTAGCATTGAAGTATATTGTATTAGTGATTAGACTGCTTCCTTGGAAGAACAAAAAAAAATAAAAAAATTCAGCCCCATATGCAGAAAGGAAAAAAAAAAAAAAAAGTTACACGTGTCAGAATATGCCAACTCCAAGAACTTTTTCGCCTAAAGATTTATATTGATTTGCATTTTCCTTTTTGCCATTGCTGTTATCAGGTCAACCTGCAAAATACAGGTAAAATGTCTTTTTGGATGCGAAGTGAACGCCGTTAAATCAAAGCCTGAAGGAAACGAAAAAAAAATATTCATATATGAAAGGCAGCTTTTCTCTGAATCCATTTAATTCTGATTTTTTTCCCAGCTTGCCAGTACATTGCACAGAATATTGTGGGAAGATTGGTCAGGGCTCGTTCACATCTGCGCCCGGGACTCTGTTCTGTAGGTTTCCGTTTCCTGCACAAAACTGGACAGGAGACAGAAACCTGCCGGCATCTTTCAAACCCATTCATTTGAATGGGTTTGAAAAGTGTCCGGCCGTGAGCGTTTTATGCTCTCCACGGCGAATCCGGGTTTTTTTTTAAACCGGACACAGAGTGGGACATGCAGTACTCTGTGTCCGGTTTTAAAAAAAAAAAAAAAAAAAAAAAAAACGGTTTTGCTGCGTAGAGCTCAAAACGCTCACCGGCGCTAACAGCTGGACTCGCCATGACAGGTTTCCGTCTTCTGCATGCAGCAGCGGATTCAAACAATCAGAGACAGACACAAAAATACATGTGTAAACAGGGTTTTACCCTGTTCGTTTATTTTGAAAAAACTGTCAGGAAATCAAATAAGCCTTAACTTCAGGCAAAAACGGTAACAAAAAGACACCTTGCTCAGCTGAGCGGCTAACTACACAGGCAAATTCCTAGCTATACGTGTGGCTTGCTCCAGCCACACAGACAGAACTTAAACATCAGTTCACACTGGAGTCTCACCAGGCTTCACAGGGAAGGACAGAACCTGGCACCTCCTCACTCCCCCAGGAACTGCTCAGGACTGAGGTCTCATCAGGCTTTATAGGCCTGTAATGAGGCCCAGCTCCCTTCCTGCTCTAGGATAACAAGTGGTTAAAACAAAACACAGGTGAGATTTTACTACAGACTGTACTGACCTCTCTCACCACACGTACTGTGAGGAACCTAGGGGAGATATAGCGTCCTTCCAGGACTTTACCTGTCACTTTCTCACAATATTTAAATAGTACCATTATGAAGTAAAATCTGTCTTGCAAAAAAATTAACCCTATGATTGGATGATAAAAAAAAAAAAATAGCTTTTGGAAAGCAGGGAGGGAGAAAAACAAACAAAAACAAAAACAAAAAAAAAAAAACCTGCCTGTTCCCAGCATTTACTGAGATGCTTTGAAACGTGGTCATGGCCATAGGCAGCAATAGTCTGGAGCTGACTCTTTGAAATCTATGGGAGTGGCATGTTCAGTAGAGGGAGGGAAAGTAGAGAAGCTGTGACATCTATTGTCAGCAGTAATTGTAGTGATGGGTGTTAATACATATGTATAGAATAATAATATATTTTATTTATACAGCGCCAACATATTCCGCAGCACTGTACAATTAGTAGGGTTCAAATACAGACAGAAAGATACATTACAAAGAAAGTCATTTCACACAATGGGACTGAGGGCCCTGCTTGCAAGAGCTTACAATCTATGATGTAGAGGGGGTGACACAAGAGGTATCAGGGGCGGCATTGCTTATGCAGAGGTCAGACACTTTGTAATAGAGGTTACTCTCATTACACAGACTTAAAACTTTATGAGCCGTCACTAGTGGTGTCCTCTAACATGTGGATGGAGCTTGGACATATAGAGTTAGCCTGAAATGGCATCATATCATGTGGGGAAATGTGGGACCTCGAACAGAGGAGGGTTACATTTTGGGGATTCTAATTATAGTAAGGAAGGGTTTATGTTAGAAATTGTGATAGGCCTGTCTGAAAAGATGTGTCTTTAGTTTGTGTTTGAAACTGTAGAAATTGGGAGTTAATCTGATTGTCCGGGGTAGAGCATTCCAGAGAAGTGGTGCAGCTCGGGAGAAATCTTGTATACGAGCGTGGGAGGTTCTGATAATAGAGGATGTAAGTGTTAGGTCATTGAGTGACCAGAGAACACGGGTTGGGCGATAGACAGAGATGAGGGAGGGAATGTAGGGAGGTGCAGCATTATGGAGAGCCTTGTGGATGAGGGTGATAATTTTATATTTGATTCTATAATTAATAGGCAGCCAATGTAGTGACTGGCACAGACCCGAGCCATCGCTGTAGCGTCTAGCCCAGGGGTAGGGAACCTTCGGCTCTCCAGCTACTGTGAAACTACAACTCCCAGCATGCTCCATTCACTTCCATGGGAGTTCCCAGAACAGCAGAGCCAGTATGCATGCTGGGAGTTGTAGTTTTGCAACAGCTGGAGAGCCGTACGTTCCCTACCCCTGGTCTAGCCTGATAGATGAGCCTGGCCGCTGCATTCAGAATAGATTGTACAGGGAAGAGTTTAATAAGGGGGAAGACCGATTAGTAAGGAGTTACAGTAGTCAAGGCTCAGAAAGACAATAAGTGTCTTTAATGCATCTCTGGTAAGGAAAGGGCGTATTCTGGAGATGTTTTTGAGGTGGAGGTGACATGAACGTGCGAATGATTCAATATGAGGGTTGAAGGAAAGGTCTGCATCAAACATGACCCCGAGGCAGCAGGCATACTGCCTAGGAGTTATAGTAAGGCCTGAGACTGCAATGGATATATCAGGGACCGATCTATTAGATGGTGGAAACAGTAGTAGTTCAGTCTTAGAGAGATTTAGTTTCAGATAGAGCAAGGACATGTTATTAAAGACAGCAGAAAGACAGTCACTGGTGTTCTGTATGAGTGCAGGGGTGGAGAGGTGTTAGCTTCCATTGTAGTACTGCCTGGAAGATCATAGACAATAAGGTCAGATCCCTAGTTAGGGAAATCATGACGAAATTCTACCATAACACTGTCAAAAGTCCTATAGGCCGGGGTCCCGCGGTTTTGGAAATCACAGCATGTCAATAATACCTAAGGGAACGCCAGCGGTTTCCCTTATAGGTGTAATTGAAGCAGAAAGTCCACAGAGGAAACCTCTGAAGAATTACTGTGAAAAGGGTTGCGGGAAAAACCACAATGCATTGCCACCGTGTTTTTTTCCACAGTGCTTTTTTACTGCGGCCCACTTAGCCTTTAACTGGAAAATCAAGGTCCAAGAATGGATCACAAAATGTATGACTGTTTCTGGTATTTTCAAGTTTTCCCTCAACAATTATGACGGATGTGACTTAAACAAAAACAAACATTCACCCAGAAAATAACTTAGTTTTGTTTCTGAATAGTTTGCACAGCAAGGAATAAAAAGCTTTTGGAATGCACACTATGTATTGATTCGGCCAGCCTTATACAATACTAATGTGAATGCACTTAATACACAGGACAATTAAACCTTGGGTTAAAAGGCTCCCACGGAGCTGAACAAGTGCAAAGGTTTACAAATTATACTGTCAGGAAGCCAATAATGGATCAGAATGTGAATGCATCAAAACAAAGTTTCCTTGAGGATTAGTCAAATATAAGCAACACTGGCAAAGGCCTGATTCATATCCAGGATAATGGAGCATACAGAAATGCTGAAAAGGAAACTTGCCAGTACGAAGGATTGGAGTATTTTTTTCAGGTCCTCTAAGGGCTAGTTCACACGTGAACTGCCCGCGCGGGTTTTGACACAGAGAGAGACGCGGCGAGCCGCGTCTCTCTCTTGTCAAAACCCGCCCGCCGCGACCATCGCTGTCGCGCCTTAACCCTCTGCTGTCGGCTCAAATGAATGAGCCGACATAGGAGGGAGCTGCGGGGGGCGGAAGCCGCGCGACTGAGACAGCGCGGCTTCCGCCTGAAGAAAGGACATGTCCTTTCTTTTCTCCGCTAGCAGCAGCTCGCCGCTAGCGGAGAACAGAAGCCCGGCGGTCTCCATAGACCACCATTATAAGGGGAGGTTTTGGACGCGAAATCCGCTGTCAAAAACCTCCCCTTATACTCACGTGTGAACTAGCCCTTAGACCTCATGCTTGCTACAGAGCCGTGCACAGGAGAGTGTATGAAGGGACTAACAGTCCCTTGGGCTCTGTGCTATGTAGGCCAGGTGCCACGTGTTTTTAGGGGAGAACAGTACCATTAAACAGCCACAAAAATACTAACTATTCCTTTTTCCAGCATAAACCTACAGTGTGACTATAACTGGGAACTAGTGAGATCTCATTACTGCCTACTGGTGTATGGGCAGTCATATCCCTACTGTTGTCCAAAGAAATTAATGGGACTGTACTTTTATCTGCAATTGTGGATACAAACTAAGGTTGTGTGCATGAGGTTTTATGTTAAGTAAGGTTTGTTTGGTTTTTTTTTTTTTTGGGGGGGGGGGGGTTGCTTAAGAAAAAAAAAAAAAAGGATTTCTGGGGAGATATTATATAAGGCAATTACCACAAAAAGTGCCTTATTATAGGTTTCTCCAAACACAAACTGCTCTACATAAATTAATAGCAACGGTAAATATCAGAAACTTTGTAATATTCTGCTATTACACTCTGCTATTTGCTCATTAAACACTCCTAGGTTTGTAGATAATAGGCTACCAGTGCACAGACTGAGACAGCCTCTTCCTTCTTTTTCCATAGAGTTCTGTGTGTGAGGTTGAATTCAGAGATGGCTCTCTGTAAATAGTCTAACAGGAAAGTAGAAACAACTAAAGTATCTTTAATAAGAAATATTGCAAAATTTCTTAGATTCTGTGAACAGAAAATAACAAAGTTATGGCTTTTGGAAGGTGGGAGTTAAAAAATGAAAAAGGGCTGCGATAGGAAAGGGCTAATGTAATGTATGCATCCTTGTAATTAAAATCTGCAAATAACAGACTACTGCAGTCAGTCACATTCACAAGTGAGACGAAGCAGTAGAAAATAGTATGTAGTGTCTTATGAGCTATAAATGCAGTTTTGTATGTTTTAGTTACCAAGAACTTTTCATGGATTAAAGCTTGCCTCCAGTTCTTAACAACTTTTTATAAGTGAATTCACTTAGAACGAAAATTTTTAAAAGGAGCACTGGGGGAAAAAACTGTTATAGTTGTAGAAAATATATGTGAGGGGGCTGCAGATGACTGAACAATATAAAAGAATGTATCCTCAAAACCACAGATCCCGCTGCCACTGCCATTCCAACAGTGCTCAGGACCCGCTGTGCACTACTGCCTGCATCTGTCCCAGTACAGCAGAAAATGCCCACACTGGTGACCTGCCTCATCTGTTGACTGACATTTTCAGCCATCAATCACCTAATGTTTTGGGGTGGATGTATGAAGTGGAGAACAGCAGGATCCAGTTGTGAGAACAACAACTGCAGGGGACTTGTGGAGGTCCAGTGTCAAAAACACCTTAAACTGTGTGTGGATTGGATACAATGTTTATATATCTGTAAATTGGAGATTGTATTTGATTTACATCAAGATATAAGCTTATAATAAGGGCTGTAGGTATGAAAAGTGATTCTGGATTACAGAAGAGAATTTATGCACAACATTTAATTACACAATGACTAAATCTTTATTCACATAATACCCAGATAAACCCTTACAGGAAAACAGAGACAATATCCCTTTAGTTTTGTACAAACAAATAAACCATAAAAAAAATAAGTTAAAAATCAAAAAGAAGAAAAAGTTTGATAGTAAAGGTTGGATGCTAGCGTATGCACCTCAAATACAGAATTATTCATAGAGAATAAAGCAGACCCTCCAGGCAAAAAAATAAAGTTATACGAAGTTAGACGTCCTGTGACTATAAAATCTAAGCAGTGGTTATATATAATGTATACAGTTCAGAGCATCAATAAAACTCACAAACCACATGGCCAGTTCATGAATTGAACTACAAGGTAAACAGAGTAATGCCACAAAGTAAACATCCAACAAAAAGAGAATTTCCAAAAGAAAAAAATAAAAACTGTACCGAAAAAGGCCTTGCACTCAATGCTACAATAAAGGACAATTTTAGAGAAGCCTTTTGAGATTTGTAGAATGGGATTGAGGTCCCTTCAGTTTTTCTACCAGTTAAGGCTAGGGTCAGATCTGCGCTGTGTTTCCATCCCTCTGGTCTGTCAAAGGACGAGAAGAACAGAAAAACAGACTGCAAAAATAGTTGACACAAAAGCAGCTCGAGGGACCCCATTAACTGTAATGAAATCGTTCAGACAGCTTCCAATCTTGCTAATTTTCAGGTTGTGTGCAGTCTATGGTTGATCTGTGACCAATATATTTTTTAATTTCTATACTTTTTAATGTCTCAGGATTTTCATGGAGTCAAACTATAAAACCGTCCAAAATTAAGCACGCCTCAGTTCTTCATGCAGCATTTATATGAATGGGTTCACATGTACTGTGTGAATAATATGGACATCACATGTCCACATGAGCAAGGTCTTATTCAAGTGAATGGGCTGTTGCAGTTTTCTACACAATAGGTGCCTGGAAACATTGCTGTGCAACAAACAGTGAAGGTAATGAATATTCGGGGGACTCAGCCCCCAATTCTGCTTAAAATATGCAAAGAGAAAAGTCCTGCAACCAGGACTTCTCTACGGCGATATCGAGCGGAAACTCAGCGGACTCCCTTATAGTCTAAGGGGTCCCCTGGTTTTCTGCAGGTAGCCACTTTTTAAGCGTACTGGGTTTCCGTTTTTCAGGTCCCCAAGCGGACCAAAAAATGGAAACCCCAGCGCTAATGTGAATCTAGCGTAAGGCTGGGTTCACATCTATGTCAGAGTCTCCATTGAGGAGTCTGACGCAGAGACAGTCTAAGATCAGCAGTTTTTAGTTTTGAACCAGCAGACACCATTATAGTCTGAGGTTTGCCAGTCTCCATGTGTAACCGCTGTTGTAGTAGTCCGACTCTTTTCCGTTAGAGTTCCCCAACAGACATGAACAACGGAGAAGCCAGTGCTAGTGTGAACCTCCAAAAAATAAAATAGGCCAGCTACATCCAGGATGACTTCAATTACTGCGGTACTCCACGGCCGTCTTCTGTGAACATGCGTGTAGTTACTATATAACTTTTTAATGGAATTGGAATAAAAGTTATATTTTAAAGATTGGAGTACCGCAGTAATTGAAGTCATCCTGGATGTAGCTGGCCTATTTTATTTTTTGGAGTCTATCATTACGGACAGGACGAGTCCACCTGTTTGCCGAGCTCTTCAGAGGACATTGTATTTTTTTTTTTTTTATAATGTAGATTGTGAGCCCCACACAGGGCTCACAATGTACATTTTTTTTTTCCCTATCAGTATGTCTTTGGAATATGGGATGGAAATCCATGCAAACACGGGGAGAACATACAAACTCCTTGCAGATGGTTTTTTGCCCTTGGTGGGATTTGAACACCAGGACTCCAGCGCTGCAAGGCTGCAGTGCTAACCACTGAGCCACCGTGTGGCCCCTTCAGAGGACATTGTATTAAAGAAATACGGTGAGCTGGATATTTCATCTTTATCTAGTGTGAACCTACTATAAGTACCATGGAGTCCAAGCAGTCAGATGCCTGTGGTCACTAAGGGAGCCTTTGCACATACATACAATTCAGCAATTCAACTGTGTAAGGGCCCCTTCACACGGAGTATACGCTCGCTGATTCTGAGCGTGTAAACGTTCCGAATCAGCTGCGTTTAAAACAGATCCCATTGCTCTCTCTCTGGGAGCAAGCATATGTGCACTCCCCATAGAAATGAATGGGCTGCTTTTTTCTCTATAGCTTTCAATGTGATACGTGCGTATCACATCGAAAGCAATAGGTAAAAAAGAAGCATCTTGCCATGGATTCCACGGCTGATTCAGATGTGGAGTCCATGGTTTAGACTCCCTGCTGTTTAGGCCCATTCATCTGGGCTGGCAGCGGAAAATGAAGAGGAATTCTTCTTCATTTTCTGCCATGTGAACATACCCTAAGGCTGAGACCCCATGCTGAAGAAATGCAGCTTTTTTTTTTTTTTTTTTTTGCGTTTTTTCCAGCCAAAGACAAGAACAGCTACAAAAAGGAATGAGAAATATATAGGAAGCAGCCTTATTTCTCCCTTCTGCTCAATCCACTCCTAGCTTTGGCTCAAAAACTGCAGCAAAATCTGCAACACAAAAAAAAAAAAAAAAAAGCTGCATTTCCACAACGTGGGGCTTCAGCCTAAGGTTAAGTTCACACGTTGTTTTTTTGGTCAGGGTTTTGGCTGTATCCGCCTCAAAATCCTGACCAAAAAGACGGCTCCCATTGAAATCAATGGGAGCCGCTCAGGTCTTTTTTCCGGCTCCTGGAAAAAAAGTCAGCGAGATGCTCATTCTTCAGGCCGTTTCGCCTCGCGATTCGGCATGAAAACACACCCTCCTCCGGACTAGGCCCATTCATTGGGCCTAATCCGGAGCGGAGTGTGCGGCTGCATGCCGGTGCAGTTTACTGGCTTTCTGTTGCAGTTACCTGGCTTTTGGTCCGGAAACTGAGGCGGCTTCCATCTTAGGCTCCGGACCAAAAATCTCCGTCTGAACTTACCCTAGGTCTCCACAAGATGCAAATCAAGTCATGCAACTACAGATATCACCCGGTCCTAATTGCATGACCAATATAAAGGAATTGGGTCACAATGACCCCAAAAGTATGACTTCTGCAAAGTGTTTTTTTTTTTTTTTTTAAATAATATAATATAAATATATATATATATCTCCAACACTGCTGGGAGCCAAAGTCCACATGTAGACCTAATATTACTGGTGAAAAAACACACAAGCGAAGATGTGATTTGTTTAGGGAGCCGCATATGTGAAGAAGGATGTGGTCGAGGAAGGACAAGCGTTTGGTCTACAGGTATGTAAGATAAATGCCTACCATTGCAATTTAAAATGTAAAATTCCTGGATATTCAAGTTGTGAAGTTTGTTTATTATACGTTTCTGAAGTAGCCAATTACCATAAGACTCACAGCTATTATAGTGGCCCATAGGCAGTGGTTGTCTTCTCACAAAGGCTCTGGATGGCATGTGAGGGCAAGTCCACACAGGACAGAAAAAAATCCTTTGTTTTGCTGTGATTCTGTGGTGAATGCCTGGAAAAATATACATTTACAGGCAGATTTTGAAGTAGATTTCACAGTGTGTCAGTGTAAAATCTGAGATTTAAAACTGCAGAAATGACGGACATGCTAAGGATTTAACATCTTCAATAGCTGTCGATTCTCAAAAAAATAAAAAAAAGAGGAAAGATTCTGCAGTATGTGAATGTGATTTATTTCATGTCCTGTTTACTTTGCTGCTACTCTATTTGGCATAACACAAGTTTTACTTTTTTTCACTCCACTCCTGGTTTTAGCTTAAACAACCATTTACATACACCCTGCCTCAAGCCCAGTGGCGGATCCAGGGTTTGCGGGGCCCTGGGCAATTGACTTTGGCGGGGCCCTACGCGCAGCGTGCCGCAGCAAATTAGGCCCCGCCCACTTTTATGTTGACTCCGCCCATTCTCATTCATTTTTTAATGTGATTCCACACAGTATAATCCTCCTACAGTCACCCGTAAATTATATGTCCCCCCTCCATCTCTCCCCATTTTCATATACACCCTTCATCTACCCCTAGTTTAATGTCCCCCCCTCTATCTCTGTCCTCAGTTTCATGTCCCTCCCTCCATCTCTGTCCCCAGTTTCATCACGTTCTCCCCCTTCATCTTCCCACAGTTTAATGTCCCCCGTCTCTGCCCTAGTGTCATGCTGTTCCCCCCTCCCCTTCATTTGCCCCCCAGTTTCTTTGGGCCCCCTCCATCTCTGTCCCCAGTTTCATGCCGTTCTCTCCCCACCCCCTTCATCTTCACCAGTGTCATGCCGTTCCCCCCCCCCCCTTCATCTTCCCCAGTGTCATGCCGTTCCCCCCCTCCCATTCATTTGCCCCCCAGTTTCATGGGCCCCCTTCATTATGTTCCACCTTAATAGTTAATACAAAACAAACACTTACACTCACCTTCTATCACTCACCTTCCATTGTTCCCCCGACGCTCCTCTCTCCAGTCACATACGCGATGCAGGAGCTGTGACAGCTCAGCTCCTGCTTAGCTGCGGCCCGGCTTGCGTGTGTAAGCGTGATGTGATGACGTCATCGCGCCTACACACGCAAGCCGGGCCGGAGCTTTAAAGCAGGAGCTGAGCTGACAGCTCCTGCTTTAATCGCGTATGTATTCAGCTCATCGGCGGATGGACGCCGATGAGCTGAAATCGTGACAGGCAAGTGCCGGGGGCCCCCAGAGGCTCTGTGGGCCCCGGCACTTGCCCGACTATGCCGAGCTGGCCGGGACCATTTTGTTAGGGCCGGGCCGCGGGGCCCCGGGCGGTTGCCCGGCTCTGGATCCGCCCCTGCTCAAGCCAGTTAATGGTAACACAATCCAAATGTAAAGCACCATGGAATTAATGGTGCTATATAAATAAATAATAATAATAATAATTTCTGATGACCTGCCCTATCATTGCATCAAGTAAAGGGGCCTTTAGGCTCCGTTCCCACGGAGTAACGCGCCGCGCATTCAGACACCTATACACGTGTCAGAGTGTGAGCGCTCAAAACAGATCCCACTCACTTCAATGTGTGCCGGCTCACACGTGCTACACTTTGAAATCAATGGGTTAAAAAGCCTCCCATTGATTTAAATATGTAACGCCCATAAACCGGCACACATTGAAGTGAATGGGATCTGTTTTGAGTGCTCACACTCTGACACGTGTATACGTATCTGAATGCTCGGTGCTTTACTCCGTGGGAACGGAGCCTTAGTCTGCACAATATCTGCATTAAACAGTTACCTTTAATCATGGAAGAAGCCTGAAAATGCCTATGAAAGGGGGCCTTCACACGGAGTAAACGCGCAAGTATTTTTGCAGAATATGGTCTGGTTTAAACAATCTCCTGCAATCTGACGACAGGTTTGATGGGCAACAATATTTCCCTGAAGCCTAAGGGAGCCTTCACACGGAGTAAACGCACATGTATTTTTGCAAAATACATGTATGAAAATACTCGTGTAAAAATAAGACTCCCATTGACTTCAATGATATTTTTTACACGTGTAAAAATATGACTGTAAAAATACGCCTGTAAAATATTATTGAAGTCAATGGGAGTCTTATTTTTACACGAGTATTTTCAGACTATATTCTGCAAGTGGACACCGAACCATAGACTTTCATAGCACAGCATATGCCTGCTATATTTCTTAAAAGGTTACAAGAAATTGGAGCCTTGCACAAGCATTATCAGAGGACTTTCTTCCCTACCTCATGCTGATAACAATGCTATGTAATTGCCTTACTTCAAGGTGTCGCCTTAGGCCTTATTCACACAACAGTGCAATTTTTCAGGGACTCAAAGCAACCACACCCGAAAAAAAGGCAGTGTTGGTCCATGTAAGCCAGTCTTCTATTGACATTGTTAATTCTATGTCCATCAAAATGGAAAAGATAGAACATGTTGAATGTCTGTCACTCAGGTGTTATTCAATGTTCTAGATACAATGATATTTTGAGGTGGTTTTTCCACCCTAAACAGGGACAACATTACGTTACTACCATCGCTATAGTGCCCCTTGCTAAGCTTTCTTCTGCAGAAATGTAAAGTTTTAAGCTTTTAAAACCTAAGCTTTGTGTATGCCCATGAATCACCATCAGCTAGCCATTGGTTTCAGTCAGAGTCTGTGAGGTGTCATTGATATTTCCCTTTCTGATGTCAGCCTGTTATCCGTCATAGACGGCAGGTGCACTTGTGCCCGTTTCACTTTACTAGTGTGAGTCATAAGCATGTCCTGGGCAGGGAGTGTACTAACAGGGTAAGCCTCCAGTATCACAGCTGGTGACCGTGTAATGGCACCTGCACTAAAATTTTAAACATTTCAATCTTTTCTTTTCTGCAAAAGAAAGCCGAGAGTCCCACGACACTATTTAAGAATTTCCTGCTGATTCTGAGCATCCTGCAGAACCAATGGCTGATTCAGTTGCATAAACGACGGCGCAAGCCCCTATGTTCATTAGGCCCATTCATTGAATTCTAATTAGAGGGTGAAACCCGTCGTGAAAATATTGAAGATGGAACTTAATGCTGCCAACAAGCCTGCAAGCATCAGTTGTTTTACACAAGTTAAAATTATATTTTATTTTTATTTTTTTGGAGGGGGGGGGGCATGTGGGAGGGAACCGTACTAACACAAGAACAACATACAACTCCATGCAGATTTTTCCCCAGTGATACACGTGAACACTGCTAACCACTGAGCAACTGTTGTGCCATATGTGGTCACAATTATTGTTATTATGGTTTATTTATATAGCACCATTAATTGCCATAGTGCTGTACATTTCAGGGTTTACATACGGTACACACATCAAATATGATACTAACAATGACCAAATAGCACTGTGGGATAGAGTCTTGCGCATGGCAATACCACCTCCACTAGTCTTGTATATTAACCACATTAAAATACTGTCAAGAGGCTCTTGAAGAGTCCTCACCAAGTGACGGTACATTGCTGAAGGTCCAAACATTGGAAAATCCGTGAACTCCCACAATGAAGTCCTTTAACGCAGTATAGGGTCTTAAATGTAGGATAACTGATTGCAAAAAACTGTCATTGCTTGCAGCACGTGTAAAAAGAGGACATGCTGCCAACAATATGCAGTCTGTATTGGGACCAAACGATTGTCCTAATGATCATTCCTCCACATAGCGTGGGCCATCTTCAACTTTTCATATGGTTGAATAACACTGAATCCGAGCAGAAATCTGCAGTGCACAAATACTCTATGACAAGGGACAGGTTCTGTGGCTGAACTCGCAATGATCCAGTTGTGACTTCCTATATACACAAGATGTAATTTAGTAAGGTGGGGTAACCTCCATTATTAGGATGAACGTAGGAGTGCAGATACCTCAAGGTATGTGTAACTTACTCACATGACACTTTTCTAACTTCCTATGCCTCAGCATATTCCTGGATTCAGAAGACTAAACACAATAAACTTGATTGCTATAAATGCCCCACATCTCATATTTCATGTGCCTAAACCATAATGAGAAGAAAATTAAGATGAAGTGATAATGATCAATAGAGCTTCATTAACATATTTACACAATGATTGTGGTTACTATATTTACTGTGTAAATGTCATTTATCCAACAAGAACATGGGAGAAAACACAAACAGAGCCAGCCACATGCTCTTGATGGAATTTGACGGCAGATAAGATTATACAGTGTTCTGTACACACAATTTCCAGGCCCATTGTAACCACTTTCTTCTAACTTACAATTACAAATCAATGAAGCAAATAAGTATCATCATAGAAAAACAGAATTATGGATTTTAGAAGAATGGCATTTCTGATCACTAGCAGTCACTGAATTCCTCACGCCACAGCCCTAGTTGCTGCATATTATGACAGCCTTCTCAAGATGTGGTCAAAGACTTTGTGGGAAGAAAAAAAAAACTGCATAAAGGATGCAGACCACCTTATAGAGCGGAAGAAATCTGGTATTAATTTAGATCTTTCATTCATAGAGATTCAGAGCCCAGCAGCACAGTACAGTCTGTAGGTTGCATTAAAGTCACAAGAAACTGCAAAACTGATTATTTTTTCATAATTGTAATGGAGCTGGAATTTGTCCAACACGGGCACGGACTAGTCCACCAACATTTGCATTCGAAGCTCCCACCATACTGTAAAGTTTACAATTAGAGGGGGGGGGGGGGGGGGGGGGGGTCCGGACTTAGCAATAGTTAAAAAATAACAAACACACAAGACTACACTTGTCTATGCAGATCAGACACAGATGTCCTCTCCCCAACCCTTAAAAAACAAACACTGCAAGTAATACACCAGATCAGAAAACAAAAAAAATAAACATCAAGAAAATTTGGCTGGCGAATGCTCAGCCCTGTATCTAGCAACCCCCTTCCTTCTGACCCCTCCAGTGTACACCCCACATAATCATTACCTCTGCCCCTCCATCTGATACCCCTTGTACTGCTTTGCCCTCCTGACACTGCCTTGGAATAGCACGCCTTCGCAATCTGACAACCTTGTAATAATACCCACCCCCATTTTTACAATCTGATGCCCCTTGTAATAGCACGCCCTCTCCTTCTGTACACTACAATGCTGTAATACATATATCATCTATTACTAGTTCTGATAGTCACCACAATATAGTCATATACAAGAAGTGAAACCCTTTAAACTCAATTGAAAATGGTCTCAGATAAGTGTAAAATTCTAAGTCAGATACTGGTGACAGGTCAGAGGTCACACTGAACATACCAGTAAGTCAGAATGGATAAGAACTTGTGGCTAAGACTCCTATTCCACTTCGTGTGACAGACCAGAGCACATTGGCAGTACACGGAGCCATAGCTGACTATACATATGGCAGCCCCACTTTGTACTAGTGAGGAGACTACACAGTAGATGTAGTGCTCCCATACACAGCCTCCAGGTAAGGAGGAAGTTACCAGGCACAAGTTAGTGCCCGCATTCTGCCCACCCCCGGAATAAGGAGCCTCGGGCTGCTCCACATAAGTTCACGTCAAAGTCCAGGAAGGGAAGAGAGAAACGCGGAGCGGCGCCTGCCCGCACATCACTGGCCACACACTGGCCGCCCACCGCTCCAACAGGTGATACGAGCCCTAGTTCAGCAGCTGTGCCCGGCGCCACTCACCCGAGGTACTGCTCCCCCTTGTCCGTACAGTCCAGCGTCAGTCAGCCGGCGGCGCCCATAGCTGTGAGGAGAGCTCCGTGCGGTGAATTCCTTCTTGTGAATGAGAGGAGCCAGGCACAGACACACCTGTGGGCGATGCACACATCCGCTCCCCAGCACAATACCAGACAGGAAACAGAAAAAAAAATCCAGCAGAGAAAAGAGAGAGGGAGCGAGGGAGAGACGAGTCCTCCTCCCCTCAGCTCAGGATCGGGTTACAGCCTGGCCGTGCAGAGGAATGGCAGGGGGCGGGAAAGAGATGGAGGGCGCCCTCGTTACCAATCCCTGGCTGCCTGATCGATAACAAAGGCTCTGCTGCTGGGATTCAGAGGGGCACAGACATAGCACGGGCTGCTGGCACTGCCACCCACTTTGGGCTTATTTCCTATACTAGTCTGAAAGAATGGAAGCTGCCCCTTCCCATGGTCACTGTTTACCTCATAGACATCCATACTGTTCATGGGAAACCATCTGGGGGGGGGGGGGGGTTCTGAGGCCCTTCATGTCATGAGATGGTTCAGAAATATTTAGGAAAATTGGTAGTTTATAAACTACTTGGAGACTTACTGAAGGACAACATTCACGATTTAGAGGGGTATTAAAGGGCTATTCCCAACTCGCTTGTTCAGCAGCCTGCATGCTGTCTGCTCTCTTCACTTCTTGGTTTTCGCTGTACATTGGTGAGCTTCACTTGCTCTGCTATCTCCCCTTCATAGCAGTATGTTTGCAGTTAGTAATGAGGGATTGGTTGTAAATGCATTACAACAGTATGAAGCTGATGTAGCAGAGCTGGATTTGAGTCAGTTTGCAATACATACAGAGGTACCAGACTCCCTATCTCAGTCCTTATCAGCCAAATTCAATTAAACCGACTGATAAGTGGAAGAGCCGGAGATAAAGAAATACCTGGAGCTCTCACCTCCCCCCTCCCCTATCTGAGAGCAGGAGCTCCATTGCTTGTCTGGTGCAGAGACAGCTCAGGGCTGCTAGCAGCACTCACCCCCACTCCCTCTTCCCCCTGAGAGCAGGGACATCACTTGTGGACCCAGCAGATAAGCTCAGCACCAGCCCCATGGTCATGGAAACAGTGTAAACAATGAAGTGAATAAATTAAAGGGGTATTCCCATGTACATATTTTTTTTTTTGTTTTTTTTAATTTGTAGATAATTAAAAGTTAAACATTTTTTGCAAATATAAGTAATTAAACATTTTGCAGAGTTTTAAAGATTTTCTCTAAATATCTTGTGTAATAGTCTGTTGTCTTGATCGGTTGTCAGTGGATACGACCATGAATGTAGGAACTTTCTAAGGTCAGAAAATCAGTCATGATTTCGTTATTGTTGGGCGGGATATCTTCTGATACATGTAGTGTCCCTGCCTGATAACCCAGCTACAATAAGAAAATCATAGCTGGCCTCCTGACAAGTCCCAGACCGCAGAAAGTTTCTGCATTAGTGGTCGTATCCATAGGCAACTGATCAAGATAAGACTGTCACCACTAAGAAAGTTATAGAAAATCTTTAAAACTTTGCAGAATTTTTAATTACTTATATTTATAAAAATGTTTAACTTTTAATTATCTACAAATATAGATATGATTATGTACATGGGAATACCCCTTTAAGATAGTGGCCAAACAAAGCAGTTTTGATAAAGCAATGTATTTAGGAA
The DNA here is from genome assembly GCF_031893055.1 of Leptodactylus fuscus. NCBI lineage: Eukaryota > Metazoa > Chordata > Amphibia > Anura > Leptodactylidae > Leptodactylus > Leptodactylus fuscus. Next base: position 125,914,462 of record NC_134269.1, read on the forward strand.
AAGTCTTAAGTCCACATAAACTAGCAGTATAGATAGGATCCTTGAGATGGGACAACCCCTTGAACAAGTTAATCCATAGCTAAGAGATAGGAACTAAGCGATCGGTGGTGGGCTGACTGCTGAAATCCCACTGTTCAAGAGAATGGGGGTCCTTTGTGCCTCATCCCTCGTGCACTGCTGCTCTATTCATCTCTATTTAAGCGCAGAATAGATGCCAAGTATAATAGGGCTCTGCTGCAAAGAGAAATGGAACGGTGGAGTGTATGGGCGCCCTGCTGCTCCATGCATATTGGGCACACTGGGCCCCATTATCTTGTTTGTGGGAGTCCCATCGGTCAGACCTCCACTGATCTAGCAACAGGTCAGTTACTGCAATGGTTACCTACAGCTGCAGTTCACAAAAATATTTAGAGATGAAGGGATCAAAATTACCAACCTGATTATTTCAAGATTTTTCTGGACAACATATGTAAAAAATTATGGACAGCGAGGCATTTCTTCAAACACAGCAGATTTTGTTGCAGACATGCATGCGAATGGGGTTTACAGAAATACATGTGCTTGCAGGGGCGCCCAGCGGGGCCCTGCAGTGTGGCCCAGACCTAACACAAAGGTCCCGGTCGGCGGGAGGTATGTCCCGATTTCAGCTCCTACGTCCTACGGACGCCGATGAGCTGAATACATATGCGTTTAAAGCAGGAGCTGTCACAGCTCAGCTCCTGCTTTAACGCTGCGCTCCGGCATTTGTAGGCGCGATGTGATGACGTCACATCGCGCCTACAATATGTGTATGAGTGAGAGAGCGGGGAGCGAGGGAAGGTGAGTGTGTTTTTTTGTGTTAAACATTAAGGTGGAACATAATGTAGGGGGCCCATGAAACTGGGGGGCAGATGGGGGGGGGGGAGAACGGCATGACACTGGGGCAGATGAAGGGGGGAAAGAACGGCATGACACTGGGGCAGATGAAGGAGGAGGGAGAACAGCATGACACTGGGGCAGAAACGGGGGGCCATGAAACTGTGGGCAGATGAAGGTGGGGGAGAACAGCATGACACTGGGGCAGATGAAGGGGGGGGAGAATGGCATGAAACTGGGGACAGAGATGGAGTGGGGGACATGAAACTAGGGACAGATGAAGGGTGTATATGAAACTGGGGGAGAGAGGAGGGGGGGACATATAATTTACGGTTGACTGTAGGAGGATTATACTGTGTGGGAGCACATGAAAAATGAATGAGAATGGGTCAACATAAAAGTGAGCAGAGCCAAGTTTGCCGCACATTTTGTCCCTCTTTCTAATCTTCAAAAGTTGGGAGGTATGGGTTAGAAAGATGTCCGGCCATGAGCGCTGGTGAGCGTTTTATGCTCTCTGCCGCGAAACCGTTTTTTTTTAAACCGGACACAGAGTCAGACATGCAGTACTCTGTGTTTGGTTTAAGAAAAAATGGTTTCACGGCGGAGAGCATAAAACGCTCACAGGCGCTCACGGCCGGACTTGATCTGACAGCTTTCCTTCTTCTGCATGCAGAAGACAGAAACTCAGAACGGACTCCAGGCGCTAGTGTGAATCTAGCGTCACTAGTTAAAAAAACACCTCAAAAACGCATTTTTAGGGCTAATTTTTTCAAAAAAAAATCCTAAATCCTGGGGGGGGGACCCCCAGACCCCCGTTCCCCTGGGGTGTATTCCATACCTCCCAGACCCCCCGGTAAGTAGGGCCACGCCAAAGTCAATTGCCCAGGCCCCCACAAAGTCTGGATCCGCCACTGTGTGCTTGCCACTAAAACATTCCCATTCACCATGAATGGATCTGGTTTTCAGTTGCAGAAATTTCTGCAACAAATTCTTCCACATCAGGGAACTGAAGAATATTTTTTAATCAGAAAACCATAATAAGGCTGAGATTACGTTTGGTTTAAACTAGCGTTGTCTCTCAGTTGTGAAGGTCCATTGGGGGACCTGAACAAAGGAGCGGTGGACTGCTAAAACAACGGTGACAGACCCCATTGACTATAATGGAGTCCGTCAGGTATCTGTCGTTATGCAACAGAAATTGGTGGAGGAAAAAGTCGTCGAACACAGCAGATGTGAACGTAGCTTACTTGTTGCAGAAAAGCTCCAGATTTTGTTCCAGATTTTGCTGCATATTTTTGAACAAAGCCAGAGTGTGGCTTCCAAAGGAATGAGAAATATGAAGCAGGCACTAAATCCTCTCCTTTGGCTTTGGCTGAAAAAAACAAAAAAAAAAAGCAGCTTTTCTGCAACATATGGCCTTAGCTCAGCTGAAGGTCAGTTTCATGGGTATATTAAGTCAGTGAAATATGGACCATATATTGGCTGTATTTCCCAGATTGAGCACAACCTCACAGCAGTGAAGACATGATTGAGGCAATGACTATCATGCTATGAAACCAAGTCCCAGGACAATGTTCAGTCTATCCGAAACTGACCCATAGCAGTTGCAAATGATGTATGCATTGATCCATGATAGTGATATAAAGACATTTGCAAACTTCTCTCTGACCTGTAAAATGAATTTGTACAAGCTCCTCCAGCTTCAAAAATTGACATTCCCTTCACTTTTTTTTTTGTTTACTTGCACTTGGAAAAAGTTACACTATATTTACAGACTGTCCAGGAATTTACAATCTGTTTGTGACTGAAGTGGACTGCAGCTGTCACTGAACTGGGTAAAACTGGAAAGTTATGCTACAAAAACTCTCCATGTATAGATAGGTAATAGTTCTTTTACGAGTCTGACTGTACCATTTTATACATCCTAGAAAACAATTATAAAAGGTTTCCCGTTAACAAAAATGGCACGGAGGCTTACAGGTGCACATACATTAAATTGTCGCACAGCACACACACGGCTTGTGTTTTGTTTTTTACAAATAAAATGTTGAACATAATTTATACATTAATAAATATGTAATGGAAAATAGTGTAGAGTTGTGCAGTTTCGTGGAGATTGCATTAAGAATGGTATGAAGGCAACCTAAAGCTTTATTCACACTGTCAAGATTTAACATCAGATAGCTTAGGGTAAATTTAATCAAACAGTGTTTTACCCTTGCGAATTGGTGCCTCTGTTGGTATCTGCCCCTGCAGATAGATATAGAAAAAAGAAGAGTTGTCTCACCACTTCACCAAGATATCATCCAAATAACAGCTGCTGAAAACGGAGATACATAAAAAAAAATCGTATCTAATTCTCTGGCGTGTGGTGCTGTGTGTGGACACGCATATCTAATCCTCCCTCGTGTGGTACTGTGTGCTGAGACGTGTATCTAATTCTCTGGCATGTGATACTGTATGCAGAGGCATGTATCTAATCCTCCAAAGTGTGGTACTGTGTGCAGACGTACATATGTAATCCTCCCCTGTGTGGTACTGTGTGAAGAGGCACATATCTAATCCTACAGTGTGTGGAACTGTGTGAAAATGTGTGTATCTAATCCTGTGGCATGTGGTACTGTGTGCAGACGCGTGTATTTAATCCTATGGTGTGTACAACTGTGTGTAGACGCACATATCTAATCCTGCGGCATGTAGTACTGTGTGAAGACATGCGTATCTAATCCTCCGGCGTGTTGAACTGTGTGCAGATGTGCGTATCTAATCCTCCCCTGTGTGGTATTGTGTGAAGAGGCGCGTATCTAATCCTCCCCCATGTGGTACTTTGTGCAGACACATGTATCTAATCCTTCAGCGTGTGAAATGGTGTGCAGACGCACCTATCTAATCCTCTGGTGTGTGGAACTGTGTGCAGATGCATGTATCCAATCCTCTGGCATGTGTTACTGTGTGCAGACGCATGTATCTAATCCCCCCGCGTGTGGTACTGTGTGCAGACGCACGTATCTAATCCTTCAGTGTGTGGAACTGTGTGCAGAAACGTATATCTAATCCTCTGGCGTGTGATACTGTGTGCTGATCTGTGTATCTAATCCTCTGATGCATGTATCTCAATTTGGATATCAGCGTTGGATTGTGCATGTGGAGTGACCTTGTGTATGGCAGTTGGAATATGAGTGAAAGACTTGCAGGTTTGTATTGGCTAAGGGGGGGGGGGCATTGTGTTGGGAATGCTGATCTCAGCCACGGTACTACCGAGCGAGTTGGAATCTCGTCTTAAACCTTCCCGGATACCTGAAGTATCTCTGTACCAAATTTGGTGAAGGTTGGTCTAGTCGTTTGGTCTCACATAAAGAACAGACAGACAGACGAACTCATTTTTATAAGATAGAGAGATTGACATTGACCAAGGGCATACTTGCAGTGGGTCAGCCGCTGAAGACCAATACAAAGTGATCTGCTCTGCGTTTCCTTTTTACAGCATGTGGATAGTTATCTATGATACAAAGAGTCCTTGCCTCTCGACTACATACTGTCCTTTAGAGATTACAGTACAATATGCAATGGAGAGGCAGGATCTAGCATTATAATCTTCTAGGAGGGTGTCCTCTGACAAAGTGTACAAGCCAGTAAATCCAGTATACACAAGGACTAAGTGAAACACTGCTTTAGTTGTTTTGGTTAAAGTTGACTGGGTCATTTCTTGTGACTCTTAAACTACTCACATTGGTCCTTTCTGTTAGGTAAATGATATGTATTTGACCGTAAGTATGTAACCTGGAGGATAGGAGTGTGTTAGGCTGGATTCCATGTTGAGTTAGCTCACTCACTGGCAATACCCCACCCACAAGCAATGGCCAATGACAGCATGATTTTGAAGGAAAATTATGTGGTCCAAGCATATGTTTTCCCGATAGCAGATGTACATCTAAGTCAGGCGATCGCATCACATGACATTCCTTTTAGTTGAAGTATGAGGCAACAAGCATCAAAGTATGCTGCATATCATATCATAGACAACTTCGCCTTGAGAACAAAAATGAATAAGACTCTTCTTTTAAAAATGCATTGCATCCCAACAGGTCTTCAAATCTCAGGACATTTCTGAGGAAATTCTTTCAGAGATTAAAATTTGCAGTTTTCTCTGGAGTGCCAATTACACTAGAATTGGATAATAAAAAAATATCAGGCTGAAAGAAAGTTACCATTTTTTCACACTGGAAGGAAGGATGGAATGATAAAATGGATGCTTTCAGATCCATATATAAGAGACTATTTTGTTCGGTTTTCATTCTTAACTTTTATTTTCCATTAAATTTTATATTGCTTTACTTTTTTAGCTTGCTGCCTGAGTAGTTTTTCATTGAAGGCTATTTCCGGTTTTGAGTGGTTTGAATAAGTAAAAGAATTTCAGTGTAAATATTTTATAGTATATAAGAGTGTGCATGTGACCGTGATGTAAAAAAAAGGCTGGGGTCATGTAGAGCATATACTCACAGCTAGTTAGGCATCATGGCCTGTGGCTAACCCATTGCAATACACAGTAGCAGCATACAGTGTTGGCCAAAAGTATTGGCACCCTTACAATTCTGTCAGATAATACTCATGTTCTTCCAGAAAATGATTGCAAGCACAAACTCTGGTATTAATATCTTCATTTATTTTGCTTGCAATGAAAAAACACAAAAGAGAATGAAAAAAAAGCCAAATCATTGATCATTTGACACAAAACTCCAAAAATGGGCCGGACAAAAGTATTGGCACCCTCAGCCTAATACTTGGTAGCACAACCTTTAGACAAAATAACTGCGAACAACCGCTTCCTGTAACCATCAATGAGTTTCTTACAAGGCTCTGCTGGAATTTTAGACCATTCTTCTTTGGCAAACTGCTCCAGGTCCCTGAGATGTGATGGGGGCCTTCTCCAAACTGCCATTTTGAGATCTCGCCGCAGGTGTTCTATGGGATTCAGGTCTGGACTCATTGCTGGCCACTTTAGAAGTCTCCAGTGCTTTCTCTCAAGCCATTTTCTAGTGCTTTTTGAAGTGTGTTTTGGGTCATTGTCCTGCTGGAAGACCCATGACCTCTGAGGGAGACCCAGCTTTCTCACACTTGGCCCTACATTATGCTGCAAAATTTGTTGGTAGTCTTCAGACTTTATAATGCCATGCACACGGTCAAGCGGTCCAGTGCCAGAGGCAGCAAAGCAACCCCAAAACATTAGGGAACCTACGCCATGTTTGACTGTAGGGACCGTGTTCTTTTCTTTGAAGGCCTCTTTTTTTTTTCCTGTAAACTCTATGTTGATGCCTTTTCCCAAAAAGCTCTACTTTTGTCTCATCTGACCAGAGAACATTCTTCCAAAACTTTTTGGCTTTCTCAGGTAAGTTTTGGAAAACTCCAGCCTGGCTTTTTTATGTCTCTGGGTAAGAAGTGGGGTCTTCCTGGGTATCCTACCATACAGTCTCTTCATTCAGACGCCAACGGATAGTACGGGTTGACACTGTTGTACTCTCAGACTGCAGGGCAGCTTCAACTTGTTTGGGTGTTAGTCAAGGTTCTTTATCCACCATCCGCACAATCTTGTGTTGAAATCTCTCGTCAATTTTTCTTTTCCGTCCACATCTAGGGAGGTTAGCCATAGTGCCATGGGCTTTAAACTTCTTGATGACACTGCGCACGGTAGACACAGGAACATTCAGGTCTTTGGAGATGGACTTGTAGCCTTGAGATTGCTCATGCTTCCTCACAATTTTGCTTCTCAAGTCCTCAGACAATTCTTTGGTCTTCTTTCTTTTCTCCATGCTCAATGTGGTACACACAAGGACACAGGACAGAGGTTGAGTCAACTTTAATCCATTTCAACTGGCTGCAAGTATGATTTAGTTATTGCCACCACCTGTTAGGTGCCTCAGGTAAATAACAGGTGCTGTTAATTACACAAATTAGAGAAGCATCACATGATTTTTCAAACAGTGCCAATACTTTTGTCCACCCCTTTTTTTATGTTTGCTATGGAATTATATCCAATTTGGCTTTTTGACAATTCTTTTTGTGGTTTTTCATTGAAGACAAATTAAATGAAGATAATAATACTAAATAATTTGTGATTGCAATCATTTTCTGGAAGAAAATGAGTATTATCTGAGCACTCCAGAGCGCTATTGCACATGCATTGGCGCCATTTTTGTTGTAGTTCTAAGTACCCCTTAGAACTACGCGAGCATACTGCGCATGCGAAGTACACTCACGAACTTCTTCATTCCGGAAGAAAGGAAGATGAAGGTGGAGAAGAGCGAGGACAGGAGGTCGTCGCTGGAAGAAGAAAGAAGAGGAAGGCGTGACAGCAAGATGACGTTGGACCATGGAGGACCGCCCACCATGCACGATAGGTATGATTTACAAATATGTTTTTATGGTTTTATTTTAAAACGGGGGGAGGTTTAAAATAACATTAGCGGTGCCTGAATAGCCTTTTTAAAGGCTATTCACGCATATGTGGGGCCCATACAGCATAATTTTGCTGATAGAGCCCCTTTAAAAAAAAAAGAAAAAAGAGAGAGAACAGAAACAGAGAACTCACTTTGTACTGGTCTACTGACGTTGACCCATGTCAAGTATGTCCTTTGTCAATGTCAGTTTATAGTATGGGTTTACCTTTTAGCCCCTTCTCACACCATGACATACATATCCCAAAACAGAACCAATGGAGGTACTGATTTGATTCAGGTGACCCTAAGCTATTTATCCATCAGACTGGGTTCATCTGCTGGGTTCTTATTTAAAAGTCATAAAGTACTCTAAAATGGTACCAACGGAGGCACCAATTGACAAGGGGAAACACTGTTTGATTCTGGGTTGTGGTAGCAGACAGCCATTAACCCCTACCCTTACAATGACATATGAGTGTGTAATGGAGTCAAATAACTTCCTGCACCATGATGTACTATTGCGTTATGGCATTAACACCTTATCTGTAAGGCTGCTAAACCCTTAGATGCCACAGCGGTTGTCAATCCATTGCCATAGCTTCACAAGGCCAGATCCATCCATGACAGCCTGTATATACCGCAATGCATGAATGTTGGGTAGATTTTGAACCAATAATCAGATGGTTATATATCCTAGTGGGACAAACAAACAAAAGTAAAAAAATAAAAGTTATTTATAAATCATTAAATAAATAAATGAACAAATAACACCCCTCCCCTCAAGTGCCTCTATGATGCAAGAAACCCCACTTGTATATACATGATTATTGAATTATATTGTTTATGTATATATAATTATTGAATATAGTTTGTATGCATGTGTTATCAGTGTATTGCTTTAGTGTGAGTATATAAAATAAGTAATGTCTCAAACAGGTTGGGAGGAGGGGTCAGCTTGTTCTCTCCCTGTGATCTAAGGGTCAGACATCCTGACATTTTTTTTATAATTCTGGACAAGCCAGGTTTATTCCTTTACAACTATTTGTCTCTATCCAAAGTCAGGCAGTGGAGAGGGGTTGTAACAGGAATTTAATTCTGACTTTAAAAGTCTAGAAGAAATTCAGCTTTGCCAGATGGAGAATGAATTGACCTAAACAGGAGTGTGTCTCTAGCCACGGACACTGCAGCTGAATCAGCCGCAGAATCCACGGCAAGATAGGTCATGTCGCTTCTTTTTCCGCTACTAGCTAGGAGAGAAAAAAGTGAGCGGCTCCCATTGAAGTCATAGGGAGCCATTTTTGCAGACGGATTTTGAGGCGGTATGTCGACAATTGGCTGATAGCTAGAGATGAGCGAGTAGTGAAATATTTGAGATTTGATATTCGTTTCGAGTAGAGTCTCAATATTCGACTACTCGATCGAATATCGAATCCCATTATAGTCTATGGGAAAAAATGCTCATTTCAGGGGAAACCACTATTCAACTAAAGGAGAGTCACCAAGTCCACGAGTAGCAGGAGGAGAGTGTTTAGGAGGAGCGCTGTGCAGTTAAAGAGCACAGACCCCATTATAGTCTATGGGGTACGTGCACTTTAACTGCACAGCGCTTGCAATTGCGCTGATAAAAAGTAAGCTTCCTCATAACTGCAAGCTGCCAGCTCTCCCGACTAGCAAAGACGAGCCTGCGGCAAATCAATGCTGGTTCTGCAGCAGGCTTGTCCTTGCTAGTCGGGAGAGTTTGCAGCTTGCTGTTACGAGGGAGCTTACTTTTTCTCATAGGAATGCATTGACCAGCATTGATTGGCCAGTGTACAGCATTCGGCCAATCAACGCTGGTTCTGCCGGAGGCTCATCTGTAAGGAGGCGGAGTCTAAGATCATACCACAATGGACTCGTCTCTGCAATTATCTCCTATGTGCAAACAGGAAGCTGAGTCAGCAGCCTGTGCTGAATACACCCATAGGACACAATAGCAAAGAGAGTGCACGATGCATCGTGCACCCAATCTAATTAGCAATCTTATTCAGAAACCACTGAGGCATTTTACATACTAAAGGTAGGTGTGGAATAGCCTTTCTAAAGCCTATGCAAGGATGTGATTAGTTAAAAATGACTTTTCCCAATGATAGAGCCCCTTTAAGGGAAAATTCAAAATATTCGAACTGCAGTAAAAGATTTAATCAAAGTCCCACTTTCTATGATTTGTGAAATCATGAAGACCATGGATTGTTAGTAGTCACAATAGATGTAGTACCTTGGGCTATGGCACACAGCCAAAGTCTCCAGCACAATTTGCTCCATCATTGGAATGGAGATATGAAGAGGATGCATACAAAAATAAGTCTATATCAAGCTACAGCAGAAGGCCTGAAATGGTGGCTCAATCTGTGCAAGTTGGAGAAAGGAAAAGGTTTCCAGTTCAAGGAATCAGTCATCGTAAACACAGACACTTTACTGAGCAGCTGGGGTGCTCATCTGCAAACTTCCTCGGCACAAGGAGTATGGGGCAAATTAGATAGACTTCATTGCCCAAATTTTCAAGAGATGAAAACTGTCAAGTTGGCACTTCTGTATTTCATGCCATTAATTCAGAAAAAAATCAGTCCTAATTCAGATAGACAACCTAGTAGTGGTCTATTATATGAACAAGCAAGGTGGGACAGAAAGCAGGTTACTGATGACAGAATGCATGAAGATTTTCCAACTGGCAGAATCTGCCCTGCTGGACTTAAGAACTTTGCATATAAAGGTTCTCTCAATATCAGAGCAGATCTTCTGAGCCGGGTGACTCTCAGACCACCGGAATAGGAACTGAATCCCAAGTATTTCCATCTCCTAATATACAGATGGGGAGTGTCACAAATATACTTGATGGCAACCAGAAACAATGCAAAACCCATGAACTGTAGACACAAATGTCTTTTCTCTAATCCAGGTAAATTTTTTCTATATTTTTTCTTTTTCTTTGCTCTACAAATACATAATGGCACCTGAAAATTAGTCCAGAAAAATCTTTCCTTCAAAACCCCTTTGGCCTTTCTTCCCTTCAGCACCCTGCTGTATGCCCAAACAATGGTTTACATCCACATGTGGGGTATTTCCGTGCTCTGGAGAAATTGCATAACAAATTGTGGGATGCATAAATTTTAGGGCTACATAAACATACTAAAAAACAATTCTGGTAAATTTTCATGTAAATAAATTCAAGTATGATTAAAATATGATGCTAATGTAAAGAAGAGATATGGTAAATTATTATTTTTTTTTGTTTAACATTTTTTATTAGGGTTTTTGTACAGGAACAATGTAACAAATGGTGGAAAGTACAATTGAATATGAATTTCAGGGTACAATGAGTTATCAAGTAGAGATGCAGAAAAAGCAAAAGACACAAAGTATAAAGTTTCTACAAAGTTTTCAAGAAAATCTCCTTGAATACAGAACATCTTGTAAATAACAACATCTCACTTTGGCTTCATATCTTATGAGTATGATGGTCTCATATCAAAAATAACACGAAGCTCTAATGAATACAATAAGTACAGAGTTTGAGAACAAAGAGGGGGGGAGGGAGGGAAGGAAGGGGCGCGAGAGGGAGGGGGTGGAAAGAAAGGGGGGGGGGAAGGATGGGCGGGAATAAGAGAAAGGTCGTATGCTGCGTGAGTGGAGGGGTTTCGCGGTTGAGGAAGCCCGCAAGCCATCAACTATTCAGATGAGTCAACTGATTCGATCCAGGGGGACCACACCTTGAGAAAATTGCTGTGGGTTCTCCTTGACCAGCTCAACAGTTCTTCGAAGCGCCTTATCTGTTGCGTTTTGTTTTCCCATTCCTGGGTGGAGGGGGGTGAAGTTTGCAGCCAGTGTTGTGGAATTAAAAGTTTTGCAGAAGCAAGCAAGTGGTTTATTAGAACATCCCTCTGAGGCTTGTAATATGCGGTAGATTTTGCAAAAAATATAATTTCGGGGGTCAGCTTGAAGGCTGCATTGCAAATTTGCTGAATTCGTTTTTCTACGTGTGTCCAGAAAGGTCTTATCAATGGACATGACCACCAGATATGGGAGTAAGTGCCCGCTTCTTGTTTGCACCTCCAGCATAAATTGTTAGTTGCTAGATTTCTATCGAAGAGCCAATCAGGCGTATGGTACCATCTAGATACCAGTTTGAAGTGATTTTCTTGTATCCTAATACAAGTAGAGAGTCCGTGACTGTATCTCAGTAGATATGGTAAATTATATTCTGAATATATTATTATCATATGAACTACCATGGGTGGTATGACTGTCTGAAAAGCATTTCATATTTTGAAGATTGAGAAGATTTCAAATTTTCACCCAATTTCCTAATATTTTCAAATGCATAAGCTAATTCTAACATGAAGTATATTGTGTCAATAAAAAGTAATTGGGTTAACTAAAGTGTCCCAAAGTTATTACCACTTTTAACACATGTCAATTTTGAAAGATGAGACTGTGTGCATGCCATTCCCAGAGACACCACTGGGCTATTTGCCTACCTCCGCACAATTATTTGCAGTCTGTCTTGAGCATTTACTATTGTGAGATCAGTGGCGTAACTACCGCCATAGCAGCAGAGGCAGCTGCCACAGGGCCCGGGACATTAGGGGCCTGGTGACAGCCGCTACCGCTGCTATCATTATTCTCGGGGGTCTTTTCGGACCCCTGAGTATAATGATCGGCGGCCCGGGAGAGGTAAGAAACATAAAAACCACTGTTACTTACCTCTCCATGATCCGGGTAAGCTTTGGGCTAGTCGTCTGACATCTCATGACCCCGGCCTGCATCCCGGGTCATGTGACGTATGGCGTCATTGAAGATGGACTACTTCGGAGCCCGACATCGTAGGAGCCGGGAGATAGGTGAGTAACAGAGTTTTTTAAATGTTTTTCTCCCCCTGGGTCTCCGATTATTATACTCTGGGGTCTGAAAAGACCCCAGAGCAGGGTCGGACTGGGGTGTCTAGGGCCCACCAGTGGAATTGTTTCTAGGGGCCCACCACCAGGACCCTGCAGACGAGCAATGCCGAGACAGGGCAGCTAAAGGTAATACCATCTCGGGAGCCATGCTGCTCACCTGCCATACAATGTGCAACAACACACTACCTAAACCTACTGCTACACTCTGTATGGAAAGTGATCAGCATGGCTCCTAGAAATGTTACCATTACCTATAGCCGCACTGTCCTGGAATAGCTGATCTGCAGAGGTCCTGGCTGTTGTTTCATCACAGATGTAATATTGACGGCCTATCCTAAGGACAGACCATCAATATTATAAAGTTGGATAAATCCTTTAAAGATTTGTCCAGGAATTGGATCAACCCATTTGCCTGGCGGGAGGTGTAAAATAAAAAAATAAAAAGTGCCTTCACCTGTCCCCATTGCTCCATTGTTCGCCGCCAGTGTCCATTTAGTCTTGTGCCGGCGCCTCCTTGCTGGGAGTCCTGCACCTCATGGGACCGCTGAGACCAATTAGATACAGGATTTCCAGAAATAAGGCCATGAGACTGAACAGACACAGGCAGGAGGATAACGGGGTGCTGGGGACCAAAAGCTCAATGAAAAACACTGCGTCTCACTGTTGTGCCTAATCCTTAAAGAGGACCTTTCACCATTTGGGGCACATGCGGTTTAATACACCGCTAGAAAGCCGACAGTGCGCTGAATTCAGTGCAGCTTTCACGTTCTGTGCCCCGGGTGAAGAGCTATCGGTGCCGGTACCATAGCTCTTCACTGTCAGAAGGGACAGTCAATCAGTAACGCCCTTCCTCGCAGTAGTGTCTATTGCGCTGTACTGTGTGAGGGGGCTTTGCTTACCGCCTAGTGATGACGTTGAGCGGTGAGGAACGCTACCTCCCCCCAGTACACGTCTATGGACGAGCATTATCAGGAGGGGAGGGGGCGTTCCTCCCCGATCTCATAGTACAGTGCAATAGGCGCTGCTGGGAAGAAGGACGTTCCTGACTGACTGTCAGACATGCCCTTCTGACAGTGAAGAGCTACAGTAGCGGGACCGATAGCTCTTCACCGGGGGCACAGAATGGGAAAGCTGCACTGAATTCAGCGCACTGTCGGCTTTCTAGCGGTGTATTAAACCGCATGTGCCCCAGGTGGTAAGAGCTCCTCCTTAACATCTCAATATACTGTACATCACACTATAAGGATAAGACCTAACACAGCGGCCCGCAGCAAAAAAGCACTGCAGGAAAACCCCCGGCGGCAACATGTCAGTTTTCCTGCAGCGCTTTTTACAGAAACTCCACAGAGGTTTGCTCTGAGGACTTTCTGCTTCCATTATACCTATAGGGACACTATAGGTGTTTCCGTAGGTATAAGTGCTGTGATTTCCAAAAACCGCAACAGTTACCTACAAACTCATACATATACATTCATATATACTCACACACACACACACACACACACACACACACACACACACACACACACACATATATCTATATATATATAAATATATATAGACATCTATCTATATATAGATATATATATCTAGCATGTACACATTTATATACATTCATATACCATATATACTAACATATATACATACACTCACACATTATTATAGAATGCTGTATATACACACACACATACCTGTATACAAACATACAGTCCTCACACAGTATACAAGACACATGCTTTAACCCTTAAGTACTATCATGGTGTCTATCATAATGATATGTGTAGGTAGTGGTGTATGATAGACACCATGATAGGACTTAAGGGTTAAACAAATGTACACATATACATATTAAATATTACATTTTACCAAAAAAAAGAAAAAAATATACTCACATTTGTGAAGCAGCAGCAGACTCCTCTGTCCCCACACAGGCCGATGTAAACGATGACTCACTGCTGGGAGGGGGAGGGGGGAAAGTCCGGGCTTAAAGAGAGAGCGCTTCCTAAGATTGCACTGGCAGGAGGCCTCTCTGTGTAAGTGTCGGGGCCCTGGGAAAATGCAGCAGCCATGCTTCTTTATTCATTACAGCGCTGCCAGCAGCCTGGGACCCCGAGCTTACTGTTCCAGCCCCTGCCACTAGCAGCATCGCTCAGTTTATCAATGCAAATGCACTGGACAGGGGCCCGAACCAGTCCCTGGCATCCCGATAGGGCCCCTGACCAGTGCTTCTATATAGTCGTGGCCTGGGGCCCACCGGGGGATTCCCCGGTGCTCCGGCGGGCCAGTCCGACCCTGCCCCAGAGTATAATAATTGTTTATGGGTGTCCACAGTGGGACATAATACTGTGTGCAGGGGCCACTATGGGGGATAATACTGTGTGGAGGGGCCACTATGGGGGATAATACTGAGTGCAGGGGCCACTATGGGGTACAATACTGTGTACAGGGGCCACTATGGGGCATAATACTGTGTGGAGGGGCCACTGAGGGACATAATAGTGTGTGCAGGGGCCACTAAGGGACATAATACTGTGTGCAGGGGCCACTATGGGGGATAATACTGTGTGCAGGGGCCACTATGGGGTATAATACTGTGTGCAGGGACCACTATTGGGCATAATAGAGTGTGCAGGAATGCGTAGGAGGGGGTCGGTAGAGGTGTTCGATGTCGGTCGGGGGGGCCCCATGTCAAAAGTTCGCCATGGGCCCCGCCATTCCTAGTTATGCCACTGTGTGAGATACTCTGGGATGGGGGTCATTCAGTTTCAACAAGAGTCCCTCTATGTTGTTTTATTATAGGGGGTTTATTTTTGAATGACACCAGTATTATTGGTTTGTTTTGCTAGGTCACCTCTCCTGGTATGCTGGCTTTGGTAAATACATCTTCTCTTCCAAAACTGTGTTGTGTATTGTTATCTCATGAGTAAAACACACGTCAGGAGTAGTAGGAGTCTGCAATGATTGTCCACATGAAAAATCTTTACGCATTGGCAAATATTGCTTTATTGTCATCACTGCTCAGGTAAGTTTGTAGAAAATCCTAAAGTATGTATTAATAAGTGATTAGGAAACTGGGAACACTTGCAATCAGGACTTTTGTGTGCATTTTTTGGGGCGGAAATTCGTCGGACCCCATTATTATCTATGGGGTCTGCAGGTAACTGCTTTTTAAACGGATTGGGTTTCTGTTTTTTGGGTCCTCAAGCAGATCCAAAGAAAGGAAACCCGAGTGCATGTGTGAACCTAGTGTCAATGTTCAGTATTTAATATTTAAGCCATCTGTGCAACATAATTAACAGAGTAAGGGCATATTGCACCAGCGGCCCTTTATGACAACTGTTCATTGTTGTAAACAGACATTCTGTGCCTCATAAAGTATACCTTGTTTTGGAAGATTGGCATTCATGTTAGAAATAGTACTAAATGTCTGCATCTCCATCAATTTGACACCTCACTGTACTATTATCTATGTTCTTTTGCACAGCTCAAAAATATTTGACACATATTTCAATAGGCTTCTTTACTTTGTTTCACTTGTACCCTTTCCTCTCCAGCCCTTGAAATATAATGGAAAAAAATATCTATTTCTGGATAAGGATCTAGCAATCCAATATATTGTATGTGAAAAGGATTTGGATATTACATTTATTCAATCTTTTATAGTGATTGTGGTAATCTAAAATAAACACTACCTGAAGTGAATTTAGGAGTATTTAATCCTATTTACTGTGTCTACTTCATTGTCATGTTTAATGCTATCTCTGATAACAAGTTTTCTACAGAGATTTGTCAGAGGATTTTGTATGAGACTGGAAAGGTTTGCACTGATAGCAGGTGAATAAACTCAATAACATTTCATATCTATAGTCATACTAAGACTTATATGAGGAATACTTCAAATCTTCCAGCATTCCCTGTTGGTGCATTGTCTATATCAAGCTCAAGAAAAACAACAAGAAGAAAACAGACTGTAAAGGTGCACATACACCTTGAATTGGACCCACACTGGGAAATGCAGCTGAAACGCCACCGAAAAAAACACTGTGTCATACGGAAAAAAAAAAAACTCTACGGAAAAGCTTATTTTTCAAAAACACACACATTTTTGAAAATCACAGCATGTTAATTTTAGCTGTGGAAAAGCATGCGGTTTCATTATAGACTGAATAAGGGAAGAAAAAAACGCAGCGTTTTTAATCTATGTTCTGCAACGAAGGGCTTTAGCCTGACAGTAATTCTACTCATTCCCTTGATAGACATGGATACTTAGCTCTGCTGAGTGTGCATGTGTTCTGAATAGGTAGAGGAAAGCAATGCCACTGACAGACAATATAACGATTTTAAATATTCTTAGGTCCGATTCACATCTTCGTTTGGGTCATTCTGTTCCTCTCTGCATGGAAAATGCGGAGAGAAAAGTCCTGCAAGCATTTCTTTTCTTTCCTTCTCTCCGCATTTTTCGTGTGGAAATTGACTCTATTTCACTCACATGGACTCTATTTCCCTAGGTTTTTTATGCGGGGCCCCAAGCGGACTCCCTGAATGCAAACCCATGTGCAGATGTGAACTGGACCTTAGATATACTTTTGTAACATTTAGCAAGCAAGTGGATATGGGGAGAATGATCATGTTTGTGCAGGGAATATATATTATACTAGCCACATACAGTTTTAGGACTCAGAAAGGCACAATTTTCATTGCACACTTAGCTGATTTATTAAGGCCAACTCTTAATAATAAAGACAGCTGAAATCTATCATAAGGAGACATCTAGAAGGGCTGGAAACAGAGGGAGGCCAGGCTTTGTAATAGGTGAACTAACTTATTCAATTACATTATTTGCAGCATGCAGCCTCTTTTTTTATTGAAATGGAAAGCCCCTTTAATAGTAAACAGGTCCCAGCAGTGTGCAATGTAATATGGATGTTTGCATTGTGTTTATGGGAAAAGCTAAGCAATTCCATACAACTTTTTTATGATGTAAACATATTGTATACACTACACTGCAAGCTGCGGTTTTCAGCAAAACTTGCTATTTCAAAAGATAAATGGAGTTACAATGAGAGAATTTAACAGTAGATATTTCCACAAAAATAACATTGTCAGCTGAAGTAGTGTATACTCCATCTGTGAATTAATTTTAGAAGACTAGATTCATAAATATGCTTGTCTAATCAAAGAACATCAGCAAGGATCGGTAAAGAAATCTCTCCTGAGACCAAAGACACTGCAAGATGGTTGTCTCTAATAAAGCGGTCATTCAGTATATACATCTGTTTGAAAATACCCTGGTATTCCTGACATCAGTACTCAGCACTAGAAGACTGTCATACAAACTAACAAAATACAGGCACAATCCTTGGCCACTTGGAGCAGCTAACAAGATGATGTATTGTCACTACCATTATACACTGGAAGTATAATTTATCATACATCGTTCTGTACAATGCCTTCATATATATATATATATATATATATATATATATATATATATATATATATATAATTAGCGTCAATAATGGTAGGCAAAGTGGGTCCACAACAAATAGAGACAGTGACACAACTGGTAGAGTACAAACAGGATGGCAGGACACCGATCTAGTTAAAAATTATCCTGTTGCTGTTATCATTTCAGGCTTGTGGTTTACAAGATGCTGAGAGCACAGACAAGATGCTTGCTTCTCGCATAGATGGGTGTGATGTGGTCAAAGCATTGTTGAGACACCAACTTCCTATGCAAGGTCATGGCACATAAGCAGCAGCTCAAGAAGAAGAGGCTATGGTTGCTCTGTCCATCAAGGGATCGCAGGCAGGTACAACTTTTGTTTTTTTTATTTTTAAGCCTTATATATTTTAGTAGTATAATTAGAGTCAATAATGTAAAAGGTAAGTATGGAACATTATGGCAATAAAGGGCGGGTTTAATATAAAGGGTAATTTTGGGACTTTGTGCCTATAAAGGTAGGAATTATTTTATAAAGGGAAATTATGGGGCATTATGGCTTTAAAAGGGGGATCATTTATGTAAAGGGTAATTATGGGGCACTGTGGCTATAAAGTCGAGGAATATTTATACAAGGGCTCATTATGGGATATTAGGAACATAAGAGATCATTTATACAAGGGACCATTGTGAATAGAAGGGGCATCATTTATATTAAGGAGTCATTAGGAGGTCAGCTGTATTATGTCAGGGGTCATAATATAAGGGGGCAAGTAATTTAATTAAAGTGACACTTAGGATACATAATTTGCCCCCACCCCCCTTCTGATTGAAGACGCCATGTCATCTGTTCACATTGCACGCTGACTGTTATATAGTGACCAAACAATGTAATTGCAGCCTTGTCACATAGACGTGTATAGGACGAGGCTGTAGTCACACTACATGGCCACTGTGTAATGAATAATACAATGTAAACAGAGAAGGAGTGACAGCGCCTACAAAAGTACCACAGTCCTTTCAAACAGCTGATCACGGTGTTTTACAGTATCTGCAAAGTGGATTGGATTCATACAAATCCCATGCCCAATTTGCATTTTAAATCGCAGCAAGGACACGCTGCGATTTCCAAAACCGGCCCGTTTTTAGAAATCGCAGCATGTCAATTATATCTATGGAAACGCCAGCAACTTTCCCCTAGATCTAATGGTAACAGAAAGTCAGCGGAGGGAAACTGTGAACTTTCTGTTCGAAGCGCTACGGGAAGAACCGTGATGCGATCCCATCGTGGGGCCTTAGCCTAAAAGGGGCTTTCTAGGCTATATAATTTATGACCTATCTTTAGATCAGCAAGATCTGCAGGAGTTCAACACCTGGTCTCTTGGACGATGGTCTCTTGTACGGCAGCCTTTGTAGTTCATTACAAGAACAGCGCTGTACAGTACATTTTGTGCTTGGCATCACAGCTTAGCACATTCACTTCAATGAGACTGAACTAATCAAGCCATGTGACCAATGAATGTGATGTCACATGGCTTGTAAAGCAGAAGCGGTGCTCAGGATGTCATATGTCGGAAATCCGTAGATTGACAGCCTATTCTAAGGCTGGGTCATCAATGTTAGAAACTGGATATCCATTTAAAGAGTATTTTCTGGGAATTTTTAGATGACCTATCCATAAGATAGGTCAGCAGTTGAATATCTCTGGGGGTCCCCAACATTTCAGTTCTTTGAAACAGTGCTGGCGCATCGTGAGCACCAAATGAACAGAACAGAAGCACAGGTTAAACAATAAAGACCAGTCTGTCTAATGATGGACAACAACAGATCCTTTAGGACCCCATTGACAGATGTACCAGGGCAATGCGGCTCACGGTAAAATTTACGTGCCAGGAGCTGCTCACTTGCTGTACAAACAGTATTGGCAAGTTTAGGTACTGTAGCACTACTCCATTGAAGTACACTGCTCAAAAAAATAAAGGGAACACGCAAATAACACATCCTAGATCTGAATGAATGAAATATTCTCATTGAATACTTTGTTCTGTACAAAGTTGAATGTAATGAAAACAAAATCACACAAAAATCATCAATGGAAATCAAATTTATTAACCAATGGAGGCCTGGATTTAGAGTCACCCCCGAAATTAAAGTGGAAAAACACACGGATCCAACTTTGATGTAATGTTTTTAAAACATGTCAAAATGAGGCTCAGTAGTGGGTGTGGCCTCCACGTGCCTGTATGACCTCCCTACAATGCTCAGGTAGTGCAGCTCATCTAGGATGGCACATCAATGCGAGCTGTGGCAAGAAGGTTTGCTGTGTCGGAGGCGCTACCAGGAGACAGGCCAGTACACCAGGAGATGTGGAGGGGGCTGTAGGAGTGCAACAACCCAGCAGCAGGACCTCTGCCTTTGTGCAAGGAGGAACAGGAGGAGCCCTGCAAAATGATCTCCAGCAGGCCACAAATGCACATGTGTCTGCACAAACTGTTATAAACCGACTCCATGAGGATGGTATGAAGGCCCGATGGCCACATATGGGGGTTGTGCTCACAGCCCAACACCATGCAGGACGCTTGGCATTTGCCACAGAACACCAGGATTGGCAACTTCACCACTGGAGCCCTGTGCTCTTCACAGATGAAAGCAGGTTCACACTGAGCACATGTGACACAGTCTGGAGACACCGTGGAGAGCGATCTGCTGCCTGCAACATCCTTCAGCATGACCGATTTGGAGGTGGGTCAATAATGCTGTAGGGTGACATTTCTTTGGAGGGCCACACATCCTCATGTGCTCTCCAGAGGTAGCCTGACTGCCATTAGGTACCGAGATGAGATCCTCAGACCCCTTGTGAGACCATATGCTGGAGCGGTTGGCCCTGGGTTGCTCCTAATGCAGGACAATGCCAGACCTCATGTGGCTGGAGTGTGTCAGCAGTTTCTGAAAGATGAAGGCATTGAAGCTATGGACTGGCCCGCCCATTCCCCAGACCTGAATCCGATTGAGCATATCTGGGACATCATGTCTCGCTCCATCTACCAATGTCATGTTGCACCACAGACTGTCCAGGAGTTGGCAGATGCTTCTGTCCATGTCTGGGAGGAGAGCCCTCAGGAGACCATCCGCAACCTCATCAGGAGCATGCCCAGGCGTTGTAGGGAGATCAGACAGGCACATGGAGGCCACACACACTACTGAGCCTCATGTTGACATGATTTAAATACATTATATCAAAGTTGGATTAGCCTGTAGGTTGTTTTTCCACTTTAATTTTGGGGGTGACTCCAAATCCAGGCCTCTATTGGTTAATAAATTTGATTTCCATTGATGATTTTTGTGTGATCTTATTGTCATCACATTCAACTTTGTGCAGAATAAAGTATTCAATGACAATATTTCATTCATTTAGATCTAGGATGTGTTATTTGAGTGTTCCCTTTATTTTTTTGAGCAGTGTATATAGTACAGCACTGCAGTACCTAAACTTTTGGCTACAGTTTGTATAGCGAGTGAGCAGCATAGCTCCCAGCATGTAAACATTGCCAGCAGCTGCGCTGCTCTGATACAGCTGAAAGTGAATGGTGTCCTAATGGATCCATTGTTGTCCATCATTAGACAGATTGGTCTTTATTGCTTAATCCATATTTCTATTCCTATGATCGAACAGAAGAAAGGATTTCGCAATGTGGATACGAACCCACCCTTTTATTGCAGTATATTTCAAGTGTTTTACATCAGTATTTGTAAAGCAAGTTACCAAGATAAACAGAGAAAAAGTATAATGGAAAGATTTGTATACTTTCTGTGTTTTGTCTTAGAAATATGAATTCAAAATACTGATCAAAACTTGTATAAAAGCAGCCTTGCTTGACAAAAGAAGGACATGACGCTATTGCACAGACATCAATGTCTTTATAAATGTAAGCATTTCCTCAAACTACAACAGATTGAGGAAGAAAAAGGAACATCTAATTATTTCTATGTAGTATATGAAATGGACAGGCCAGTGAAGTAGAAACTGCTTTTACATTACTATAGTCTGTATTTAACTCGTGATCTATGCAGACTTAGGTCTTTGCCATTTCATTTACCACAAGATCTTGAGTTTTCAGTAAAGATGCATGATTATAGTTGGCAAGCTAAGTTCAAGTATAAATAACATATTGTCATATACAAGCTATGAAAAGCTCTAATGATTTTATCCGTATGTTGTATGTAGACAGCTAAGCTTTGATGAAATTATTGCTAAATACTTTACAACCCCATATCTTAGTGAGACATTTGTTCAATCATATGTCATTTATACAGTACATGAGTTCCATATAAGGTGCAATATCTGACAATGTACAGTATACAAAAAGTGTGGCATGTTCTAAAGGAAAATTAAAGGAAAAAAACACAGAAAGATTAAGAAAATTCCATAAGTTGATTCCCCGTCCCCTTTTTTACTTTAGTTCTATTTTGTGATATTGTATCACTGAATGAGCAATTAAAAAATAACCTTTATTAGATTTCTTTTTAAAAATATAGACCTAAAACGTGCATAGATGAGTCCAAATTCTAGTCTAGGTGTAATGGAGAAGTATACTAAGCTGTGTGAGGGATATCTATATCCTATAGTCCCTAATTAATCCCCATTTACATCCAAGACAATGATAAATGTGTCAATGTATATGGGGCCCCGCCATTCCTAGTTACGCCACTGATAACTAGGGAAAAGAATTACAATAAGGGGGCTGGAGTGACCCAGTAATCAGGTACGGTGCTAACAACACCACAAAAGTGAGGTATGCATAACTGAGGGTAGTCCCTGTGCGTCCAGGAAAGTCAACCACACTTCACACGTCACTATTGTTTATTTATTATTCATCTTTATATGTTATGCATGTGATAAAATTTTGTGCTTTTGTCACAATTATTTGTTCTTTTTTTTCAGTTATTGGCATTTTATTCACAAATATATTGTTATATTATATATATACAATTTTATTTTTAATATGAACTTATATCACTAATATATTATTACACGACACATTTTTTGTTTATTTATGGTTATTATGCAGTGCCAGATTCTCTGACACATAGCAATATAAATCAGGGACAATTTTCCTAGAGAAATAATGGCAGCTAGCTATCCTCCAGTAGAAATGCAGTGGGTTCCACTGAATGGTACGGCAGTGGAAGCACTTCCAGCAGCTTAGCCAAGTACGAGTTAAAGGGGCTCTATCATTGGGAAAACTCATTTTTAACTAAGCACATACTTGCATAGCCGTAAGAAAGGCTATTCCATACATACATTTTGTATGTTAATCGCCTCAGTTGTTTTTGAATGAGCCCGCTTTTATTCATATGCTAAATAGTCTCCAGTGAGCACTGTCTGCTGTGTGTGAGAGCAGGGAAGGCTGACGAGTCATCAGCAGCAGCAGTCTCTCACACACACAGCAGAGAGGAGTGCTCGCTGAGACTTCCGGGTGCACGCTGGAGGCTAATTAGCATATGAATAAAATTGGGCTCATTCAAAAACTACTGAAGTGGTATTGTGCATGCCCAAGATATTAGCTTGAACAGTGTGGAGTCAGAGGCCAGTGCCCGCCCAATTTCTGGGAAGGAGGAGGAGAGACGAAGCACAAGCATCAAAGGGATGGTTTACAAGGCATAACTTGAGGGGTGTTGGGGGAACGCCCCGGGTACTCTGTGGCGCTCATTTGCATAAGAAAATAAAGCATTTTTAAAAGAAATGGTGGGGAGAAGGAAAGATAGGAGTAGAATAACCTTTTTAAAGGCTATTCCAATATGTGTTTAGGTAAAAATGACTTTTGGCAATGATAGATTCCCTTTAATATTTGCACATGTAAAATCAGCCCTTCACTGTTAAAACAACAGTGTGTATTTAATGAATTCCACATGTAGCCTTTACTGCAATCTTCTATAACATAGAAAAGGGGGATATCAACAGGTGAAGCACAACTCATTCACTATAACAGTATTTTAAGCAGCTGTTGTGACTGAGGGAACAGTTCCCATATATGACTATTATAAATCAAATTATCTTTCTTCTCTTTTCCATTTTTATGTATGATATGTTTATCAATACTGCAGACAAATATCTAAAATGAACACAGTAATATAAATAAATGGATAAGCGATGGAAAATAAAAAATGCATAGACAAAAATTAGATAAAACATAAAAGAAGGAAAACAAGTAAGCTTCTTTACAGCATGGTTCTGTGGTATGCACTGGTAATAGGTTTTCGTTCATGGAGTACAGCAATAGGATGCATCTAAATAATACAGCTAAAGACATTTTATAAGCTAATAAAATACTGTTATATGAGCTTGCTCATATGCTGTGTACTAATGCAGTCATTTCTCTTAATAAGACTTTGCCATATAAACCATATGCAAACATTAACGGTCAATTAAAGGGGACATTAATAAATATTTCAAGAAGATTCCAACAGATTTTATGTTTTCTTGTACACTCTGTAAGTCATTCATTGCAAAATGGTGTTAATAATGTCTAAAAGGAAATATGTATGAATAATTTACAGCAGATAATGTGGATACTAAAAACATTATATTGCTCTTAAATATTATCATGTATAGCATGTAACCTTCACTACTGTAGATACTGTTATACATATGTATTAGCTGTTTAGAAAATACCAAGTACTGATTAGGAAAGAACTGGGTATCTCGCAATAACTGTAACAAATCCCCCATGACCTACTTCTTACAAGGAGATTACCCATGTTTTTATGCAAATCCTACTGTGTATCACAAAGTCAAGATAAACCAAGAATCACACAAGGATTTTAATACGTTTCAAAATTTTAGGTGTTATATAAAGTATTTTTCTTTATGCCCACAATGCTACTCTATAATAACTAATATTGTATGTCATAGTGAAGTTCCAAGAATTACTCAAAGACACCGACTGTAAGAACTACAGCATATTTAATAGCGTACATAACAAATGCACTTTATTTCATGCTTTAACTGATATCAGAAATCAGATGCGGTTAGTGTCGGGGGAACTGTACTGTACACTGTTAAATACAGAAATGTTAGTAAACTAAAATTTGCAGTCAAGCTAGTGATTTATAGCTAACCTTTATTTGACTTTGTCTTTGGATTGTTCACATCTCTCCAGATGTCAGATATATTGCTTGCAGACTACTGACATGCAGTCAAGTGAAAAATCCCAACAGTTTTGCAGACATTGACCCATATGCTGCTGCATGTGAAGGGTCTTATAATTAGAAACCTATACACTGCATCGAAAACAACATATCTGCTTATTCTAGTCATATCCTAGTGTAAAGCAATTTAAATCATGATCTATTTAGAGACGCAAGAGAAGGAACATCTGACCCCCCTCCCATGAAAACTGGTGTTTTACCAAGGAACTGATTTTGAAAAATAACCTCTGACTTAAGATTTGGTTCCTGCAGCTAAAGTCACATGTCTTACACAAATATCAACTATGACTCAAAGAGTTATATTAAGTTTTCCCTGAATGTAACTTCCTCATTTTCTTCTGGAATATGGAGACTAAGACTAATTGTCTTTTATTTATAATCTGCCTATTGCTACACAGTGTGTTTAGTAGGAACACACAACAATTTTGCAACACAAGGCACACAAAAAAGCGACTGCTTCAAAAATAAACTAAGTATGACTATGTCAAAGAAGGGACAGAAGCAACACAATAAATAAAATGACAATTTTTATTAAGTGATAATAAATATGAAAACATAAATTACACATAAACAACAGGGGGTAAATGCTTCACAAAAAGGCGGGTGGTGTGTGGTAATAGTATATGTAATACTAACCTAACCAGTCCCTGGATTGGTTAGGGCTAGGTGCAAGTCCAGGAACGTGGGCGGAAACAGATTGGGCAACTTTCCCTAAAAGAACTCCTGACTAGAGATGAGCGAACACTGTTCGGATCAGCCGATCCGAACAACACGCTCCCATAGAAATGAATGGAAGCACCTGTGACGCCGGCCGGACGCCAGCATAGTCAGCGTCACAGGTGCTTCCATTCATTTCTATGGGAGCGTGCTGTTCGGATCGGCTGATCCGAACAGTGTTCGCTCATCTCTACTCCTGACTGAACCTGACGTCAGAGTAACGTCCTTACAAGGATGCCCCTCACAGGAACCTAAAATAGATTCCCTATAGTTACCCTAACAGTGGGCTGAGATGTAAAAGAAACAGAGTATTACTAGTAGTGGCAGGTAACCAGTGGCGTAACTAGGAATGGCGGGGCCCCGTGGCGAACTTTTGACATGGGCCCCCCCCCCCCCGACACCGAAGATCTCGACCGAGTCCCTCCTACACATTCCTGCGCGCTCTATTATGTTCCATAGTGGCCCCTGCACACAGTATTATGTCCCATAGTGGCCCCTGCACACAGTATTATCCCCCATAGTGGCCCCTGCACACACTATTATACCCAATAGTGGCCCCTACAGGACTAAATACTGTCACGTCACCCGCTGACCGCTATACCAGGACAAATTGTGGATAAAAAATCTGGTCATGTGCATTACAATTTAGTAACTCCATATGCCTCATATTAATAGCAGTTAACCCCATCATCTCCCTCACATTAACCCCTGTGTGCCTCACCATAAGAGTTACTGATATGTGAGAGACATGGAGGTAATAATAAAGTATCTTCATTATTATTACCCCCATATGTCTCACATATCAGTAACTCTTATGGTGAGGCACACAGGGGTTAATGTGAGGGAGATGATGGGGTTAACTGCTATTAATATGAGGCACATGGAGTTACTAAAACACAAGTAATCACCCCATATGCCTGACATTAATAAGTAACCCCAGTACGTACCTGTGTAGCTTTAGTTTCATTTTCCTTCTTCCTTTCTTCCTCCAGTGCAGGACGGCAGGAGCTCGGCAGGGATAAGCCCTGCCTCCTCCTCTCATTGGTGGGCAGAAGACAGCAGAGAAAGGGAGGGGGGAGAGAGGGAGAGCATCCTGAAGCTCTGACAGGAGCCAGAGCTGCAGCTCCTGTGTCTCAGCCGTTGCTGCAGCTTCGGGGCCCCCTGTTGGTGGAAAGTATTCCACCAACAGGGGGCCCCGATCATTATACTCAGGGGTCCGAAAAGACCTCCGAGAATAATGATAGCAGCGGTAGCAGCTATCACCGGGCCCCTGATGTCCCGGGCCCTGTGGCAGCTGCTACCGCTGCTATGGTGGTAGTTACGCCACTGCAGGTAACAGAGAACAATAGCTGTTCAGAGTAGTCAGGCTAGACCAGAGGTAGTTATAGGTAAGCAATAGAATACTGATATAAACAAGGAAACTAAACAGGCAGGGAACAGGAAGGGTAAGGGAAAACAAAGCTTAAGGGCTGTAGCAAGTGTACAAGTAAAGTATACAGAACCTGGAAGTAACAAACTATATAGAACCTATAGCAGGCGAATGAAGATGGGGAAGCAAGGTTAAATAGGAACAGGGATACAACCCCACCCATCACAGATGGGGAATGACTGGCCAGACAACCTGCCAGTCAAACCGACACCAAGGAGGCAACTTAACCCCTTAGTCTACTAAACACAGCCAGAGGAGTCACTGACATGCCTCCGGGGCATACGCTGCATAGCAGGAAGTACGTAGTAGAAAAGTGGCAGCCGTTTTTGGATCAGGAGATGCGGAGGATGATTTTGATATAGGAATTAAGGACTTACTTTTTAAAAAGGAAAAACTATTAACACAGGAAATGAAGGTCTTCTGGGACCAAACAACATTGAGCCAGTATATTAACAAATCCATGATTCCTAGGGGACTACGCCTTAGAAAATATCCTACATTTGTTTATGAGGAGGCGTTTCTAGAAAGTTGGAATAAAATTTTGTCCTCCTGCTCTATAAAATTAATGGAACTTATTGTCAACTTTGAGCAAAAGAAAATACATAAAATACAGGAAGAAATTAAGGTATTGCAAACCAAAATTGACAGTTCTACAGCAAATATAAATTACAAGGAACAGGAGGAAAAAATTAAAAAGAACCTTGAAACTCTGGAAAAGAAAATTATGGAAAATAAGAAAAGAAAGTTTAATCGTGATTTGGAGGATTATAAAAAAGGAGAAGTTTACTCCAAGCCTTCTTATAATTTTTCAACGTCATCACCACACCCAAGATCGATATTGAAAAATACCAGAAATAAGGGTGCACGATCATTTACACACAGGAATGTATCTTTCAGTTCGGTTACGGATTTTGAGGACACGACACATTCCAGATATGGTTCTGATTTTTCCTCTGGCACATCAGAGGGCCCACTACTTACTAAGTATCCAGCTTATAACACCAGGAATAGAGGAGCCTTAAAAAAGGATCGAGGAGAGGGGGACGAAGGAATAAAAAGAAGAGCCCCACCGACGGCAAAGCCGAGGAAATAATTTCTGTTCCAACTCGAATTATTAATAAGTTTCCATCGGTGATTAACCTTGCGGATGTGGAACTTAGTGAACAACAAATGAGTGTCCTAGAAAAAGGACTTAACTTTGCTCCGAAAAAGAATTTCAACTTATTGAATACTATTATGGACGTGAATAAATTCGTTCGTTCTATCACTGTGAAAAAACACTTTTTTACTTCTGAGGATAACAATAGAGATGCTGTTGATCAGGTTGTTGATCCTATTGTGTTGGAGAATATGGGGTCTATGCCTCTTAATAGTCTTACCCTGGAACATGTGGTTTCTAGGGATTTACAAGATAGGCATTATGAGGAAGTTATTGATACTAAGGTCACTATAGATTGCCGGTACGTCGCACCAACCCTAAATTTTACCCCCTTAAATCGAGGGCTAACAACTTTTTGTTGTTTCAAAATAAAATGGAGGAAGATCTCAAGGCTTTGGATAGGAAGGTTAATAGTAAGGAATATAAAAAACAATTCAATTTAACTAAGTCCGAAACCAAAGCTATAAAGGAGCTTAAAATGAATAAAAATATCATTATTAAGAAATCAGATAAGGGGGGTAAAACTGTTATTCTTAAAAGAGGGGATTATCTAGATAGTTGTCAACGTATATTAGATGATACTAAAACATATAAAAAACTTAGTTACAATCCTACACAAGAGTTTAGCAACACTTTGAAAAGTTTGATTGAGGAGGGTGTTGCATTAGGGGTGTTCGGAGAGGTGGAGGGAGAATACATGTTAAATCCAACACCTCGAGTCCCTATTTTATATGGACTCCCCAAAATTCATAAGGGGGTTCTCCCTCCACCTCTCCGACCTATTATATCCAGCAATGGTTCGTTAAATGAAAGGATTGGTAGCTGGCTGGATTCGATTCTACAGCCGTTGGTTAAGAGGACCGCGGGCTATATTAAGGATAGCCGGGAGGTCCTCAAATGTTTTAGAGATTTTGAATGGTGTGAAAAATATAGCTGGGTAACTAGTGATATTTGCTCTTTATACCCAAGCATACCTCATTCTAAGGCATTAGATTCCCTCGCACATCACTTGTATCGGTATAGCACATTGACTCCTCCAGTATGTGAATATGTTATCTCTGTGACATCTTATCTATTGAAGCACAACTATTTTTTATTTGGAAAATTTTTCTACCTACAAATTTGCGGGGCACCGATGGGTGCCCCGTTTTCACCGTCTCTTGCGAATCTTTTTCTTGCGCATTGGGAGGAAAGATTCATCTTTTCTGATGTTAATCCCTTTGTGTCCTTTCTCCTCTGGTATGGGCGCTACATTGATGACCTACTGATTGTGTGGGTCGGAAATGTGGCGCCCATACCAGAGTTCATCCACTATCTTAATAGTAATGAACATGGTTTGATTTTTACGTTTTCCCATCAAAAGTTAACTATCGATTTTCTTGACATTACGTTAACAGGAAGTATAGAGGAGGGGAAGGTTCATACTTCACTCTTCAGGAAACCGTGTGCTGGTAATAGTATACTTAGAGGTAATAGTTGTCATCCGCTGCACACCTTAAAGGGTATACCGGTAGGAGAATTAACACGTACTAAGAGGGCATGTAGCAAAGATGCGGATTTTGAACAATTGAGTAATTCCACCTTAGAGAGATTTAGGGAACGCAATTATCCGGAGTGGATATTGCATAGGGCCAAAACAAGGGTGGAGTCCAGACTAAGGGATGACTTGTTGTCAGATAAGGAACAATCTATTAATAATGTGGATACTAATCTGAAAAATAAGTTGGTTTTCAGTACAGCATTTAGTCCTCAGTACAATAGGATTAAAAGTCTGGTAAAAAAAGAATCTGCCAATTCTAGAATTGGATCCCATTACTAACCAACTTCTAAGAGATGGGATACTATTCGTAGAAAGGAAATGTCAAACGTTGGGTGATATACTTTCCCCTAGTTATGTCACCACGGATATGACCCAACAATGTGAAAATTCAACGAGAAAGGGCTTTTTCAGATGTGGTACACCCATGTGGTGTAAGAATTGCATGAAGGTTATCAGTACACAGGAGTTTAAAAGTAGTGCCTCAGACTTTTGTCTGAAAATTAGGGATGAGTTGGATTGTAATTCAGTAAATGTTATTTACTGCATACGATGTGTTGCATGTAGCCTGGATTACATCGGCTGTACCAGCAGAAAATTGGGCACCAGGATACAGGAACACATTCGTGATTGCGGTAAAAATAATATAGATCACATGTCAGGTGCTTCGAGGCACTTTGTGGATATAAACAAGGGTGATGTTCGGACATTGCGATTTTGCGGTTTGGAGAAGATTCATCAACCTATTAGAGGTGGTAATTTAAGGGATATTTTACTCAAAAGAGAAGCATACTATATCCTTAAATTTAACTGTAGGTTCCCAGCAGGTTTAAATATTAGAACTGATCTTACATACATCTATTAACATCATAGACTGTACCTATTGTTGTTTGAATATGATCACATGATCGGCACTTGATATACCAGTGCAGTGTTTACATCACATGTCTCTGAACACACCCAAGGGGTGTGCTCATTATTTCATTGGTCATTTTTATCACGTGACCGGAACATCTTGTTTATGGCGTAGGTAGAGATATGTTTATCTTACACACTCGACTATAACACAATAGGATGTGTATCATTTGTGTGATTCTTTACAAGTCCAGAAGTGTTTCCTTGTTAAACTATGAAGAGGTGAGTTCCTTTGAATGTATTCCTTATTTCCTTATCTTATGATTCTATTGTTCTATTGTGTTTTACTCTAGATAAATACAAGGGAAAACAATGATGTTTATATCAGCAGCTTTTTATATTTCCCTATCTTATGTGGTGTCGGAGATCTGTTTACAATGGAACATAAAATGTTAATTGCTATGATGGGTGGTTATATTATGTTAGAGTATGCTCGCAGGTGATCCAATTACGGCTAACTAGTATAAAAGGAAGTGCTTGTATGTTGTTGTTTCATATGCCATGACTAAGGAGTAGAAGCTCCGAAACGCGTTGGCGTTTTTTATGCGTTTTTTCTATGTTTTTTGTTGTTTGTTAGCACGTTCCTATTATGGACTTTTAAGCATGAAATAAAGGTTATATTTTAACCGGACGAAGGTGCTGCGGACCTTTTGTGCTATATATCTTCTGTGAAATCTGTCCTTTGAAGTCCAGGAATCTACAGGTCGTGCACCCTTTCTGGTTCGGTCTCATGGTGAGTGGCAGTGTGCATATACTTAATCTTTTTTTTTTTGTTGATTACAAGTAAAGTATACAGAACCTGGAAGTAACAAACTATATAGAACCTATAGCAGGCGAATGAAGATGGGGAAGCAAGGTTAAATAGGAACAGGGATACAACCCCACCCATCACAGATGGGGAATGACTGGCCAGACAACCGACAAAGTCAAACCGACACCAAGGAGGCAACTTAACCCCTTAGTCTACTAAACACAGCCAGAGGAGTCACTGACACGCCTCCGGGGCATACGCTGCATAGCAGGAAAGCCATGGCGTCCCCGAATCCTGACAGTATATAGGTCTAGGGTGAAAAAAGTATGTATATCACAGTCAAGTAATAAGGGTTCACATGTTGTTGCAAGTGTGGCAGTTCCAAAGCAGATAATAATATCCCATCAGTAAGAATGCACAACAGAGAGACATATGTGAAATTTGCATACAAAGAAGGTAAAGAACCAACCCTAAGACCATAGTTATAGTGTAAAGCATCTACCACCCGTACCGTGTGGTACTGACAGCTTTGCACAAGCACTGAATATGCTATACTATAATTGTAAGAAGAAAAGGTGCTCGATAAATGAATACAAAGTACATAACCATGGCTTGTTATGACCTCCACCTCCAGATCCCCATTAAGTCCATTAATACTGTACTTTATGTCTGTAATTGTCTATACTTGTTGCCTCAGTTTTGGTGTACACATATAAATTAGTGTATATGCTCATGTTGGATATAATGTATATTATGTATCATGTATGGAAGTGGTTATATTTTATTGCTATCCCACAGTAGTTGTTGCTACCTCTACCCGTGATTTCACTCTACTGTCACTTTCTTTTTAAATATTCTTTTTAATCGTGTTTGCTTTTCGATAAATTAACATTATTATTGTTAGTATGTTGTGTTTTTCAGACATTGTGTTGAATATCAAAGTTATACCACAGCCTATCACAGACTGCTGCACACATGCAATGCTTTGTGGTGTGGGTTTAATGGCCACAACCACAGGATATTTTTTTCTAAACCGCTTTGGATCATGACTTCAGTCAGCCAGGATAAGTCATTATCTCATTTGAAGTGTTATATCAGTTACAGTGTTGGCCAAAAGTATTGGCACCCCATGCAATTCTGTCAGATAATACTCAGTTTCTTCCAGAAAATGATTGCAAGCACAAACTCTTTGGTATTAATATCTTCATTTATTTTGCTTGCAATAAATAAAAACACAAAAGAGAATGAAAAAAAGTCAAATCATTGATTATTTTACACAAAACTCCAAAAATGGGCCGGACAAAAGTATTGGCACCCTTGGTCTAATACTTGGTAGCACAACCTTTAGACAAAATAACTGCAAACAACCGCTTCCGGTAACCATCAATGAGTTTCTTACAATGCTCTGCTGGAATTTTAGACCATTCTTCTTTTGCAAACTGCTCCAGGTCCCTGAGATTTGAAGGTTCGGACATGCAGTACTATGTGTCCGGTTTAAAAAAACAGTTTTGCCGCGGAGAGCATAAAACGCTCACTGGCGCTCACAGCCGGACACTTTTCAATCCCATTCAAATTAATGGGTTTGAAAAGATGCCAGCAGGTTTCCGTCTCCTGCCCAATTTTGTGCAGGAAACAGAAACCTGCAGAACGGAGACCGGGCACAGATGTGAATGAGCCCTTACTAGAGATGAGTAGATGAGTAGTATTTGATCAAATACCTCGCTCCCATAGGAATGCTTGTACGCGGCCAAACACCAGGGGGTTAAGCGCAGTGAATGTTTGATGCGCTTATCCCCTTGGTGTTCGGCCGCTTACACGCATTCCTATGGGAGCGATGATTTTGATCGAATACTACTCGCTCATCTCTAGCGGTTACCCCCAGAAACCCAGGACCCCATAGACTATAATGAGGTCCGCCTGGTTTCCGCTGTTTCCTCCTGAGAAGGTCAAAAAATGCAGAGAGAAAAGTAATGCTTGCAGCGTTTTTCTCTCCACATTTTTCAAATGGAGAGGGGAATGGGAATCCGAATAGACAGGCAGCGCTGGTGTGACCCAACCTTAGATAGCCTAATTGCCTTCCTGCAGCTTTTATTGAAAATCTTACCTCTTAATGCTGCTTTTGTACCTTAAGATATATAGTTTTAAATGCTTTCTTTTTTTGCATTTATTTCCATTTTTACTCTTGTTATAAGCCACATACTCTTATATTTTAATATTTGTAACTGCTCCCTTATGCCCTGTTCACATCTGCGCATTTGGATTCCATCCGGGAGAGTCCACATGGGGACCCCTAGAATGGAATACCAAACGCAATTGCAAGTGCTGTGCTGTAAAAGCACACGGACCCCATAGACTTATATGGGGTCTGTGTGCTTGCCGCGCGTTGCCCGCATGAATCATGCGGACAGGAAAGTAGATTGAGAACTACTTTTCTGTCCAAATGATCCCTGCAGAGATCTGGCGGCAAGCACGCGGACCCCATTATAGTCTATGGGGTCCGTGTGCTTTTACAGCACCAGCACTTGCAATTGCGTTTGGTATTTCGTTTGGGGGGTGGAGTCCCATGTGGACTTCCCGGACGGAATCCAAACGCAGATT
Organism: Leptodactylus fuscus; assembly: GCF_031893055.1. Taxonomy (NCBI): domain Eukaryota; kingdom Metazoa; phylum Chordata; class Amphibia; order Anura; family Leptodactylidae; genus Leptodactylus; species Leptodactylus fuscus. Next base: position 125,948,443 of record NC_134269.1, read on the forward strand.
TGAACAAGGGCTTAGATTATCCAGCTGTGATCTCTTTAAATAATTATCAAAAGGCTTCTGGCTGCAGCAAAAAAGTGCTGTGGGAAATACTGCAGCAACAACACTTTTCTACTTCCATTATACCTATAGGGAAATCACCAGCTTTTCCTTTGGTATAATTGATATGCGGCAATTGCCAAAACTGCAATGGTTTTGGAAATCGCAGTGTGTTCACTATGCCTATTTATCCGCAATGTGTTTTTTTTTCCTGCAGTGTTTACGCTATGTGAAGCCCCAGTCAAAAAAAATAGCTTTTATTATGAAATGAAACATTTTTGTTTTGGTGATGGTCAAAAAGTAATGACATTATGTTCGACATTTCACAAGCTTTTCTTTATCGGCACATCAGTGATGTGATCAGATGGATGATGATGTTTAGCAAATATATTTTCTAAATATTTTCACTACATTTTCATCTGTAAAGAATGATACGCCACTCTCAGCTGGATCACAGCAATATATTTCATTGAGACATCCTATTAAAAATGCACACTTTTCTTCTTTACAAATTTATGATCTATTGACTTGTGAAGAGATGTAATTGTTCCAGTTCAGTGCAGGGTTGGCACTGGTAGAAATTTGGCTAGAATCCGAGGGTATTCAATAAAGCATATATAACAAGAGTACCAAGGATAGTAAAGATGTCTAGTAAAGAAAATATTGTTTGAAAACCAAAAACTCTTAAGTAAGGCAAAAATAAAATATTAAGGAATAATTTAGCCAAACAGTATAATGTATTCTGTTAGTTTAACAATATATCTTCACATCATAGAAATATAGAAGATTGATGTCAAGAAAAGACCACATGGTCCATCTAGTCTGTCTTTAGACCCTTCCCGCTGGTGACATCTTTCGATTTTTGATTCATTTGATCTTTGACTCATCGCCTTCCAAACCCCGTAGCTTGTTGTGGGGCAAATTGTTCTTCATAATGGTACCATTTCTTATTCTGTACAATGTACTAGGAAGCAGGAAAAAAATTCTTACTTGGGTGGAATTGGAGAAAAGTTGCATTTGTGCCCTTATGGCAAGATGGCGCCTTGGTCAGCTTTGACTGAGGCACCAGAGGCTTTAATGCCATCAATCCGCGCGGGCACTGATCGTGGACATTAGCGCCAGGTCTCTGCTGTATAATACGGGTGCTGTGTAATATGGCAGTCGCTTAGGAGTTGAGCAGCCATATTTAAATACTCAACATCCACCGTACTATTACACCGGATGTCAGGAAGAGGTTAAAGTATATTATCATTTTATCTTAGGATAGATATGTCTATTCCAGACACAATTAAATTCACTTACTTCAGATTTCTCAACTACCTTTGCTAGGAGTTTGTTCCGACCCTCAACTATTATCAGAAAATAGTATTTCCTGACATTGCTTTTGATCTTTCCCCCAGCTAATTTCAGAATGTGTCCCCTTCTTCTTGTGTTAGTTTTTTTTTTTTTTTTAATTAAAAACACTACTCTACCGAACCCTATAATACCTTCAACATATGTAAAGGTTTCAATTATCTTTCCCTTCTTTCCTCTAGAATATACAGATTAAGGGATATACATTAATAATAGAGTTACCACGATTCCATGGCCATACTCCAGCTAAGAGTTGAGGCAGTAGTAATTTTATAGTGTTTTAACTGAGAATAAGTACAACTAAAATTATCTTTGGAAATATAGAAAGTGAGCTATACTAATAAAACATGGCCTATTGGTGAAAATCCGTGCAGAGTAAAGACTGAGCACAAGGCAATTTTACACTCAGAGCCTGTTGTTGCATATCAGTAAAAAGCTCCGTGAAGTTATGCCTGGAATCCAGATTCTGAGTTCACCTCCCGGTGACTGGCTGCTTTCTAGTGGGTCAGAGTGAATGTAGAGTTTTTCACTTGAGAAGCTTTCAGATCTCAAATAAAATCTGCTACAGATGGATACAACCCCATTCCTTAAAGGCACATAGCTCTCATCTTTACATGCCATCCAAACGCATTTACATAAGGTGAGAGAACCTAGAATTTAACATGAATAATCAGCCAGCTGACAAAAAAGATTGTAACTGGCATCTTTTGTGCCTCACAGCTTAAATGTCTGTAATAGTAATTGTCATTGAATTACCAGTGCTCTTAAAGGGACAGCAGGTGGCAGGGACAGTGACAAAACACTTGTTCTGAAAATGCAACATCTCTGATTTTACAATTTGTAAATTGGCTGGAAATTCAGCAGGGCACAAGATTTTCAATCAATAGGTGGAGTGAAAAGTGGTGAATAAGGTAGAAGTTTGTATGAGCAGCTGGGTTAGGAAGCTTTGTTTCCTTAAATACATAATCATTCTTTCTATTCACATGGGACTTAATCAGCATTCTGAAGAAAGGGCAGAGCCTGAAAGAAGGAACTGTGCCTTGTTGGTTTCCTTATTCCTTTTTCACTAAAAGATGAATCAGACTTTAGCAAGTCATTAAAATAAATTAGGGAAACTAAATATAACCTAATCTGACAGATGAAAATCTGTTTTCCATCATATACTTCAATATCTACTCTTGATATTTGCCCTAAAGCTCTTAAGGAATTACATAATTAATACCCCTTGTGAATAAGTATATCATAGTGCAGAGAAATGTCACTCTGAAGCTATTTATTATGTTCTCAGGCCTACAGGACACTATTTGGCAACCTGTGTGTGTAGGGTTATCAATATTTCAAGTCAAAAGTCAATGTTTTTTTCATGTTGATTTGCGTGCTATTCCCCTTTGTATGGACGATGGCAATTTTCTAGTACCAGTTCTCTTATATGTCCACTGTAATATCTGTTATACTGTGCTACCATCATTAAGAAAATGCTGGAAAGCTTCAAATATGTCCCTTTACTTTTATATCAGTAATAGCGTTCTTGAAACTTCATGAACATTTTTCGCACTATGCATTTTTTTGAGCCAAATCCAGGAATGCATTAAGTTGACGGTAGAAGTATAAGAACTTCCTATATAATTCCCATTCCCTTTGTAGCCATTCTAGGCTTTGGCTGAAAAAACTGCAGCAAAATCTGCACAAAAAAAGCTGCGTTTCTGCAACGTGGGGCCTTAGACAAGTTTTGTTAGTCCAATTGAATGGGAGCTGAGATGCAGTAGCCTGGTATGGCTCCCACTAGAGAATGATGCTGTGTTAGGACAGGGTGGACAGAGTGGACAAGACTGTTCCAACCAGCAAAAACTAATCACAAGCGTCACAAATAACAAAGTGACCAATAAAGTCACCAGTTTCTGAGAAAATAGATCAGTACTGACAGTAAATATGGCTATATTTCCTGTCTCTCCATCAAAAGGGATAGAAATAGACTTGACAGGCTGATCAGAAGGGCCAGCTCTGTCCTGGGGAGCCCCTTGGACCCAGTACAGGTGATGGGTGATAGAAGGATACTGTCTGTGGTGACCTCCATGCGGGAGAACAAATCCCACCCCATGTATGGGACCCTGATGGGACTTGGCAGCACTGTAAGTGACCGTCTTCTTCACCCCAAGTGTGAGAAGGAACGCCATCGCAGGTCCTTCCTTCCAACCGCGACCAGGCTGTATAATCTACATCAGACCAAGCGAAGATCACTCCGCACAGAGAACTAATGTTTATGACGATGACCATGAGGTCTTCCTCTTTCTCTTCCGTTTTTCCTTAGCTGCTATGGACTCCTAGTGTATCTTCTCTTCTCAGCTTATGTGTGTCTACATCTGTATTATATTACTGTGTATTATCCTGTACCTGTATTACTATGCTGCTGTAACATGCTGAAATTTCCCCAATGTGGGACTATTAAAGGATTATCTTATCTTATCTTAAAATGGGCAATCGAAACTGAATAGGAAAATGGACATTTTAGTAAGTAAAGATATATATAATAATCATACTTTGTATTTCTCCGATTTATATTTTCTGAATATATTTGTAAATTTAGGTTGAAATTTTCTTCAAATCATAGTTAGCAAAATTTTACCTTGGGTCCATAATCTGTATTAACTTCATAATATATTCAGTGGTAAATTCATAGGTAATATTTCCAACTTAATTACAGTAGCTATATATATTTCATACACAATACCTCCAGCTGGCTGAAAACCTGGACCATCTGTATGTTAACAATGAGACCTCTAATTTTTCTGACACGAGCAATGTCTTAAGCTCTAAGTGATCTATTTTTAGAAGGTATATTATGGTATATCTGCACAAGTAACAAATATTTCTTGCCTTGTATTCAAGTTTTTATTCAATAAAATAACCACGATACATGTAATAATAAGAAAAAACATGTAATATGCACTATATAGATGTAAAGGTACATATAAAGAGGACTTGTATAGGATGCAGACTAATGCAGAAATTCTGTTCAGGGACGATAAAAGCTTTAGTTGTAAAGGTGACACATGTCTCTCTTCAAAAAAGCTCATTTTCTGGCAGTGGAAAGTGACAAAGTGAAATGCCAAGCCTGATTAATCAGCAGGTACAGTAGGCCTGTGCCTACAATGCCAGAGGTTTAAAACCTTTCTCTTTACACAGCACACACTAGATTATTTATTGGAAAGGAAAAAAATAACTGGCTTGTTGAGTATAAACAAAAATCATGAACAAAAGGATAACAATGTTTTAAATTTTTGACTTTTAAGCTCCATATCTCACCATCCACTACAGCTTTGGACATGAGAGTATCATAATAATCATCTTGGCTATCTCATACAAAAATTTGAGTTGCAACTACTTAGCATATAATTAGTTATGCATATTCCTGTTAACTGCATTGTTACTGTTTTGCTCTTAAAAATCTAATTTTTAGTTTTTATTATTTTGTTAGTATTTTGTAAATTCATCTTTGGCTTTTACCACTGCCTGAATCTGCACTCTCTCAATCAGATTCAAGCATGTCTTCACCGAAATCTGAGCTCAGGTCTCTTCTACATGTTCCCATCAGTGTACACCAGTCATGTCACTTCAGTACAAGTACAGCTTTTTCTTCAACTCTACTCACAATTGTTGGATTGGGTTGAGGTCTGGGTACTATGGGGGCCAATGCAGCAGTTCTACTTTATTGTCATTGAACCGTTTCTTCATTAATCCTGACGTATGCTTCGGGTCATTATCCTGCTGGAATACTATGTCATCCATTTCATACCCATTGTATTCATGTGTACAAAGTAACTCATCTTGTAGGATACTCACATATTGCTCAGTATTGAGACCACCATTGATTGTGGTCAAGTATCCAATGCCTTTGGCTGTGAAATAAACCCATAGCATTAGGCTTCTTCCACCAAACTTGACAGTTCCTTCCATTTCTCAATTCAGACCCATTTATACCCATCAGAGCCCAATTGATAGACTTTCGTCTCATTTTTCCAAATCACCACTTTCCAATCTTCTACTGTCCAATCTTTATACTTTTTTACAAACTTGATCTGATGCTTCATATGGCGATATTGAAGTTGAGACTTCTTCACCATTTTTAGGCCACCGTTCCAGACTTGTGTAAAGTGTGTTGCATGACCTTTGTATGGACATCTGTGATCTCACTATTGTGAAGCATATGAACCACCTCCACTGCCATGTTTTTCATGCCAGAACTGATAGACCGTGTGGTGAACCAACTTGTTTTCTCCAATATTTTGCCAGGACATCGATCTTTTGAATGGATGGATGGACTTCATTTCCTATTCTTCCAATTGTCAGGGCACTCACATGATGCAGTTTAACAATTTTCTTGGTCAGGAGACCTCTATTGATGATCTGGATGATGCTGTTTCTAATTTCTTGGGAAATCTTCAAGGCTGATCCTTGATTTTAGCCATTGATCTTTCGCTTGGGAATCAACATAATAACATACTGAACTATTAGAGAATGGAGAACAGGTTGTAATTTGTAGTATACAAGAAGAAATAGATTATTTCCAACACCAGTAGCAAAACAGTAACAATGCAGTCACATGACAAGAATCTGCATAACTAATTATATGGCAGTAGCAAGTCAAATTTATGTCCAAGATGATTGTCTATAACATGATGGTAGTTTCATGTTCAAAGCTGTAGTGGATGGTGAGATATGGAGCCTGAAAGTTGAAAGTTCAAAAGATTGTTACCTTTTTGCTTGTCAGTGTATATGTGGAATTGTCCATCTTTTTCAGTATCTCTAAGGCTGCAAAACCTTATGCTATACACATGATAATGTGAAAGCATCTTACTAGTTTTGAGTTATTTATTAAGTCCTGGGTTTTCAGAAATTAATAATGGAGGAGAATATGAGAAATTTTGTAATATGTCTTATCAGACTAAATGCTTCTTTCTCCCTGCTAAACTGACTTTCTCTCAGAGATCTCTGCTATATTTATCTTAAGACATACTAGGTATCACATTAATGAGGGTACAATATACATAGAAGTCTATGGAGAAACAAAGGAGATAAGTAAGCAGGAGCTAAGAAGGCCAAAAGAAAGACATGTTAAGGCTTATCCTGGGGTAAAATAAGAACTTTCTATGACAACACAAACTCTTTGTTATATCAATGTCAGTATTTCTCCATTCATGTCCTACATTATCCTGCATCTGTTCCTGAGTCATGATGTATATATGGCAACTGACTGCTGTGGCCATTGATTGCTATCGACATATAAACAGAGACTGGGAATATGGATGGAGAGTCAGCAGTACTGGTAGATGGAGCACTGATACTTTTGTGTTATGTCATTTATAGCTAATTTAACCTTTTTTTTTAAATATGATGGCTAACCTTTGAAATTATTTAATCAATATTTCATGTTTAATGTCGACATTATAGATTGTGTAAATCAAATCCACTTAGCAAAGATTCAGTTGTGTAATACTGGCCTACTGAAGTAAGAGTGCTAGGCAATGGTGTGTCTAAGACATGGGCAAGGCAGATCTTGGCAGCTATCATCACATGACCTTGAGTTCTATAATGAAACAGGTGACATGGAGGCTAAATTTGCCAAAGCTAGTCTATATTTGCAACAGTAATGTATATCTGCATAAAATAGTGGCCCTCAATTTGTCTGTCACTATACAATAGTAGTCAGTAGCTTTGGATTGGATGTGGCTAGATAGGTGCGTACCCAAGATTTAGGGGAGTGGACTGTGGTAAATGACGATAGAACGTGAATACCTCAATTGTTGGCAGACACAGAAGACTGGCTCCACTTCTTCAGACATTTTAGGATCTAGAAAGTGAAGGAAGAAAATCCACAGAGGTTGCAATGAAGTAGTTGAAAAAGGGCTGATAAATGGACCAGACCAGCAATGTAAGTGACAGCACAAGCAGTCAAATAAAAGGTATATGATAGCCAACTTGACAAATGATAAGTTCCCTTTAGTTAAATGTACTGTATATGATACAGCTGTATCTCTTTTACTGGGGTAATGTATTTTATAATTTACAGCAATGACCTTTTCAACTACTTCATAAGGACCCTGACACTTGGCCAGAATTGCTTTCTACTGTGGGCACCAATACTAACACTTGGTCACCATTAGAGATGAGCTAACAGTAAAATATTTGATATTCGTTTCGAATAGCCCCTCAATATTTGACTATTCGAACGAATATCAATCCCCATTATAGTCTATGGGGAAAAAATGCTCGTTTCAGGGGATCCCACTCTTTGACTCAGGAGAGTCTCCAAGTCCACTATGACACCCCAGGAAATGATGCCAACAACCTGGAATGCAACTGGGACAGCAGGGGAAGCATGTCTGGGGGCATCTAACAAGCCCAAGTCACTGTATTACATCGGGATCCCTGTCAGCTTGCGATATGCGCAAGCTGACTTTTTCCCATAGCAATGCATTGACCAGCATTGATTGGCTGAATGCCATACAGAGTACGGCATTCGGCCAATCAACGCTGGTTCTGCTGGAGGCTCGTCTGTGAGGAGGTGGAGTCTAAGATCAGACCAGAATGGAGACTGCTGTGGACTGATCTTAGACTCCGCCTCCTCCGACAGAACCAGCGTTGATTGGCCGAATGCTGTACTCTCTATGGCATTCGGCCAATCAATGCTGGTCAATGCATTCCTATGCCGAGATGTAGCAGAGCTGGCCGTGCGCTCAGCTCGGATACACCGGAGATGCAGCTGAGCTGAGCGTACGGCCAGCACTGCTACTCCGGAGATGCAGCCAAGCTCAGCACATGTCCAGCACTGCTACACCGGAGATGAAGCAGAGCTGGCCATGCTCAAATGAACAATGGGAGCAATATTTTAACATAACAGGAAAACAAAGCAGCATTACTGAAGAAACATATTTAGGAAAACTCTTCGATTTACATAAGGTAGCGGTATAGATATGATCCTTGAGATGGAAATCACCCCTTTAATGCTTTCCAATACTGGGTTACTGCAGTTGTTCACACTAAACCGTTACCATTAGAGATGAGCGAACACTAAAATGTTCGAGTTTCGAAATTCGATTCGAACAGCCGCTCACTGTTCGAGTGTTCGAATGGGTTTCGAACCCCATTATAGTCTATGGGGAACATAAACTCGTTAAGGGGGAAACCCAAATTCGTGTCTGGAGGGTCACCAAGTCCACTATGACACCCCAGGAAATGATACCAACACCCTGGAATGACACTGGGACAGCAGGGGAAGCATGTCTGGGGGCATAAAAGTCACTTTATTTCATGGAAATCCCTGTCAGTTTGCGATTTTCACAAGCTAACTTTTCCCCATAGAAATGCATTGGCCAGTGCTGATTGGCCAGAGTACGGAACTCGACCAATCAGCGCTGGCTCTGCTGGAGGAGGCGGAGTCTAAGATCGCTCCACACCAGTCTCCATTCAGGTCCGACCTTAGACTCCGCCTCCTCTGGCAGAGCCAGCGCTGATTGGCCGAAGGCTGGCCAATGCATTCCTATGCGAATGCAGAGACTTAGCAGTGCTGAGTCAGTTTTGCTCAACTACACATCTGATGCACACTCGGCACTGCTACATCAGATGTAGCAATCTGATGTAGCAGAGCCGAGGGTGCACTAGAACCCCTGTGCAAACTCAGTTCACGCTAATAGAATGCATTGGCCAGCGCTGATTGGCCAATGCATTCTATTAGCCCGATGAAGTAGAGCTGAATGTGTGTGCTAAGCACACACATTCAGCACTGCTTCATCACGCCAATACAATGCATTAGCCAGTGCTGATTGGCCAGAGTACGGAATTCGGCCAATCAGCGCTGACTCTGCTGGAGGAGGCGGAGTCTAAGGTCGGACCGAATGGAGACTGGTGTGGAGCGATCTTAGACTCCGCCTCCTCCAGCAGAGCCAGCGCTGTTTGGCCGAATTCCGTACTCTGGCCAATCAGCGCTGGCCAATGCATTCTATTAGCCCGATGAAGTAGAGCTGAATGTGTGTGCTTAGCACACACATTCAGCTCTACTTCATCGGGCTAATAGAATGCATTGGCCAATCAGCGCTGGCCAATGCATTCTATTAGCTTGATGAAGCAGAGTGTGCATAAGGGTTCAAGCGCACCCTCGGCTCTGATGTAGCAGAGCCGAGGGTGCACAAGGGTTCAAGTGCACCCTCGGCTCTCCTACATCAGAGCCGAGGGTGCGCTTGAACCCTTGTGCAGCCTTGGCTCTGCTACATCAGAGCCGAGGGTGCGCTTGAACCCTTGTGCACACTCTGCTTCATCAAGCTAATAGAATGCATTGGCCAGCACTGATTGGCCAGAGTACGGAATTCGGCCAATCAGCGCTGGCCAATGCATCCCTATGGGAAAAAGTTTATCTCACAAAAATCACAATTACACACCCGATAGAGCCCCAAAAAGTTATTTTTAATAACATTCCCCCCTAAATAAAGGTTATCCCTAGCTATCCCTGCCTGTACAGCTATCCCTGTCTCATAGTCACAAAGTTCACATTCTCATATGACCCGGATTTGAAATCCACTATTCGTCTAAAATGGAGGTCACCTGATTTCGGCAGCCAATGACTTTTTCCAATTTTTTTCAATGCCCCCGGTGTCGTAGTTCCTGTCCCACCTCCCCTGCGCTGTTATTGGTGCAAAAAAGGCGCCAGGGAAGGTGGGAGGGGAATCGAATTTTGGCGCACTTTACCACGCGGTGTTCGATTCGATTTGAACATGGCGAACACCCTGATATCCGATCGAACATGTGTTCGATAGAACACTGTTCGCTCATCTCTAGTTACCATGTGTTTCACCGACTGAATAGTATGAAGTCAAAGAATTTAACTTTTCTGTTTTACAGGCTACATTATCTTTTTTTGTCCTAATAAACCCCTTTTGTAATTTCTTGCTAGCATATATTTGTAATGTAGCAATAAAAGCTTTAATTTTACAGTGGAAATCAGAGAAATTATGCAAAATAAATAACGTTAATACACAATGATGTTTGGGTTACCAATTTCTTTGGAAGACAGGACAATTTATGTGTATTTGGAAGAACAACAGAAACAATACAAAGATCAATATTCATCTTAACACAGTCAACAGACCAAAATCATGTTGCAACTATGAATTGTGTCACAATTTTTTTTTTTTATTTTTATTTTTTTTTATAATAATTTTTATTGATTTTCAAACTGTGTCACAATGTTGTTAAGATGCCCAGGGGTTGAGCATGGGAAATATAATGAATGTCTACCTCATGGGTTCTAAAGGCAGCAAATGCCTGAAAGGTTCGCAGTTTCATTCACACTTTACAGCACTTTGAATCTTTTCATATACAGGTACTGGCTGATGGCCATGTAGCCATGACTCATGCAGCTTCATCTACACTACTTAGATGAGCGAATATCCAAAGATTTGCTTCATTCTGTGTTCATGACATCATGATGTTCAGTGTGTCCATTTCACCACTGAGGCCCAATCGCAGGCCTTAGTGGTCACCCTGGCCACATGACATTACGGTAGAGCATTGGACATAGCAAAGAAGCAGAGACACAGCGCTGGATGCTACGAGGAGGCCCAAAAGGGTTAACGGAAGGTGAGTATAAATGTTTTTTGATTTTTTTTCACCTCCTAGTAAGTGTATATATCCTATAGTACTTCCCTAACAACAACATAAATGCATACAATATAATCACTAAAGAAGCAGAATAGCTCCTCTATGAACATAAATTGAAGAGCTTTTTCCTTTGATTCAAAAGTATTATTTCTTTATAGCCTTGATTTGCCTGTTTATCCATCATGACATGAAATATCAATGATTATTTCAAGTATTTAGCTCAATGCATGACAAATGCAGTAGCTTTCCCCTTTGTAGGTTTTCTGTAAGGCTTGCTCATTTTTATGGTATTCAAACAAGTCAGATTCTTTTAGCATAATTTTGCCCTTTTTAGCGTGCAATAACAAAAATAGTTTTTGTTGGCATATAGATAGAAAATGTCAACTTGCTGCTAGTAACTTCTTTATAAAACAGTTTTCATTCCCAGTGGCACAAATAATTTAACAGTCATGTTTGATTCTGTGTTTGATTGAAGAAATGTGTATGGCTTGTCATTAATTCCTAAGAAAATCGAATTAGAGAAGACACAGTCATGTCTCAAAGGAAACATTCTATCATTATTTTATCTGGGCTTCTATATCCACATTTCTACTATCAGCAGGCAGCTTAGTGAGCTAATTACTATTTGCCAAAAGTCTAGACTTGCTATTTCTTCATTATAAAATGAATTAAAAATATTTAGGACATCACATTTTGTGATGTTTTTTTTTGCAATTCCTGTATCATTCATACCTGTCACAGGTCCTACATCAATCATAACAAAGTATAAAACATTTTCCTGATGGATTCCTTTAACCCCTTGAGAACATAGCAATTTTCCCATTTTTACCTTTTATTCTCCACTTTGAAAAGCCATCTTTTATTTTACTTTTCCCAGTCGCAGAAATGTACGAGGGCTTATTTTTTACTGAGACAAATTGTACTTCTTGAGGGCACCATTTAAAATTCTGACAATGTATTGGGATGCTGGAAAGAAATCTAAAGCCTGGTTCAATGGAGATTTTTGGTCCGGAGGTCGCCTCAGTTTCCGGACCAAAAAATGGGTAGCTGCGACTGGATGCCGGTACAGTGCATCGATATCCAGTTACACACTATGCTCCGGATTAGGCCCAATGAATGGGCCTAGTCAGGAGTGTCTTCAGGCGGATTCGCGAGGCAAATCTGCCTGAAGAATGACCATGCCGCTTCTTTTTTCCGGGAGCTGGAACAAACGGCTCCCGTAAAAAAGAATTGATCACTAAAAAGACGGCTTCCATTGCAATCAAAAAAGAAGCGAGATGCTCATTCTTTCAGGCGGATTTGCCTTGCGACATCCGTCTGAAGACACTAACTCCCGACTAGGCCCATTCATTTGAGCCTCATCCGGAGTGGAGTCGCACCTACCCGTATTTTGGACTGGAACCTGAGGCAGCCTCTGCCTCAGGTTCCGGTCCATAAAACCCTGTGTGAACTTACTTTTACTCTAACCCCACAAGTGTACCATAGTTTTAAAGCATCATAAGAGATTAGACAGGAATCCCATCTACAAGCCAGTGATTTCTTTTATATGAAACAACTCTGGGTGGGAGAGGTCCTGGGCTCAGCTTCTGTAAATAAAACGGGAGGAGTCCTACTTCTAATTAACAAAAATATACTGGTACCAGTCCAGAAGCAATACTCCCTCTAACTGGGAAAGTATACCCTATAGCTGGGATCTTATTGATCTATTTCGCTAATCATTCAAGACTAAACCATACTGTGAAAATTATGAGTAATGTTCATCCTGCCATCTCAAATGGGTTTTGTCAGGATAGTGGGGCCGCAGTGAGTAACATCAGAAGGGTGCTGGCTGCCCTGGATACTATTAAGCACTAGTGACTCTCAGCAGACAAATGGGCACTGGTCACTTTGGACGCCAAGAAAGCATTTGATTATGTCTGCCACCCGTGGCTGTAGCTAGTTCTGGACAAGTTTTTCATATAGGAAAAGTTGTGAAATTTTTTTTCAGGACTTTCTGTGAAATGCGTTGTGGGAATAACCGTGACGCTTTGCCATTGTGGTTTTTTTTCTCACATCGGGTTATTGCTGCAGCCTATTCTTAGGAGTAGGGCTGGAGCCTCCACAACACTGTGTGGAGGCTGCTGGTCCTCTCCTTGAGACTGCTCCTGGCCCTCTACTTCCAGGTCTTGGGCGGTGGGCCACAACCTCTGCTGTGGTGTGCGGGGGTTGCAGGTCCCTTCCTGAGCCGGACATGGAACTTTTAAGAATGGTTCTGGGTCCTGCTTGCTGCTGGCTATACAGTTTCTGCGACAAGTTAGCTCTCTCTTGCCTGTATTCAGTTGTCTGTTTTTGACCTCCTGATTTCCTTCTGACTCTTCTCTTGCCTCCTGATTGTGTACGTTGCTTCTCCTGTTGATGACCCCAGCTTGCCTTTAGGCCTCTGCTCCTTGAACCTGAATTTGTACCACTCTGCTCTCTTGTTACCAACCCAGCTTTCTTGACCTCCCTTCTGGATTTTCATCTGTACTGCACTGACCTCACGTTGACAAACCGGATTGGACAACTATGCTTTGGTGCTTTGCTGCCACCTTCTAACTATCGCCAACCACTACCTCCTGGCCTATCGGATCTTCTCTACTCCAAGGACCTGTGGGCGAGTGTTCCCAGTTTCTGGTTTTACTGTGATTTGTGATGCACTGTGCAGCCTTCTTTTTCTGACCTGTAACTGTCCTGCCCTGCAGTAGCTTTCAAGTCCATCTACACCATCAGGGGCTCTGGTGAACATTTTTGTGGGTTTGGGGTTGTTGCGGCTCTGGGTTAGCTGGACACTCAGTGCTGTGTTAGGTGTTAGCCATTTTGATCAGTGTTTCTGGTACTGGTATTCACCATAGCCTAGTTTTATTTATTTTTTTAAATTTTTCTTAATTCAATTCATTTTGGATGGTTTTTGGGAATTGTTTTGGAGTCAGTGCTCACTGATTTTTATGAATCCGCCTCAAAATCAACTTCCAAAAAAAGCCTCCCACTAGAACTCTATTGGAAGGCTTTTTTTTGGAGGCTGATGTTGAGGTGGATTCAGCATCAAAATCAGCAACAAAAAACTCTGTGTGCACTGACCCTTAGATAATCATACTTTCCCTTTTGTTATCTTCTACTTGGGTTCATAATCTACCCCATCATCTGTTTTATTTTTTACTTTTAACATTAAAAAAAAAACTGTTTTCATTTTTAGTGGGTGGAGTTGGGGGTTTCTTTTTTTGGGTAGGATGCATGTTTTTGTATGTAGTATGCTGTCTTTATAATTTTGATTTGTATTTTTTTCAGGTTCTTTGGACGTAATTGGCTTTTTTGTGGAGGAAGAGTATAAATTCATGATGAGTATTCATTTTATATGATGACCCTTTTGTGTGTGTTTTTTAAAATATATTTTCACATTCTATTTTTTACAACTTTTCCTTATTTTTTCACTTCTTTCATATTACCTAGAACTAACATAAACCGTTAGCAATTGTATGTTAGTTTTTGTATTGCTGTTATGCTATTATTGTGTCTGGCTATTATGCTATACTTTGGATCTTTATTATGATGTGTTCCTTTTTTGTAGTGAACCTGAGGTGTTATTGGGATGTATTTTACAGCAATATATCAGTCTGGTCTTGAACATATATATAATAATAATAATAATAATAATAATAATAATAATATTATCTAATATATACAGTATATATGTTATACACACCACATTTGTAGTACTAGAAATTGTAAAACTGGATAGTACATGCATTAACTTTTAGACTTTGGGGCTAGCCATGACCTTCTGCCCTCCAATCTTTTTATTGATTTTCTTTGGATTAATAGTTGGCTGCATTTATTTTGTACATTTTTTTCTATGATATATGGTATTTATTGTATATTTATTGGTAAGGACACAGTTGTAGGTCTCTCAGTGTTTCAGCATATAGCTGAATCTGGCAAAGTGTCAGGCTTCCGCATTAACCAATTAACCCCTCCAAGTATAAGCTGCTCCCATTAGACCTTCTGTCCTGACCTGATCTACGCACAATTGCATCATTGAGCCTGGTTGTAGCTTCCTTTCATGTTAAAAACGTAAAAATAATTGATGAGTAAGCTTTTTAGTCCCTGGAAACTCAAAGATATAACACAACCGAGACAAATCTTGAATTCAACTGAGGCAAGAATTCAACCTTAGCTGAATTAACAAATGAGTTTTCTATACCCCTCATGCCAAGAATTGCAATATTTCCAACTCTGCTCATTCTGTACTAGAGATGAGCGAACACTAAAATGTTCGAGGTTCGAAATTCGATTCGAACAGCCGCTCAATGTTCGTGTGTTCGAACGGGTTTCGAACCCCATTATAGTCTATGGGGAACAGATACTCGTTAAGGGGGAAACCCAAATCCGTGTCTGGAGGGTCACCAAGTCCACTATGACACCCCAGGAAATGATGCCAACACCTCTGGAATGACACTGGGACAGCAGGGGAAGCATGTCTGGGGGCATCTAACACACCAAAGACCCTCTATTACCCCAACATCACAGCCTAACAACTACACACTTTACACACTCAATACCACCTCTCTGACAGTAGGAAAACACCTTGAAACATGTGTATTTGGCACTTGCAGTGAGGAGAGCTTGTCACCAGCAGTGAATTTGGCCCTTGTAGTAAGTTGAGGTTGGCACCAACATTTGTTTTGAAAATCAGGGTGGATTGAGCCTCTAACCAGCAGAGTTTGGGCAAATTCATGGTGGAGGGAGCCTCTAAACACCCCAGTTTGGGCAAATTCATGGTGGAGGGAGCCTCTAAAAACCCCAGTTTGGACCAGTTCATGGTGGAGGGAGCCTCTAACCAGCCCAGTTTGGACCAATTAATGGTGGAGGGAGCCTCTAACCAGCCCAGTTTGGACCAATTCATGGTGGAGGGAGCCTCTAAACAGCCAAGTTTTGGGAAATTCATGGTGGAGGGAGCCTCTAACCAGCCCAGTTTGGACCAATTCATGGTGGAGGGAGCCTCTAAACAGCCAAGTTTTGGGAAATTCATGGTGGAGGGAGCCTCTAACCAGCCCAGTTTGGACCAATTCATGGTGGAGGGAGCCTCTAAAAAACCCAGTTTGGACCAATTCATGGTGGAGGGAGCCTCTAAACAGCCCAGTTTGGGCAAATTCATGGTGGAGGGAGCCTCTAACCAGCCCAGTTTGGACCAATTAATGGTGGAGGGAGCCTCTAAACAGCCCAGTTTGGGCAAATTCATGGTGGAGGGAGCCTCTAACCAGCCCAGTTTGGACCAATTCATGGTGGAGGGAGCCTCTAACCAGCCCAGTTTGGACCAATTAATGGTGGAGGGAGCCTCTAAAAAACCCAGTTTGGACCAATTCATGGTGGAGGGAGCCTCTAAACAGCCCAGTTTGGGCAAATTCATGGTGGAGGGAGCCTCTAACCAGCCCAGTTTGGACCAATTAATGGTGGAGGGAGCCTCTAAACAGCCCAGTTTGGGCAAATTCATGGTGGAGGGAGCCTCTAACCAGCCCAGTTTGGACCAATTCATGGTGGAGGGAGCCTCTAACCAGCCCAGTTTGGACCAATTAATGGTGGAGGGAGCCTCTAACCAGCCCAGTTTGGACCAATTCATGGTGGAGGGAGCCTCTAAACAGCCCAGTTTGGGCAAATTCATGGTGGAGGGAGCCTCTAAAAAACCCAGTTTGGACCAATTCATGGTGGAGGGAGCCTCTAACCAGCCCAGTTTGGACCAATTAATGGTGGAGGGAGCCTCTAACCAGCCCAGTTTGGACCAATTCATGGTGGAGGGAGCCTCTAACCAGCCCAGTTTGGACCAATTCATGGTGGAGGGAGCCTCTAAACAGCCCAGTTTGGGCAAATTCATGGTGGAGGGAGCCTCTAAAAAACCCAGTTTGGACCAATTCATGGTGGAGGGAGCCTCTAAACAGCCCAGTTTGGGCAAATTCATGGTGGAGGAAGCCTCTAACCAGCCCAGTTTGGACCAATTAATGGTGGAGGGAGCCTCTAAACAGCCCAGTTTGGGCAAATTCATGGTGGAGGGAGCCTCTAACCAGCCCAGTTTGGACCAATTCATGGTGGAGGGAGCCTCTAAACAGCCAAGTTTGGACCAATTCATGGTGGAGGGAGCCTCTAAAAAACCCAGTTTGGACCAATTCATGGTGGAGGGAGCCTCTAACCAGCCCAGTTTGGACCAATTAATGGTGGAGGGAGCCTCTAACCAGCCCAGTTTGGACCAATTAATGGTGGAGGGAGCCTCTAACCAGCCCAGTTTGGACCAATTCATGGTGGAGGGAGCCTCTAAAAAACCCAGTTTGGACCAATTCATGGTGGAGGGAGCCTCTAACCAGCCCAGTTTGGACCAATTAATGGTGGAGGGAGCCTCTAACCAGCCCAGTTTGGACCAATTCATGGTGGAGGGAGCCTCTAACCAGCCCAGTTTGGACCAATTCATGGTGGAGGGAGCCTCTAAACAGCCCAGTTTGGGCAAATTCATGGTGGAGGGAGCCTCTAAAAAACCCAGTTTGGACCAATTCATGGTGGAGGGAGCCTCTAACCAGCAGAGTTGGTGGAAATCAGGGTGGAGGGAGCCTCTAACCAGCAGAGTTGGGGGAAATCAGGGTGGAGGGAGCCTAGTATTAGCAGAATTGTGCAACACTTATGGTGGATGAGTATGAGGATGCGGAGGAATTGGAGAGGTTGAGTACAGACATGGAGTTTCATGTTGGGGTGCTTTACACAGGTGGGCACAAAAATGACGGCTCTACCCAGTGGTGGTTCATTTTTATCAAAGTGAGCCGGTCGGCACTCTCAGCTGACAGACGGGTGCGCTTGTCAGTGATGATGCCACCGGCTGCACTGAACACCCTCTCAGATAGGACGCTGGCGGCAGGACAGGACAGCACCTCCAAGGCATATAGGGCAAGTTCAAGCCACAGGTCCAACTTCGACACCCAATACGTGTAGGGCGCAGAGGGGTCGGAGAGGACAGGGCTGTGGTCGGAAAGGTATTCCCGCAACATGCGCCTATACTTCTCACGCCTGGTGACACTAGGACCCTCCGTGGCGGCACTTTGGCGAGGGGGTGCCATCAAGGTGTCCCAGACCTTAGACAGTGTGCCCCTCGTTTGTGTGGACCGGTGAGAACTTGGTTGCCTACTGGAGGAACTGCCCTCCCTGCCGCCAACGTCACATGCTGGAAACATCTCCATCATATTCTGCACCAATTGCCTGTGGCAAGCATTGATGCGATTGGCCCTCCCCTCTACCGGAATAAAAGACGAGATGTTGTTTTTATACCGGGGGTCAAGGATAGCAAAGATCCAGTACTGGTTGTCCTCCATGATTTTGACAATACGCTTGTCGGTTGTAAAGCACCCCAACATGAACTCAGCCATGTCTGCCACAGTGTTAGTTGGCATGACTCCTCTGGCCCCACCGGAAAGTTCAATCTCCATTTCCTCCTCATCCTCCATGTCTACCCATCCGCGCTGCAACAATGGGACGATTCGAAGTTGCCCGGAAGCCTCCTGTATCACCATCACATCATCGGACAACTCTTCTTCCTCCTCCTCCTCCTCCTCCTCCTCCTCCATTAAACGCAGTGAAGCGGACAGATGTGTGGACCTACTCTCCAGCTGTGACGGATCGGATGCTATCCCTAACTCCTCTGTGTGATCTGAGTTATCCCTGATGTCAATCAGGGATTCTCTCAGAACACACAAGAGCGGGATTGTAAGGCTCACCATCGCATCCTCAGAGCTCACCCTCCTTGTGGACTCCTCAAAGACCCGTAGGATGTCACAAAGGTCTCTCATCCATGGCCACTCATGGATGTGAAACTGAGGCAGCTGACTTTGTGGCACCCTAGGGTTTTGTAGCTGGTATTCCATCAAAGGTCTCTGCTGCTCAACCACTCTATTCAACATCTGAAACGTTGAGTTCCAGCGTGTGGGGACGTCGCACAAAAGCCGGTGTTGTGGCACATGCAGGCGTTGCTGGAGAGATTTTAAGCTAGCAGCGGCTACTGTCGACTTGCGAAAGTGGGCGCACATGCGCCGCACTTTCACCAGTAGCTCTGGAACATTGGGGTAGCTCTTTAGGAAACGTTGCACCACTAGGTTGAAGACGTGGGCCAGGCATGGAACATGTTGGAGTCCGGCAAGCTCCAGAGCTGCTACCAGGTTCCGGCCGTTATCACAAACGACCATGCCTGGGCCCAGGTGCAGCGGCTCAAACCATATTGCCGTC
This sequence comes from Leptodactylus fuscus, assembly GCF_031893055.1. Lineage (NCBI taxonomy): Eukaryota > Metazoa > Chordata > Amphibia > Anura > Leptodactylidae > Leptodactylus > Leptodactylus fuscus. The sequence goes on from NC_134269.1 coordinate 125,967,751, forward strand.
TCATCGAGGAGGGCATCCCTCACCTCGGAGGCAGTGTGCTGTCTGTCCCCCAAGCTGATCAGCTTCAGCACAGCCTGCTGACGTCTACCAACGCCAGTGCTGCAACGTTTCCAACTCGTAGCTGGGGTCAATCTAACAGCGGAGGAGGAGGCGGTGGCGGAGGAGGAGGCGGTGGCGGAGGAGGAGGCGGTAGAGGAGGAGGAGGAGGGGGGTGTTCTTCTCGTGTCCCTGCCAGGAATGTTAGGCGGGGAGACGAGGTACACCGGGCCAGTTTGGGAAGCAGTCCCAGCCTCAACTACATTCACCCAGTGTGCCGTCAGTGAAATGTAGCGTCCCTGTCCGCATGCACTTGTCCACGCGTCGGTGGTCAAGTGGACCTTTGTGCAAAGCGCGGAACTAAGGGCCCGCCTGATGTTGAGTGACACGTGCTGGTGCAAGGCGGGGACGGCACACCGGGAGAAGTAGTGACGGCTAGGGACGGCATAGCGAGGTGCCGCAGTTGCCATCAGGTCCAGGAAGGCGGGAGTTTCAACAAGCCGGAACGCCAACATCTCCTGGGCCAGCAGTTTAGCGATGTTGGCGTTCAAGGCTTGCGCGTGTGGGTGGTTAGCAGTGTATTTCTGCCGCCGCTCCAATGTCTGAGAGATGGTGGGTTGTTGTAAAGAAACGCCTGATGGTGCCTTTGATGGTGCAGGAGAAGGAGATAAGACAGGACCAGGGGAGGATGAGGTAGAAGTCAACAAAGTGGCGGAGGCAGATGAAGTGGTGTCCTGGCTCGTCCTCTGGAGTGCATCGCCAGCACAGTCAGCAGTGGCAGTGGCAGAGGCAGTGGCAGAGGCAGTGGCAGTGGCGTGAACGGCAGGCGGCCTTTGTCCTGCCGTTGCTGCCTGCCACTGATTCCAGTGCTTGGATTCCAAATGACGGCGCATTGAAGTGGTGGACAGGTTGCTCTTCTCAGAGCCCCTAATCAATTTCGAGAGGCAAATTGTGCAGACAACACTATATCTGTCCTCGGCGCATTCCTTGAAAAAACTCCACACCTTCGAGAAACGTGCCCTCGAGGTGGGAGTTTTTCGGGGCTGGGTACGAACTGGAACATCTTGGGAGATTCCGGGTGTGGCCTGGCTTCGCCTAAGCTGCTGACCTCTGCCTCTGCCTCTAGCTACCCTTTTTGGTGCTGCACCTGCCTCAACATCCACACTACTTTCCCCGCTTGACATCCCCCCTGTCCAGGTCGGGTCAGTGTCCTCATCATCCACCACTTCCTCTTCCAACTCCTGTCTCATCTCCTCCTCCCGCACAATGCGCCGGTCAACTGGATGCCCTGACGGCAACTGCGTCACATCATCGTCGATGAGGGTGGGTTGCTGGTCATCCACCACCAAATCGAACGGAGATGGAGGAGACTCTAGTGTTTGAGCATCTGGACACAGATGCTCCTCTGTTAGGTTCGTGGAATCGTGACGTGGAGAGGCAGGTTGAGGGACAATGAAAGGAGCGGAGAACAGCTCTGGGGAGCAGGGACAGTTTGGGTTATTGTTCTGTAAAGCTTCGGAATTTTGGGAGGAAGGAAGACAAGACTGTTGGGTAATAGGAGGAGAGGAGGCAGAGTCTGACTGGCTGCTGGACAATGTGCTGTAAGCGTTCTCTGACAGCCATTGCAAGACCTGTTCCTGGTTCTCGGGCCTACTAAGGTTTGTACCCTGCAGTTTAGTTAATGTGGCAAGCAACCCTGGCACTGTGGAGTGGCGCAATGCTTGCTGCCCCACAGGAGTAGGCACGGGACGCCCTGTGGCTTCACTGCTACCTTGCTCCCCAGAACCATTCCCCCGACCTCGCCCACGGCCTCGTCCACGTCCCTTTCCGGGAGCCTTGCGCATTTTGAATTCCTAGTTAGAAATTGGCACTGTATACCAGTAGTAAAAATTGTGGGTGCACGTAACCCCAATATATTCTTTGAATTACCAGTCAGAAACTGGCACTATATGGCAGTAGCAAGAAATGAGGGTATTTATAACCCCAATATATTCTTTGAATTCCCAGTCAGACAATGGCACTGTATACCAGTAGTAAAAATTGTGGGTGCACGTAACCCCAATATATTCTTTGAATTACCAGTCAGACACTGGCACTATATGGCAGTAGCAAGAAATGAGGGTATTTGTATTCCCAATATACTCTTTGAATTCCCAGTCAGACAATGGCACTGTATACCAGTAGTAAAAATTGTGGGTGCACGTAACCCCAATATATTCTTTGAATTACCAGTCAGAAACTGGCACTATATGGCAGTAGCAAGAAATGAGGGTATTTATAACCCCAATATATTCTTTGAATTCCCAGTCAGACAATGGCACTGTATACCAGTAGTAAAAATTGTGGGTGCACGTAACCCCAATATATTCTTTGAATTCCCAGTCAGACAATGGCACTGTATACCAGTAGTAAAAATTGTGGGTGCACGTAACCCCAATATATTCTTTGAATTCCCAGTCAGAAACTGGCACTATATGGCAGTAGCAAGAAATGAGGGTATTTGTATTCCCAATATACTCTTTGAATTCCCAGTCAGACAATGGCACTGTATACCAGTAGTAAAAATTGTGGGTGCACGTAACCCCAATATATTCTTTGAATTCCCAGTCAGACAATGGCACTATATGGCAGTAGCAAGAAATGAGGGTATTTATAACCCCAATATATTCTTTGAATTCCCAGTCAGACAATGGCACTGTATACCAGTAGTAAAAATTGTGGGTGCACGTAACCCCAATATATTCTTTGAATTCCCAGTCAGACAATGGCACTGTATACCAGTAGTAAAAATTGTGGGTGCACGTAACCCCAATATATTCTTTGAATTACCAGTCAGACACTGGCACTATATGGCAGTAGCAAGAAATGAGGGTATTTGTATTCCCAATATACTCTTTGAATTCCCAGTCAGACAATGGCACTGTATACCAGTAGTAAAAATTGTGGGTGCACGTAACCCCAATATATTCTTTGAATTCCCAGTCAGACAATGGCACTATATGGCAGTAGCAAGAAATGAGGGTATTTATAACCCCAATATATTCTTTGAATTCCCAGTCAGACAATGGCACTGTATACCAGTAGTAAAAATTGTGGGTGCACGTAACCCCAATATATTCTTTGAATTACCAGTCAGAAACTGGCACTATATGGCAGTAGCAAGAAATGAGGGTATTTATAACCCCAATATATTCTTTGAATTCCCAGTCAGACAATGGCACTGTATACCAGTAGTAAAAATTGTGGGTGCACGTAACCCCAATATATTCTTTGAATTACCAGTCAGAAACTGGCACTATATGGCAGTAGCAAGAAATGAGGGTATTTATAACCCCAATATATTCTTTGAATTCCCAGTCAGACAATGGCACTGTATACCAGTAGTAAAAATTGTGGGTGCACGTAACCCCAATATATTCTTTGAATTCCCAGTCAGACAATGGCACTGTATACCAGTAGTAAAAATTGTGGGTGCACGTAACCCCAATATATTCTTTGAATTACCAGTCAGAAACTGGCACTATATGGCAGTAGCAAGAAATGAGGGTATTTGTATTCCCAATATACTCTTTGAATTCCCAGTCAGACAATGGCACTGTATACCAGTAGTAAAAATTGTGGGTGCACGTAACCCCAATATATTGTTTGAATTCCCAGTCAGACAATGGCACTATATGGCAGTAGCAAGAAATGAGGGTATTTATAACCCCTATATATTCTTTGAATTCCCAGTCAGACAATGGCACTGTATACCAGTAGTAAAAATTGTGGGTGCACGTAACCCCAATATATTCTTTGAATTACCAGTCAGAAACTGGCACTATATGGCAGTAGCAAGAAATGAGGGTATTTATAACCCCAATATATTCTTTGAATTCCCAGTCAGACAATGGCACTGTATACCAGTAGTAAAAATTGTGGGTGCACGTAACCCCAATATATTCTTTGAATTACCAGTCAGAAACTGGCACTATATGGCAGTAGCAAGAAATGAGGGTATTTATAACCCCAATATATTCTTTGAATTCCCAGTCAGACAATGGCACTGTATACCAGTAGTAAAAATTGTGGGTGCACGTAACCCCAATATATTCTTTGAATTCCCAGTCAGAAACTGGCACTATATGGCAGTAGCAAGAAATGAGGGTATTTGTATTCCCAATATACTCTTTGAATTCCCAGTCAGACAATGGCACTGTATACCAGTAGTAAAAATTGTGGGTGCACGTAACCCCAATATATTCTTTGAATTCCCAGTCAGACAATGGCACTATATGGCAGTAGCAAGAAATGAGGGTATTTATAACCCCAATATATTCTTTGAATTCCCAGTCAGACAATGGCACTGTATACCAGTAGTAAAAATTGTGGGTGCACGTAACCCCAATATATTCTTTGAATTCCCAGTCAGACAATGGCACTGTATACCAGTAGTAAAAATTGTGGGTGCACGTAACCCCAATATATTCTTTGAATTACCAGTCAGAAACTGGCACTATATGGCAGTAGCAAGAAATGAGGGTATTTGTATTCCCAATATACTCTTTGAATTCCCAGTCAGACAATGGCACTGTATACCAGTAGTAAAAATTGTGGGTGCACGTAACCCCAATATATTCTTTGAATTACCAGTCAGACACTGGCACTATATGGCAGTAGCAAGAAATGAGGGTATTTGTATTCCCAATATACTCTTTGAATTCCCAGTCAGACAATGGCACTGTATACCAGTAGTAAAAATTGTGGGTGCACGTAACCCCAATATATTCTTTGAATTCCCAGTCAGACAATGGCACTATATGGCAGTAGCAAGAAATGAGGGTATTTATAACCCCAATATATTCTTTGAATTCCCAGTCAGACAATGGCACTGTATACCAGTAGTAAAAATTGTGGGTGCACGTAACCCCAATATATTCTTTGAATTACCAGTCAGAAACTGGCACTATATGGCAGTAGCAAGAAATGAGGGTATTTATAACCCCAATATATTCTTTGAATTCCCAGTCAGACAATGGCACTGTATACCAGTAGTAAAAATTGTGGGTGCACGTAACCCCAATATATTCTTTGAATTACCAGTCAGAAACTGGCACTATATGGCAGTAGCAAGAAATGAGGGTATTTATAACCCCAATATATTCTTTGAATTCCCAGTCAGACAATGGCACTGTATACCAGTAGTAAAAATTGTGGGTGCACGTAACCCCAATATATTCTTTGAATTCCCAGTCAGACACTGGCACTATATGGCAGTAGCAAGAAATGAGGGTATTTGTATTCCCAATATATTCTTTGAATTCCCAGTCAGACAATGGCACTGTATACCAGTAGTAAAAATTGTGGGTGCACGTAACCCCAATATATTCTTTGAATTCCCAGTCAGACACTGGCACTATATGGCAGTAGCAAGAAATGAGGGTATTTGTATTCCCAATATATTCTTTGAATTCCCAGTCAGACAATGGCACTGTATACCAGTAGTAAAAATTGTGGGTGTATATAGCCCCAATTCTATTGCTAGGGGACTTGCAGGGTATTTCTGGGGTGAAGGTGGGGGGGCACACCGTTGGAACGGGTATCGGGGTATATATCGGGTATACGGGAATACACTGACAGTGTATTCCATTCAGGATCCTGGGAAAGCTGGGTTGCGGCGATTGAGCCCGTCAGTGCCACGTTACACTGACAAGCTTCTCCCTGGAATTTAGCTCTTATAAGAGCTGTTGGTTGTCTTCTCCTTCCTATCCTAGCCTGTCCCTGCCTACCCAGAATCTAAGCCCTAGCTAGCTGGACGGAAACCTCCGTCCTCGGTGAATTGCAAGCTCAGAATGACGCGAAGCTGGGCGTCGCTGTTCTTTTAAATTAGAGGTCACATGTTTTCGGCAGCCAATGGGTTTTGCCTACTTTTTTCAACGTCACCGGTGTCGTAGTTCCTGTCCCATCTACCCTGCGCTGTTATTGGAGCAAAAAAGGCGCCAGGGAAGGTGGGAGGGGAATCGAGTAATGGCACACTTTACCACGCGGTGTTCGATTCGATTCGAACATGCCGAACAGCCTAATATCCGATCGAACATGAGTTCGATAGAACACTGTTCGCTCATCTCTATTCTGTACCACACGATTGAGACCAAGGAAATTGTGATTCCCTAATAGGAATTACAGACGTATTTGAATAGGGGGAAAACAATGAACCACCTATGTATTTAGCTTATTGGAAAAAAGCCTTGCAAGCTCTAGAGACCTCAGCCAGGTTTTTGGGGAGTTAGTGTTTAGTTTGCGAGCACTGGAGGGAATAGCATTTTAAGATGATGCATGCCGCAATCTGTGTGTTTGATATCTCCGCCATGGAAGGTGACTCAAGGCAGACCTGCAGCATGGTATTTAGCAACGTACTTAAGTGTGGTTTTTGGCAAAGTGTCTGAGCCTTTATAGCAGGGGTAGGGAACCTTCGGCTCTCCAGCTGCTGTGAAACTACAACTCCCATCATGCTCCATTCACTTCCATGGGAGTTCCAAGAACAGCAGAGCAAGTATGCATGCTGGGAGTTGTAGTTTTGCAACAGCTGGAGAGCCGTAGGTTCCCTACCCCTGCTTTATAGCATATCTTTGCAACACGCCAATACCCCCCACTCCACATGATAGTTCATTTATTATATCACCCCACCGACTCACTCAATCCCCTGGAAAGCAAACATACCTTTCATAGTCCATGCCACCCTACTGATAGCCAAGCAGTGTATTTTACAGCACTGGATACATAATCACACTAGAAAAAGTGCAAAGAAAGGCAACCAAAATTATTCAGGAATGGGTGGATTGGAGTACAATAGATTAACAAACTTATTTTTTTTTTTAATGTAGATTGTGAGCCCAACATAGAGCTCACAATGTACATTTTTTTCCCTATCAGCATGTCTTTTATTTTTGGAATATGGGATGGAAATCCATGCAAACACAGGGAGAACATACAAACTCCTTGCAGATGGTTTTTTGCCCTTGGTGGGATTTGAACACCAGGACCACAGCGCTGCGAGGCTGCAGTGCTAACCACTGAGCCACCATGTGGCCCCCAATAGATTAACAAACTTGGGGTTTTTCAGTTTAGAGAAAAGACATCTACGGGAAGATCTAATAACAATGTACAAATACATGAAGGGACAGCACAAAGAACTTTCTAATGATCTTTTTCCTCTTAGGCCAGTAACCGTGACAAGGGGATATCTTCTACATCTGGTGGAGAGAAAGTTTCACCAGCAATATAGAAGGGAATTCTTTACAGTAAGAACAGTGAGGCTCTGGAACTCTCTGCCTCAGGAAGTGGTGATGGGGGATTCATTGAACAAGTTCAAAGAGAACCTGGATACCTTTTTCAGATAGAACAAAGTTAAGGGTTAAGGATTCTAGATTATAAGCACACAATGATACAGGTTTTTTTTTTTGTTTTTTTTTTTCTGATTGCCAAATTGGAGTCAGGAAGGAATTTTTCCCCTGAAATGGGGCAATTGGCATAAGCCTCATGGGGTCTATTGCCTTCCTCTGGATCAACACTGTAGGGGACTGTAAGGTTATAGGTTGAACTTGATGGACTGTTGACATCCAACCTCATCTGCTATCTAACTATATTTACAACCATTTCTTCCTTCCTTACTTGACCTTATAGCCCACTTAAAATTGTATCTGATTGCGGACAGGATTTAGGTGGAAAGTTTTAGAGATACAAAAAGTGCAACATCTTCTGTAAGTGGAAAATAATTCATAATGTGATAACTAAGTCAAGTAGAAATAAGTGAGCTCATGTCTACATTGTGACACACTTTACTACATCAAACAGTTTAATAAGACTCATGGTCAATTACAACAAATATCTTATGAACTCAATCCTCTCTCCTTCCCTACTGTGGCAGCACATACTTGCCCATGACAGAACATGCTTTACACCCATTGTTTCGTGAACACACTAGTTGCTTCTACACTTCTGTTCATTTTAATTGAGTTTTATAGTACCGTAGTCTAATCTAGATTTGTCAGAATACCTCTGTATCAATGTTTACAAAAACTAAACTGATAATGTTTCACCCCAGCGTCATAACTAAATGGCCTTTTTCTTGTATTGCAAGTTGACATATGTGACGGATAACCTGCATGTCATGTAAATGTTTGCTTTCAATAAAGGCTGAGGGGAAAAAAAAAAAAGACAATTGTGCCATTTTCTTACAGGCTTTATTTTTACGGCGTTCACTATATATTATATTTATTCTGTAGGTTAGTATAATCAGTATGATAAGTTTATGTAATGAAAGAACCTTACATGTATATATTATTAGTGAACAGAGATGAGCGAACAGTAAAATATTCGATATTCATTTCGAATAGCCGCTCAATATTCGACTATTCAAATGAATATCGAACCCTATTATAGTCTTTGGGGAAAAATGCTTTGTTTCAGGGTAACCCACCGTTCGACTCAGGAGGGTCACCAAGTCCACTATGACACCTCAGCAAATGATGACAACACCTCTGGAATACAACTGGGACAGCAGGAGAAGCATGCCTGGGGGTATCTAACAAGCCCAAGTCACAGTTTTACCCCACCATCACAGCGTACCAACTACACACTTTTCACACTCAAAAAAACCTCTATCAAAGTGGGAAAATACCTGGAAACCTTCTTTCTTCCCCAAATGGATGGACAGAAACCCAAATTTAAGCTAAAGAAACATTAACAAGCACCCCTTTAAATCACTTTGCCCATGACAACCACAGATGGAATAGGCAATGGGAAACCTAACAGTACCCACCCTTAACTGTCATTGTGGATGTGTGTGTGTGATGTGGTAAGACCTTCCAAAATTCACTTTTATGGCCCTTAACGTGAGCCCTTCCAAATTAAGTTAGAGGCCCTTAAGCTGAGCTACCAGCAGAGATTGAGGCCCTTTAGGTGACTTCAGCCTCTTACCAGCAGAGCTTTAGGCCCTTTAACTTAGTTCAGCTTTGCACCAGCAGAGTTTTTTTGCCCTTTGGGTGAGTTGAGCCTTGCACCAGCAGAGTGTTAGCCCTTTTAAAATTATTAGCCCCTAAAACGGTGGTTCCAGAACCATCAATCTCATTGTGTTGGATTGATGCAGTGGATTGGACTGAGGACCCAGACATTGACCTTGATTTGGATTGTGAAATTGATAACATTTTGGCATCAAGTTCTGGGGGTAACTTTTATTTAGAAGACCACAAAGGTGGAGAATTGGCTGCAACTACTACCAGTAATGGTCCTCTAATATCGGACTCTACATTACCTATACAGGGTTCTGATCAAGTGTTAATCGTCCAAACAACATGCTCCAGTACTTTAGATGTAGATCAGAAACCACTTTCCCTTCCGACACCAGATTTAACCAAGCTTCACCATCATCATCCTGCTGAGATGGAGCCACTAAAGGAAACCTTGCCTTCAAAGGCATGTTCTAGAGCTGCGACTAAGCCAAATCTAAACACAGAGTCCTTTGGAATGGAACAAAATTCACCAGCTGCAAAATTATGGGCGCAAAATAAGGCGGCGTGTACGCTCGTAACTCCCATTGAAATCAATGGGATCTTTTTGAGCGCTCAAACTCTGACACGCCGTATACGTGCCAGATCACGCTCCATTTAACCTCATGTGAACGCATCCTTAGGGTGAGTTGAGCCTTGCACCAGCACGTGTCCAGTAACATCAGGCGGGCCCTAAGTTTTGCGCTTTGCACAAAGTTCCCCTTGACCACCGACGCATGGACAAGTGCATGCGGCCAGGGATGGTACATCTCAATCATGACACACTGGCTGAATGTAGTTGAGGCTGGGACCGGGTCACAAACTGTGGTGGCCTGCCTTGTCTCCCCGCCCAATATTCCTGGCAGGAGTACTGAAACACCACCCTCCTTCTCCTCCTCCGCTGACGTTAAATCGACCCCAGCTACGAGCTGGAAACGCTGCAACACTCGCGTGGGGAGACATCATCAGGCCGTGCTGAAGCTCATCAGCTTGAGGGTCAGACAGCACACTGCCTCTGAGGTCAGGGATGCCATCCTGGATGAGATGGCAATGTTTTTTGCCCCGCTGCACCTGGGCCCAGGCAGGTTGGCATATTTGATAACGGCCGGAACCTGCTAGCAGATATGGAGCCTGCCAGACTCAAACACTATCCACACATGGCCCACGTTTTCAAATTATTGGTGCAACGGTTTCTAACAACTTACCCCAATTTACACAAGCTACTGGTTAAAGACCGGCGCTTGTGCTCCCACTTTGGCAAGTCTACATTACCTGGTGCTAGCCTTAATACACTCCAGCAATGCCTACAACTGCCTGAAGCACCGGCTGTTGTGCAAGGTCACCACACGTTGAAACCCTAGATACCATATGTTGAGCAGGGTGTGTGAGCAGCAGAGACCTTTGATGGAGTTCCATCTAGAAAACCCAAGGGTTCATCAAAGTCAGCTCCCTCAGTTTCTGCACCATGAGTTTCCATGGGTGGCAGACTTTTGTGAAATCCTATCCCATCCTTTCCACTGGACTAGAAACATTATCATGCGCCCATCACAATTGCTGATATGACAGCTGCATTAAGCAGGGAGCAGGGTACAATGCAGACCAGGCCTGAGCACCAGGAACAGGTGTTACAATGGCTAGCAGGTAATGCTTCCAGCTGCTTTTCCAGCAGCTGGTCAGCCACTACTTGCAGCCGTGGTCATACCCAAGAGTCTGCTCCTCCTTCCTCCCAACATGCCCAATCTTCCCAACAGAGTCATTGCACCCTTGCCCCCTCCCAGGATCTATTTTCGGGTCCTTTTACTGTTTCTCCCTCTTTTGAACCACTTCCCAAATTGCAGGAGCTACCAGACGATTTTTGTGTACTGATGTAAAAAAACTGGAGTATCCGCCATTTCCTACCAATTTTGGGGTTGATTGAGTGATGATGGCGAGACACAGTTGCCATCAGGTCAAGCTGTGGTTATGTGCGGGTTGCAGTAAGGGGAGAGTGAGCAATTGCAAGAGGAGTTGGTGGACGACGAGGCCACCGACCCGGCATGGACAGGGGTGATGTCTAGTATAGTATCTATCTTCGATATCAACAGTTAAAAGAAGCATATTCATGTACTGCTACCATCACATTACAGTGAGAAACATCATATATTTGCTATGTAAGTCCCTTTTATAGATTTGGAAAAAAACAACTTTGAAGTTGTATGCAAATGAGGCAGTCGGTGCTCTGTGGGCAGGTCTTCAGCATCCTGAAGCATTGGAGCATTGATGATTTCATTTCAGTGGGAGAATTAACTCTTACTGCACAAAGTGGCGCAGCCAGTAGAAGGTAGCAGTTTGAGTGACAAGAGCAATACTCCAGGAAGCTGAAGGCCTGCCCGAGTGCACTGTCTCATTGTGCTTCAAAGAGAAGCTTAAAGAAGCACTCCAGTAAAATCTCCCAAAGTTTACTTGTGTGTAGGATGATGTAGCATTAGTGATAAATTTAATGACAAAATTATTGTGACGTTATGTGCTGCCCTTCAGAGCTTTATTGACCCCTCTCTGCTTCAAGAGGTGAAACTAACACTGCAGGTCTATTAAAGACTCAATCTGACTCCCATAGGCCTACATTGACAATTTAGCCTCCTCGTCCTCAGGATCACCGTGTGCAACAGAGGAGTCATTATATGTTCCAGAACGGAGCATATAATGGCACATTGAAACTATAAGTAGGCTATCTAATAATGTTATACTGCGCCCAGATTCTGTTTCAAACACAGTGGCCCAAAAATAACTTTAGTAGCCAAATTAGACAAATGTGTAGTTACTATATACTTTAATTGTTTATGAGGCTGCAAACTTCCCATCAAGGGTGTGAAAAATTAAAGAGATACACATATAAATCATAGTTTGTTAGACCACAGCATGTATTCAGGTCAGTCAAGAAACAGTGATTAAATATAACCTCTAATAGAATTGCTTTAGATAGATATAGTCCAAATAGTACGTTAATGGTGGTGTTGTTAACATGGCAGCTTGCTAATGCATATAACTTATATCCATTTATCTGAGGATTCATTATTTTAAGTGCTTTATGAGTTCAACAGGTTATAATACTAATTGAATTGTAATTTGTTTTGTCCAATGAGATATACATCATTTCCTGTCTAATAATGGAATAAATATGAATAACAATATAAGTATATAATCATAGTCATTCTAAAATATCCAATAATTAAAACTGATAATATTATACACTTCATGTAGATGTTTCTTGAATTCTACACCGTGAAACTATGTCATGTAATATGGGAATACAGGGATGTGCAAGAAATAACAATCGCCTCAGTATACAAGCCTTAATACAATTCCACAATAGAACTATGTGAACAGTGACTCATTGTATAGGAATAGTAGAAAAGACATTTTAAAATCATTGGTTGTATATAATATTTATATAGATATAATGTGACAATGACCAAGAATACTGTATATCATTGAGTATTCAACTGACAGAGGAGTAATTTGTTTAAAGTCAATGACATTCATTGCTTGGGGAAGTAGAAGGACTTTACATATATTCTTTATGCTTTGACTGTTCTAGGCAATGGGAAGCCCCCAGGCTAAACTCTTGCAGCAGTGTATTCAACTGTATACTTTATGGCAAAATGTTGAAATCTATAAACAGTTGAATCATGTCCAAGTTCAGATATTATACATTGAAACCTCTTCACAAGACAACTCCTTTGAGAAGACCCTCTCTCTGATTTTTATTCCATGGAAGCTGCCGCTCTATAAGCAGATCACCCTCTTATCTAACCAAAGACCACTTTTTGGAGTACATTTTTCACTGGGAACCCCCTTTGAAAATGTCATATGTTGGACTTATATACACTTACATGAGACAATATCGACGCATCACTAAAGTTTAGCAAGCAAGATTGTGCTGCAAAAACAATTGATGTTTTTCCTGTGAAGAGAAGGCTGTGTGATCTCTGGAGAACTCCCGAGCTCTGACACTGTCCTCTGCTAATTGGACAGTGTCAGACTGTCGTATTCTGCTCTCTTCAGTATCAGAAACGCCCTTCTGACACTGAACGGCTTAATTAACATATAGGGCACTAGAAATAATGGGGCTCAGAGCTCCACAATGACGGGGGCTACAGAGATAATTCTAAGTGCCCCAGAGTCTGTGCAGCTGCGCCTGTAACATGGTGCAGAAAACTGCACAGGCTTGGGGTGGTGAAAGGTCCTCTTTAAAGGGATTCTACCATTAGAATCCCTGTTTTAACTAATACCATATAGGAATAGCTTTAAGAAGGCTATTCTTCTCCTACCTTTAGAATTCTTCTCCGCACAGCTGTTCCGTAAATATCCCGGGTTTTTCTCGGTATGCTAATGAGTCTCCAGACAGCACAGGGGGCATTCCCTCATGCTAAAACAGCATTGGGGCATCCCCTGTGCTGCTCAAAAGCTCTCCAGCACTGCCTCCATCTTCTACAGCTGCACCTCTCTGCCCTGTCCTCTGCGTTGTCTTCTTCCGGCGATCCTGTCTTCAGGATGTTAATCATAAGTTGGCTCTGCCATTGGGCTTTGGGCAGAGCCGACTGTGCATGTCTGTTCGGCCATTTTACTGTGGCTGAGTATACTGTTCCTGTAAGCGGCCACAGTAAAATCATTACATCCACACGTTACAGAAAAAAAGAGCTGCAGTTAAAATGATTTTGATTTAAAAAATGGAAACATATTTTCAAATCACAACATGTCATTTATACCTGCAGAAACACTGGAGTTTTCTGTATAGGTATAAAACATATAGAAAGTCTACAGAAGAAAACTCGCTTGCTACGTGGAGCCTAAGAATATCATGCCTCGCAGCACATTTATCAGTATTATAGACACTTTTTAGACAGTATTGCAATGTGTATATAAGAGAGGTGTGGTTTCCCAGGAAAGGGCATGGCTTAACAAAAAGTGGGCGTGTCTGAAACATGATGCATTTTTCCAGTGTAAACTAAATTAATTAATAGGAGGTATAAAATTAGATAAGCATCATCCAGCATCACACCCTTTAATAAATCTGATGTATTTAAAGACTGTCGAGTCTAATTTTGCATTGTCTAGCTTTAGACAGTATTAGCAAATCTTCCTCCATGTACATATTCTGCAATTCCCAGACCTCCGGTGGTTTTCTGTAACATAGATCAGTAAAGCGTTTCATGGTTCTTTATGTTCAATTCAGTAAAATTGTTTAGTCTTTTGCCACCATAATGCAGTTGCTAAAATGTGGTCATCAAGTCAGTTCTCAGAGATGTTATTATATTTGTCTAAATTGCTTGCCTAATATGCTAAAGTAACAGATAAATACAGGTATGGCTGTTTGTTTGTACGCAATCCACATTTCCATCACGTTTCCATAGCTTCACAACCTTGACACGGTCGACCAGGTGTGGATAAATAAAATAAATGCCTCTACGCCACTGATGGCAAACCTTTTAGCGACCGAGTGCCCAAACTGCAACCCAAAACCCACTAAATTATCACAAATTGCCAACACGGCAATTAACCTTAATACTATGCAGATCCACAATTGCGTACAATTATGGATCTGCAAAATACGGTCTTGTGAATGGAGCTTTACAGAGCTTTCAGTTATACAAACAACTTTGTACTGCATTTGGTATAATAATGAACAATTAAAGGGATTCTACCATTAAAACTTTTTTTGTGTGGATAAGACGTCGGAATAGCCTTTAGAAAGGCTATTCGTCTCTTACCTTTAGACGTGGTCTCCGCTGCACCGTTCCTCAGAAATACTGTTTTTTACCGGTATGCAAATGAGTTCTCTGGCAGCGATGGGGGCGGGCCCCAGCGCTCAAACAGCGATGAGGGCATCCCCACCGCTGCCAGAGAAGTGTCTCCAAGCGCCGCCTCCTTCTTTGCCCGCCGTCCGTCATCTTCAATGTCTTCTGGCGCAGGCTCGTAACCTAGCAGAGCAGAGCTAACAATACTGTGCAAGTGGCCATTTCCCCGCGCCTGCACAGTCTGCTCTGCTAGAAGTTACGAGCCTGCGCCGGAAGACATTGAAGATGACGCGGCGGACGACGAAAGAGGCGGCGCTTGGAGACTCTTCTCTGGCAGCGGTGGGGACGCCCTCATCGCTGTTTGAGCGCTGGGGCCCGCTCCCATTGCTGCGGGAGAACTCATTTGCATACCGGTAAAAACTGGTATTTCTAAGGAACGGCACGTTGGAGATCACGTCTAAAGGTAAGAGATGAATAGCCTTTCTAAAGGCTATTCCGACGTCTTATCCACAAAAAAAAAAGTTTTAATGGTAGAATCCCTTTAATAGCAAAAAAGAAGGGGGAAGTCCACAGCCAACAGCAAATTGATAGTATATTGTAGGATTTCCTGATGCGCGGATAGAGCCTCCCGGACGAGGACAAAGACACAATGCAAAAAGGTAGGTATATCCAGCAAGCAAGGAAAGTCCAGTAGTAAAATAAAACTTAACTTTTATTAATGCATAGTACAGTCCATAAAAAACATTGAGATACTGTGTGTGGATAAAAAAAGGTATTGCCTACAAAAACATACCCAGATGGAAAAACGAATTCACATACGCATGGCTAACCGCTGACGCGTTTCGAGTACTTCAACTCTTAGTCATAGCGATGACACTGATAGTGAGTGCGCAGGATATATACCCTGCCAGCCAAATGTGAAATTGAAATCAGGTGATTTGCACCTGTGGGTTACATATACACACAGCTGATAAAAACAAAACACATGCGTATGTCAGTAATATCAAATCCATTATAATAATAGTGATACAAAAACTATCTGTTAAATTATAAAACATACATAAGAGTAATCACAAATCCATAGGGTAGATAACAATAAAAATCGCATAATCTGCATGATTCACATATAAACTATGATCAAGAGCTTACTGAGTGTGAAAGCATACCTTGGAGAAGATCCCTGATGTTGAAGAATGAAATGTTTAGATGCTCCTGATACATTAGTAGTGATGGGTTTGTTACAATCTGTTAGATGTTCTGTAATACATGTTTTTAGAGATCGTGTGGTGCAACCAACGTAATAAAGATCACAGGTGGAGCACCAGACAATGTAAACAACATACTTAGATCTACAATCTAGCCTACTTTTTATGTGGTATATTTTGCGGTTGACCTTATTATGAAATGTAGATGTTCTTTTTGCAATTTGGCATGCTTTACATCTCAAGGCTCTGCATCGGAAAAAACCTTTGGAATCCAACCAAGTGCTGTTAGTGAATTACAAGAATCAATAAACAAACTAGGAGATAGCATGTTCCCGAGAGTTTTTTCTCTATGTGAAACAAATCGACATCCGTCACCTAAAATTTTGGACAACAAATCATCCTGTAACAACAGAGGTATATGTTTGCGAATAATATTAACAACCCGTTTATAATCAGAACTGTAATTGGTACAAAAGTAAACCGAGTTATTGTGATCAGTTTTATTATCTCTAATCCTGGTGGAATCCTGTAATAACGATGTTCTACATTTCCTTGCCACTATCCTTTCCGCTCTCTGGAGCAACCAAGAGGGGTAGCCCCTGGATTTTAATCTCCTATGAATGTCCCGTTTTTTATCATGATAATCCATGGTGTCAGAACTAGAGATGAGCGAACACTAAAATGTTCGAGGTTCGAAATTCGATTCGAACAGCCGCTCACTGTTCGAGTGTTCGAATGGGTTTCGAACCCCATTATAGTCTATGGGGAACATAAACTCGTTAAGGGGGAAACCCAAATTCGTGTTTGGAGGGTCACCAAGTCCACTATGACACCCCAGGAAATGATACCAACACCCTGGAATGACACTGGGACAGCAGGGGAAGCATGTCTGGGGGCATAAAAGTCACTTTATTTCATGGAAATCCCTGTCAGTTTGCGATTTTCGCAAGCTAACTTTTCCCCGTAGAAATGCATTGGCCAGTGCTGATTGGCCAGAGTACGGAACTCGACCAATCAGCGCTGGCTCTGCTGGAGGAGGCGGAGTCTAAGATCGCTCCACACCAGTCTCCATTCAGGTCCGACCTTAGACTCCGCCTCCTCCGGCAGAGCCAGCGCTGATTGGCCGAAGGCTGGCCAATGCATTCCTATGCGAATGCAGAGACTTAGCAGTGCTGAGTCAGTTTTGCTCAACTACACATCTGATGCACACTCGGCACTGCTACATCAGATGTAGCAATCTGATGTAGCAGAGCCGAGGGTGCACTAGAACCCCTGTGCAAACTCAGTTCACGCTAATAGAATGCATTGGCCAGCGCTGATTGGCCAATGCATTCTATTAGCCCGATGTAGTAGAGCTGAATGTGTGTGCTAAGCACACTCATTCAGCACTGCTTCATCACGCCAATACAATGCATTAGCCAGTGCTGATTGGCCAGAGTACGGAATTCGGCCAATCAGCGCTGGCCAATGCATTCTATTAGCCCGATGAAGTAGAGCTGAATGTGTGTGCTAAGCACACACATTCAGCACTGCTTCATCACGCCAATACAATGCATTAGCCAGTGCTGATTGGCCAGAGTACGGAATTCGGCCAATCAGCGCTGGCTCTGCTGGAGGAGGCGGAGTCTAAGGTCGGACCTGAATGGAGACTGGTGTGGAGCGATCTTAGACTCCGCCTCCTCCAGCAGAGCCAGCGCTGATTGGCCGAATTCCGTACTCTGGCCAATCAGCGCTGGCCAATGCATTCTATTAGCCCGATGAAGTAGAGCTGAATGTGTGTGCTAAGCACACACATTCAGCACTGCTTCATCGGGCTAATAGAATGCATTGGCCAGCGCTGATTGGCCGAATTCCGTACTCTGGCCAATCAGCACTGGCTAATGCATTGTATTGGCGTGATGAAGCAGTGCTGAATGTGTGTGCTTAGCACACACATTCAGCTCTACTTCATCGGGCTAATAGAATGCATTGGCCAGCGCTGATTGGTCAGAGTACGGAATTCGGCCAATCAGCGCTGGCTCTGCTGGAGGAGGCGGAGTCTAAGATCGCTCCACACCAGTCTCCATTCAGGTCCGACCTTAGACTCCGCCTCCTCCAGCAGAGCCAGCGCTGATTGGCCGAATTCCGTACTCTGGCCAATCAGCACTGGCTAATGCATTGTATTGGCGTGATGAAGCAGTGCTGAATGTGTGTGCTTAGCACACACATTCAGCTCTACTTCATCGGGCTAATAGAATGCATTGGCCAATCAGCGCTGGCCAATGCATTCTATTAGCGTGAACTGAGTTTGCACAGGGGTTCTAGTGCACCCTCGGCTCTGCTACATCAGATTACTACATCTGATGTAGCAGTGCCGAGTGTGCATCAGATGTGTAGTTGAGCAAAACTGACTCAGCACTGCTAAGTCTCTGCATTCGCATAGGAATGCATTGGCCAGCCTTCGGCCAATCAGCGCTGGCTCTGCCGGAGGAGGCGGAGTCTAAGGTCGGACCTGAATGGAGACTGGTGTGGAGCGATCTTAGACTCCGCCTCCTCCAGCAGAGCCAGCGCTGATTGGTCGAGTTCCGTACTCTGGCCAATCAGCGCTGGCCAATGCATTCTATTAGCCCGATGAAGTAGAGCTGAATGTGTGTGCTTAGCACACACATTCAGCTCTACTTCATCAGGCTAATAGAATACATTGGCCAATCAGCGCTGGCCAATGCATTCTATTAGCTTGATGAAGCAGAGTGTGCACAAGGGTTCAAGCGCACCCTCGGCTCTGATGTAGCAGAGCTGAGGGTGCACAAGGGTTCAAGTGCACCCTCGGCTCTCCTACATCAGAGCCGAGGGTGCGCTTGAACCCTTGTGCAGCCTCGGCTCTGCTACATCAGAGCCGAGGGTGCGCTTGTTTCCCTATGGGAAAAAGTTTATCTCACAAAAAAATCACAATTACACACCCGATAGAGCCCCAAAAAGTTATTTTTAATAACATTCCCCCCTAAATAAAGGTTATCCCTAGCTATCCCTGCCTGTACAGCTATCCCTGTCTCATAGTCACAAAGTTCACATTCTCATATGACCCAGATTTGAAATCCACTATTCGTCTAAAATGGAGGTCACCTGATTTCGGCAGCCAATGACTTTTTCCAATTTTTTTCAATGCCCCCGGTGTCGTAGTTCCTGTCCCACCTCCCCTGCGCTGTTATTGGTGCAAAAAAGGCGCCAGGGAAGGTGGGAGGGGAATCGAATTTTGGCGCACTTTACCACGCGGTGTTCGATTCGATTCGAACATGGCGAACACCCTGATATCCGATCGAACATGTGTTCGATAGAACACTGTTCGCTCATCTCTAGTCAGAACATGCCCTCTTAGATCTTATCATTTCACCAATAGGTATTGACCTAACAGTGTGCAGGGGGTGGCAACTAGCTGCATGTAAAATGGTGTTGCTGGCTTGTTCTTTACGATAAAGGGAGGATATCACCTTATGTTTGGCAACATCGCCTGTTAACGATATATCCAAAAAATTTACCATCTTATGTTGAACCATGTGGGTGAATTGCAAATTAAGTTCGTTGTTATTAAGATAACTAATGAATGCTGGTACGGCCGCCACATCGCCCGACCACACAAAGAGTAGGTCGTCGATGTAGCGGCCGTACCAGCGGAGACAATTCACGAACGGATTATTGGTAGAATAGATGCACTTCTCCTCCCACCAGGACATGTATAAATTTTCCAATGTTGGCGAGAAACGGGCCCCCATAGGGGCCCCGCAAACCTGTAAATAAAAAACGTTATTGAATGTAAAATAATTGTGCTGTAAAAGAAATTTTGTGACAGTGATGATGAATTCGCATAATTCCTCTGAGTAGATTGAATAATTATAAAGATGATAAGATAAAGCTGTTAAGGCCAAATCATGAGGAATACATGAATGTAGTGACTTAACGTCACACGTTATCCAGGAAAGACCCTCCTCCCATTGAAAGTTGTCAGACATTTGAAGTACTTGCTTGCTGTCCCTAAGGTAACCCGGGGTCCTGAGTACAAGTGGCTGTAACATATCGATCCATTCACACGTTTTTTCACTAAGGGACCCTATACCTGATATTACGGGACAGCACTTGGTTGGATTCCAAAGTTTTTTTCCGATGCAAAGCCTTGAGATGTAAAGCATGCCAATTTGCAAAAAGAACATCTACATTTCATAATAAGGTCAACTGCAAAATATACCACATAAAAAGTAGGCTAGATTGTAGATCTAAGTATGTTGTTTACATTGTCTGCTGCTCCACCTGTGATCTTTATTACATTGGTTGCACCACATGATCTCTAAAAACATGTATTACAGAACATCTAACAGATTGTAACAAACCCATCACTACTAATGTATCAGGAGCATCTAAACATTTCATTGTTCAACATCAGGGGGATGTATCGTCCTTCCAATATTTTGCAATTGAACAGGTAATGAGACCTTTGCGAGGTGGCGATTGGCGCAGGAAGCTTGAGTTATTTACACGTTATCCTCAAGGTCTTAATTTTAGGACTGATTTGGTTTATTTTTATTAAATATACATACAATTTTTTTTTTTTCGTTTTTTTAATTTTATTTATTTATTTTATAATTTTTTATTTTTTTTTTTGCTTTATTTGATTATCCACTCGCAGAAAATATTGCTAGTGCTATTATATCATTATATTAGCATTGATACTTACCATGTGTTTGAATTACACACGCTAGCTATATGGTCAATCGTTTTTTTGTTTTTGCTATATGATACTTTATTATGTCGTCATGTCACTGTGTCATTTATGCCATAGCGTACAAAGATAAAACAGGTTTATATGTTTGTGATTTTTAGTTTAATATGTGTTGCTTCTGTACTTGATTTGCATTCACTTCCTGAAGTCACATGACCATCACATGATCGTGTTTCTTGTAATCATTTCCTTTCTCTGATAATGTTCCTGATTCCTCTTGCTATATGAATTTCATGTGGAAACATCTAATGGACTTTTCTATGGTATTAATCATCAGTTTCTTTGTCTCATTGTGTAGAAATCTTCTCCAAGGTATGCTTTCACACTCAGTAAGCTCTTGATCATAGTTTATATGTGAATCATGCAGATTATGCGATATTTATTGTTATCTACCCTATGGATTTGTGATTACTCTTATATATGTTTTATAATTTAACAGATAGTTTTTGTATCACTATTATTATAATGGATTTGATATTACTGACATACGCATGTGTTTTGTTTTTATCAGCTGTGTGTATATGTGTTATGGTCAGCAGGGTTTATTAAAAAAAACTAAAATGAAAACCCTACGGAGCCCTCTGGGCCACTGACTACTAACCAACCTGGTGTGAACACAGGCTAACAGTTCCTGTCACTGCCAGCTAAAATAAAGAACCAGGTGCGCTCTGTTAACATTCACAGAGGCATGCAGTCAGAGCAGCCGCACAAATAAACAAACTGGCTAGCCTGAACTCCAGGACTAGCCAGAGACCAAGTAAACCCTGTGTGTGGTAGTTCCACCCAACCACCCAGGCAACTACTGCCAAGCCCACTCCCAGTCACCCTGTCTGGGAAGTTTTGCTAGCTGACCCTACTGACTTTTACCACACATACCAGGCAGCATGCTGCCTGACTAACTGTGGAATTGCTAGCTCAGGGGTCATTTACTAACTAGGGCAAACTAATAATATTTCTGGCAGGAACCCAAGCGCACACACACATCAATTCAGGTTTTGGAATGTGATCATAGAGCGCCAGGTGTCCAGATCAGCCCCCTTAAATAGGCAAGGGGCGGTCACCAGCAAATAGCACAGCTGTCCAATCCGAGCGTCTATTGGTCAACTCCTATGTCCATCATCCAGTCGACCACGCCCGGCTGCTGCAAGGCAGATTAACCCCTGCAACCCTAACAATATGTAACCCATGGGTGCAAATCACCTGATTTCAATTTCACATTTGGCTGGCAGGGTATATATCCTGCGCACTCACTATCAGTGTCATCGCTATGACTAAGAGTTGAAGTACTCGAAACGCGTCAGCGGTTAGCCATGCGTATGTGAATTCGTTTTTCCATCTGGGTATGTTTTTGTAGGCAATACCTTTTTTTATCCACACACAGTATCTCAATGTTTTTTATGGACTGTACTATGCATTAATAAAAGTTAAGAATCCCTTTAATGTTTACTATTTACATCGCACAGATCTGTTTTATAGTGACCGTGAAATGTTATGACCTGTAATAATATCACGTCTGCTATAAAACAGATACTGTGTTATATAAATAGTGAAGGGCCCCCACACAGTACAATTTTCTCCACAGTGGCCCCCACACGGTACAATTTGCTCCACAGAGGCCCCAACACAGTACAATTTGCTCCACAGTGGCCCCCAAACAGTACAATCTGCTCCACAGTGGCCCCCACACTATACAATCTGCTCCACAGTGGCCCCCACACTGTACAATCTGCTCCACAGTGGCCCCCACACTGTACAATCTGCTCCACAGTGGCCCCCAAACAGTACAATTTGCTCCATAGTGCCCCACCCACAGCATAATCCGTTCCACAGATCGGTGCCCACAGAGAGGGCTCTGACTGCGACCTCTGGTACCAGTGCCATAGGTTCGCCATCATGGCTCTATGCTGTTTCCCCAGCTCTCAGCAGGGACATTTCAACTGATCCTGTGTATGCCATTTTAGTTAAAAACACATAATGTAGCATTTTGTCAGCGTACTGAGCAGGTTGTAAATTAATGAGTTTCTTATCTATTTTTACTGTGTCAAAAAAGGATTTTGGTGTTATAGTAAAAAACTTCTGTACTGCCAAAACAGCTATATTAATGTGTATCACTTTTGGTGGTTTTCATGCCATTTATTTGCTTACATGGATAATGCAGTCATGCAATTTTCACCAGTTGCCAAAAACATTGTTCAGACTAACGGTGCATTCACACGGAGTAACGGGCCGTGTGACCTGGCACATATATGCTGTGTGAGATTTTGAGCGCCGTATATGCTCCCATTGATTTCAATGGGAGTTAGACTCGTACATGCCGCGTTATTTTGTGGCCGTGATTTTGCGGCAAAATATTTGGCCGCAAAATAACGCGGCGTATACAATCCAGGCTCCCATTGAAATCAAAGCTTCTTAACTGACGTCACACAGCAGCAATAAGTTCAATATGTGTGAATGAGGGCTATTCAGTTCATTTTTATTTTTAACGGTTTGTTATAACAGACCTTCAAAATATAAATCATGTCCTATTTTTGTCTGTCAGGTGCAAGACGGTCTTGAAAAATGGACATTATTCATAGCTGTGTGCACCTCGTTCGTCTGAATATAGTCTTAAGCCTCTTACACACAACAGTGATGTTTCTGACGAATGTAAAGTCCATTAAAAACAAATGTTACTGTTCATTTTTTATGTCCAAATTGCATCCATTCTGCTTTCTTTTTGATGCGTGTCATCAGTTTAATATCAGTTTTTAACGGTCAGCAAAAACAATTGCTGAATTTCATTGGTCTTTCTTTTTTGACGCAACCTATTTATCCGTTCTTAATGGATGTCAATATGAGAAACTTGCCATGTCTTATAATGGCAAGCACAGATGCAGCATTGCATTTAGCAGCAAACCTTTCGAGACCACCACAGCTCAGCCATACCTGTAATAGCACTCTAAAGCTGGCCTTACACAAGAAATATCTATTTGCTATTCATTGGAAATTTCAGCTTACGCTAAGTTGACACAAGCATTCGACTGTCTGTTATTTAGGTCCACATGGTAACTTGAAAGATGTAGAGCCTGTCTGTTTAAAAAGGACACCCAAGGACCCCATAGACCAGCGGTTCTCAACCTGCGGGTCGCGACCCCGGCGGGGGTCGAACGACCAAAACACAGGGGTCGCCTAAAGCCATCGGAAAATACATATTTCCGATGGCTTTAGCAGCTGAGAAGCCGTGCTACGTTTTGCAGCAGGGTAGATCCTAGTGGGCTGAAGGACCTGTGATGATGTCATGACCATGTGATCGGACTCTGTGGGCGGAGCTATTCAGTACAGTGCCGAGTTACACAGGAAGAGGAAGCTGCAGTGAATGGAGACTGGAAGGTAAGATGGAGAAAAGAGACAGCATGTGTAAGGGGGGGGGGGTTCAGGCTGTGTGTGAGCATGATAGAGGGGTTCAGGCTGTGTGTGAGCATGATAGAGGGTTCAGGCTGTGTGTGAGCATGATAGAGGGGTTCAGGCTGTGTGTAAGTATGATAGGGGGGGTTCAGGCTGTGTGTGAGTATGATAGAGGGTTCAGGCTGTGTGTGAGCATGATTGTGGGGTTCAGGCTGTGTGTGAGCATGATTGTGGGGTTCAGGCTGTGTGTGAGTATGATAGTGGGGTACAGGCTGTGTGTGAACATGATAGGAGTTTCAGGCTGTGTGTGAGCATGATAGGGGGGTTCAGGCTGTGTGTGAGCATGATAGAGGGGTTCAGGCTGTGTGTGAGTATGATAGAGGGTTCAGGCTGTGTGTGAGCATGATAGAGGGTTCAGGCTGTGTGTGAGCATGATAAAGGGGTTCAGGCTGTGTGTAAGTATGATAGGGGGTTCAGGCTGTGTGTGAGTATGATAGAGGGTTCAGGCTGTGTGTGAGCATGATTGTGGGGTTCAGGCTGTGTGTGAGCATGATTGTGGGGTTTAGGTTGTGTGTGAGCATGATAGAGGGGTTCAGGCTGTGTGTGAGCATGATAGGGGGGGGGTTCAGGCTGTGTGTGAGCATGATAGGGGGGTTCAGGCTGTGTGTGAGCATGATAGAGGGGTTCAGGCTGTGTGTGAGCATGATAGAGGGGTGCAGGCTGTGTGTGAGCATGATAGAGGGGTTCAGGCTGTGTGTGAGCGTGATAGAGGGGTTCAGGCTGTGTGTGAGCATGATAGGGGGGTTCAGGTTGTGTGTGAGCATGATAAAGGGGTTCAGGCTGTGTGTGAACATGATAGAGGGGTTCAGGCTGTGTGTCAGCATGATAGAGGGGTTCAGGCTGTGTGTGAGCAAGATAGGGGGGTTCAGGCTGTGTGTGAGCATGATAGAGGGGTTCAGGCTGTGTGTGAGCATGATAGAGGGGTGCAGGCTGTGTGTGAGCATGATAGAGGGGTTCAGGCTGTGTGTGAGCATGATAGGGGGGTTCAGGTTGCGTGTGAGCATGATAAAGGGGTTCAGACTTTGTGTGAACATGATAGAGGGGTTCAGGCTGTGTGTCAGCATGATAGAGAGGTTCAGGCTGTGTGTGAGCAAGATGGGGGGGTTCAGGCTGTGTGTGAGCATAATAGTGGGGTTCAGGCTGTGTGTGAGCATGATGAGGGGGTTCAAGCTGTTTGTGAGCATGATAGGGGGTTCAGGCTGTGTGTGAGCATAATAGTGGGGTTCAGGCTGTGTGTGAGCATGATGAGGGGGTTCAAGCTGTTTGTGAGCATGATAGGGGGTTCAGGCTATGTGTGAGCATGATAGGAGGTTCAGGCTGTGTGTGAGCGGGGGGGAGGGGGGTCAGCAGATTTTGTCGAAGAGAGCTTTTGTGATTAATCACTATGTTTAAATTATGTTTGATTTGTAGCAATGAGAATACATAATGCATGTCAGGTATTTACATTCTGAATCATAACTGTAGCAAAATTAAGGCCTGTTCACACGGGCACAGAGGGGGCAGATTATGGTGCGAAATCCACGTCATAATCCGCCTGTCAGGATACGGAGTCGCCGCGGTCTCCTTGCTGCGCGGCGTCTTCCTGGGAGACGTGTTAGGAGTTCTATTGGTTGTGCTTAGGTTATTAAGGGTTAATCTTTTCCTTGCTCTCAGTCTCCATGCCATTAGCCATCAGGTGTGTTTTTCTCTGCTGCTATTTAAACCCCACCCAGGCATGTATCCTTGCCAGCCATTCACTTTGTGTTTCCTGGTCCCCTGCTCAGTCAGATTCCCTGTCTGCTTGTCTTCAGTCTGTTTCTTGGTTTGTATACCCGGCTTGTATTTTGACTATCCCTTGTCTTTTGATTTGGTACCTTTTTCTAATCTCCTGGCTTGACCTCTTTCTCGTCCGACCTCGCCTTCTCTTCTGTATTTTGCTGGGACTTGTGGTCCTCCCTTTTTCCATGCTATTTTGTCTGTTGTTTTGCATTGCATTTTACATTGTGCTTTCTGTTTAGGTGTGACCCCGTTGACTCCAGTCCCAAGCACTTTTAGGGCCTCCTCTCCCTGATCCTAGCCACCTGGACAGAAGCATAGGAGTCGTGGTAGGCGCACTTCAGTTAGGAAGTGCATTGGTCTGCCTCATCTCAGATATTACAGCATAGTTATAGCTGCAGGGCCTATGACCCCTTTTGTCATTAGTTGCACAGTGTTGCTTTCCCAGCTGTGTCACTTTGCACTGCCTGACCCTGACTCCAATTCTTACACTGCCCCCTCACAATGGAAGTCTATTTAGACCACCAGGCTTGTTTTTTTTTGCGTGAGCGGCATGGTGCCGCTCACGGAAAAAGAAAGGCGGGCTGCCCTTCAGGTGGATTCCGCGGCTCGGTGAGCCGTGGCGTCCGCCTGGCGGCAGCAACCTCCGGTGTCAACCCATTAATTTGAGCCAACTCCGGGGGGGGAAGCTGTGACAGTCGTGGCAAGTGTGTTTTGACCCGAGAGTGATGCGGCTCCCCGCGTCACTCTCAGTGCCTAAATCCGCTATAAATCTGCTAGACCGCCCCCTGTGTGAACTAGCCCTTACAGTTATGAAGTAGCCACCAAAATTATTTTTTGGTTTGGGGTCACCACAACATGAGGAACTGTATTGTGGGGTCACAGCATTAGAAAGGTTGAGAACCACTGCCATAGACTATAACTGCGTGCGCTGGGTGTCTGTCATATTTCCACCAGTTTTATACTTAAACCGACAGGACTTTTCTCTCTTACGATTATAGGCAGAATCTGCGGAAGAGTTTTCTTATGCATATGGGAACCTAGCCTTTCTCTTTTGTGTATGGGTTTTTAGCTCAAGCATTGAGCGTCTGCTAAGAGCTAGTCTTATTAAGACATTGTATGTTAAATGCTTAGGCACCAGTGTTTTCAGCAGCCAAACCCCTGCTGGACAATCCTTTTTAGGTCAGAACCCCATGTTGCAAAAATGCATTTTAGGTTGATGTGGAAACAGTTTTTTTTTTGTTGCAGATTTTTTGGTGTTTTTTTGAGCCGAAGCCAAGAATCTCTACAAAAGGAATGGGAAATATATAAGCAGCTCTTCTACCTTCAGCTCAATCCACTCCTGGCTTTGGCTTGACAAACCGCAACAAAAACAGTAACAAAAAAGAGCTGCGATTCCACAATGTGGGGCTTTACCGTACATTACCTGCAAAGTGCAATCCCATCCAAATATTGATGAAAAAATCCACAGCGGAAAACCTGTGCTTTAATAAACGCTTGTGTTTTTGAGAATCGCAGCATGTCATTTATACCTACGGAAGCGCAGGAAAACTCTGCAGACTTTCTGTGAAAAATGCTGCAGAAAAAAACTTGATGCATTTCTGATGCGTTTTCTTGCTGTACCTCACTACGTGTGGGGCGCTAGCCTAAGGCCCACGGGACGTAAACGCCGTGATTTGCCCGCAGTGGAGACACAAATCCCATACCCACTTTGCGGAAAAAAACGCAGTGCGGACACGCTGCGATTTGCAAAGCCGTAGCGGCTTTGCAAATTGCAGAATGTCAATTATATCTACGGAAACGCCGGCGGCTTTCCCATAGATATAATTGTAACAGAAAGTCCGCAGAGGAAAACTCTGCGAACTTTCTGTTGAAAGCGCTGCAGAAAGAACTGCAGTGCGTTCACGCCGTGGTTCTTTCCGCAGCGCTTTAGCGCTGCGATTACGGCCCGTGGGGCACTTAGCCTAAAAGTGTTTCATTTAGAAAACCCAATTTCTAATACCATGTTAGCTGTTTCTAATATAATAGATGAAGATCCCATTTGAGATGTTTATCTACATGTCAGAGCAGAGATTGGCTACAAAGATAGTCTCTCAGGGTCCATATATTGCATGAATTCCCTGTTAAACTGTAAGGGAGATGTGTAGTGCTTCATGACATATTTAATTGTTTAAAAAATCCACATTTTTCTGCAGTAAAAAATATACCTAATATATAGCAATCCATCTCTGGAACTCCTGGAATAAGACCTAGATTTGTACTGAAGATTATACCGCTATTCTGTAATCTGGAGCGAGCCCATGATCTTTATCATTGCACACAATCATTTGTTTTATGTTCTTTCATTTTAGAAAAAAATTGTTTTGTTGATATTTGGTGTTTTATCTGGAAATGTGATCAGAAAAAAAAAGATAGCAGGCATTCCACAGCAGGAAACATACAAGGACTGAATAACTAGAAGATTAAGAAGAATTTGGCTTACTTATAGAGATGAGCGAGTAGTACTCGATCGAGTAGGTATTCGATTGAATACTACGGTATTCAAAATATTTGTACTCGATTGAATACTACTAGCTATTCGCAGTAAATATTCGATTCAGAACCAGCGTTGATTGGCCGAATGCTATACAGTGTATAGCATTCAGCAAATCAACACTGGTTCTGCAGCAGGCTCGTCCTTACTAGGAGCTGGCAGCTTGCTGTTACGAGGGAGCTGACTATTTCTCATAGGAATGAATTGACCAGCGTTGATTGGCCAGTGTACAGCATTCGGCCAATCAACGCTGGTTCTGCCGGAGGCTCGTCTGTGAGGAGCTGGAGTCTAAGATCAGACCACAGCAGTCTCCATTGTGGTCTGATATATATATTAATTGGATAGATATTTTGATAGGAGCTCTGATAGTCTTCTACACTATGTTTTAAGCTACGTTTTAAGCTATTGGAAGGCATGAATCATACCAAACTTGTTTGACCAGAAATTAATCTTGGACCCAAGCCACCCGAACCTAAAGCAAAACTAAACAAAGCTTCAGAGGTTTGTCCATTTCTAGTACGGACTGCACACTTTTACCATTGCAGGATGAAAATATAATGAAGCTATAGGGGTGAAAATCTTGGAAGAGAGGGCACCTAGGAAAAAACTTACTTGTTGGTAAAATCCCTATAAGATAGATCACCAATGTTTGAGTTGCGAGAGTCTGACACCCAGGAGCCCCGCACATCAGCTGTTCTGGGCCAGTACAGCTCCAGGTATATGCTGTGACCATGCTGAGCGTCATCTCCGGACACTGGCAGGCGGGGCTGTCGCAGCCCCAGCCTGCCAGTGTTCAGAGATAACTCTCAGCCTGCGCTGTGAAGAAGCAGACAGTGGCGATCCCTGGGCAGCCACAGAACGCCGCTGTCTCCTGCTGTCACTATCAGCCTGGCCCCACCCACATGCCCGCCCCCGCCCACAGACATGCCTGCCCCACCCACAAGCCCACCGGTTACTTATCCTGGCCATACATCTGTATAGCATTACTCTTTCGTAAATGCACTATATCTTCAAAAGTTATATGACAAGTATATAATGTCATATGTACCCCATTTATTTATTGGTTATGGAGTATAGGACATTCTAAGGGCTAGTTCACACAGAGTTTTTTGCAGGTGGATTTTGATGCGGAATCCACCTCAAAATCCGCCTGCAAAAAAGGCTTCCATTTATTTCAATGGAAGTTGCTCACTTGTTTTTTCCGCTACAGATTTTTTTTTTCCAGCTAACGGGAAAAAGCGACATGCCCTATGCCTGTATCCTCTCATGGCTAAATATTTAGTTTAGTCTCAAGGCATATGCACTATAGGGGCAAATATCTTGATAAGAGGATTATAACTCACATCACACACTTTCTAGCCACATGTAACCTTCAAAATTGAAGTGGTATGGAATAATTGTGTGAGACCTCCTGTTAATCGACGTGCCAGTGATTGACACTTGTTAGATACTAAGAGGGACAGACTCATTGAGCTGAGTGACCTTGGTTTATCATTCGCATACAACTAGGCTGAGATACAAGCACTTTTCACTGCTCAGTGCTGTGTGTCCCCGTGGTTGAGAGAACAACGACAAAGTAGAATGACAAGAGCTGCACAGAGGTGAAGCTCCTTACAGGCGGATCATCTGATTGGTGTAATGGCGTGTAATATCCATTCTGTACTGCAAGTGAAATTGCATGTCACATTCCAAACCCAGGGCAGCAAACTCTCATTGTTATTTTATACCATTTATTGTGAGTAAAAGATTTCATTGGCTGAAAAAAAACTTTAAGACCAGGGTCCTATGTAGCGTAAACGCCATGGATAAAACCGCGGCGTTTTACAGTTACTGCAAGGTGGATGAGATTCTTCAAAAGTTATATGACAAGTATATAATGTCATATGTACCCCATTTATTTATTGGTTATGGAGTATAGGACATTCTAAGGGCTAGTTCACACAGAGTTTTTTGCAGGTGGATTTTGATGCGGAATCCACCTCAAAATCCGCCTGCAAAAAAGGCTTCCATTTATTTCAATGGAAGTTGCTCACTTGTTTTTTCCGCTACAGATTTTTTTTTCCAGCTAACGGGAAAAAGCGACATGCCCTATGCCTGTATCCTCTCATGGCTAAATATTTAGTTTAGTCTCAAGGCATATGCACTATAGGGGCAAATATCTTGATAAGAGGATTATAACTCACATCACACACTTTCTAGTGGGACAAGAAAATACTTTAAAATTATTCTCTACCTTTCATTTTTAGAACTCTTGATTAATAGGAATATTATGGTTACTATATATATATATATATATATATATATATATATATATATATAATGTTGTGAGGAAGTAACCTCGGCAGAAGCAGTGGTGCGGACCCAAACAGTCAAGACAGGGGCACAAGATGTGCAGCAAACCAATTTATTTAAAAAGAGAAACAGGAAAATAAATTAACCTTGACTTCAGGCACAAAATGAGCAAAACAAAACACAGCCTTCAGGCAAAAACAAAATATAATACCTGCTCGTCTGAACAATTAACTAAACACAACTGATAACCTAACTATATGGGTGGCTTACTACCAGCCACACAAACAAAGAGAGAACCACACACCTCCTTTCACCTCATGGAACTGCACTGGAATTCAGACTCTGCAGCTTTTTCTGGCCCAGTAATGAGCCAAGGATCTACACCTGGGCCGAGGCCTACTCCAGATCCGCCCTGGACCACACACATGTCAGAAACCTGGGGCTGATATATCTGGACTGCAGCACTCTGCCTGTCACCTTCTCACAATGTATAGTATGTTTTGGTGACTCAAAGTGGTGTCTACTTATTTTGGAAAAAAAAAAAAAAAATCAAAACATGTTTGGAAGGCTTTTCGGAAACCACAGTGACTCCGATATATTTCCTTGTAAATATATCGGAGCGACCAAACATTAGTATGCTGACATTTAACAAACAAAGTGATGGTCCAGGTTTTTCAAATAATAACATCTGCTTGGTAATGTATTCCAAAGCAAAATGTAGTATGAATAATTGTCAACAATTCTGTTCGCTGAAAAAAAAAACCTTAGTCATACTGTTTCATTGAGAAATAAATAACAAGCTAACACATTTTCCTTTTGTGACTACATGCGCTAAATATGTAAATTGGCTTAACAAGACATTCAGACAGTGTAAGTGAGCCATGTGACTGTTTCAGTTTAGAAGTAACAATAGCAGTGGGAATAAATTACATTAAATAATGACTTATACTGTCTGCAAACAGACAATCCTCAACATTGAAACTGTATCACCTAGAAGGACAAGTTGTAAGGTTATGCAAATCGGGGGAAATAGAAGGTTGTCACCAGTAGTGAACCTAGCCCCTCTGCTGCCTGAGGCGGTCGATCAAAAGACGCCCCCCCCCCCCCCGGACTGAAGACCACATCAGGTAGTGGGGGGAAGGTGTGCATCTATATATATTATGTCCCACAGCGGCCCCCTGAAACCTCTATTATGGCCCACAGTTGCCCACCCAACTCTATTATGCTCCATAGCCGCCGTGGGGCATAATAGTGGTTGCAGAGGGACGCTGCTACTCTTTTGACCCCCCCACCGTTTTTATAACATACCAGTAAAACCAATATGTAAATGAGCCTCTCTGTGCACCCTGGGCGTTCCTCCAAGCCACCGTGCACCCCCCTGCATCATACATTGAAACCGGCCCCTCTTTAGCTTGCGCGCCGAAAATTCCTCCTCCTCTCCCCCTGTAACTGCCTCCAGCGTCTCTCATCTCACTCCTGTACATTGAAATCTCGGGCATGCGCAGTAACACTCCCTTCTGAGCGCTACTGCATCTGCCCGAGTGCCATTTTCTTGTGGACAGACGAAGAAAGCACGCAAAAAATGGTGATGAGAGACGCTGGAGGCGGTTACAGGGAGAGATAGGAATTTTCGGAGCGCAAGCAAGATGGGGCGGTTTGAAGATATGACGCAAGGGGGTGCGTATAGGTTTCTGTTTGGGGAGTGTCCAAGCAGACTCCCCGAACGGAAACCAGAACGCAGATGTGACCTGGGCCTAAGCATCAAATTATAAAATACAATTTTAGTATGTATAATGGTAGACATGTATAGAAGCAAATACAGATAGATAAATAGATAGATAGATAGATAGATAGAGACAATAGATAATAGATAGATAGGAGATAGATAGATAGATAGATAGATAGGAGATAGATAGTAGATAGATAGATAGATAGATAGATAGTTGTATATACTTACACATATACCCATCTACTCA
Source organism: Leptodactylus fuscus (assembly GCF_031893055.1). Classification (NCBI taxonomy): domain Eukaryota; kingdom Metazoa; phylum Chordata; class Amphibia; order Anura; family Leptodactylidae; genus Leptodactylus; species Leptodactylus fuscus. The sequence goes on from NC_134269.1 coordinate 126,000,545, forward strand.
TACACATACAGTCATATGCAACATATACACACACACACCTATCTACACACATACAGGACTCACACAGTATATACTGTAAGACAAATAATGTAAACACACACATATTTTACCCAAGAATATATACTTACGTTTGGCTGAATTTCTGGGTACACAGGACATGGAGGAAACTCCTGTGCAGCTCTGCCTGGCAGTGGAGTAAGCTGTGACATCGCAAGAAACTTCTCCCCTCACACTCCAATGCTAAGGGGGAGGGGTGGCACAGCAAGCTGATGTGTGCAGGGAAACTTTTACAAATAGCGATTTCCCCCCCCCCTACTCCCACCTAACGGAGACCCTGGATAGATGTTGAATTTCAAAAGGACCTTTGATGACATAATCACTGACATCATCAAAGGTCCTTTAACTTTAATACTGTTTAGGTTAAAAAAAAAAAATCCAGTGGCTGCTGCCCCCTCCCAAACTGCTGCCCTGAGGCGGCTGCCTCACGTCGCCTCATTAGAGTTGCGGCCCTGGTTGTCACTACGATCTGTAAATGATCAAATTTTTAAGAGCCCAGATTTAATGTGTGGCATGTGCGAGGGCATACAATCCAGATTTACAGAAAAGATTTTTTGCCACATGTAACCTTCAAAATTGAAGTGGTATGGAATAATTGTGTGAGACCTCCTGTTAATCGACGTGCCAGTGATTGACACTTGTTAGATACTAAGAGGGACAGACTCATTGAGCTGAGTGACCTTGGTTTATCATTCGCATACAACTAGGCTGAGATACAAGCACTTTTCACTGCTCAGTGCTGTGTGTCCCCGTGGTTGAGAGAACAACGACAAAGTAGAATGACAAGAGCTGCACAGAGGTGAAGCTCCTTACAGGCGGATCATCTGATTGGTGTAATGGCGTGTAATATCCATTCTGTACTGCAAGTGAAATTGCATGTCACATTCCAAACCCAGGGCAGCAAACTCTCATTGTTATTTTATACCATTTATTGTGAGTAAAAGATTTCATTGGCTGAAAAAAAACTTTAAGACCAGGGTCCTATGTAGCGTAAACGCCATGGATAAAACCGCGGCGTTTTACAGTTACTGCAAGGTGGATGAGATTCTAGTAAATCCCATCCACACATCCAGAGATTTCCTCTGCGGAGATTCTGTAAAAAGCAATGTGGACAATGTCATAATGCATTGCTGCCGCGGTGGAACCTCAGCCTAAAGGGGTTATCTAATGGATACAACTCTGTCTATATTCCCTATTGAGCCTCTAGAATAACAACAGCATTTGTTACTCTGGACAAAATCCATCAATATATTACCTGATTAATTGTAAACTTTACTGTTTGCAGGGGTTGTGAAAATCCAGAGCCCAGTGGCAACCAATTTTTTTTTTCTTTTAATAAAAAAAAAAAAGGTTTAATAAGAGTCTGTCAGCGGGAAAATTGCCATTAAACCAGGCCCAGTGCCAGCCCTGATACCTTTATTTTTGCTACTAGCTGCTCCATTCTTTGGAAAATAGTGTTTTTGGGATATGCAAATGAGCATAAAGTGCAATGTGAGCAACCTGCAGGCAGGTCCCCCCTGCTCAGGATGGATGCAATGAGTAATTTCGTCAATACTAATGAAGGAGCTCACAGTGGGAGTGAGTAGTGAGCTGCATTCATCACTCACTGCTCTGCTCCCCACCTCCTCTCTGCTCGAGGAGTTGAGTGTTGACGTCACAGCAGGTCCTGGACCAGGGAGGAGAAGGCAACAATAACTGTAATGAGTCTGTCCATCAGTACTGATTGAAGGGGTCAATTACACTACTAAAGTAAGGATGGTGGCCATGGGCATGGGGGGACCTGCATTGCATGCAGTACAGCATAGACATATCTCGATGTGGGGACACTGTGGGGGGCCATTATGTTACATATGGGGGCAATGAGGAGGCCATGATGGTAGACGTGGTGTTATTGTGGGGTCCATTAGATAATTGTTATAACACTGTACTATATAGATGAAGAATGAACCCCTAGAATATTTTTTTCTGGATAGTCCAAGTAACCCAAGCCCTGTACTGTATATGAATCTGAGTTATGTTCTCCCATGCTTACCTAATCATACATAACCTTATTGTAAAATATAGCAATATTAATTTGTTTAATAGGTGAGATTAATATATACATTAGTTACTTAATACACAGTGCATTGTATATTACCTTTGTTAAAAAATTGTTATGATGCTAATTGCAAACTCTTATTTACTGTTTACAGTCATTTCAAGACAGGAGCAGGCGGACTGCTGTGTTTTCAATGGAATTTCTCTACAGGAAGTCTGCTGTGCATAGGACAGAATCACGATCAACATATCTTTGGAAAAATTTACTTTTATTCTCGTAAACAATATTTACTTATTTACATTTACATTACCAACCAGGACCAACTTGTCCTAGTCCTATTGTACATGCAACATTGAAAGAATTCATCTTTAGAATTGATCTAAGTCTTCCAAGTGTATAAAACATATATATCGTATATTGACTGGTAGATGTGCTTAGTTAGCAATAGATGAAGTTTCTTATCAAAGACATTTATGAAATATCAATTAGAATAGGTGTTCAGTACTCTGTTTCTAATGAACAGATGGCTCAGTGTGGTCACTCTCCATGAATGGAGCAAAGCACCTTCAGTTTATTTATTTATTTATTTATTTATTTATTTTTTTCAGACGCTCTAATATAAAGGTCACTGTATGGACTGTGAATCTGTGGAATAGCCTACCACAGGGGTAGGCTATTCCTGCTGCCTAGATGCCTTTTCACAGCATGTAGCATTGATGCTTATAGAACTGTATAGAATGCTTATTTTATTAAAAAGTTTCTATCATTAGAAAACCCTTTTTTCAATAAATACACTTAGGAATAGCCTTACGAAAGCTATTCTTCTCTTCTCTTTATTATTCTGATCCGCGCCGCCGTTCCTGAGGAATTTCTTCTTTCTTCCTTATGCAAATGAGTTTTCTTGCAGCACTGGGGGCATCCCCAGTGCTGCTTGAAAACTCTCCAGCGACGGCCTCTGCCTTCTCTGCCCTATGTCTCTTCTCTTTCTTTCCTCTCCTCTTGGTCCAAAAGCGCTGACTACACATGTCCGTCGGCCATTTTCTGACTGCCTTCAGGAATATTAGGGCCCCACACATAATTTGGCTGTGTGGGGCCCCAATGTTCTTGAAGGCAGCCTTGGTTCGGGTAATGGTAACTTTAACAATCGTTCCTCCTACATGTGCTCTTCATTGATCTGTGCAGAATGAGAGCTGATCGGTACATTTTGTAGCCAATCGGAACTCATTCAGAAAAATCTTGTAGCATATTACCGCCCTTACCTTTAAGGGTACATCTGCCATCTATAACCTTTAGAGATTATATAGTAAGTTCACCTACAACTACATTCATGAGAACAATATGCTGCTGCTAAATGCAACAATAGATCTGCTTAGAGATACTGTGCAAATAACTGTCTAAATTGAAATTGCTTTAACAGTATGAGGTTTCGCTGAAATTGTGTAGCACAATGAATATCTCTATTGCAAGGGAGATTTTACCCAACATGAAAAAATGCTTACTGCCTTACAGTATACAGATAGAATTTAGATTTTTTTTTTCTTTTGGGCTCAGTACATGTGTTAAACAGTTTCTTTAAGCACAAAAGACTGTTGGAGTTATCAGATTTGGGTTGTTGCCCACTTGGCACAGTACCCCACAATTACTCTGCCTGCACAATTGTCCAGATAGAACTCATTACAAACACTGTGTGACACAATACATACATGTGGGTGGCAGATGTAGTGAGCGGTCTCCATGTTATTGTAAAAATAATTCAAGGCAATACTACTGGTAAACACAATCTACATTATTGAGACAAATAAGCATTTATTATATTACTATACTAGATGTATGAGGTCATATCATTTATAGCTTTTCTTCATCTTTTACATATTTTATTCGGCACCATATTGTATATTGACCTTACTTCAAAATGCGAAACACGTCTCTTAAACAAACTTCAAAGATCTTTTAGTAACTTTAATAACTAATAGAAACAGATGGACAAAAACATGTAAAAGCAAGTTTTTATAACCAATAAATGTAATGTCTTTGTAAGTGCAGATTGTTACAGAGAAGCATACTGTACATGATGAAACACTCAGATTGGGTCAATATATCAGTAATGCAGTAATACTAAAGCGTGTATAGTAATTAGCACAAACAGACAGGATTATGTTACCCAATGGATTTTAATAAATTGACAAATGATGTTCAAGACCAATATATGTAAAGTGATACACTTAGGATGGGAAATACATGCCACTATTACATAATGTACTAATTTAGAGGCTCTGATTTGTGTTTTTGGAGCCTTTATTGCAGATTTCATTAGATCTGTTTTATGTCATTTGGCATTCTTTTCTAAAGTTTTTTTTTTAATTTTTTTATCAGGCCTGGTTATCTGGATTGCTCATTGATGGTGAAATAATGATATACTTTCATTCATTCTCCCATTGATGCGGTGAAGTAGTCTGCACATCCTTAGCAGAAAAACACCCCCAAAACATAATGTTTCCACCTCCATGCTTGAGAGTGGGGATGGCGTTCTCTGGGTCAGAGGCAGCATTTCTCTTCCTCCACACACGGCGAGTTAAGTTAATGCCAACGAGCTCAATTTTTGTCTCATCTGACCAATCTGGATGATTCTGAAAGTGATTGATAGAAGGCATTGTGGTCAGATGAGACAAAAATTTGGTATTGAGTATAAGAAATCCTCCTTGACACCTATCAGTCAGATCTCTGGATCAAAATGTCTGTTCTCTGTGGAGCATACAATAAGGTCATAAGGGGTTTTCCCATCATGGACATTAATGAGGTTATATAAAATATTAACCGCACCTCTGTACTTTATACTTAATATGGTGAAAACATTGTCATACATCTTATGATAGGCGATAGTGATCCTCTTGATTTTACATAGAAAACTCTAAAGTCAGTCAGTATAGTTCCTTACGCTGGGTTCACACCTGCGTTCATGTCTCCGTTCTATGGTTTCCGTCTTCTGCATGGCAGAAGACGGAAACCATAGACCGGGTCCGGCCGTGAGCGGCGGTGAGCGTTTTAGGCTCTCCGCCGCGAAACCGGATTTTTTTATCCGGACACAGAATAGTGCATGTCCGACTCTGTGTCCGGATTATAAAACCCGGTTTCGCGGCGGAGAGCGCAAAATGCTCACGGCCGGACAGCTTTCTCACCCATTCAAATGAATGGGTGAGAAAGTCTCCTGCAGGCTTCCGTCTCCTGCATCTGTTTTATGCAGGAAACGGAAACCTGCAATAAGGACAGTGAACGCAGATGTGAACGAGCCCTTACTCTGTATAGTCATTCTATATGATGAAGCACCATTGACACTCTACCTTATGAATAATTTGTGAAAAAAGATTTGTCTTATAGCAGCAGTCTCAAGCTCCAGATATACAGACATGATGTTGCTGGTTATAACTATCTACCGTGAGTTTGCTGATAAAGTGAATTTTGCAAATGTCACCTCAAAGGGGTTGTCTAGGATAAATGGACAATTCCAGGCATTTTTCAGTAATATATGTAGGTAATGTGACCTACATGTATTACATTTTTAACCTTTCCAGTGATGTAACAGGTCATCGCTATAATCCTGACCCATTACGTCAGTATAAAGGTCTCGCCTCCTCCTCAGCACCATTATACTTACCATTTCCTCTGGACCCTGGCCGACACATCATCCAGGGAAGGCCATCTCCTCTTCTTCTGTGTGCTGGTTTTCCATCTTCTCTTGCTTCTGGTCTGGTGCTGAGCTGTGACATCGGACCTGGCTCCAGGCAATGTGGGAGATCTTCAGCACTCCAGGACACGTTGAGAAGAGGAGGAGACAGGAAGACATTATTATGTGGTGGGGCTTGGGGCGGGTGGGCTGAGTTAGTTGGGAAAGGATAGTAGTGGGTGAGCTAGCTAGGGAAACAGGGAGGGGTTGTAAGGGAGTGAGAGAGGGAGGGGGAGGGAGCAAAGCATTATGGTAGTTGTAGGGTAGAAGCACAGGAAGCTACACAATTTAAACGAATGCAGAAGAAGCCTGGACCTCCCAGGGAAACCCAGAAATCACTCAAAACACTGCATTTATTAACCCATTAATAGCACTCAGACTTTTTTTTTTTTTTTTTAATTGCCTGGAAAACCCCTTTAACTATATATAATTTGTCAATTTAAAGAGGTCCTGTCACCAATGACAGAATGCTAAATGACAGAAATTTTGAAATGTTTTCTATAATACAGTATAACTAATCTAGAAAGAGAAAAAAATTATAGTAATATTAATTTAGTAAGATTAAAAAAGATATACTGTAAATACATCTAGATGAATCTATTTTTCAGAAACTTTGATGCAAGTTCTCCAATATGACCAGAAGAGGCATGGGAAAAGGTTATGTGGTCAGATGAGACCAAAATAGAACTTTTGGTAGCCGTGTTTGGAGGAAGAAGAAGGATGAGTACAACCCAAGAACACTGTCCCACCACGTGGGGGTGCTTTTATGAAAAAATGACAGGATGACTGCACTGTATTGAGGGAAGGATGGATGGGGCCAAGTATCGCAAGATTTGGCCAATGATCTCCTTCCCTCAGTAAGATCATTGAAGATAGGTCATGGCTGGGTCTTCCAGCCTGACAATGACCAGAAACACATAGACAGGGCAACTAAGGTTTGGCTTTTAAAGAAGCATTTCAAGGTCCTGGAGTGGCCTTGCCATTCTCCAGACCTGAACCAAATTGAAAATCTTTGAAGGGAGCAGAAACTCATTGCAGACCAGTGACAACCCCAAAAGATCTGAACGATCTGGAGAAGAACTATGTGGAGGAGTGGGCAAAATCCCTACTGCAGTGTGGTCAAACTTGGTCAAGAACTACAGGAAACGTCTCTGTAATTGCAAACAAAGGTTTCTGTGCCAAATCATAAGTTCTGTTTTTCTATTGTATCAAATACTTATTTCATTCAATAAAATGCACATTAATTATTTAAAAATTAGTTGAAATGTACCTATGATAAAAAATACATAACTCTCCATTCTTTGTAGGTAGGAAAACTTGCAAAATCGCCAGTGTATAATATTTATTTTCCCCACTGTATACCTCTAAATGATGTAAGACCTAACTACTACTGAAAAAGATTTCATTGTTTTTTTTTTTACTTATATTTTTTTGTATATTTCCATATTTATTAAGGTCACTTAATCATCATCCGACTCTTAAGCAATTCTGCCCTATTATATCTATAAGTCCCTAAACAGTCTGACTCCCTGCCAAGAATGTATTCAAATGGGTTCAGTAAAATCAAACCTTGGCTTATGGTTATAAGACTGCCCAAAATAAACAAAATTCCCTTCCAAGGATGAGTCTATTAGCCTAATGCCACACTATCACCACTAACATTCAAAAGCCAAAGGTGATGTAATGAATCCCTACTAAACTAAAATAATTCGATGTGATTCTCCATATATGTAGTGGGTCTTCAGGGGTTAAATAAATGCATGCTTCGCTGCCTAATGCAATAAACGCACAGCAAACAGTATATACATTGGTGACTCAGTGTGGCTGCTATTGATGACTGCCATCAGGAGCATGAAACTTCTTCTGGTAAGAGAATTCCATAGTCTTTAAGTCACTGAGTGAAACCTATACAAACATACTGGAGAAAACTTCTTTTTCCTATTGGATTCCTCACTTGGAGTCCTGGGCATGAAATGTCATGAGAAAATTTTTTATATTCAACTTTGATATTTTGATATATAGTTATTAGATTACCACTATGTCATCTTTTTTTCAAACTAAATAACTACAATTTGGATAATAATTCTGGGTACTAAAGTCCATCCATTACAATTATTACTTCAGTTGCCAGATTATGAATCTTCCTTGGCCAAAAACTACAAACAACGGCCCACATTTAGACAGGCATCTGGAAAATGTGCAAAATTTATAACAGTTGCAAAAATGTAAAAATGCCCGGCGCCCCGGTGAAATCCTTTATAAGGATGAGATGAAAACAATGTCAGCTCCTGCCCGGACAACCACCCAATGGGCAGTGAGAAACAGCAATAGTAAAATACAAAACCCAAGAGAGGTAGGAGCTCCACTGAAGAAGATCAAGGGAAGCCAAATCTAAATGGATTATTTGTTTATTGGTTCCAACAGACAGACAGAAGGTGGCTACTAGAGATGAGTGAACAGTGAAATATTTGATATTCGATATTCGTTTCGAATAGCCCCTCAATATTCGACTATTCGAACAAATACCGAACCCCGTTATAGTCTATGGGGAAAAAATGCTCGTTTCAAAGGAAACCACTATTTGACTCAGAAGGGTCACCAAGTCCACTATAACACCTCAGCAATTGATGACAACACCCCTGGAATGCAAATGGGACAGCAGGGGAAGCATGCCTGGGGGCATCTAACAAGCCCAAGTCCCTGTATTACCCCACTATCACAGCCTAACAACGACACACTTTCCAAACTCAATAGAACCTCTATGAAAGTTGAAAAATACCTGGAAACCTTCTTTCCTCCACAATAGTATGGACAGAAACACAAATTTAAAGCTAAAGAAACATTAGCATGCACCCCTTTAAATCAGGATGCTCATGACAAACACAGATGGCATAGGTAATGTGAAATCCCACAGCCCCCACCCTTAACTGTCATTGTGTATGTGTGTGTGTGTGATGTGGTAAGACCTTCAAATATTCACTTTTTTGGCCCTTAATGTGAACCCTTCCAAATTAAGTTAGAGTCCCTTAAGCTGAGCTACCAGCAGAGATTGAGGCCCTTTAGGTGACTTCAGCCTCTTACCAGCAGAGTTTTAGGCACTTTAACTTAGTTCAGCTTTGCACCAGCAGAGTTTTTTGCCCTTTGGGAGAGTTGAGTCTTCCACCAGCAGAGTGTTACCTCCTTTAAAATTCTTAGCCCCTAAAACGGTGGTTCCAGAACCATCAATCTCATTGTGTGGGATTGATGCAGTGGATTGGACTGAGGACCCAGACATTGACCTTGATTGAGAAATTGATAACATTTTGGCATCAAGTCCTGGGGGTAACTTTTATTTAGAGGACCACAAAGGTGGAAAATTGGCTGCAACCAATACTACCGGTAATGGTCCTTTAATATCGGACTCTACATTACCTCTACAGGGTTCTGATCAGTTGTTAATAGTCCAAACAACATGCTCCAGTACTTTAGATGTAGATCAGAAACCACTTTCCCTTCCGACTCCAGATATAACCAAGGTTCATCATCATCATCCTGCTGAGATGGAGCCACTAAAGGCATGTCCAAGGCATGTCCTGGAGCTGTGACTGAGCCAAATCTAAGCACAATGTCCATTGGAAATGAACAAAATTCAAAGTGTCAAAAGATTTTAGAGACTGTTGAAAGTAATGGGATCCAGAATGAGGAGTTCATCACAAGGCTGACAGACCCAACTCCAAATGCTGCAGCACAAGCAACCAGCAGTCAGACTAAGATGGTCTCTTCTTCAAGTAAGACACAAGATTCTTTGGAACCAGAACAGGAAAAGCCAGTGATTGCCATTGCAGCAGTGCCTAGGCCATCTTTCAGAGCAGTTCATTCAGAGATTGAATTGGAGAAAAATAAGAACATTTACTGTGATCAAGTCTTCATGCACATTAGTGGGCATGGACAACCTAACGTACAAGATCCTCACGCTGAGCTGGCCTCATTACTGAACATGATCAACCAGGATAATCAGGGCTGGAAACAGACATCAGATCTTACCGAAAGGAATCAACCTCGGTTTGGAAAGAAGCCATCTAAATGTTGCACCTTTAATTGAGTTGAGCATTGCACCAGCAGAATGTTAGGCCCTTTGGGTGAGTTGAGCCTTGCACCAGCAGAGTTTGGGAGAAGACATGCAAAACCCGACATGTAGGGTTTTGCTGTCCGCTTGAAAAGTCAGACATCTTTGGGAACGGACAGTTAAGAACAGGCATGGACTGTAAAAGAACGCACCCGACGTCAATTTAAATCAATGCAAAATGTCACGGACACAGCTAGTGTCCGATGCTAATGTCCGCACAAGATTTTTCACGGACATTAGCAGCGGACACTAGCTGTCGGACACCGACAGTAGTGTGAACGCTCCCTTAGTGTTAACATGGTTTGTCCACTGGTCTCTGGTGTCTTAGACAGGAAATGTCCTTCTACCCAATTTACCACAACAACAGGGACATGTTGTGGAGGGAGATAGGAGCAGGCAGGGATTAGCAGAGACCTGAAGCATTCAAAATTACAGGCAATATTAGGTAGGGACAAAGATAAGTATTATTAAAGTAGAATAATATAAAGAAGGCAGAGACAGTAGAGGCAGGCCAAGGAACCTGCCTCTGCAAGTAAGACTAGCCATAGCCACTATACACACTGTGCACTTAACAGACTCAGAGCATTGCTAAGAAAAGACTTTAGTGCTAGTTTCAATAAAACTAATTAAAATCAGTTAATAAAGTATATTGTAAAAATGTTCCCCATATACCCCCTAGTAAAAAGTAGTTAGAAAATGTGAATGAAAATTACACTTTAACCCCTTCCCGCCGTGGGCATTTTTCGATTTTCGCTTTTGACTCCTCCCCCTTACAAACCCTGTAACCTTTTCATTTTTCTACTCTTAGAGCCATATGAGGTCTTAATGTTTGCGGGACAAATTGTTCTTCATGATGCTACGATGGTTTGATTTACAGTGTTGGCCAAAAGTATTGGCACCCCTGCAATTCTGTCAGATAATACTCATTTTCTTCCAGAAAATGATTAGAATCACAAACTTTTTGGTATTATTATCTTCGTTTAATTTGTCTTCAATGGAAAACCACAAAAAGAATTGTCAAAAAGCCAAATTGGATATAATTCCACAGCAAACATAAAAAAGTGGGTGGACAAAAGTATTGGCACTGTTTGAAAAATCATGTGATGCTTCTCTAATTTGTGTAATTAACAGCACCTGTTACTTACCTGAGGCACCTAACAGGTGGTGGCAATAACTAAATCACACTTGCAGCCAGTTGAAATGGATTAACGTTGACTCAACCTCTGTCCTGTGTCCTTGTGTGTACCACATTGAGCATGGAGAAAAGAAAGAAGACCAAAGAACTGTCTGAGGACTTGAGAAGCAAAATTGTGAGAAAGCATGAGCAATCTCAAGGCTACAAGTCCATCTCCAAAGACCTGAATGTTCCTGTGTCTGCCGTCCGCAGTGTCATCAAGAAGTTTAAAGCCCATGGCACTGTGGCTAACCTCCCTAGATGTGGACGGAAAAGAAAAATTAACGAGAGATTTCAACGCAAGATTGTGCGGATGGTGGATAAAGAACCTTGACTAACATCCAAACAAGTTGAAGCTGCCCTGCAGTCCGAGGGTACAAAAGTGTCAACCCGTACTATCTGTCGGCGTCTGAATGAAAAGGGACTGTATGGTAGGATACCCAGGAAGACCCCACTTCTTACCCAGAGACATAAAAAAGCCAGGCTGGAGTTTGCCAAAACTTACCTGAGAAAGCCAAAAAACGTTGTGGAAGAATGTTCTCTGGTCAGATGAGACAAAAGTAGAGCTTTTTGGGAAAAGGCATCAAAATAGAATTTACAGGAAAAAAAAGAGGCCTTCAAAGAAAAAAAAAACGGTCCCTACAGTCAAACATGGTGGAGGTTCCCTGATGTTTTGAGGTTGCTTTGCTGCCTCTGGCACTGGACTGTTTGACCATGTGAATGGCATTAAGGAGTCTGAAGACTACCAACAAATGTTGCAGAATAATGTAGGGCCCAGTGTGAGAAAGCTGGGTCTCCCTCAGAGGTTATGGGTCTTCAAGCAGGACAATGACCCAAAACACACTTCAAAAAGCACTAGAAAATGGTTTGAGAGAAAGCACTGGAGACTTCTAAAGTAGCCAGTAATGAGTCTAGACCTGAATCCCATAGAACACCTGTGGAGAGATCTCAAAATGGCAGTTTGGAGAAGGCACCCTTCAAATCTCAGGGACCTGGAGTAGTTTGCCAAAGAAGAATGGTCTAAAATTCCAGTAGAGCATTGTAAGAAACTCATTGATGGTTACCGGAAGCGGTTGTTCGCAGATATTTTGTCTAAAGGTTGTGCTACCCAGTATTAGGCTGAGGGTGGCAATACTTTTGTCCGGCCCATTTTTGGAGTTTTGAGTAAAATGATCAATGATTTGACTTTTTTTTCATTCTCTTTTGCGTTTTTTCATTGCAAGCAAAATAAATGAAGACATTAATACCAAAGAGTTTAACTGAGTATTATCTGACAGAATTGCAGGGGTGCCAATACTTTTGGCCAATACTGTTCATTTTAACCCCCTTAACAAAAATCTAAAACTGTTAAAAATTTTTTTCTAAAGTTGCTGTATTCTGAAACCCGTAACTTTTTATACTTCTGTGTACAGGGATGCATAGGGTGTCTTTTGTCGGACCAGGTGTACTTTTTAGATATATCGTTTTGGGGTATTGCTATTGCTTTGATCACTTTTTATTCAATTTTTTTTATCAGAGGCAAAACAGTGAAAAAACTGCGCTTTGCCACGTTTATTTTTTTCCCCCGATGTTTACCATACGGGAAAAATATTTTTATAGATTTGTAGAGTGGGCGTTTTCAGACACAGGGATACCTAATGTGTTTCACAGTATTTAAGTACTTTTATATCTTTTCTAGAGAAAGGGGGCTTTTTCAGTGGGCAGATCACGCACCAGGATAGTGCGTCACAAATTTTTCTTTAATTTATGCAATTGTCATTGATGCTGCATTTGCCACTATAAAGTGACAATTTTTGGTGGCTTTTTTATGAAGCCAATTCTTTATCACTTCACTTTTCAAGTGGCAGGAATACTGACAATAAATCTTTCCTCAAATTATATAGTTTCCAGTGCCACTGTCGCCCTGTTGGCATAGTAACAAAAAAAATAAAATGAACAACCACACTATTGCTTCTTCCAATACCAACAAGATGTTGGTGTGGCACTCTGCGCTCATAAAGGGATAATTTTTGGTGGCTTATTTTTTTTGAAAAGCCAAATCTTCATCACTTTTGAACTAGGCACACAGCCACAAATTTGTCTTCCAAATGACATGAGGCCTGTAGCACTTACAAGTCATCAAAAGGGACAACAGTTTCTATAAAACCATTACTTTTTGCAAGATAATGACCACATATGTCTAAAAACCACGGGGAAGTTTTAAATGTTAGAAAGTGCAAAAGTGAGTGTCAGCGCAGGTTAAACTCAGAGTTTGTATTCACTGCTCACCATTCCATAGACATACATGTCACTTTCACTTTGACATAACTTTGCGTATTTGCCTTAAAAGGGTATTCCCAACTCGCTCTGTTCACTTCCTGGTTTTCTTGGTAAATTGGTGGGTGGGGTTTCAGACAAAGCCAGTTCTGCTATCTCTCTTCATAGGAGTACATGTTTGCAGTCAGTAATGAAGGAGGGTTGTAAATAAATTAGCACAGTATCACTGGAAGATGCACAATATGAAGCTGATGTAGCAGAGCTGGATTTGATAGGTGATGAGAATCCAAAATTTACAATCCAAAACTCAGTTTTAGGTCTGTGGTACATACAGAGGTAACAGACTCCCTGTCTCAGCCCTGATCAGCAAAATTCAATTAGCAGACCTGATAACTGGAAGAGTGGAAGATAACAGCTCAGAAATACAAGCTGCTCCGAATCCCGAGCACTCAGCTCCCCCTCCCTTCTTGAGAGCAGGAAGCTACATCACTTTTGAAGATCATCCCCAGGTCGCAGTGGTGACGCAGTGTAAACAATGAAGTGAATAATCTCAGATAGCGGCCAAAAAAAGCAGTTTTGCTGAAGCAATGTATGTAGGAAAAGTCTTAAATCCACATAAGCTAGCAGTATAGATAGGATCCTTGAGATGGGACAACCCCTTTGAAGAGCTAGATATTGAATAGATAGATTTAAGCTGTGGTTTGTACCAAACTTGTTCGACCCAAAACGAATCTTGATCCTGAACCACCCGAACTCTGAACAAACAAATATTTAATACTCATGTCTCTGGCATATCAAATGACAAAGGAAAACATCTAATAAGAATGAAATTAAACACCTAAATATTAGCCATACTTTGTTATATCTATCTCTATATTTTTGTGCAGCTGTTTCCTTTCCCTTGACACAGGCAGTAAACTTGATCGATCACAGTCTAGACTGTGGTGGTGTCATTCCACTGGGGTTGCATGCCTTTCTCAAGTATACTATTTTCAGAGTAGCACAAATCCTTTTATTGTTGGTATAAATTCTCTTGGGTTCCCTTCTGCCCTTCAACTTCTACAAAAATGTCATAAGATATTATTGTTTTGCAACATGCTTTTATGAATATATTTTCTGGATACTGTAGTAAAAAAACCAAAATGTGCCTCCTGTACTTTGCTTGTATTATACAATTTATCACACATTATGATAGTACAGGGCACTGTATCATCCGTCCAAGAATGTATATCTTACATTATTCCTATATTATTAGTTGTATATTAATTTAAAATAATTTATATGGGCTACAGTTAGCCAGATTGTAAACATCACAACATATAGTGATTTATGTGACTGTTGGCATCACTGCAAATTCGCATATACCACTTTGCTGAATGAAAGTAATATAGTACTGTGTTACGCTAGGTTCACACTAGCCAATTTAAGTGAGATTTCGCTAGCATGCTAGCGTTTTCGCCTGCATCTCTGATCATGATTTTCCTGACCTGTTTTTTGCAGACCTGTCTATTCTTCTTTGTTTGTCTTGTCTGTGTTTTCACTTATGTCATAGGAAAGGACCTTCGCCTAGTTGTTCTCTAACACTTAGGGTAGCTGAGGCAAGGAGGTAGGGGCTTCTGGGTGTGTTTAGTATGAGTGCTCACTGTTCTTGTATTCCGCCGTAAACCTAACAGGTTATATAACAAAAATGTCCAGAAATTTTATAGTCCTGCCATTTGTTTCGTACATGGAGCGTATTTGTTGACATAAGGTGGTGACAAGTCTTGTATTTTTTTGCTGTTTCATGGAAATGTGCAAGTCTTTAATGATATGCAAGTCTGTCTTCTTTTTCCCTTTTTGACACAAAAGTATCAAATATTTCAAACTGATAAAACTGAAGTTGTTTTTTTTAGGATTGTTTGATTCAAATGGGGCCAAGGTGAAAAGCAAAAATAGTGGTTACATACAGAGCCTAACAGACCTCATTAGCTATAATGGGGTTCCTTAGGTGTCCGTTATTTCTAAACTGAAAGCAGTGTATTTTTTTTCCTCCGATTTTAGTGGATATTGTGGTGTGAGCATAGCCTATGGTCGACTTCACATCTGAGTTTGGTATTCCATTCAGGGAGTCTGCTTGGGGACCCCCCCGATTGGACTACCAAATGCATCAAAAAGCGAGAGCAAAGAAAGCACATGGACCCCATAGTCTATAATGGGGTCCGTGTGTTTTCCGTGCAGTGTCCACATGAATCATGCAGAAAGAAAAGTACTTCAAGCAGCACTTTTCTTTGCATGATTTGTGTGGACTCTGTATGGAAAACACACGGACCCATTAGAATCTATGGGGTCCATGTGCTTTCTTTGCTAACCGCTTTTTAATGCGTTCGGTATTCCGTTCGGGGGGTCCTCAAGCAAACTCCCTGAACGGAATACCAAACACAGATGTGAACCGGGCCTAAGACACAATCCATATATTGACAGAGAGTATATACACCTATGTAAACATATACATTTCAGTTCGTAGCTGCCTATGGGGGGTAATCATCCCAGTTTGGTCATCTATATGTATAAAATAAAAAGGCATGACTAACTATTGCTTATACCCCATGAAATCCTTAATGTAAATCTAGATGATTTAATCAAAGCTGTCTTGGAAAAATAACTTACAATTATTTACAAACATTCTGTAAAATTTCACAAGAATCATCACTTCCGTACTAACATAGGATGTGCTTTAAAAAGCCAGCGCAATATACAGTGAACATCTGTTTCCCAGACATATATGACTAACAGCAAGAACATCAATGATCAAATCCCAGATTGCAAAAGAATATTTTTGAGTGCTAGTAAAACAGATAAAACTCCTACATCTTGTTTAGCAGGAATCCTTGCAGAGTCTGTATACAAGGTTTACAATAAACACTTACTCTGGATTTGTGGCATAGTTTGATCTTGTAAAGGGTCCAAAAGTGTCCGACTGCAAAAATAATACAGCAAGAAGGGTGACGGTAGAGGCAGAACAAACCAAAAGAAAAATAATTTGGTCGACTAAGTGAGATATTCCTGTTACATTATTGACAAGTGGGAATTAAAGCCGTCTAACTTTTCTTGAGTAAATACTGATTATCAGATACTGAGAGCTAGAAAGACTGTAGGAAATAATGTCTGGCCTATGTCAGCTCTTCATGAATGGTTACAGTGTGTGAATATGAGAAACATTAGAGGGCCTGACAAAGACGAGAAATTCCTAACAATTAAGCCTGGTGGTATTCAAGTGCTGCCCAGTTATCCGAGGAGAAAAACGGGAAGGATTATATTAAATGTCACTTGTCTGGGAACTGGCTTTTCTGAAGGAACAAAATACCGACACATTCTTTCTTATGAACAAAGCCTTTAAAGGTAGCTGTTTATGTAGCGGGGATTTTTGTCGTAGAATATACTGAATATGGTCAGCAAGTGAAATTTAACAGAGCTAACACATATTTTATTGGGGAAGAAAAGTAACACTGTGTAATTCTTGTAAGTCAATACATTAAGGTATTTGGAATACATTATATAGCAATGTATAGAATTTCATTGTAAACTATATTTTGATAGAATTTTTTCTATTAAAGGTAAATAAAACTTTAGATGAAATTTTGCGAAGTAACTATAGTTGCAGATGTGCCTAGACAGTTGAGCTGGCAATAAATACCACATATATTTCATGTATGGGATTCTCAATGCATGGTTGGAATTCCAAGGGTTGAATGTGTCATATTTTTGTAAGCCGCAGCAAGTCTTACAAAATCCCTGGCGTTTTCCATATAAGTATAATATAGGCATGAAGTCTATAGAGGAAAACTCTATGGACTTTCTGTGAAACGCGGAAAAAAAAGTGATGTTTTCCGCCGAGTTTTTTTCCACAGTGCTTTTTGGCTGTGGGCCCCTATATGGGGCCTTAGCTGACATTGGTTTTCCCATTAACATAATCATATCTAAATTTCTAGACAAAAGTCTCAAATATACACTAAGTAAATGCAGAGTTGTAAAGATAGTTGCCAACAGATACAATCACGAAAACAGGAACTTTCTGTGGTTTAGCACTTGTCAGAAACCCGGCCATGATTTCCTTATTGTGGTTAGGGTATCAGGCAGGAGTATAACATGCATGAGAAGATAACCCAACCACAAAAGCAAGATCAAAACTGATTTACTGAAAAGTGCCAGAACATACAGCGTTTCTGCAATGGCACTAAGATAAGAAACTTGCAGGTCATTGTCTGGTCCCTTGCCTGCCATAGTGTAGTATACCATAATACATCATTATCATGAGGCAAAGGCCAATGCGATTATCAATGACATCTAAGAAATCTAAGAAGCATCACAGAAAATCCTAAATGGCAGCACTGAAAATAAATAAATAAATAAATTAAAAAAATAAATTATATATATATGTGGCTGTTTATGTGAAAAGGGCCCACACTGTCGATATGGAGTTCTTGGTATCATTGTAACGGTTATGGTGTAACATTGTCCGAATTCTTAAAAGTCTCAACAAATTTGTAAACTTGACATATTTTTAAATAAAATTTTTGCATAAAACAAAATTGTGATTTTTTTTACCCAAATATGTTTTGGACTATTTTCTCTATAATTAGTATCGACGATCTGGGCCCTTTTCACGTAAACAGCCACATATATATATATATGCATATGCACGCACACTATATCTGTATATCTCTATTTATTTATCTAGGGTGAATGTCACTAATGGATAAAAAGTGTTGTCTGATGATGACAACCACTTTTTATATAGTTTTTTTTTTTTTTTTCTTTAAGTAAGCTCTGTAAAAAGTGTATTCCTATGCAGACAACTTCTGTCCATATCATATATTCTATTTTGGAAATTTCAGCTTCTAATAAAAAGTTATAGAGGCTAGACCCATGAATCCGCTGACTATTGCACTAACTTCCGCTTAGAAATGACTTGTCTTTATATAACAAGACTATCATGATAACCCCAATAACACCAGTTTTAATCTAGAATGCTACAGATTTCACTTTTGGTCATCCATTCCATATGTATTTCAATAGGGCTGGCTTTATAGCCTTTTAAAACAGCCCTGAAAATGGTACTATGTATTTCAAATCTTAAAATTAAATTTTAATAAAATCTCAATCCCTTTGTACTTTCATTACTAAATCTGTACCAAAGGTAAGAAATACATACATTTTTTATATTAAAACATATTGACATTAAATGCCACAGTTATTTGGCATTTCTCCATGTACAGTAGGCCCAGTTGACATCTGCGTTCAGTATTCCATTCGGGGAGTCTACATGGGGACCCCCCAAATGGACTACCAAATGCATTGACAAGTGGTGTGCTCATGAAAGCACACGGGCCTCATAGACTATAATGGGGTCCGTGTGTTTTCCACGCGGTCTCCGCACGAATCATATGGAGAGAAAAGTACTTCATGAACTACTTTCCTCTCTGCATGACTCGTGTGGAGATCGCGCGGAAAACACACGGACCCCATTATAGTCAATGCGTTCAGTATTCCGTTCGAGGGGTCTCCATGCAGACTTCCCAATGGAATACCGAACGCAGATGTGAATCGGGCCTTAGCATATTGTCATTTTAGACTTACTGTATATTTTTCAGTCGATATTAATACACATGCTTTCACTGCTCTTGGGTAACCATTGTTACAGAAATTTGTTAGGTGCGTTTTTTTGTGTGTTTTTAACATGGGAGTTGTTCACACACTTTGCCAATACTGAAGGTAATTGAATTTAACCCTTATTCACATCACAGGGCTGCTCTTAAAACCATGAATATCTATGGGACTATACACACGTCTGCTTTTTTGACAGACCGTTTTTATTACAGTCATTAAAAAAAACTGACATCTATTGACAAACATAAATAGAACCATGTGAATAGACCCATAGACATCCATGGTTTTAAAACGGCCGTGTGTTACTGCTGCTCAAAATACAGACATCACACAGCCGGTATTCACTGCCTTGTGAATAAGCCCTTATAGAAAAGGCTTCAATGCCCAACATAGCCAATTTTACAGATGTTAGGTCTGTGTAAAATATCACTGTTGTGTGAATAAGATCTAAATTATTCATTGTCAAATTCCACACGCTAAATAGGACAATAAATTTAAAGATTATGCTACATTTACTTAATGGCATGCTCTGGAAAGTTGAGGTTTTCTGAAATGACTAACATTTAATTTATAGACATAGTAAAATTATACAGGTTTTGCGATCTATGGTTTATGGTTAAGAAATCTAATATGTATAGTGATCCTGACCAAAATAAGAATATAAGTTAGAACATTTGGAGCTCATGCCTAAAAGGCAAGATTTTCTTGTTTTACAGTTACTTTTCTATATTTAAGTGTCTACAGATATACAGTAGGCTTATATCCTAAGGCATAAGACTCAAACATGTCATTAGAAAATTGCTTTTTTTTTTTTAAATCAAGCTTTAATGTAAAATGTAATTTAAAGAATTTTTAGAGATTTTTTAAAAATCTTTTTAAATTTTCCATGTCAATGACTGAATTTAAAAATGTTATAAAATCCTGCAAGCCTAATAATAGTCTGTCACATTCTGGTTGGAAGAGGAGATCTTCCACTGAGGAAGAGGAGAAATATACCACTGTCCTATATGTCATAAGGTAAGTAGGAGTCCCATTATAGATTTTGCATTGTGGCCCAGAAACTTCAGTATATGCCTCTGTTTTTATCCATTTACTTATTTCTGTTAATTGATAAAAAATAAACTATTGACACTTTTATTTTGAAAGTATTCTTACCTATTTTTCTACTCATGCTTAAAACTTTTACTTAGTACTGTATGTGCTTCTTCCATGTATCATGGATGTAAGTACTTCTGCTCTGTGTTTGGACGCATATCTTTCTCATGTATATTACCCTTTGGGCTCTTGCCATATGTGCATCTTTGTTATCTGTACTGTCCTTCAAGCTTTGTCCATATAAGCAACTCTGTTATCTGTATTGGCCTTTGGGTTTCATATGGAACACATGTCCTTCTGTCTGAATGACTGTATGCCTGAGTATTGCGTAGGAGCTGTTCTCTCAGTCCTTGATTTGGACCTGTATTTCATCCTTTGCATTGAGCTATGTGCAAGACCTAGCCTCAGTTATCTGTTTGTCCCAACCTGTTCCTCATCTATCTTTATTACCAGCCTTAAACACTTATTATGTCTATGCATGTTGTCTACTTTCATTTTTTGTATGGATTAACATTATGCATTTGCCTTATTCTGTGGTGTGCTGAGCCATTGTCCTTATCCTGCCTAGTCTGCTGTCATCAACACTGGGACCGCTTTCAACCTGGCATACTCTCTGCATTGCAGGAAATCCTATGTGACAGAAAATCAAGTTAGTGCCATAAAGCTACAAAGGATTCTGAGCTATGTGATTGGGGTTAATATCTGTCAGTAATCCATAGTAACCCTGATCATGTACTATATACTGTTTGGCACCATCTCACCAGTCTTCTTCGTTGCTCCAGTAGTTAAAAAAGTTTACATAGATGTGCTGGTGCAGCACCGCTGTGAAGACTGGCTCTCCCCCCATGATGGCATATGATACCTTCCAACTTTTGAAGAACTGAAAGAGGGATAAAATGTGTGGCAAATTTAGCCCCACACACTTTTATGTTGACTCCGCCCATTCTCATTCATTTTCCATGTGCCCCCATACAGTATAATCCTCCTACAGTCACCCCTAAATTATCTGCCCCACCTCTATCTCTCCCCTAGTTTCATATACACCGTTCATCTGCCCCCAGTTTCATGTCCCCCCTCCATCTCTGCCCCCAGTTTCATGTCCCCTCCATCTCTGTCCCAGATTCATGTCCCCCATCTCTGCCCACAGATTCATGTCCCCCATCTCTACCCCCAGATTCATGTCCCCTCTATCTCTGCCCCCACATTCATGCCCCCCATCCCTGCCCCCAGATTCATGTCCCCTCCATCTCTGCCCCCAGATTCATGTCCCCCATCTCTTCCTCCAGATTCATGTCCCCCATTTCTATCCCCAGATTCATGTCCCCCATCTCTGCCCCAGATTCATGTCTCCAATCTCTGCCCCCAGATTCATGTCCCTCCATCTCTGCCTCCAGATTCATGTCCCCCCATCTCTGCCCCCAGATTCATGTCCCCCATCTCTGCCCCCAGATTCATGTCCCCCATCTCTTCCTCCAGATTCATGTCCCCCATTTCTATCCCCAGATTCATGTCCCCCATCTCTGCCCCAGATTCATGTCTCCAATCTCTGCCCCCAGATTCATGTCCCTCCATCTCTGCCTCCAGATTCATGTCCCCCATCTCTGCCCCCAGATTCATGTCCCCACATCTCTACCCCCAGAATCACGTCCCCCATCTCTGCCCCAGATTCATGTCCCCCATCTATTCCCCCAGATTCATGTCCCCCATCTCTGCCCCCAGATTCATGTCTCCCCATCTCTGCCCCCAGATTCATGTCCCCACATCTCTGCCCCAGAATCATGTCCCCCCATCTCTGCCCCCAGATTCATGTCCCCCATCTCTGCCCCCAGATTCATGTCCCCCCATCTCTTCCCCCAGAATCATGTCCCCTATCTCTGCCCCCAGATTCATGTCCCCCATCTATTCCCCCAGATTCATGTCCCCCATCTCTGCCCCAGATTCATGTTTCCCCATCTCTGCCCCCAGATTCATGTCCCCACATCTCTGCCCCAGAATCATGTCCCCCCATCTCTGCCCCCAGATTCATGTCCCCCATCTCTGCCCCCAGATTCATGTCCCCCCCTCTCTGCCCCCAGAATCATGTCCCCCCATCTCTGCCCCCAGTGTCATGCCGTCCCCTCCTTCATCTGCCCCCAGTTTCATGTTCCACCTCAATGTCTACACACAAAAACCACTTAAACTCCCCTTTTCCTCGCTCCCCCGCCGCTCTCTCCTTAGTCTCGCTAACACAATTGTAGGTGCGATGTAACGTCATCACATCGCGCCTACACAGCCACTAGCCGGAGTGCAGCGGCAAAGCAAGGAACTGAGCTGTGACAGCTCCTTGCTTTAGTCGCGTATGTATTCAACTCAGATCTGCGTCCTCCAGTCGCAGATTTGAGTTGAAATCGGGACATACCTCCCTCCAACCGGGACTGTGGGACACGTCACTGAAATCGTGAATGTACCGCGGAAAACGGGACGGTTGGGAGGTATGGTATATCCCCACCTCAGGCTGGAAGGAAGGCCTACTGGCATGAAAAAAACCTTTTTGGGCAGAGACCAACTGTAATGTTAATATTAATTCCTTGAGGAAGGCATTACTAAGTATTAAGACTGTTTAAATAATTGCACAGTATGCCGCTCCATTGTACTTTGTGTTGTGCGTCTGTCTCTATGACATAGCAACATTGTATGCCCAACAGAGGATTATTAAATCCATAGCTCTGGGGTCCATTATGTAGGTCCCCAGGAATGACTGCAGATGTGTACCCCCAGTCTGATCAGATCAGTGGGAAACCCAGTGACCTTATCAAACGGGGTAGTAACGCAGATGGCTGCTTTATTGGTGGCCATACACTTTAGTGTTCTAATGCTGTTCTCAGTTCAAAACAGTGACAAGTTAAATAATATTTTAGAATTGACCTAGGTGTCATTGAATCATGGTGTTACCATTTTCTATAACATATCATGATTATTTATTTCTTCTGTCATGTTTATTTTCTCTTCTGATGGAAGAAACCGTTGTGCATGCAGGACTTGTTCTTCCATTACAAAAGTAAGCAAACATGCTGGAAGAAAGCGTCCATCATGTTGTTTACATTACAGTCAATGGTAGTGGACACAGAATTTGGGGGCTCCATGTGTGTCTATTACTCTGCTACAATTAGTGTCCGTTGACGGATGACGGCAACGGACAATAATAATGGTAGTGTTAAGTGATGTACACAAAGTCTATGGAGAGAGGAGGGGTAGAGGAGAAGGAGAGATAGAGATACGAAGGTTGTCTGCAACATTAAATGAAACATTTCTGTGAAGAGAAGGCTGTATAGTAATGCCAGCTGTGTTGTGAAAGAAAATTGTCACTTCATAGTGCGGATGTCTCTTTGCTTTGAGGATTTCTCTTCTCCATAGAGGTCTATTGTACAGATTTGGTCAGTAGCAGAAGGAGGCAAATAAGTGAAGAAACAAGCCATTTCCTTTAATAAAGTGTATTACAAAGTTTGTTCCCGTCACCCGCACTATTGATTTTTAAATATAAATAAAAATGTACTTACACTTCAAGCTTCAGAATGGCAACAGCTTCAGCAAAAACGTGTATCATGCCTAAAAACCCCTTTATAATATAAATCAGGATTTGCAGATTTATATAATTTAATATGTAAGTATTCGAAATTCAGAAAATGCTTAAAACATAAAAAATACACAGGAATAGCTCCATTTTTATTAATTTCATAGTTGGCAGTGGTGTTGTAAGTAGAGATGAGCGAACGGCGTTCAGTCGAATTGATATTCGATCTAATATCAGGCCGTTTCGAGGTATTCGATTCCAATCGAATACCATGAGGCAAACGCACTAAAAATTCGTATCTCCTCCCACCTTCACTGGCGCTTTTTTTGCACCAATAACTGTGCAGGGGAGGTGGGACAGGAACTATGACAACAGAGACATCGAAAAAAAATCGGAAAAAGTAATTGGCTGGCTAAATCAGGTGACCTCCACTTTATATGAATGGTCGATTTCAGAATCGGGTAATATGAGACTGTGAACTATGTGACTGTGAGACAGGGGTAGATATACTGGCAGGGTTAGCTAGGGATTACCTTTATTTAGGTGGGAATGTTACTCAAACAGCTCTTTGGGGCATATCGCAAGCTGACAGGGATCCTGACGAGATAGTGGCGTAATACAGGTACTTGGGCTTGTTAGATGCCCCCAGGCATGCTTCCCCTGCTGTTCCAGTTGCATTTCAGAGATGTTGGCATCATTTCTTGGGGTGTCATAGTGGACTTGGTGACTCTCATGAGTCGAGGTTTGGCTTCCCCTGAAATGAAGCATTTTTCCCCATAGACTATAATGGGGTTCGATATTCGTTCGAATAGTCGAATATTGAGGGGCTATTCGAAACAAATCTCAAATATTTCACTGTTCGCTCATCTCTAGTTATAAGCTATTTTTATTAGCACTGTGAATTACTTTGTGTATGATATTTTTCATATTGAAGTATATGACATATTGACATATATATAGTACAAACAATGAATGGCCACTTTCATTTATCGTTCATGATTGTAGCTTGCCAGATGGAAATTAGACCCATGACCCTGGAATTCAGCATAAAATCAAGTGAGCCTTGGATCAGTTTCAGTGTAAATCCACATAAGGCCGTGAAATTTTACAGTACCTGTAAAGTGGATGGGATTCTGGCTAATGCCATCCACACATTGAGGAAAATATCCACAGTGAGAATGCTGCGATTTTAAAAAGCGTTGTGTTTTTGTAAATCACAGCTTGTCATTTATCCCTACGGGAATGCTGGGATTTTCCATATAGGTATAATAGAAACAAAAAGTCAGAAGAGTAACACCGTGAACTTTCTCTGAATAACACTGTGAAAAAAAGTGATGCGTTTCCGCTGCAGTCTTTTTTGGCTGTGGCTCGCCATGTAGGACCTTAGCTTTAGAATGGAAAAATCAAGCAATCTGAGCAAGTTCAAATGAGGCATGGTCATTTGCGCTAGACTAGCTAGGGCCAGTATATCTATAACTACCAAATTTGTGTGATTTTCTTGTGCAATGGTGTTAATAACGTATCAAGAATGGTGTGACCAAGGTTAAACATGCAGCAAAAAGGGATCCTGGATATGTAAACAACTCTTCTGCAAATGGGGTTGAGGACATTGTCAAGAATCACTCTGATGGACAAGCAGTTCACAGTCGAGCAACTTGCAGCCAAATACAACACTGGTACTCCAACTAATATGTCCAGTAACACAACTGGCAGAAGACTAGTTCAAGGGCCATTGCTAGCTAAATGAAACAGAAGGACATGCCTCAACTGGGAAAAAAATTGGATAATTTGAACCACGGAAAAACATTGCTTGGTCAAATACAGTCCTATGAAAAAGTTTGGGCACCCCTATTAATCTTAATCATTTTTAGTTCTAAATATTTTGGTATTTGCAACAGCCATTTCAGTTTGATATATCTAATAACTGATGGACACAGTAATATTTCAGGATTGAAATGAGGTTTATTGTACTAACAGAAAATGCGCAATATGCATTAAACCAAAATTTGACCGGTGCAAAAGTATGGGCACCTCAACAGAAAAGTGACATTAATATTTAGTACATCCTCCTTTTGCAAAGATAACAGCCTCTAGTCGCTTCCTGTAGCTTTTAATCAGTTCCTGGATCCTGGATAAAGGTATTTTGGACAAACAATTCAAGTTCAGTTAAGTTAGATGGTCGCCGAGCATGGACAGCCCGCTTCAAATCATCCCACAGATGTTCAATGATATTCAGGTCTGGGGACTGGGATGGCCATTCCAGAACATTGTAATTGTTCCTCTGCATGAATGCCTGAGGATTTGGAGCGGTGTTTTGGATCATTGTCTTGCTGAAATATCCATCCCCGGCGTAACTTCAACTTCGCCACTGATTCTTGCACATTATTCTCAAGAATCTGCTGATACTGAGTGGAATCCATGCGACCCTCAACTTTAACAAGATTCCCGATGCCGGCATTGGCCACACAGCCCCAAAGCATGATGGAACCTCCACCAAATTTTACAGTGGGTAGCATGTGTTTTTCTTGGAATGCTGTTTCTTTTTGGACGCCATGCATAACGCCTTTTTTTATAACCAAACAACTCAATTTTTGTTTCCAAAATGAAGCTGCCTTGTCCAAATGTGCTTTTTCATACCTCAGGCAACTCTATTTGTGGCGTACGTGCAGAAACGGCTTCTTTCTCATCACTCTCCCATACAGCTTCTATTTGTGCAAAGTGCGCTGTATAGTTGACCGATGCACAGTGACACCATCTGCAGCAAGATGATGCTGCAGCTCTTTGGAGGTGGTCTGTGGATTGTCCTTGACTGTTCTCACCATTCTTCTTCTCTGCCTTTCTGATATTTTTCTTGGCCTGCCACTTCTGGGCTTAACAAGAACTGTCCCTGTGGTCTTCCATTTCCTTACTATGTTCCTCACAGTGGAAACTGACAGGTTAAATCTCTGAGACAGCTTTTTGTATCCTTCCGCTGAACAACTATGTTGAACAATCTTTGTTTTCAGATCATTTGAGAGTTGTTTTGAGTAGCCCATGATGCCACTCTTCAGAGGAGATTCAAATAGTAGAACAACTTGCAATTGGCCACCTTAAATACCTTTTCTCATGATTGGATACACCTGGCTATGAAGTTCAAAGCTCACTGAGGTTACAAAACCAATTTTGTGCTTCAGTAAGTCAGTAAAAAGTAGTTAGGAGTATTCAAATCAATAAAATGATAAGGGTGCCCATACTTTTGCACCGGTCAAATTTTGGTTTAATGCATATTGCGCATTTTCTGTTAGTACAATAAACCTCATTTCAATCCTGAAATATTACTGTGTCCATCAGTTATTAGATATATCAAACTGAAATGGCTGTTGCAAACACCAAAATATTTAGAACTAAAAATGATTAAGATTAATAGGGGTGCCCAAACTTTTTCATAGGACTGTAAGTCCTGCGGCACCATTCTACTGGGAAGGTCAGAATGTGATAAAAGCAGCATGAATTTGTGAACCTTTCAGCCATGTGTCACCAGGTAATGCTGGCAGAGGTAGAGTAATGGTGTTTGGTGGACTGACCTCTTGCATCTCAGATACTTATGTATTCACAATGGATTCGTCTGGTTATGAAGGCCAGTGCTCTACGAGACATGTAATCTAAGTATCCTCTCAGTGTATATGTTTGTCTGTGATTGCATTTTGACACCTAGTATTGATAAGTGATAAAGTAAACTGAGAAATATATGTCAACTATATTAAAAGTAATATGTAATATTTCACTAACAGAACTGAGGACAAATCAATTTACAGTTTTATTTGGCATAAAAAGTTCAACTTGCAGCCAAGTGCAAATATCTAATTTCAAAAAAAGTCTGTAGAGGCAATAATGTAAGATTTCCTGGATCCGAAATGTGTGCACCTGCCAGGGACAGTTCCATAGATATAAACAGATGTGTGAGAAATGACGTGTAGGAAATTGCATTGAAACTCAGCAGACATTCTGTGCGTAAAGCTAGACTTAACACTTTAGCAAAGTTACCTGAGAGCACATAGCAATGAAAGTGAGTTAAAACAATATTTTTCCTTATAAGTTTAACACCAAGGAGGTGAAGAAGTCCACAATCTATCCATCACCTATGTTATTGAATTGTGTGGACTACATAAATAAAACATAGTCTTTATTAATATCATACAAATACTATGGTGTATAATGAAAATATAGTTTAGATAAAATAGTGGTAACTTTTCTTACACGTGTCATCCATACTATTCCTTTGCCACATGGATATCTATTTAAAGGCCAAAACCTTCTAAATGGGGTGATGCTAAGACTGCCAAAGCTATGGTTAATGTATCGGCAGTTGGAGAACTCGGGCAGTCGCATTACAATTGGATCTGCACGTTTACTGTATGGGCACCAATCACATTGCGAGGATTTGATGCAATCCAATCCAAAAATTATGAGATTTAAATATTTAATGAAAATGTGCCACCATGAAAAGGTTTATTAAACACCATTCAGTTTTGAACATCTCCTGCTTGTTTGAGCAAAGTACCTAATAGTTTACCCTTAGCACCTTCAGTGAAATTACAGAGGGAGCAATCACTTACAAAGGACTTGTTTTTCAAATAAGACCAAGATCATGACTGTAGCCTCAGTAGACCCTGATTTATCACTGGTTGAAGTGGGGCTGGATATACTTGCAGCTCTCACTTCAGCCAGTGTGCAGCGAAACACGAGCAGTTGACAGTGTGCAGGGAGAGGGGAGGGTTCCTTATTTTCCAATCTCTGTCAATTCAGATGACATCAGGGGACAAGGGTACCATGGACTTTTGTTCATGATATAACCCCTCATCATCAATCAGAAAGCAAACTTTTCATTTAACCCCTTAGATGCTGTGGTCAATGTTGACCACAGCATCTAAGTGGCTTTACAACAAAACTAAAAGTAGACATTTTTTTCCCTTATTAATGAAAAAACCCCCACACAACTGCTGTCACCATATCTCCAGTAACCCCTAAAGTAAATTTATATAATATTTTTTCTACATGATTAACGTCATAAATCTTAAAATTCAGAACTGACATCTTGCCTCTAAACAACAAAAAGCAATAAAAACTGATCAAAAAGTCATACACACCCACAAAATAAGAGGCCTTGTAAAGCTATATTGGAATAAGAGCTGGAATGCAGAGAGTAATAAATTTCTCCTGGTTTAAGGCTAAAATGTGTTAGTTGTATAAAGGGTAGAGTTATGTGGCTGTAATATTTACTAGAGCTCTAAATTCAAAATAATAAAGTGGGATTTTTTTTAGGAAGGTTTTTGCAATTTTAATGTGACTTTTAGAGGCTTAAAGCCAATGAGTTAGATCAATAAAGGGTTAAAAGGCACATAAGGCCTAGAGCCATGTGCCAGCAATATTTAAGATCTGTAAATTCAAGATCTGTAATAAGAAAAGTGACATTTTCAGGAAAGTTTTTGCAATTTCAATGTTAGGGGGTTAATGAAAAATACTTTATTAGTTTTTTAAAATTTATTTTAATTTTTAATTTTTCTTTTTGCATGGAAGGAGACATGGAAAATTCTAAACATTTTAAATATTTTCCAATGTCGGCCATTAGAGGGAGCTTGGTCTCTGTTCTGTGTCAATGCACCAATGTGCAGCGCATACGTTATTTCTAGCAACTAGAGAATCTTTGATAACATCACCAAGGGTCCCTAAGCATTCACAGTACCACACAATACAGAGTTGAGTCTAGATAGGAGTGGTTTAAATAAGGTGTGTTGTGGATCCAGAAGATGATGGTGCTTTGGCTCCTGGATTGTAAGCTGTGCTGTCTGGCAGGAGCCTTGGGTATTTGGCCTGAAGACTAAGCATTTTTGGGTACTGCATGTTCAAAGCAGAGGCTAACTATGCTTTTCCTATATTCACCCCTAACCTGTCTGGTTTGACATGGACACAGCGGGTGGTACCTCATACTTACAGTCACAGGAGGCGCACTGCACCTACTGGATCCAATGCATACCAGGAACCTTATTTTACCTATTCTATTGTAACATTTACCCATAAGTGCTACACTGGAAGCAGGGGCATAGTTATAAGACGTGCAGAGCTAGCCATCACTACAGGGCCCTGCAGAGAGATATGTAGAGAAAGCATTTGTGGGGGCCACTAAGTTTCTGCATTAAGCACTTCCATTAATACAGATTAAAGCTTTCATTGCATTGTTAACCGTATCAGGCCCTATTCACATGGTGGAATCTTGCACTAATTTTGCTGTGGATTTCTCCCCCAAATCAGCAGAGGATTCTTCCCTCATTCTGCTTCCCATTGTTTTCAATGAAAGGCAGAGTTTAGAACAGGATACTAAAAAAATAAGCATCCTGCTCGATCCTGTCATGGATTCTGCAGCCGATTCTGCCACAAAGGTCACAGCTTGAGTCTCCGCATTGGTTAGGCTCATTTATTTAGATCTAATCAGTGGTGGAAAGTCACAACAGAATGGTCATGCTCTGCACCGTGAGCCAGGGGACAATAAAGGGGAATCCAAGGCAGAGCTCCATCTCAAATTTCTCTTTATTTTCCAACATCTAAACAGGTTCTATCTACTTGTTTGGAATGGACTATATTGCAGTCCATTCCAGTTGGTCTGCTTCAGTAAAAATCACCCAATATCAGAATTTTGGTTGTTTTTTTTGCTACGGTGCTCATGACTTTCTCCAAAAGGGGCCTACTGAGGAATTGCCACCAAAGGGACTCCACAATCCTAAAGCTGGTCTTGGCTATGTGCATTGACACAGTACACAGATGATTGTATGAACAGAATGACAGTGTTCAAGTAAATGGGAGATAAGTAGTAACTTGGCTTGCCTTATACAAATACAATACAATATAAATGAAATAGAAAGCTCTGCCATGCAAGTGTAACATCAGCGCTTGTTTCACATATACAGAAAACCATCTGGATGCTCCTGAGCATTAATGTTATATAGAAAGTTGGATCTCTCTAAACAAGTGCCATTATGTCTGCCACTGGCAAATTCAGCATTTCACAGTAAGAACACCATGCCAACAGTGAAACAAGTTAGTGTTAGCATGATAGTGTGATGCGTTGCTACCTAGGAACTTATGTGCCGTTATTGGAGAAACCATGAGCGCTGAACTTTACCATAACATTCTTAAATCGACATTATTGGCAAGCAATGCTACTTGAGTTTTCATTTTGTTTCCAGTTATTTTATATTGTATTTTGTCCTATGATTTGTAAAGTGAATCCTCAATGGAACTCCCCTTCCTTCTCTCCACAGGAACTGGGAGTGTAATGTTTGGTCATTTGACTGTAAGTTGTAGTTGTAAAGTGATTGGAATATGTTCCAAAACAATGACAATGATCCAAAACATAACAGGGAACAACGTCTAACTGACTGAGGAGAAACTAATGTAAATTCTTAGTTAGTCTAGACAGTGTCCTAATATGAACCCAATGAAATGAAATCAGTTTTCTGGGTCTTAAAGAAGACTTTCACCACTTCTACCAACTCAATCTAAATGCATCCAGCAATAGGTGCTGCTAAACAGAATCCAGTGCGGTTGAATTTTCTTTCTCTAGTCCCCATTGTGCAGAAGAAATCCTTTCTGTTAGGTTCAGCACAAATTATGTTCTCCACTGTCAGATGGGTGGTCCTGGGCTGAAGGAGAAAGACACAGAGCCCACCTGACATTAGAGAGCATGTATTTACTAACAGAAATGATTACTTGGGAATAGGAACTAGAGAAATAAAATTCAAGCGCGTCAGAATCAGTGAACCAGCACCTACTGAAAGATGCAAAGAGTTTGTGGAGGTGGTGATAGATCCTCATTAATTATTGATGACTTGTTATTAGGATAGGTAGTCAAATCAGATCAATGTCTGGCACCCAGCAGCCCAACCTGCTTTTCAAAGTAGGAGCTGCACTCAGGTAAGTGCTGCTTCCATTTCAAAGGACATTTTATGGGATTATCAACATGGTCAACACTGTAAAAAAACGAAGATCGGCAGAAAGTCACACATGCACTTTTTCTCTAATTCCACCCCATTCTGATTTTTTTCCAGCTTTCCAGTAGATTATACAGAATGATAAATAGTAACAATAAAATTTATCCCATAAACATTAAGCCCCCATATGGCTCTGTGAATGGAAAAATAAAAAAAAGTTATGGGGTTTGGAAGATGGGGAGTCAAAAACAAAAATCAAAAAATTCCTCCAGCGGCAGCACTGTCTCTCTACCTGGAGGCAAAGAAAGCCTGTTTGTGCTAGAGACACATGTGCGCAAAGGGATGCAGGACATTGTTCTGGTTTGCCAGCTGACAGGGAGAAGCTCCGGCTGCTATTTAGTGTTATATGTTAGTAAGTGTCGGACAGCCAAACATTTCCTTTTCTTGCGGTTTTATTTTACTTTTTTTACATTTGCGACCTTATCAATAAAACTTTGATGCAGTGTCAATTCCATAATATATAGTAACATCCTGGCATAATCACTAGAGGGTGTTCACACCACATTTTGACTGTATAGATAGATATCTCCCTCCCTGTATATATATATATTTTTTTTTTTCCCAACTGCCTAAAAATTGTTTCAGTCTTTCCTCACTTGTGCTGAATTGACTGAGAAAAATCAAACTTTAGTAAAGAACAACCAAACAAAATATTGACAAATGTGACAGTTTAGCCTTTACTGCCTTAAATTAGCGAAATCTCTTTCAAGTGGATCTTGTAGAAACAGACGTTTTTAGATTTGCTGTTCAAATTCTTTTAAATATGGAAAATCTGCAAGGTTAAGAACCAGAATTGCAATGTTTAGTTGTGCAAAATATTTTTAAAGTCAAGTATTTAGAGAATGACAGACTTTCTAGTTGTTTCATCTGCACATATCTATATCACAAGAAGCCCATTTATCTAAGTAACAGTCCTGCTGCACTACAGATCATTATACAGGCACAGTTGGATTGCTGACTTTGATAAATTATTACTTGTAGGAATCATTTTGATCATTAAACTTGTTATTCCTTGGTAAGATTCTTCTCATATACCAAGAGTAAATGAATAACTCTCAGGGATTGTCTATAAAATAACATTACATCAAACATCATGAAAATTATTTTAAGCATAATAAACAAAAAACAAGGTAAGTATGACATCTGATGTGCAAATGTTGTAGCATCAATACACATGATATAATGTTAAAATTCCACAATTTTATTAAACAACAATATACAAAATACAAAAACAATATGGACAATGTCAGGACGAAAAAGTACAGATACAGAAAGCTGGGTATTGCGAAGTGCCAGCTAGGAAGCTGGTCCCTGGAAGTACTACTAAGTTATTAAGAAATAAAAGGTATGTGTAGCCAGTATATAGTCTCACCTGAGACACACTGATTGTACAAAAACAATTCACGTGTGGCATTATCTTGAAACCAGATTGATGCAAGTGCATACAGTAATAACAAATGCCAATAATATATTACATACAATCCCATAGATGGATGTCCATTATGGTTGAAAAAACGTTATAAATGCAATATAACACAGTACACATACATGTCCTTTATAAAGTTTTTTGGCGAATTAGCACTTACCCATAATAGGGTCACTAGAGTAGACTAACAGGGGCTAGCACCGCAATGCCCGAACCCCGACGCGCGTTTCGGCGCAATGCCTTCGTCAGGAGGTGGAGTCCAACCTCCCACCTCCTGATGAAGGCATTGCGCCGAAACGCGCGTCGGGGTTCGGGCATTGCGGTGCTAGCCCCTGTTAGTCTACTCTAGTGACCCTATTATGGGTAAGTGCTAATTCGCCAAAAAACTTTATAAAGGACATGTATGTGTACTGTGTTATATTGCATTTATAACGTTTTTTCAACCATAATGGACATCCATCTATGGGATTGTATGTAATATATTATTGGCATTTGTTATTACTGTATGCACTTGCATCAATCTGGTTTCAAGATAATGCCACACATGTGAATTGTTTTTGTACAATCAGTGTGTCTCAGGTGAGACTATATACTGGCTACACATACCTTTTATTTCTTAATAACTTAGTAGTACTTCCAGGGACCAGCTTCCTAGCTGGCACTTCGCAATACCCAGCTTTCTGTATCTGTACTTTTTCGTCCTGACATTGTCCATATTGTTTTTGTATTTTGTATATTGTTGTTTAATAAAATTGTGGAATTTTAACATTATATCATGTGTATTGATGCTACAACATTTGCACATCAGATGTCATACTTACCTTGTTTTTTGTTTATTGCTCTTAGTTGTGTGGTAAGGACAGGTTTTTGTAGGGCCCATAACAGGTATAAGAGATACACGCAATCAATGATATATGCGTGTTTGTGTTGTGGTTTGGTTTCTCTTATTTTAAGCATAGTAAGGCCCCGTTCCCATGGATTAATGCGCTACTCATTCTGACATGTAAACACGTGTCAGAGTGAGCGCTTCAAAACAGAATCCCATTGACTTCAATGGGTTCCGTTTAATGCGCGTAACACATTGAAATCAATGGGTTAAAAAGCCTCCCATTGATTTCAATGTGTAGCGTGCGTAAGACAGAACCCATTGAAGTCAATGGGATTCTGTTTTGAAGCGCTCACTCTGACACGTGTTTACTAGAGATGAGCGAACAGTAAAATATTCAATATTCGTTATTCGTTTCGAATAGCCACTCAATATTCGACTATTCGAACAAATAGCGAACCCCATTATAGTCTATGGGGAAAAATGTTTCGTTTCAGGGGAACGCACCATTCGACTCAGGAGGGTCACCAAGTCCACTATGACACCTCAGGAAATGATGACAACAACTGGGACAGCAGGGGAAGCATGTCGGGGGGCATCTAACAAGCCCAGGTCACAGTTTTACCCCACCATCACAGCCTATCAACTATACACTTTCCACACTCAAAAAAAACACTATTAAAGTGGGAAAATACCTGGAAACCTTCTTTCCTCCCCAATTAGATGGACAGAAACCCAAATTTTAAGCTAAAGAAACATTACCAAGTACCCCTTTAAATCACGTTGCCCATGACAATCACAGATGGCATAGGCAATGGGAAATCCAACAGTACCCACACTGAACTGTCATTGTGGATGTGTGTGTGTGTGTGTGTGTGTGATGTGGTAAGACCTTCAAATATTCACTTTTTTGGCCCTTAATGTGAACCCTTCCAAATTAAGTTAGAGGCCCTTAAGCTGAGCTACCAGCAGAGATTGAGGCCCTTTAGGTGACTTCAGCCTTGCACCAGCAGAGTTTTTTGCCCTTTGGGTGAGTTGAGCCTTGCACCAGCAGGGTGTTAGCCCCTTTAAAATTGTTAGCCCCTAAAACGGTGGTTCCAGAACCATCACTCTCATTGTGTGGGATTGATGCAGTGGATTGGACTGAGGACCCAGACATTGACCTTGATTGAAAAATTGATAACATTTTGGCATCAAGTCCTGGGGTAACTTTTATTTAGAGGACCTCTAAGGTGGAGAATTGGCTGCAACCACTACTACCAGTAATGGTCCTCTAATATCGGACTCTACATTACCTCTACAGGGTTCTGATCAGGTGTTAAGAGTCCAAACAACATGCTCCAGTACTTTAGATGTAGAACAAAAAAACACTTTCCCTTCCGACACCAGATTTAACCAAGCTTCAACATCATCATCATCATCACCATCATCTGCCTGCTGAGATGGAGCCACTAAAGGAAACCTTGCCTTCCAAGGCATGTTCTGGAGCTGCGACTGAGCCAAATCTAAACACAGAGTTCTTTGGAACTGAACAAAATTCACCAGCAGTGTTTTTGGCCCTTAGGATGAGTTGAGCCTTGCACCAGCACGTGTCCCGTAACATCAGGCGGGCCCTAAGTTCTGCGCTTTGCACAAAGTTCCACTTGACCACTGATGCGTGGATAAGTGCATGTGGCCAGGGACGCTACATCTCAATCACGGCACACTGGCTGAATGTAGTTGAGGCTGGGACCAGATCGCAAACTGTGGCAGCCTGCCTTCTCTCCCCGCCCAATATTCCTGGCAGGAGTACTGAAACACCACCCACCTCCTCCTCCTCTTCCTCCTTTAAATTGACCCCAGCTACGAGCTGGAAGCGCTGCAACACTGGCATGGGGAGATGTCAGCAGGCCATGCTGAAGCTCATCAGCTTGTGGGACAGACAGCACAGTGCCTCCGAGGTCAGGGATGCCATCCTGGATGAGATGGCAATGTTTTTTTGACCCGCTGCACCTGGGCCCAGGTGCAGGTTTGCGTATGTGATAATGGCCGGAACCTGGTAGCAGATCTGGAGCTCGCCAGACTCAAACACGGTCCACACATGGCCTACATTTTCAAATTATTGTTGTAACGGTTTCTAACAACTTACCCCAATTTACACAAGCTACTGGTTAAAGTGCAGTGCTTGTGCTCCCACTTTGGCAGTCTACAGTACCTGGTGCTAGCCTCAATACACTCCAGCAACGCCTACATCTGCCTGAAGCACCAGCTGTTGTGTGAGGTCACCACATGCTGAAAACCTAGATACCAGTCAGCTCCCTCAGTTTCTGCACCATGAGTTTCCATGAGTGGCAGACTTATGTGAAATCCTATACCATCCTTTCCACTGGACAAGAAACATTAGCATGCGCTCATCACAATTCCTGATATGACAGCTGTGTTAAGCAGGATGCAGGGTACAACGCAGACCAGGCCCGAGCACCAAGAACAGGTGTTACAATGGCTAGCGGATAATGCTTCTAGCTGCTTTTCCAGCAGCCAGTCAGCTACTACCTGCAGTCGTGTTCATACCCAAGAGTCTGCCCCTCCTTCCTCACAACATGCCCAATCTTCCCAACAGAGTCATCTCACCCTTGTCCCCTCCCAGGATCTCTTTTCGGGTCCTTTTACTGTCTCTCCCTCTGTTGAACCACTTCCCGAATCCCAGGAGCTACCAGACGACTTTGTGTGTACTGATGCCCAAACACTGGAGCATCCGCCATCACCTAGCGATTTTGTGGTTGTGGACCCGCAACCAGCATTTTCCGTCCTCAGTGATGATGATGAGACACAGTTGCCATCAGGGCATGCTGTTGTCATGTGCGGTTTGCAGTAAGAGGAGCGTGAGCAATTGAAAGAGGAGTTGGTGGACGACGAGGCCACCGACATTAAATGGAAAGGGGTGATGGGGAAAGCAGTGTAGATGTGGAGGCAAGCTAAGCAGGAAAAAAGGTGGCTACAGGCAGAGGCATGAACTGGGGTGATGTCTAGGGGTGAAAGCAGTGTAGATGTGGATGCAAGAGCAGCAGCAAAAAACGTGGCTAGAGGCAGAGGCATGTCCAGAGGCAGCAAGGCCAAAGATTTTCCGTGTACTAGCCACTCATGCAAAACTCACCCATGTTGCCAGACTAATTTCAACAGGCTAACAACTGCCATCCAGTCCACATCCACCAGGGGCACACCCTATAAGGTCTGGGACACGTTAATGGCCAAACTACCGCCACTGAGGGGCCTAGTGTCATCAGGAGGGA
Source organism: Leptodactylus fuscus (assembly GCF_031893055.1). NCBI lineage: Eukaryota > Metazoa > Chordata > Amphibia > Anura > Leptodactylidae > Leptodactylus > Leptodactylus fuscus. Next base: position 126,037,732 of record NC_134269.1, read on the forward strand.
CAAGTATAGGCGCATGTTGCGGGAGTACCTGGCCGACCCCAGCCCTGTCCTCTCTGATCCCTCTGCGCCCTACATTTAGTGGGTCTCCAAGTTGGATTTGTGGCTGGAACTTGCGCTCTACACATTGCAGGTCCTTTCCTGCCTTGACGCCAGCGTGCTATTGGAAAATGTCTTCAGCGCAGCTGGTGGCATCACAACGGATAAGCACAGCCAGCTGTCAGCTGACAGTGCTGACCGGATGACGCTGATCAAAATGAACAGCCACTGGATAGACCCATCATTTTCATGTTCAGCAGTGTCAAGCACCCTGACATGAAGTTTCATATGTGTGCTCACCCTCTACAATTCTTCCTCCTACTCCTCCACCATCAGCGTTGCACAATTCTGCTCCTACTAGGTTCAATTCACACTAATGGGGGGTACAGCATGTGGAAAGCTGGATGTCGCATATATATACTGACTTAATTGCTGTGTATCTTACTTATCTTTGGGGGGTACAGCATTAAAAACAGGTTTGAGCCTACTTGGCCTGACTGAATGAACGGCTGTCTCCCACTTAGCATTGGGAAGTACAGCATGTGGAAAGCTGGATGTCATGTATATAGACTCACTTAATTGCTGTGTATCCCACTTAACTTTGGGGAGTAAAGCATTAAAAGTATGTTTGATCATACATGGCCTGGCTGAACGGCTGTGTCTCCCACTTAGGTTTGTGGGTTAGACCCTTGAAAATTGGATTGACCTGATATAGCCTGATTGAATTGCTGTGTATCCCACTTAGCTTTGGGGGTACAGCATGGGGAAAGCTGGATGTCGCGTATATAGACTGACTTAATTGCTGTGTATCCCTCTTAACTTTGGGGGGTACAGCTTTAAAAACAGGTTTGACCATACATGGCCTGACTGAATAAACGGCTGTCTCCCACTTAGCTTTGTGGGGTAGACCCTTAAAAATTGGATTCAGCGTACTTAGCCTGACTGAATTTCTTTGTGTCCCACCTAGGTTTTGGGGGTACACACCGTCGATATCTGGGTTAAGCGTACATAGCCTGACTGAATTTCTGTATCTCTCACCTAGGTTTTGGGGGTACACACCGTGAAAATCTAGATTGAACATACATAGCCTGATTGAATTTCGGTGTCTCCCACCTAGGTTTTGGGGGTACACACCATGAAAAACTAGATTGAGCGTACATAACCTGACTGAATTTCGGTGTCTCCCATCTAGGTTTTGGAGGTACACACCCTGGATATCTGGATTGAACGTACATAGCCTGACTGAATTTTGGTGTCTCCCACCTAGGTTTTTGGGGTACACACCCTGGCTATCTGGATTGAGCGTACATAGCCGGACGTAATTGCTCTGTATCCCTGTTAGGTGTTTGGGGAGGACACTGCCTCCAAAGCTGGATTGAGCGTATCTGGCTGGACTGTATTGCTCTGTATCCCTGTTTTGGGGTTACACACTGCCTGTAAAGCTGGGTTGAGCGTATCTGGCTGGACTGAATTGCTCTGTATCCCTGTTAGGTGTTTGGGGGTACACTACCTGAAAAGCTGGGTTGAGCGTATCTGGCTGGACTGAATTGCTCTGTATCCCTGTTAGGTGTTTGGGGGTACACTACCTGAAAAGCTGGGTTGAGAGTATCTGGCTGGACTGAATTGCTCTGTATCCCTGTTAGGTGTTTGGGGGGACACTACCTGAAAGCTGGGTTGAGCGTATCTGGCTGGACTGAATTGCTCTGTATCCCTGTTAGGTGTTGGGGGGGGGGGGGGGACACTGCCTGCAAAGCTGGGTTGAGCGTATCTAGCTGGACTGAATTGCTCTGTATCCCTGTTAGGTGTTTGCGGGGACACTGCCTGCAAAGCTGGGTTGAGCGTATCTGGCTGGACTGAATTGCTCTGTATCCCTGTTGGGTGTTTGGGGGGACACTACCTGAAAGCTGGGTTGAGCGTATCTGGCTGGACTGAATTGCTCTGTATCCCTGTTAGGTGTTTGGGGGGGGGGGGACACTGCCTGCAAAGCTGGGTTGAGCGTATCTAGCTGGACTGAATTGCTCTGTATCCCTGTTAGGTGTTTGGGGGGACACTACCTGAAAGCTGGGTTGAGCGTATCTGGCTGGACTGAATTGCTCTGTATCCCTGTTAGGTGTTTGGGGGGGGGGGGGGGACACTGCCTGCAAAGCTGGGTTGAGCGTATCTAGCTGGACTGAATTGCTCTGTATCCCTGTTAGGTGTTTGCGGGGACACTGCCTGCAAAGCTGGGTTGAGCGTATCTGGCTGGACTGAATTGCTCTGTATCCCTGTTGGGTGTTTGGGGGACACTGCCTGTAAAGCTGGGTTGAGCCTATGTGGCTGGACTGAATTGCTCTGTATCCCTGTTAGGTCTTTGGGGGGGACACTGCCTGTAAAGCTGGGTTGAGCATATCTGGCTGGACTGAATTGCTCTGTATCCCTGTTTTGGGGTTACACACTGCCTGAAAAGCTGGGTTCAGCCTATATGGCTGGACTGAATTGCTCTGTATCCCTGTTAGGTGTTTGGGGGGACACTGCCTGCAAAGCTGGGTTCAGTGTATCTGGCTGGACTGAACTGCTCTGTATCCCTGTTAGGTGTTTGGAGGAACACTGCCTGCAAAGCTGGGTTTAGCGTATCTGGCTGGACTGATTTGCTCTGTATCCCTGTTAGGTGTTTGGGGGACACTGCCTGCAAAGCTGGGTTGAGCGTATCTGGCTGGACTGAATTGCTCTGTATCCCTGTTAGGTGTTTGGGGGACACTGCCTGCAAAGCTGGGTTGAGCGTATCTGGCTGGACTGATTTGCTCTGTATCCCTGTTAGGCGTTCGTGGGGACACTGCCTGCAAAGCTGGGTTGAGCGTATCTGGCTGGACTGATTTGCTCTGTATCCCTGTTAGGTGTTTGGGGGACACTGCCTGAAAAGCTGGGTTGAACGTATCTGGCTGGACTGAGTTGCTCCGTATCCTTGATTTGGGGAGGCAACCCGTTGAAATCTTGACTCCTCTCCCTGCAGTATATAGCTCTGAAAAGAGCTGTTGTTGCTCTTCCATTTTTCCCTGCCTATCTGAAGCTAATGCCTATCTAGCCCTCAGCAGATCTCTCTCTCTCCCTATTTCTCACCGCAAATGACAAAAAAAAGATGGTGCTGGCTATTCTTATAAATGGGAGGTAACATGTTTTCGGCAGCCAATGGGTTTTTTAAATTTTTTTCAATCCCTCCATTCTCATAGTTCCTGTCCCACCTCCCCTGCACAGTTATTGGTGCAAAAAAAGCGCCAGGGAAGGTGGGAGGGGATACAAATTTTTACTGCGTATGCCGTGTGGTATTCGATTGCAAACGAATACCTCAAACGGCCTGATATTTGATCGAATACCTATTCGATTGAACGGTGTTCGCTCATCTCTAGTGTTTATGTGTCAGAATGAGCGGCGTGTTGCTCCGTGGGAACAGGGCCTAAGTCAGAAATAGCAAGATACACATGCAAAAAGAAACAAATATATTTAAGCATATCAGTATTACATTTTTTTGTGTTAAGTGTTGGAGGGACTTGCTATACAACTGCTTTTTTGTGCTTTTCATTGCAGGGTTAAATTTTTTAGCTAAGATGTATGTTTAGCAATATATATTTTAATCACATCAGACTTTTCCCACTAATATAATGGCATGTTTTAGTTCATTTTTCTTGAATAAATTGGTTGTAATTATATTCTTGTGTACATAACATAAACTATACTTACTACAGGAAATATTCATAAGCTCCTGCATCATTCAGTTCACTTTCTCCAATGGAACATTGCACTCTCCTGTGTCTCAGCATCACTCATGTGCGCAGACCCACCGCACAGACATTCCTTCGAGGGGCAGATATGTTAGGTGAAAGTTAATATGCAGTCTAGATAAACCCATTGGGACTAGCTGTAAAAATAACACCATCATTTCTAAAAAATTCTTTGAGTGCAGTATTTACATTACATTCTCCTTAAGTGCATGGTGATGTTTCTTTTGTGATCTGAGATCTGAATGGCTTTTTTTTTATATCAGCCAGAATTGCATTCATAATGATCCCCAATGGATAAAAAAAAAGTCTAAGATCATGGTTTAGCAAATGTTGAAAAACAACATGATCATTAATCTTTTACTTGTGAATCAAATATTCTTGGCAGGCGATTTAAGCAAATGTTTTACAAACACGTGCTGCATTTGTCACAGATGTATGTTCTGCAGCCATTAATCATCTCAACTATGATGAAATTTATTGGAAAATGGAACTACATCCTCAGCACCAGGACCAATTACTGTGGGAGAATTCCCAGATACACAAACTGTGTTTTTATTTTAGTACATTTACTCTTATACCCTGCCAAATAGGTAAAGCAGTCTAAAGAGGTTCTGCAGCCAAAACAACGTTATGTACAACTGTGTACAAAAATATCAATGGGCAGTACAGATATCTAATTCATTTCCAGGCTTACATCCATGACAAGATGACAGTGACTACATTTAGAGGAAACAAGATTTTATCATCGGCACAGAAGAAGATTCTTATCGGTAATAGCGGTGATACTAGTAGGCATTTCTCTTTGCAGAGGATGTTGTGATCATTGTGAATATTCAGTAACATTTTTAAAAACACTTCTCTTGTATGCCTGAATGTAAAAACACATATAGTAGTAGAAATGTGAATTCATGCCGAGCAGCACAAACTTTATTGTAGTTCTCTAGTGTATGCGTGTGTCCTTTCTGTATATTCACAGAGGAATCAGAACAATAAACTCTAAGTATGTTTCACTTTTTTTTGCTATTGTGTAGCAGGATATTTGTGAACATTTTTGTAATATACTTTAATAACCTACTTTACTTCATTTTAATAGAAAACAGGCTTCAAAGTTCTCCCTAGCAAAACTCTACGTAAGCTATTGTCAGGGATAATCCATACACATTTGCACATTTGTATTGCTGAGTTCACACGTGAGTTTTATGGTCCGGAATTTGATGCGAAGGCCGCCTCAGACTCCGGACCAAAAAACGGCTAGCCACACCTGGATGCCAATGCAGTGCAGCGGCATCTAGTTGTGGCATTCAGCTCTGGATTAGGCACAAATGAATGGGTCTAGTCGGGAGGGAGGTGTCGCGAGGCGAACATGTCACTTCTTTTTCCTGCGAGCAGGAACAAATGCTCGCCGAAAAGGAAATGACCGACTCCCATTGATTTCAACGATTTCAATGACCATTGATTTCAAGGATTTCAATGCACAAAAAACCTTGTCTCAACCCAGCCGTGTTGTTCCTGGTCTTGTAATGTGTTGCCAATATGCAGTGATTAGTAGTCCAAGGAAGGAGAGCCATGTGGTATGATAGACTCTATTCAGATGCTGCTGAGTTGTTGTAATGTTGTTATAATATTTAAGCCCCCCCACCCCATCACTTCATGCACATGAGGGGATCACGTCACTTTTCAGTAAAAGTACAAAACTATGCTTTGAAGAAGACCTTTCACTACCTCTTCACCAGAAGGATACAAAGGACTGGAATTGGCAGTTGGAAGCTTTTCTCTAGCTCCCACCTTTCCTGTTATTTTCACCAGCCAATATATTAACAAGGCTCTCCACTGTCTGGAGGGCAGTCCTAGGATAGAGAAAACAGACAGGGACCACCCACCTGACAATAGATAAAAAAGATTGTGCTTGCAACCTACAGTAATGATTGCTTGGGAATGGGGCGGGGGGTGATTAGAGAAATTTTTTTTTAACTGCATCTGAATTAGTGGACTGCCACAAAAAGTTGGAGGTGTGTAAGGTTCTCTTTAACCTGATAAGATCCAGTTATAATTTTTTCATTTTTTAAAAAAAATAAAATGTCCTTTCGAAATTAAGGCATTGGAAATAAGTCAAGTATGAATATGCTAAACTACAAATTGTTCAGACTTCCAGTGTCATTGTTATCTGGTAAATGTCCATAGTGTTTTTTCCGTTGTTTAATTAATCCCAGAAATTTTCATATTGCTAAACTATTTCTTTATACTGGGATTTTCTTCTGGAAATCTGTCTGCAGATGTTCTGATATTTTGCCTGTTGGTCTGTTCTACAGCCAGTGGAATATATTGCTACTTCATTATTAAAGTATATTAATAAGTAATGCATATTTATTGCTGCATTACGATGCTTTACATGATAAAGAGTGCTGACTAATCAGCGAGGCTGACAGGTTAATTAGTGGAAATTGTAGAAAATTAGAGATGTAAAGTTATCAGACATTTTAAGCAGAGATAACACTGCTGAGCTCACAATCTTTGAACTTATAATGGAGCTAGAGAGCAGCATGATGTATTAGTGCATATCATCATCATTAGTATTATCATTATTATGCTGTACATTTTAACAAAAATCATAATTGACAATTTGTGGTATTATATAGTAGCATGCCACCTTACAGCCGCTGAGGTTGGGAAAACCTGTTTTGCAGTCTCCCTGTGGGGCAAAACAAAAGTCACAAAACAAATGTATTAAAGATTCAAAAGTAAGAATAAGAAAAAAGTGCATGATTATTCAAGGGAATTGATTTTGTTAAACAAAAGTCTTAAATGTGAAATAAAAAATCCTCCTTAAAAAAGTGGCCCCTTAAAGTGACACTGGTAATTTTTTCTCTCTTTATATACATATTGCAGAAATATATACTGTATATATATTAGGTAGTATTACTTAATTTAGTTATTACTGTCTATTAGAACATTTATTGGCTCATTCTTGTCAGATGGATAATGTAATCTCATTCTAACCTCATAAAATGAGATTAACACAATTGGTTTTCAACTGTTCTTGGATAATAACCCTGCCTCAAGAATGTATTTTTGAGGTCACCCAGATGTTTCTCAAAACCTACAAGGTCTGAACATATGCGATGGTATCTGATAGCCTGGCTGTAGACAATGGAGATCTTTATGTGTCTGGGATGAAAACTATCCCATCTTAGGTAGGTTGGGCGGTCAATTGGTTTCCGATACAGAGATGTTTCAACTTTGTTGCTCTGTATCTTGATAACTGTGTCCAGGAAGTTTATTTCAGTAAAGGATAGTTGAGCGTCAGGTTGACGGAGGGATGGAACTGGTTGAAATGTTCATGGAAGGTTTTCAACTGTTGTTCAGACCCATTCCAAAGGATTAGGATATCGTCAATGAAGCGATAGTAGGCCAGAGGCTTGGTAGTGCAGGTGGATAGGAAGTCACTCTCAAGCTTGGCCATGAAAAGATTAGTGTACTGTGGTGCCATTTTGCTCCCCAATGCTGTGGCGGTCTGTTGCAAATAGATGCAGTCACATATGTCATTTTACAAGAGTTGGGCACCACATCAATAAAAGGGACCATAAATACTCAGAGGGACATCCTTTGAACTGTTAATTAATTAAACTGAGAGGTCCATCTGTTGAACTGATAACTTGTTGCTTTTTCTACTTATTTATTTGTGTGTGTACTGCTTTCCATCCTGTGTCACTTGATTTCTGTCACGTTTTTTGTATAAGCATGCTTGCCTTCAGATGTTTTATACCATGTCTGATGAAGAGACCTAGTAGTCTCGAAAGCTTGCAATCTGTCATCATTTTTGTTAGCCATTAAAAAGGTATCAACTACTGAAGACTCAATCTTTATAATACATGGACTGTTGTGTGAATCTAGCCTTAGAGTATCCACTCCCCTCTGCCAAAAGCACCAATGATGAGCTTGTGAGCACAAACAACTAGACCACAGAGCAATTAAAGAAGGTGGTCTGGTCTGATGGGGATGGCAGGGGCCAGGGGCGGATCCAGGGCCCGTACCTAACAAAACTCGGGTCAGTTGGCAGGGCAATTGCCGAGGGCCCCAGCACTTGCAGGGGCCCCCTGTCAGTCCTCTATCAATAGCTGCAGTTCCCTGCACACAGTGTGCTTCACACATATACTTTCCCTATTAGGAAGTATATGTCGGAAGCACACTGTGTACCTGCAGCATTGGCTGATAGACAGCAGCCAGCCAGGGAGCTGCAGCTATGGATAGAGGACGCTCCCTCCTCATCCCCCTTCTCTGGCTGCCCTCTGTCAACCAATGACAGGGTGAGGAGGCAGAGCTTATCACTCTACAGAAGATCCCTGCCGTCCTGCATCTTTTAAACATGAGAGGGAGAAGTTCAGCAAAGTGAAAGTAAAGACAGAACACGCAGGTACAGGCTGGAGGGAGGAGGGGGGTTACTATACCTATTAATGTCAGGCATTTGGAGTTATTCATTTAGTTTTGGTAACTCCATGTGCCTCATATTAATAGCAACTAACCCCATCATGTCCCTCACATTAACCCCCTGTGTACTTCACCATAAGGGTTACTGATGTGTGAGACATATGGGGGTACTAATCATGAAGATACTTCATTATTACCTCCATGTCTCTCACATATCAGTAACTCTTATGTCAGGCATACAGGGGGTTAATGTGAGGGACATGATAGGGTTAATTGCTATTAATATGAGGCACATGGAGTATCTTAGGGGGCATTCACACTACCGTCAGTGTCCGCTGCTAATGTCTTGCACAGACATTAGCAGCGGACACTAGCTGTGTCCGTGACATTCTGCATTCATTTAAAGGGGCTCTATCAGCAAAATTATGCTAATAGAGCCCCACACATGCGTGAATAGCCTTTAAAAAGACCATTCAGGCACCGTAAATGTTATATTAAACCCCGTTCCATTTTTAAATAAAAGCATTAAAACATATATGCTAATCATACCTGAACGTGCACCATGGGCGGGGATGCATGATGCTACGTCATCTTCGGGCACGCCTGCCTCTTCTGTCTTCTTGTAGTGACGCCCTCTGGTTCTGTGTCTTCTTCCGTCTTCTTGTCTTCAAATCCCGCTCCTGCGTAGTAGCACTTCCCTCCAGAGCACTACTGCGCAGGCTCACTTGCCAGTCCCCGTAGAACTACACAAGCGTACTGCACGCTTGCGAACTTCCATTAAGTAAAATGGCGAGTGAGCCTGCGCAGTAGCGATCCGGAGGGAAGCACTACTACGCAGGCGCGAGTTTTGAAGACCTCAAGCCGGAAAAAGACCAATAGGAAGCTGGCAGAAGAGACGGGACCAGAGGGCGTCGCTCCAAGAAGACAGAAGAGGCAAGTGTGCCCGAAGATGACGCGGCATCGTGCATCACCGCCCCCGGTGCATGTTCAGTAAGATTTGCATATATGTTTTTATGCTTTTATTTAAAAACAGGACTGGGGGTTAATATAGCATTTACGGTGCCTGCCTAAAGGCTATTCACGCATATGTGGGGCTCTATTAGCATAATTTTGCTGATAGAACCCCTTTAAATGGACATTGGGTGCAAAGCCTGGATCCGCCACTGGCAGGGGCATGTGTGTGACTTGACTGAAGAGAGCGCACTAGAATGCTTTATTGGAATGAACAAGCAGATGAAGGTCATACAACTGTTAGTATCTGAGGTAATATACAATTTTTTAAGGTATTACTTTATTTTTCTGCATTAATACTTGATGCATGGTATCTAATATATTTAAGACCGTGACAAAAGAAATAACTAGTTTCATATTGCAGACACTATATGAAAGGCCTAACTATCTGTCCTGAGCAAACATGGGTTAATAACATATAGAAGAAATTTCATGGCATAAATTACTTTTCCAGAAGACTTTGATCCTGATATTAACTACAAGAAAATTATAATCTCACTGCCAACTTGTTGCATGAAAAGAATACTTCCTTCCCTTTTGAAGAATTTTTGTTACTAAGCTACTATGAATAAATGTCACTCTGCATCAAATATAAATTTAGATTTAATGTTAATTTTAGTCCAACAATTTTCTTAGATCTATTTTAATTAGCGGCTTAATCTTATATTTTTTAAGCAAAACCCACAAAAAGGCTTAATATAGTTTTTTTTTTAACTTGGTGGCCCAATGGTCAAAGTGGACCCAGATTAAATATTTACACCTTAAGGCCTTATTCACACATCCATAGATTCACATGTCTGTGATTTACATGGACAGCACATCATTCTGGTCATTTGCAGGTAGTGTGCTGACCTTGGTTGATATGCTTTTCAAATCTGTGAAACAGATTAACATTTTTTGTATCATTTTCTATATTTTGTATGTCTCTCGATCAGAGAAAATGGATGGCACACAGATGCTGTCTATTGCTTTTCATGAACCCACAGACTTTAATTGATGTCATAAGAAAAAAATGGATGTGCTGTTATCTGAATAAACACATTAAAATGAATGGTTACATATGGCATCCATGAAAAATGTGGACATCATACGTAGGTGAAATGTGGATGTGTGAATAAGGTTACTTGTCCTTAGTTAGAAATAACACTAGCAGAACGTCTAGCCTTTTCAGTCCTATTATCTAACAAGAACATTGTATTCTACATAACTTACATTTAAATACTAACAATAAGAATGTGGCTGGTACCAGCAACACTACTCCTGGTCTTCACTGACACAGAAAAACCAGTGTTTTTTAGTAGCGAAGGTAGAGGTGGAGGTAATAGTGACAATGGGTGTGTTACTCGTACTTGTGCTAGTAGTAGGACTAGGGTACAATCTGTTAAAAATTGTGAGGGCATGGAGAAATCCCACCACGCCAATCTCTGAGATCATCAAAAAGTCTTCTTTAATGTGAAACTCCAGCATTTATTTTTAGCTATGCAAAGCATTGACAGATTACACAATCTTCTACTGCTGTCACTCATTTCTAGCACCTGTTGCCATATCTGTTTCCTCTTCTTCCAAACACTGCAGAGCTAATACAACAATTGATCTTACAGAACCTTACCCTGTGAGAAAGAGGATACCAAGGTCTGGGAAGTGTCACATGGGAAAGGTAATGGGGCATGGTCACCTGACTGAGGGTAGGGGAGAGGGGTCTATGGGCGCTAGGAGACAAAGGGGGCTATGTGGAGTGGGGTATGTGAGAGGCAGAGGAGAAGCAAGGAGAAATGTTGTCTCAAGAGGTAGGGCAGAAATTAAAGCGGCGGAATGAATCTGAGGGCACATGGCAGGTCTCAATTGTACATACAAAAACTAATGAATTAAAACAGCTCACCCAGACAGATGACATCAGTCATGGAAACACATGGGTTCATGTGGCATAACAAAAACAGTGCACAGCCAATTGCTTGTTGATGTTTGTCCAGCACTTCAACAGACAATTGAAACTTTACTTTTATTCTATTAATTAAAACCCATGGGATGTAGTGAAAAAACACTTTGAGGCGTGCTGGCCCCATAGCCATACAGTGTTATACCAAGCAAACACTAAAATATTACAAATAAAACCACATTAATGAAAAACATGCGATCAGTTATATGAAAAGAAAAGAGAATACCTATTATGGATCCAATGGAATCCCAGCATAGAATAGGAATTGCTGAATATCACATAGCACAAAATACACAAGTCATAGCCTAGAGCTGTTTACAATATCAATAGTATCAATAGTATAGCAGAGAGAGAGAGAGAGAGAGAGAGAGAGAGAGAGAGAGAGAGAGAGAGAGAGAGAGAGAGAGATGTCCTGTTTGCACAGCAAACCATGCTAGAAATAAGAGGTGAAGCTGTGATCATATGACTTTACGAAGACCGTGATAAAAAAAAAAACCCACTGAGTAAATAGACAACTTTTACTATTGAGGTGATGTTTTTTCAGACAATATAATCAGTCAAAAAAAAAATAAAAATAAAAAAAATAAAAGAAACACAAACAGTCACATGTCATAAATTTTAATGCATGCTAGTTTTGCAGCTTTTCACACTGCTCATGCTACTGTGTAAAAAAAGTGGATGGGACATAGGCAACGATAAGTAACACCCAAAATCCACATCTGGCTAGCGTATATTCCAGTGGCTGGTACACAAACATCCCGATTTGCATCACAACGAGTAGGCAAGTGCAGCAGTTGATTAAGAATGGCATAATATGTACCAGTTATAATAAATTGGCCCCACTGAGTTAATTTAATATAGTAGGATGACAGCGGGAAGGGTGGAAAGGGTTGTTGTATATAGTAATTTCATTACAGACAGAAATGTTGTTTGCAGATGTAATATCTATGTGTTAATGCTTAATATGAATACTTGCAAGAACATATTGTAAAATGCATGAGATATTCATTTCACAAAGTCCTTTTTAGTATATTCCTCTCTATTTTATTCCTTATTGGCTTTTGTTAAGTGTACATTAATATTCAATGTGTGTGATGAGAACTTCTTTAGTATTCATGTTGATGCACTGTTTCATGTACTGTTTGATCTATACTGTATATATATCTTCTCTGCTACACCTCTAATCAAAGAGGCTTCTGTTCTTTGCAGTCCATTGTAAGATCATTACGCCCTTTTGTTTGATATGCACATACTTCATGTATTTTATTAACACAGAACGGAAGAACTAATGTTTTGTATTTGGAAATGATAACTCATGTAAGATAAATCACTATCTGTACGTACTGACCTTTTTTGTATGTGGTGTAATATAAAGTACCATGCGGCATAATCTAATACACTTATTGAGGCTAATGCAGGACACAATTCAAAGCTCTTAAAGGGAGTCTATCATTGGGAAAACTGAATCTGACCTAAACACATGTCTGAATAGCCTTTAAAAAGGCTATTCTACTACTGCCTTTAAATTTTCATTTGATCCCGCCGTTTCTTTATAAAGCGCTATAATAGCTTATGTAAATGAACCCCACGTTCCCCAGGGCCTCTGAACACCCCCCTGCGTCATACTTTTCATATCACCCCTCCACTGCTTGTTTTCCGTCTGCCCTCCTCCTCCCCGGATATTCTGCTGTCCAGATCGCTCTCTTGCAGTTCAAATCTCGTGCCTGTGCAGTTCCGCTCCATTCAGAGCAGAACTGCCCATGTCCGAGCGCCATTTTGGTGTAGTTCACTGAAGAACTGAGAAAACTGCTCAGTATGCTCATTTCTCCAGCAAACTACACCAAAATGGCAATCAGACACGCACAGTACCGCGCTGACCAGAGTGGCACTGCGCATGACGAAGTTTGAATTGGTACAGTGTGATTGGAGAAAAGAGGGTGGGAAAGTATGCGGGGAGGAGGAGGGCAGACGGAGCACAAGCACTGGATGAGCTGTATGAAAGGTATCACGCAGGGGGGGTGTTTGGACCTTTTGGGAAACGCCCAGGAGGCTCCGTGGGGTTCATTTGCATAAGCTATTATAGCGATTTATAAAGAAACGGCAGGGTCAATTGAAAATGTAAAGGCAGCAGTAGAATAGCTTTTTTAAAGGCTATTCAGACATGTGTTTATCTAAAAACCACATTCACCAATTATAGACTCCCTTTAATCGTTATATTGAATTAATACAGCCTTCAAAGGACAATAGCCTGAGAAATTCATCTATCAAAATTAAGGCGGTTTTTTGGTTTTAAAAAATTGAGCTTGAAATAAAAAAACTGAAAAAAAAAAAAAAACCATTTTAGGCTAAAGCCCCAGGTAGTGGGCCAAAAAAAAAAAATCACTGAAATGATGCAGTGGAAATGCACTGTAGTTTTTCCTGCAGCACTTTTCACAAAAAGTCCGCAGAGGAAAACCTTCTGCTTCAATTATACCCAGGGCCGGCTCCAGATTTTTATGGGCCCTTGGGCGACAGAGCCTCAGTGGGCCCCCTTGTGGAGGAGGCGGGAGTTGGGACACTGCGCACTGCTGCGGGGCGGACGAAGCGAGTGACGTCACCTACACCATACCTCCCAACGTTTGAAGAGTAGAAGGCAAATTTAGCCCCGCCCACTTTTATGTTGACTCCACCCATTCTTATTCATTTTTCATTTCCCCCACACAGTATAATCCTCCTACAGTCACCCGTAAATTATATGCCCCCCCTCCATCTCTGCCCCAGTTTCATATACACCCTTCTCTCCCCCCTTCATCTGCCCCTGCTGCCTGTTTTATATGTAAAGACACTAGTCTTATGTAAGTTAGTTACAGGCAGGGCTGCCGATAGGCCAGTACTACTGCTACTGGCATCAGGGGCCTGGCCAAATTGAAAAATATGGGGGGGGCGGCAGGTTTTGGCCCACCACCGTGTGCCGGCCCCCTGGCACCCGCAGCAGTCATTGTATGTCCGATTTCAACTCAGATCTGCGTCTAGAGGACGCAGATCTGAGTTTAAGACATACGCGGCTACAGCAAGGAGCTGTCACAGTTCAGCTCCTTGCTTTGCTGCTGCGTCTACACTATTCGCTGTGTAGACGCGATGTGATGACGTCACATCGCATCTACAACTGTGCCAGTGAGAGAGAGAGAGGTGCACAGAGAGCGGCGAGGGAACGTGGAGAAGGTAAGTGTAATGTGTACACTGAGGTGGAACGTGAAACTGGGGCAGATGAAGGAAAGGATGGCATGACACTGGGGGCAGAGATGTGGGGACATGAATCTGGGGCAGAGATGTGGGGACATGAATCTGGGGCAGAGATGTGGAGACATGAATCTGGGGACAGAGATGGGGGGACATGAATCTGGGGGCAGAGATAGAGGGAACATGAATCTGGGGGCAGAGATGGGGGGCATGAAACTGGGGCAGAGATGGGGGGCATGAATCTGGGGGTAGAGATGGGGGCATGAATCTGGGGGTAGAGATGGGGGACATGAATCTGGGGGCAGAGATGGAGGGGACATGAATCTGGAGACAGATGGAGGGGACATGAATCTGGGGGCAGAGATGGGGGACATGAATCTGGAGACAGAGATGGAGGGGACATGAAACTGGGGGCAGAGATGGAGGGGGAGACATGAAACGGGGGGGCAGATGAAGGGTGTACATGAAGCTGAGGGAGAGATAGAGGGGGGACATATAATTTACGAGTCACTGTAGGAGGGTTATACTGTGTGCGGGCACATGAAAAATTAATGAGAATGGGCGGAGTCAACATAACAGTGGGCGGGGCTAAATTTGCTAAATCTGCGCGCTGCACGTTTTGTCCAGGGGGCAATGGAAAGATGTTAGAAGTTGGACGGGGGGGATTGTTGGGGAATCGAGTGTGCGGCACTGCGGAGAGGGAACTGGGGCAATAATATATAATATATAAGTTTTTAGCTGGAGAACTACAAAGCACACAATACCTCCAAAGGTATGTGTGCTTTGTATTAATAATGATGTAGGCTGCTATGCTACTAGCATAGCAGCCTGTTTGGGGGTGGGACTTTCACTTTAAAGGGGTGTTCACATTGTGTTTTTGGCCTCCCTTGCCGGGATACGTTGGTAATCAGTCACAATCAGCTCCCCACTTATCCCTGTACGGAGAACTGCAGGCCCCCCTTTTTTTTAATGGCCAGTTCTTCGTGCAGGGATAAGTTGACAGCTGATTCTGACTGGTTACCAACGTATCCCGGCAAGGGAGGCCAAAAACGCAATGTGAAAAAGCCCTGAGGATTTATTAGGAGGGCTCTTATAAATGGTGTTGGCTCTCTATAGGTGCTTTCACACGTAGCAGATTTTACCTGCAAATAGAATCTGATTAAGCCTTGTAATGCTGCTAAGTAAAGGTAAATTTGATACATAATTGTTATGTCGCAAAATAAAGTAGTTTTAAAATGGCGGGAGGGGGGGGGAGACACTTAGGCTGTACGGGGCCCCAAAATTCCTGATGGCAGCCCTGGTTACAGGTGGTAGGTGCAGATGGGTTCAGGGTGGTAAATAAAATGCAGGTGCAGTGGCAGCCATCAGACTCGTAGTTGACAAACTCACTCCAGAGGCTTCTTCTGCTTCATGCAGCCTGCAGTGCACATAGGAAAAAAGGCAGAGCAAGGTCCAAGCAACACAATCACACTGTGTCAGGATCTCAGCCTTCTCTGGTAAATCTTTGGATGCACAGTACAGAGGATTTTATAGGTGTAGACCAGACGACTGTACCATGTAGCGATAATACTCAGAGTAAGGCTCACATCTACGTTCGGGTTTCTGTTTGGGGATCTGTTTGGGGACCCCCTAACAGAAACCTAATCTGCTTAAAAAAGCGGTTATGAGTGGAAACCTGCAGACCAGTGGCGTAACTAAGAATGGCAGGGCCCCATGGCGAACTTTTGAAATGCCCCCCCCCCAACCGACACCGACGTCGAAGACCTCGACCGACCCCCTCCTCCGCACTCTATTATGTCCCTTAGTAAGCCCTGCACACAGTATTATCTCCCATAGTGGCCTCTGCACACAGTAGTATGTCATTTAGTGTCCCCTGCGCACAGTATTTTGTCCCTTACTGGCCCCTGCAAACAGTATTATCCCCCGTAGTGGCCCCTGAACACAGTATTATGTCCCATAGTGGCTCCTGCACACAGTATTATGCCCCATAGTGGTCCCTGCACCCAGTATTATGCCCCATAGTGGTCCCTGCACCCAGTATTATGACCCATAGTGGCCCCTGCACACAGTATTATGTCCCTTACTGGCCCCTGCACACAGTATTATGTCCCTTAGTGGCCCCTGCACACAGTATTATGTCCCTTACTGGCCCCTGCACACAGTATTATCCCCCATAGTGACCCCTGCACACAGTATCATCCCCAATAGTGTCCCCTGCACACAGTATTATACCACATAGTGGACACCCATAAACAATTATTATACTCTGGGGTCTTTCTTACCTGTCCCCCGGCATCTACGCGGTCTTCTCCGCTGGCGTCCTTATGAAATGACGTCAGACGTCACATGACCCGGGACGCAGGCCGGGTTTATGTGACGTCAGAGACGTCAGAAAGGAGGCCTGGCAGGATCGTGGAGAGGTAAGTAACACTGTTTATGTTCCCTTACCTCTCCCGATCCGCCGATCATTATACTTGGGGGTCTGCAAAGACCCCCGAGTATAATGATAGTATTTGTGGGGCCCGCAGTGTTACTTGCCGATCCCGGCCCAGCCAGGATCGGCAAGTGAATAGGGGCTCTAACGGCCTATTTGAAAAAAAAAAAAAAACGCAGCGGTAGCGGCTGTCACCGGGCCCCCTAATGGCCCGGGCCCTGTGGCAGCCGCCTCCGCTTCCTCTATATGGGGTCCGTGTGGTTTCAGCTCACTTTCTGCCTGCTTCCTTTAAGCTCGATTTCTCTCTGCATTTGTCAAGTGGAGAAGGGAATGGAAACTTCTTATGGAGAGACAACGCTGGTTCGAACTCAGCCTTAGCTAGTTGCAGATAACCGTGTGTATTGTACTGTCAGCAAACTAGTAATTAGCGTTCAGTTTTTGCGGACAGTGTCTTCAGTGTTTCTTCAGCATCAGTGAAGTATGTCCGCAAAAACAGAGTGTCTTCAGTGTGTGATCCTAGTTTTAGGATCAACAAAAAACAAACAAAACACTGGAGACATCTAATGATAACCCTAGCTTGTCTGTGAAGACGATGGTGCACTGAAATGTACCATTTCCTAGAAAAATTTATTTTTCTAAACATACAAATGAGACTCAAGTGCAATGTGGAGTGTCAGATCCTCAGGTCTCAGATCTCAATGCAGAGCACTTTGAGGATGTGGAACATGTATTGCATTTGAGTCTCGCTTCCAAATTTCTAAAAAAAACCCTCTTTTACCACAAGGAAATGGTGTCTCTATTGGACTACCTAAAGGTGCAATGGCGCTCAGCATATAAGATAAGATAATCCTTTAATAGTCCCACATTGGGGAAATTTCAGTATGTTACAGCTGCATAGTAATACAGATACAGGATAATACAGAGTAATATATTACAGACGTAGACACACATAAGCTGAGAAGAGAAGATATACTAGGAGTCCATAGCAGCTAAGGAAAAACGGAAGAGAAAGAGGAAAACCTCATGGTCATCGTCATAATCATTAGTTCTCTGTGCGGAGTGATCTTCGCTTGGTCTGATGTAGATTATACAGCCTGGTCGCGGTTGGAAGGAAGGACCTGCGATAGCACTCCTTCTCACACTTGGGGTGAAGCAGACGCTCACTTACAGTGCTGCCAAGTCCCATCAGGGTCCCATACATGGGGTGGGATTTGTTCTCCCGTATGGAGGTCACCACAGACAGTATCCTTCTGTCACCCACCACCTGTACTGGGTCCAGGAGGCTCCCCAGGACAGAGCTGGCCCTTCTGATCAGCCTGTCAAGTCTATTTCTGTCCCTGGTTAATATACTGCTCCCCCAGCAGGCCACACCGAAAAAGATGGCTGAGGCAACCACAGAGTTGAAGAAGGCCCTAAAAAGTGTCCCCTGGACTCCGAAGGCCCTCAGCCTCCTGAGCAGGTAGAGCCTGCTGTGACACTTTCTGTCCAGCGCCTCTAGGTGATCAGCCTAGTCCAGTTTTTTGTTGAGGAGCACACCCAGGTACTTATAGGTCTTGACTATCTCAATACATGTTCCTTGGATCTCCACTGGGGTCGGAGCACCTCTCCGTTTACTAAAGTCCACCACCATCTCCTTGGTCTACCCAGCATTAATCCTGAGCTGGTTCTGCTGGCACCATTCAACAAAATCCCGGTTTAAGTCTGACCTTCTACAATTTACCATGCCTGGTTTGATATTGAGTTTCCTGGTGATTGACTACTTTTAATTATTGTCTACTGCAATGTTGTTTTGTGGTTGGGTAGTCGTTTGAGTTACTACATTGCTCTAATAGAATATGTGCCAATCTGATCCCATGGAGAGGAGATAGTATCACCTATGATATGCAGCCTATTTGTGACATTGATAATATGTTTGTATAACGTACATATATGATGTACATGGGATAATGCTGACAATTACAATGAAACAACAAGAAGAGAAATAAAAACAAATGCCACACAAGAAACCGCTAGCTAGTAATACGGTATTTTAATATTAGCATGGAAATCATCTAGTTTTACCACTACATGGCATATTGTGTGGCTTGTATCGCCACCTAGTGGAAGATGGGTAAATTCCACATGGTAGCACTTAAAATATATCTCCAGTTTTGCTCATATTCTTGAACAGACTTCCTAAGGTTTTATCCGAAAGAAGCCACAGCTAATCCCTTACATATTCATCTTCTTTGCTGGTTTCTGTATTCTAGCGATTAGACATAGTAGAATTGATTGAGATTTACAAGCGCACAGGCATTCTGAAAAATCAATGGAAAACAGAATTAGAAATTCACAAAAGTATAGGAAAGTTGTGGCTTCTGTGAACTGAACTTATTGCTCCACTCTGCTTTATGATGCTGTGAGCTTCCTAAATACCACTGCTCCGCAGCACTCTGGAGCTAGAGTAGTTTGGAAGATCATGAATCACTGATGTGGTAAGTTCAGTTCACAGGCGTGGTGTGTAGGCTAGAAAAACAGACAACATGAACCTTATTTCATGCGCTACTTAATGAGTATAAAAACAAAAAAACTTGAGTCTTCAGTAGTTGATACCTTTTTTAATGGCTAACTAATAATGATGACAGATTACAACAGACATTCTCTGAACTGATAAGAACATTGCAAATTAATGAATTGTTTATTTATATGTAAGAATAACCAATAACCTTCTTCCACCCTCCCTCCTAGAAATCTATTCCTGAATGTCCCTCTGTACATAAATATGCAGCCTTCAGAAACTGTTTGTAGATATACCTGAAGAAGAAGCCGAGAGCTTCAAAACGTTGTGATCTGTCATCATTATTAGTTAGCCATTAAAAAGGTATCAACTACTGAAGTTCTACTTGATGTACTCAAGATTTTTGTTTTTATATTTCCTACCCACTGGCTAACACGGTACAAAAACAAACATTTTCCTTATACTTAATGAGTTGAATTGTTGGACAGAAAAGGAGACAATCTTCTTGGGCTGCAACATATGGCTAGTATGGCCATAAAAATGTTTCTAATGGAGTAGCATTCATCTATAGAATTGCGTAGGGAAGATGCATTAGGGCTGGCAGCAGCTAACCACATTTGTGAGAGCGCACTAGCACTGGTTAGGGGAATTTGGAGGGGATGTTTGATTCATTAAAGAGGTCCTTTCACCACCTCTGCTTTCTCCATCCCTTTGCATCTTAAATGAGCAAATTCTGATTTCAACAGATGTTGGAAGTTATTGTTAGTTTCAGCATCCAATAACCTTAGTTGGCTCTTCACTGTTAAGTAGATGGTCCTGTACTGGAGCAGACAAACTAGGACTGCCCATCTGCCAATACAGAGCCCAGTTACCATGTTGGCTGGTGACATTATCATTATAACATTTTTCAATGGACTTGATGGGGGTGGCACCATCAGCTGTGCCAGGTTCATTATCTTTTATGCCATTTGTGAAAGCAGCTGGCATAGATTTTAGCTGAGTTGCACGATCTCCTGGAGAATGTTCCTAATTCACGGCAAAGAGTTGTCTTATCATGAATTCAGGACAGGGGACAACAAGACCAATGGACACTACTTCTGTCCTAATGAATCCCTACCACTATGCCTTTTTTTTTAAGATCCTATTTTAAGCTGACTGAATAAAAGTTATATTGTAGTTTAGATCCTGACAGTCGGAGTTACCTTGTTTTAGATCTTGAACATTACTGAATACATTGTGGAGGGAATATTCTGTTAGATATCAGGTATTGTGTTTCAATCCCAACTCAGAGAAAAATGACTGCTGTTTTGTCTAATATATCTACAAACAAAGCTGTGACAAAAGTCAACAAGTTTTTTTTCTTAAAAACGCAAAAACACCACCATACATAGGATGTATTATAATGAAACTTCAGATGGCAAATGATGAAATAAATCCTATATATAAGATCAAATTTTCTGAACATTTATCTCTTGTATATTAGCATCTCATAGAATTAACCGTTTAAGGACCAGGCCCAGAAGTGCGTTAAGGACCAGGCCTCTTTTTTCAAAACTGACATGTGTCACTTTAAATAGCAATAACTTTGAGTCGCTTTAATTTACACAAGTGATTTTGAGATTGTTTTTTCGTAACACATTATACTTCATGTTAGTGGTAAACACTAATCAATATTTTTGTATTTATTTATAAAAAAAACTAGGAAATTTGATGGAAATTTGGAAAAAATTGCAATTTTCAAAATGTGAAATTCTCTGCTTTTCAGGCAGATAGTCATACCACCCAAATACATGAATAAATATTATCTCCCATATCTCTGCTTTATATCGGCATCATCTTTTGATTGTCTTTTAATTTACTTTGGACGTTACAAGGCTTACAAGTGTAACAGCGATTTTCCAGATTTACAAGAAAATTCCCCAAACTAATTTTTTAGGGACCACTTCAGTTCTGAAAGGAATTATAGGCCTGTATAATAGAAACCCCCATAATTCACCCCATTTTAAAAACTACACCCCTCAAATTAGTCAAAACCGCATTTGGGATTTTTGTTAACCCTTTAAGCATTTCATAAGAATAAAAATAATATGGAGGTGAAATTTAGACATTTCATTTTTTTTCACTAATACATTCATTTAGACCTAAAATTAACACATTCACAAAGGGTTAAAGGAGAAAATGCATCTAAGATTTTGTTATGCAATTTCTCCCGTACACAGAAATACCCCACATGTGGGTGTAAACTGATTTTTGGGCACACGGCAGTGCATGGAAGGGAAGGAGCGACACTGGGTGTGTGAACAGCAGATTTTACTGAAATAATTTTCAGGCACCATGCCTCATTTGCAGAGCCCCTAGAGTACCAAAACAATGGAAACTCCCCCAAAAGTGACCCCATTTTAGAATCTACACCCCTCACAGAATTCATCAAGGGGTATAGTCAGCATTTAGACCCTACAGTTGTTTCACAGATTTTACTGACATTGGGATGTGTAAATGAAAAATTACTAAAATGTCACGTTATCCCCTAAGTTTTCATTTTCACAAGGGGTTAAAGGAGTAAAAGCCCCCCACAGTTTGTTAAACAATTTATCCTGAATACGGCAATACCCCATATGTGGCCATAATCTGCTGTATGGGTACATGGCGGGGCTTGGAATGGAAGGAGCGCTATTTTGCTTTTGAATGGCAGATTTTGCTGGAATAATTTTTAGGTGCCATGTCGCATTAGCAGAGCCCCTAGAGAACCAATACAGTGGAAACCCCCCAAAAGTGACCCCATTTTGGAAACTACACCCCCACAGAACATATCAAAGGGTAGAGTGAGCATTTTGACCCTACAGCTGTTTCACAGATTTTATTAACATTGGGGCATGATAATGAAAATTTACTTTTTTTTCCAACAAACTGTCAATTTAGCCCCAAATTTTTCATTTTCACAAGAGGATAAAGGAGAAAAAGCTCCCTAAAGTCTGTTACACAATTTCTCCTGAACACAGCAATACCCCATATGTGGTTATAATCTACTGTATGGGAACATGGCGGGGCTCAGAATGGAAAGAGCGCTATTTGGCTTTTGAAGGGCAGATTTTGCTGGAATATTTTTCAGGTGTCATGTCGCATTTGCAGAGACTCTAAAGTACCAATACAGTGGAAACCCCCTAAAAGTGACCCCATTTTGGAAACTAAACCCCTCATAGAATTTATCTAGGGGTTTGGTGAGCATTTTGGACTCACAACTGATTCACAGATTTTATTAACAATGGGACGTAAAAATGAAAAATTACTTTTTTTTCCAATTAATCGTCCATTTAACGCCATATTTTTAATTTTGCAAGTAGTTAAAGAATTAAAAGCCCCCCACAGTTTGTTACACAATTTCTTCTGAACACGGCAATACCCCATATGTGGCCATAATCTGCTGTATGGGTACATGGTGGGGCTCAGAATGGAAAGAGCGCTATTTGGCTTTTGGAAAGCAGATGTTGCTGGAATAGTTTTCTGGTGCCATGTCGCATTAGCTGAGCCCCTAAAGTATCAGTACAATGGAAACCCCTCAAAAGTGACCCCATTTTAGAAACTACACAGGTGACAGTAAACTGGAATTCACCAAGAAGTGACCCTATTTTGTAGGGACAATTTTAGGGTCTCTGCAAATGTGATATGGTGTCCAAAAACAAAGAATATAAATCTGCACTCCAAAAGCACATACCGTATATACTCGAGTATAAGCTGACCCGAATATAAGCCGACCCCCCTAATTTTGCCAAAAAAAACTGGGAAAACTTATTGACTCGAGTATAAGCCTAGGGGGGAAATGCAGCAGCTACTGGAAAATTTCCAAAAATTAAAATGGTAAGAGTTTTTGGGTGCAGTAGATGCTGGGTGCTGGAAAAGGGGAGGGGGTGTTTTGGTTGTCTGTCTGCCCCTTCCCTGAGCTTGAGGACTGGGGTTTTTTCTTCCCCCCCACTTGGAATTCAGTCTGGCTGAATATAGGGGATCTGCAGTGCTCCTATTAACCCCTTCCCGACAGCACAGGAGCACTGCAGATCCCCTATATTCAGTAGACCGGGCACTCTCAAACACAGGGATACCTAATGTGTATGTGTTTCACAGTCATTTTCTACTTTTGTATGTATTCTAGGGAAAGGAGGGATTTACAACTTATTTTTTTTTTTTAAATCTTTTTTTTTCTTTTGCACTATTTTATGGGAGATTCTATACATTAATATTGTGGCTGGTCATAGACCCCCCCCCCTCCTAAAAAGAAAAAAAAAAAAAAAAAAAGAAAAAAAAATTTTTTTTTTTTTTTTTTTTTTTTGCTGACTCGAGTATAAGCCGAGGGGGGCTTTTCAGCACAAAAACTGGGCTGAAAAATTCGGCTTATACTCGAGTATATACGGTATCTCTCCTTCACATCTGCGCCCTGCTGTGTACCCAAATGGCGGTGTATGCCCACATGTATGACACTGGTGTACCCCGAATAACAGACTTAATGCCATATGTGGGTAGAAATGGCTGTTTGTGCACAGAAGGAAGGAGCGCTATTTTGGTTTTGGGAGCACAGTTTGGTTTTTGGACGTCACTTTTGTAAAGCCCCTGAATTGCCAATAAAGAGGAATCCGCAGACATGTCACCCCATTTTGGACACTACCCCACTCATGGGATTTATCAAGTGGTGTAGCGAGCATTTTTAACCCTTGAGTGTTGCATTTATTTAGTTTCCAGAAATGAAATCGCAAGTGATAATGAGAAGTTAAAAATGAAAATTTTCCAGAGATTCGCCATTTCAGTGCCAATATGTTGTGCCCGACTTATGTCAGCAGAGACACTCCAAAAACTGGTAGGGGGTATCCCGGGCACAACAGCTTTTAGAGCGTTCATCTCTGATACAAGTCGGGCACAATATATTACGCACTGAAATGACGTATTCCTGGAAAAATTGTCATTTTCACCTCTCACCTCGCTTCGTATTCATTTATGGATAATAAGTTATAGCAACACTTGGGGGTTAAAAATGCTCTCTGTACCCCTGGATAAATCCTTCACGGGTGTAGTTTCCAAAATAAGGTCTCATATCAGGGGATTCCACTTTACTGGCGTTTCAGCTCTGCAAAAGTGTCATGGCATCCAAAAACCAAACCGTCTGTGCTCCAAAAACCCAATAACCCCTCGTCCCTTCTGTGTGTGGCTGTGCCCTAATATCAGTTAATACTCACATATGACATTACGTCCGTTATCCTGGGTACACCAGTGTCATACATGTGTCATACATGTGGCATAAACTGCAGTTTGGGCGCACAGAAGGGCGCAGAAGGGAAGGAGCACGATGCGGCTTTTGGAGTACAGATTCAGATGTTTGGTATCTGGACACAATGTCATGTTTGTAGAGCCTGTAAAGGTACCAGAAAAGTGGATTCCCCAAAGGAGTGACTCCATTTGAAAACTGCACCCCTCAAAGAATTTATCAGGGGGCGTAGTGAGTATTAGTATCCCGGACGTGACTGCACAGCGGATGGTGAAGAGGGAATATATAAGCTGTGCGGAGGACATTGCAAACACCAAATTCCCTACTATGTCCCAGGAGCTCCTCTAATTGGTGGAGTCACTCTGGGAGTCACTCTGGGGGTCACTACTGGTGTCTTTTCGCTCATAAGCTGTAAATCTGGGGTGTCCCCTGATATTCACTCGCACAGCTTATATATTCCTTTCCTGCCGCAGCCAGTTGTGTTCTAATGATTTGGCGATTTTGGTGTTTTTTTTGTCTTCACATTTCTAGATGCTATAATTTCTTTATTTTTCTGGTGACGTGGCCATATAAGGGCTTGTTGTTTGCGGGATGAGGTGTATTTTGTAATGACACCATCTTTGGGTGCCTACAACTTATTGAATACATTTTATTAACTCTTTCTTACTGGATTTAAAAAAAAAAAAAAATCAATCCTGGCATTGAGTTTTACCTTTTTAATTTTTCGCCATGCAGCGTACAGTAAAAGTAACATGTTCACTTTATTCTGCGGGTCGGTACGGTTACGGTGATACCTCATTTATGTAATTTTTTTATGCGATACTAATTCTACAGAACAAAAACACATTTGGGGAAATAAATCAATGTTTTTTGCATCGCCATCTTCTGAGAGACGTAACATTTTTATTTTTCGGTTGACAGTGTTGGTTGAGGGCTTATTTTTTGTGGGACAATGTGCGCTTTTTATTGGCACTGTTGTGGGGTGCATATGACTTTTTGATCACTTTTTATAGCATATTTTGTAAGATGAGATGGCGAAAAATCATTACTTCTGGCAAGTTTTTTCCGTTTTTTTTTTCCGACGTTCACCGTGTACATGAAATATTATTACACTTTTATTGTACAGATTGTTACGGACGCGGCGATACCAAATATGCATTGTTTTTATTAATTTTTAAAGTTTTTTTATATAATTCATTTTCTATAGAAAAAAAAGATTTTGGGGCTTTATAACATTATTAATTTTTTTATACACTTTATTTTATTTTTTCACTTTTTTTTTTACTTTTTCATGTGTCCCTTTAGGACACTTGAATCAGTTGATGCTTTGATGAAAGCACCAACTGATTCTGTACAGTAGCTTGCAAGACATGAGCCTGCTCGTGTCCTGCAAGCTACAGAGGAAGTGAGCTGCATCGCTCACTTCCTCTATCGGTCGGCAGGATCAACCAGGTATGTGGGGGCTCTGGTAGTCTGGGGTCACTGGCCAGACCCCAGACTACCTTTTACTGCTATCGGCACCCCCCGATCTCGCCGCGGGGGGTGCCGATCGGGTTAACTTGTCGGCGGATCCCTTTCGATCGCGCCATGATGTTTCACGGCGCGATCGAAAGGGTTAAAACGTTATTGAGGAAGGGGTTAGGTGTTAGTAACCCTAACCCCTGCCCCCCCCCCCCCGCACCCCTCCCCCCGCCAACAAGGTACCTAAAGACCGGACGTATTTTGACAATAGTCCGATTTTTAGGTACCTGGACCGCAGGCCGTATATTTACGTACGGCGGTCCTTATGTGGTTAAAGGTTCACAGCAAATAAAAGTGTCCATACACAGCAATGATATCAAAACTAGCAGATTATGGCCGACTTTATGGGATTGGAGATGTTATAACTCTGACAGATGATGTTGGGGGAAATAAGGATTGGCCATGTTAAATTTCAATTTGCCTGATGCTTTGATCTTACAGAAGATAAGCCAATATCACAAGCGTCTCACAGGGACTTACCGCTCTGTATTAAGAGTTCATGCATGATCAGCTAAGCTAAGTGTGGATGTATATGATGTGGGACTGAGGAAATGGCAGAGGAGAAAGTGAGTATTCAGCTGACAGCTATTGAAGGGGTATAGACAACTTTAGATTTGGGCAAATGTGTTTCGGCAAAGAACTGCCTAATATTTGTGGCCACCTTCAGAGACACAGGTGAGACTGCACTATGCCATACATAGTCCCTATAGCTTTGTATGCAGCCATATGAAATCATGACACTTCTGTGGGTGCCATGTAACAACTTCTTACAGTTTTAAAAGTTCTTGAAATACATCTGTGGCCACAAGTCCTTACCCTGCATTCACATGAATGAGTTTCAAGAAGCCCCTCTCCTTGCAGGATGTTCAGGCTGGAAAACCAAGCACACAAACGGACAGAGTTTCATAGGAGAAACTCAGTCGTGTGAATTCAGGATTAAACATCTGTTTGGATGGCACTGTCCAGCAGCATAACATGAGGGATCAGATGCATCTGGGCCCAGGGGCCCTAGGCAGCCCATAAGATGTCTCTTCCCAATATGAGGAGACCAGAAATATCAAAAGCAACAGAAACGTTACAGATAAGAACCAACAGAAGGATGATCAGAGCACAAAAGGGGGTGTCCATCAGAAAACAAATAATGTGTAGTCACCCCCCTCTTCTACTACTGGCAGCTACCAGTATAAGTTCAATTTTTTTATGATTCCTAAACAATAGATGGCATTTTATGTATCAGAACAACCCCTTTAAAGTGTGAAAAGTGTAATTTTTCTTTATTCTTTAAACTTTTTACTTGTCTTTGGTCGCAATTATTGTTGTCAGAAGTGATTTGTGACATGCAGTATTGCCTTTGCTGATCTAATAAATGCGCTAATAGTCTCAGAGTGAATGGTCAGCTGTAGTTTGATAGATATGAGCTGTTGGTAAGATTCCTCGGCTTCTTATCATGCTGGTGTGCAACTATCTGCAATAAATTTCAATTTGCTGCATTTTCTGAAATCAAATTAGGAGTGGCAAAGCAAAAGATAAATTAGTTAATGCTGGGTACAGTATGTTTAATTGGCACAGTATGCCTCTGATCTGTATATTAATGAGATGTATTACATATTAACTAGATGAATGATTATCGCTTCTGACTGCCATAGGAAATGGCAGCATGGGTTTAAAGCACTTTAAATGAATGTCAAATGTTGCTATTTGAGATGGATTTACTGCAGATTATTGCTACACTTGTCTAAAGGATAATTCTTCTATTAATGTGTAAATGTGTGTGATAACTGACCTTCATTTATGCAGGAAGGTTTGGACACATAAGTGTAGAAAGCACAAGAAAAGAGAATGGTTTCTTAACTATTCCAATGATACCGTACAACCTGCACGCATAAGTAAAGTTCAGGAGTAACATATCGGTGTGTATTTGGTAAACTGCTCCATATACTCTGTTATATTTTATTTTCAGTACAAGTGAGAGTTGGTGGCTAAGGGCTCGTTCACATCTGCGCCCGGTCTCCATTCATACAGGTTTCCGTTTCCTGCACAAAACAGAGCAGGAGATGGAAAGCTGCAGGACTCTTTCATATCCATTCATTTGAATGGGTTTGAAAGATGGCTGGCTGTGAGCGCCGGTGAGCGTTTTATGCTCTCCGCCGCAAAACCGTTTTTTTTTAAATCGGACACAGAGTCAGACATGCAGTACTCTGTGTCTGGTTTAAAAAAAAACGATTTCGTGGCGGAGAGCATAAAACACTCACCGGCGCTCACGACCGGACCTGGTCTGACAGGTTTCCTTCTTCTGCATGCAGAAGCTGATAGCTAATGGTGGCGCGGAGAAGAAAAGGAAAGGTAGGAGACGAATAGCCTTTCTTAAGGCTATTCCGACCTGTTAGGGAGAAAAAATTGTGTTTAAAAGATAGGATCCCTTTAAGTACTTAAGTCCTTTTTACTCTTTAAGGCTGGGTCCTTATTCTTGCATAAATGCCTCTGCAAACTTTTTGTGAAAGTCGCTACTGGAAAAACCGTGATGCGTTGAAGCTGCATTTTTCCCACAGTGCTTTTTTTTTTTCTGTGGGGCCTTAACCTTGCATGTATCCTTCTCAATTATGTTCAGTGGTTGTATACTGTATATGGCCAATGTTTTAACTTTGTGGAAAGCTAAGAAGCAATACAAATGTTGTCCCTATTTTACCTTATTCATGTTTTGTTTAGCAGCTTTACAGCTTTGTGATACGCTCTTCTGCCCCTTCCACCCACAGAAACTTCTGTCTTTACTGAACATATGGGGTAACTTGTAATTATGGAAAGATACAAGTCACTAAACAAGAGTCACCATTTTAGTTAGACTCCTAATCAGAGGGTACACAAAACCATATCAGGAAACAGCAATAAAACCAGGTATTGAGAGCATTTGTTTGAGATAAAATGCTGAAAAGTATAATTAAGAAGAAATGCAACATGTCAGGCAATGTGTAATTACTGCTGATGGCCAAATACCAGTGTTTAGACTGCAAAGAATACCATGTAACAACATATTATGTGCCTGCATCAACAAGTTATGTTTCTCACATTTCTAAGAAAATGCAATGAAAGAATTTTTTTGAGAGGAGTCCTCAGTAGTTGATACCTTTTTTAATGGCTAACTTAAATTTTTTTTGATGACATATCGAGCTTTCGAGACTCTATAGAGGTCTCTTCATCAGGATGGTATAAAGAAATTGTGTTATACCATCCTGATGAAGAGACCTCTATAGAGTCTCGAAAGCTCGATATGTCATCAAAAAATTTTTTAAGTTAGCCATTAAAAAAGGTATCAACTACTGAGGACTTCCCTCAAAAAATTTCTTTCATTTGATATCCACTGGCTAACACGGTACAAAGACATTTTTTCTTAAGTAAATGCAGGCATCTTATTTATTTGTCAATATCATGTTATATTAGTGTGTGTATAAAATTTTGTGCAACTATTTGCGTAAGAATGCAAAGTAAGTGTAAATTAGGGATCAATTTAGAGGGTGTTCACACTTGCACTCGTGTCTGCTTGCCGGGTCTCTGTTCTATTCCCTGGAGAAACTGCATAGAGCATTCATTTGGGAAACCGCCAATGTCCATATGCAGCCTCTCCACGGGGAAACCTTTTTTTTTTGGACAGCATGTCCGACTTTTTGTCTAGCCAAAATAACCACTTTCCCTGTGGAGAGGCTGCATACGGACACCGGCAGTTTGCTTTTAAAACCCATTAAAATTAATGGGTTTTAAAACTGACCACTGGGAAGTCATTCCCTATCCAGTTTCTCCGGTGATTAGGATGGAGACCCAGTGGGCAGACACGGGCGCAAGTGTGAACACCCCCTTACTGGTATATAGCACTATGGGGGAATGTACCAAGTGGTGTATCCTATGATCCATGATCCCCTATATGCCACAACTACTTCTGACATGAAATAAAGGCCATGTCCCCTCCCTTAAAATCCTAGCATGTCCACATTTCAGAAAAGTTGCATTTTTTTTCCTTTATTTCAATCTCTGGCATAAACGTGTTGATAAATTCCCCCTCTATGTTTTTCCAACAATATGGCCTAACAATTTTATGCGTCAAAAAATTAGGCCTTAGGCACTTGGTTTGTGCAAAGACTGTATGGGACTGTATCCATACCATCTGTGAAGATAGCCACCTTTCCCCATGCCTGAAGTCCCCAAGCCATGACCTCAGACAATATCCTGACACTGGTCCTTGTATCACAACCTTAAATAGGAGTGAGAGGACCTACTGCTTTAAGCAGTAGACAACCGGCTCTGATGCCTCCGATCGGTCCCCGGACCGATCGGAGGCATTAACCCCTCCGGCGCTGCTGTCAAAGGCGCCGGAGGCGCCATTTTCCCGGCGGCCATTTTGGCAGGGATCGCCGGCTCCTGGAGCATGCTCCAGGGCCGACCCCCCGTTGCCATGACAGCCGGGAGCCTTGTTAAAGGCTCCCAGCCGGTCTGCAAATTCTCTCTTTTGCAGGCTGGTGTATACAGCCTGCAAAAGAGATGATGATTTTTTGCAATGCATTGCAATGCATTAGCATTGTAATGCATTGCATTAGTGATCAGACCCCCTGGGGTTCAACACCCCTAGGGGGTCTAATAAATGCAAAAAAAAATAAAAAAAAAGTAAAAAAAAATATAAAAAAATATAAAAAGTATTAAAAGTTCAAATCACCCCCCTTTCCCTAGAACAAATATAAAAGTAGTTAAAAACTGTGAAACATATACATGTTAGGTATCCCCGCGTCCGAAATCGCCCACTCTACAAATCTACACAAATATTTTTCCTGTTCGGTAAACGCCGTAGCAGGAAAAATAGTCAAAAGTGCCAAACCGCCGTTTTTTCACTGTTTTAATTCTGATAGAAATTTGAATAAAAAGTGATCAAAGCAATAACATTTCCCGAAAATGGTAGAACTAAAAAGTACACCCGGCCCCGCAAAAAAAGATGCCCTATGCATCCCCGTACACGGACGTATAAAAAAGTTACGGCCGTCGGAATATGGCGACTTTTAGAAAAAAAATTTTTTAACACCGTTTTGGAATTTTTTTTAGGGGTCAAAATGTAAATAAAACCATATAAATTTGGTATCCCTGGAGCCGTACCGAAACACAGAATACAGGGGACATGTTATTTTGGCTGCACAGTGAACGCCGTAAAACCAAAGCCCGTAAGAAAGTCGCAGAAATGCATTTTTTCTTCAAATCCACCCCATTCTGAATTTTTTTCCTGCTTCCCAGTACATTATATAGAATAATTAATGGTGGCATCATGAAGAAAAAATTGTCCCGCAAAAATTAAGACCTCATATGGCTCTGGGAGCGGAGAAATAAAAAAGTTATGGGGTTTAGAAGGAGGGGAGTCAAAAACGAAAAACGAAAATCAAAAAATGCCATCGGCGGGAAGGGGTTAAAGAAGAGATTTTTAAACAAGAGATTTGCATCTTTACCTGAGAGTTGAAGAATTCTCTTTCAGTTGACAAGTATGGCTATGGGTAATCCATGTGCTGCTGCTTTGTGTCTCCACATAGTACTGTATTATTCTCACTTAGCAGCATCCCATGATTTTTTTTCTGTCTGATACTGTATGCTGGTTCATCTAAGTTATCTCAACTGCTATGCTAGGGAACATAAAGGGGGTTAATGGCTGACAGTCTGCTCCTCCTTCTCACTAGGCATGCATATCCCAAAACTCCCATTAGTGCCCAACTACATGCTATAATGTCCTATTGGGACCACCATACAGTATAATGTGGCAATGCAATGTGTGACAGGTTCTAGTGTTGCAAAATACTGTGTAATGAGCATTATTGAGGCATAATACAGTATAATGCTCCTTACTTGGCCTCCACCCGCTATAATGCTTCTGAGCACTGCCACTCAGATCTCACTCTAAGCTTAGGGAGAAGGGGTTGGGAGATGACAGTTGGGAGACAGCAGTCTAGATAGTTGGTGGCCAGGGTCCAAGTCCGGACCACAGTCTGCCAGCTGCAGTATGGAGAGTGTGGCCCTCTCACTCCTGCCCTACACTTATCTGATAGATAAGGGTGGAACTGGAAGGGGATGAGCTGGAAAAAATGCAGTTGTATCATTTTATAAGAAAGATTTGTTTTTATGGCTTTCATCTTTATTCTGTAGTTCAGTATATTCACAGTAATACCGAATTGAAACTGTTTTTGTAGTTTTTATAATACATTTAACAGAATTAAACTTTAAAAAATGTTTTTTGCTTCGCCAAACTCTAACACCTATAACTTATTTAAGTATCTGTGTACAGAGCTGTGTAAGGGTGCATCCACACGGACTAATGTGCCGCGTGACCTGGCACATATACGCCGTGTGAGATTTTGAGCGCTGTATATGCTCCGATTGATTTGGGAACCTGGATCGTATACGCCACGTTATTTTGCGGCCGTGATTTTGCGGGCGCAAAATCACGGCCGTAAAATAGCGCAGCGTATACGAGACTAACTCCCATTGAAATCAATGGGAGCGTATACAGCGCTCAAAATCTCACATGGTGTATATGTGCCAGGTCACACGGCACGTTACTCCGTGTGAATGCACCCTAAGGGATCTTTTTTGTGAGACTAATGTCATTTTTGTTGTTGCCTTTATGAAATACATACAAGATTTTATGTTTGATCAATTTTATTAAGGATTTTTCTAATTTTATTTGATTATTTGGGGGGAAAACGTGAATGAAAAACATTTTTATTTCATTATACTGTTATATTTAAATATTTTGAGCATTTTTTTTAATGTAGATTGTGAGCCCCACATAGAGCTCACAATGTACATTTTTTTCCCTATTAGTATGTCTTTGGAATATGGGATGGAAATCCATGCAAACACGGGGAGGAGATACAAACTCCTTGCAGATGTTTTTTTTGCCCTTGGCGGTATTTGAGTACCAGGACTCCAGTGCTGCAAGGCTGTAGTGCTAACCACTGAGCCACCGTATGGCCCAACTTTGAGCATTTTTAGATGCAACAATACCTAAAACGTTACCTGCACAATACCTGTACTTATTTTTATTTACAAAATGGTGAAAGGGGATTATTTGCATTTTTTTATATTTTCCCTAGGCAATTCACTCAAACTGTAATAAAGTTCCTAAAAATTGATAATACAGTTTTGTTGAAAGAACATTTATTTTGTGCTTTTTTTTAAAACTAAAATCCGTATAGATGATATATGAAGGATATAAAAGCAGAAAGCAATGGTTTACATAGACTCTAACTAGACTTTGTATCTGACTACAAAGAAATCCAGGATCCTAAGGATAACCAATCTGCACAATTTTCAGATAATAGTTACATGGTTTAACAGTTGTTACCAATTGATACTCTTATTGAAGCCTGGCAGGAAATACTGTAGAGTCTCTCTAATATATTGGTTTGCCTATGCTTCCCACAAGAGTCATCTGTCTTCATTGTATATGACCTTCAGTGAGATCGCTGCTCCCCCTGGTGATGTATTTTGTTATTTGTGCAGAAATGCTTTTTACTTACTGCAATGTGCAGAAAGCATGTCTATGGTTTCAGGAGTGCAATAACTGACATAAGGTAGTGACATAAAAACATGACATGGCACTACACTAGCAGGAGGTATTGTCAGATATAGAGTACAAGACATTGAAATGACAATCTGGATTGTGTCACATTTTATAAGCACAATTAAAAAGAGTTTTACTTAAAGAGAGATTAGTAGCAGTCACCAAGTCTCCATCTGGCCATTAAGTAAAGGATTGTAATGTGAAGAACATTAACCTTCATGACTGTGAGCTGTAGGTTACTGTGTTTCACATGAATAAAATGACTTTACTAAATTGATATTGCACCTATGTGGAGACTTTTACACGTAATGGGGTAAGATATAAGGGTCTATTTTATAAAGATAACTTGCAGCCAACTATTAACCCCTTAAGTACTAAGTCTTAATAGTCAGTAACAAAGCACTCAAATAAAAAACATTTTTTTGCTTCACGTTTGAAAATGAGCCTGTGTGTAATGTTAGTGAATAGGTTACTGACAGCTTTATTGTGAAGTTATGTGCTTCCCTCTAAAGCACTGCACTGACCTCCTCTCTTCTCTGATGTACACACGCAAGGTTTCCTATTTGAACAGGATGTCAAACTCATACTGCACTCTCTAAAACAATGACAAAACCTGTTTATAAATATTGTTCAGGCTTTCATAAATCTGTCTCACTGCGACACACCAATATTCTGGCTCTCTTCCCATGCAACAAAATTCTGGCTTATTTTCCTGATGCCACAGAAAGATCTGTCTCCATTTGGTGTGGGCCAAAGTTCAGACTCAATAGTATCTTCAACTAAGTTTTTGCCATTCTAGACCGGGGCTCCACATAGCAATAACACAGCATTTATGCTGCATTTTACAGCACCTACATAGTGGATGGGATTCTGGCTAATCCCATTAACACATTGCAGACAAAAAGCTGCAGTGTAAAAGCTGCGTTTTAAAAACCACCTGCATTTTTTTTAAATCTCACTATGTCAATTGTACCTTCCGATTTCCGTATAGGTATAATAGGGACAGGAAGTCTGCAAGGTAAAACTCTGCAAAAATGCAATGAAAAACGCTGCAGAAAAAAGGGCTCTGCAGTGCTTTTTTGCTATGTCTTGCTTAGTGAGACCTTATCCCTAAAATTTTGTATACTTGGGCAAGAAAATCTGCACCATATTTGTTATTTTCTGTGTCATATGTTTGTCGTAAAGTTAGACGCTTTTAAACCACGCCCATTCGTGTGGACATTATTCAGAAGTTTTGAGCCAGTCATATTTCTGTTCTTTCTGGTGCACACTGTTCCTAAATAGAGATGAGCGAACACTAAAATGTTCGAGGTTCGAAATTCGATTCGAACAGCCGCTCACTGTTCGAGTGTTCGAATGGGTTTCGAACCCCATTATAGTCTATGGGGAACATAAACTCGTTAAGGGGGAAACCCAAATTCGTGTCTGGAGGGTCACCAAGTCCACTATGACACCCCAGGAAATGATACCAACACCCTGGAATGACACTGGGACAGCAGGGGAAGCATGTCTGGGGGCATAAAAGTCACTTTATTTCATGGAAATCCCTGTCAGTTTGCGATTTTCGCAAGCTAACTTTTCCCCATAGAAATGCATTGGCCAGTGCTGATTGGCCAGAGTACGGAACTCGACCAATCAGCGCTGGCTCTGCTGGAGGAGGCGGAGTCTAAGATCGCTCCACACCAGTCTCCATTCAGGTCCGACCTTAGACTCCGCCTCCTCCGGCAGAGCCAGCGCTGATTGGCCGAAGGCTGGCCAATGCATTCCTATGCGAATGCAGACTTAGCAGTGCTGAGTCAGTTTTGCTCAACTACACATCTGATGCACACTCGGCACTGCTACATCAGATGTAGCAATCTGATGTAGCAGAGCCGAGGGTGCACTAGAACCCCTGTGCAAACTCAGTTCACGCTAATAGAATGCATTGGCCAGCGCTGATTGGCCAATGCATTCTATTAGCCCGATGAAGTAGAGCTGAATGTGTGTGCTAAGCACACACATTCAGCACTGCTTCATCAAGCCAATACAATGCATTAGCCAGTGCTGATTGGCCAGAGTACGGAATTCGGCCAATCAGCGCTGGCCAATGCATTCTATTAGCCCGATGAAGTAGAGCTGAATGTGTGTGCTAAGCACACACATTCAGCACTGCTTCATCAAGCCAATACAATGCATTAGCCAGTGCTGATTGGCCAGAGTACGGAATTCGGCCAATCAGCGCTGGCTCTGCTGGAGGAGGCGGAGTCTAAGATCGCTCCACACCAGTCTCCATTCAGGTCCGACCTTAGACTCCGCCTCCTCCGGCAGAGCCAGCGCTGATTGGCCGAAGGCTGGCCAATGCATTCCTATGCGAATGCAGACTTAGCAGTGCTGAGTCAGTTTTGCTCAACTACACATCTGATGCACACTCGGCACTGCTACATCAGATGTAGCAATCTGATGTAGCAGAGCCGAGGGTGCACTAGAACCCCTGTGCAAACTCAGTTCACGCTAATAGAATGCATTGGCCAGCGCTGATTGGCCAATGCATTCTATTAGCCCGATGAAGTAGAGCTGAATGTGTGTGCTAAGCACACACATTCAGCACTGCTTCATCAAGCCAATACAATGCATTAGCCAGTGCTGATTGGCCAGAGTACGGAATTCGGCCAATCAGCGCTGGCTCTGCTGGAGGAGGTGGAGTCTAAGGTCGGACCTGAATGGAGACTGGTGTGGAGCGATCTTAGACTCCGCCTCCTCCAGCAGAGCCAGCGCTGATTGGCCGAATTCCGTACTCTGGCCAATCAGCGCTGGCCAATGCATTCTATTAGCCCGATGAAGTAGAGCTGAATGTGTGTGCTAAGCACACACATTCAGCACTGCTTCATCACGCCAATACAATGCATTAGCCAGTGCTGATTGGCCAGAGTACGGAATTCGGCCAATCAGCGCTGGCTCTGCTGGAGGAGGCGGAGTCTAAGATCGCTCCACACCAGTCTCCATTCAGGTCTGACCTTAGACTCCGCCTCCTCCGGCAGAGCCAGCGCTGATTGGCCGAAGGCTGGCCAATGCATTCCTATGCGAATGCAGACTTAGCAGTGCTGAGTCAGTTTTGCTCAACTACACATCTGATGCACACTCGGCACTGCTACATCAGATGTAGAAATCTGATGTAGCAGAGCCGAGGGTGCACTAGAACCCCTGTGCAAACTCAGTTCACGCTAATAGAATGCATTGGCCAGCGCTGATTGGCCAATGCATTCTATTAGCCCGATGAAGTAGAGCTGAATGTGTGTGCTAAGCACACACATTCAGCACTGCTTCATCAAGCCAATACAATGCATTAGCCAGTGCTGATTGGCCAGAGTACGGAATTCGGCCAATCAGCGCTGGCCAATGCATTCTATTAGCCCGATGAAGTAGAGCTGAATGTGTGTGCTAAGCACACACATTCAGCACTGCTTCATCAAGCCAATACAATGCATTAGCCAGTGCTGATTGGCCAGAGTACGGAATTCGGCCAATCAGCGCTGGCTCTGCTGGAGGAGGCGGAGTCTAAGGTCGGACCTGAATGGAGACTGGTGTGGAGCGATCTTAGACTCCGCCTCCTCCAGCAGAGCCAGCGCTGATTGGCCGAATTCCGTACTCTGGCCAATCAGCACTGGCTAATGCATTGTATTGGCGTGATGAAGCAGTGCTGAATGTGTGTGCTTAGCACACACATTCAGCTCTACTTCATCGGGCTAATAGAATGCATTGGCCAGCGCTGATTGGCCGAATTCCGTACTCTGGCCAATCAGTGCTGGCCAATGCATTCTATTAGCTTGATGAAGCAGAGTGTGCACAAGGGTTCAAGCGCACCCTCGGCTCTGATGTAGCAGAGCCGAGGCTGCACAAGGGTTCAAGCGCACCCTCGGCTCTGATGTAGGAGAGCCGAGGGTGCACTTGAACCCTTGTGCACCCTCAGCTCTGCTACATCAGAGCCGAGGGTGCGCTTGAACCCTTGTGCACACTCTGCTTCATCAAGCTAATAGAATGCATTGGCCAGCGCTGATTGGCCAATGTATTCTATTAGCCTGATGAAGTAGAGCTGAATGTGTGTGCTAAGCACACACATTCAGCTCTACTTCATCGGGCTAATAGAATGCATTGGCCAGCGCTGATTGGCCAGAGTACGGAACTCGACCAATCAGCGCTGGCTCTGCTGGAGGAGGCGGAGTCTAAGATCGCTCCACACCAGTCTCCATTCAGGTCCGACCTTAGACTCCGCCTCCTCCAGCAGAGCCAGCGCTGATTGGCCGAATTCCGTACTCTGGCCAATCAGCACTGGCTAATGCATTGTATTGGCGTGATGAAGCAGTGCTGAATGTGTGTGCTTAGCACACACATTCAGCTCTACTTCATCGGGCTAATAGAATGCATTGGCCAATCAGCGCTGGCCAATGCATTCTATTAGCGTGAACTGAGTTTGCACAGGGGTTCTAGTGCACCCTCGGCTCTGCTACATCAGATTGCTACATCTGATGTAGCAGTGCCGAGTGTGCATCAGATGTGTAGTTGAGCAAAACTGACTCAGCACTGCTAAGTCTCTGCATTCGCATAGGAATGCATTGGCCAGCCTTCGGCCAATCAGCGCTGGCTCTGCCGGAGGAGGCGGAGTCTAAGGTCGGACCTGAATGGAGACTGGTGTGGAGCGATCTTAGACTCCGCCTCCTCCAGCAGAGCCAGCGCTGATTGGTCGAGTTCCGTACTCTGGCCAATCAGCGCTGGCCAATGCATTCTATTAGCCCGATGAAGTAGAGCTGAATGTGTGTGCTTAGCACACACATTCAGCTCTACTTCATCAGGCTAATAGAATACATTGGCCAATCAGCGCTGGCCAATGCATTCTATTAGCTTGATGAAGCAGAGTGTGCACAAGGGTTCAAGCGCACCCTCGGCTCTGATGTAGCAGAGCTGAGGGTGCACAAGGGTTCAAGTGCACCCTCGGCTCTCCTACATCAGAGCCGAGGGTGCGCTTGAACCCTTGTGCAGCCTCGGCTCTGCTACATCAGAGCCGAGGGTGCGCTTGAACCCTTGTGCACACTCTGCTTCATCAAGCTAATAGAATGCATTGGCCAGCACTGATTGGCCAGAGTACGGAATTCGGCCAATCAGCACTGGCCAATGCATCCCTATGGGAAAAAGTTTATCTCACAAAAATCACAATTACACACCCGATAGAGCCCCAAAAAGTTATTTTTAATAACATTCCCCCCTAAATAAAGGTTATCCCTAGCTATCCCTGCCTGTACAGCTATCCCTGTCTCATAGTCACAAAGTTCACATTCTCATATGACCCGGATTTGAAATCCACTATTCGTCTAAAATGGAGGTCACCTGATTTCGGCAGCCAATGACTTTTTCCAATTTTTTTCAATGCCCCCAGTGTCGTAGTTCCTGTCCCACCTCCCCTGCGCTGTTATTGGTGCAAAAAAGGCGCCAGGGAAGGTGGGAGGGGAATCGAATTTTGGCGCACTTTACCACGTGGTGTTCGATTCGATTCGAACATGGCGAACACCCTGATATCCGATCGAACATGTGTTCGATAGAACACTGTTCGCTCATCTCTATTCCTAAATATTTCTTAAAATCTGGGCACCATCATTTTTGTTGCAGAAAAGTGTTATGCTTCTATGGATAACTATGTGCTGCTCTCCGCTATCAGCCACCTGCATATGTGAGGAAGGCGCATGCAGTCTATTGCCTTACTAACAACCAACTCCATGTGTCAGGAAAATATAATCAACCAGCTCCATAAGTCAAGAAGGCAATTATAGTTATTCATCACCTACATGTGTAAGTAAGATGAATAGTACTGATCACAAACAGTTAAATAGGACTTTTCACCTCCTGGAGCACATGCGGTGTAATACATGAATTCAGCGCACTATCGGCTTTCACGTTTTGTGCCCGTTACCGGCACCGATAGCTCCTCACTGTCAGAAGGGCGTTTCTGACAGTCTCTCAGGAACAGCCTTCCTCACAGTAGTGTCTATTGCGCTGTACTGTGAAATGGGGCGTTTCTTACTGCCCAGCCATGATGCTGTGTGGTAAGGAATGTCCCCCGTACTCGTCTATGGATGAGTACTGTCAGGAGGAGGTGAGGAGGAGTTCCTCACCGCTCTCCCGGTACAGTGCAATAGATGCTTCTGTGAGGAAAGGCATTCTTGACTGACTGTCAGAAACACCC
Source organism: Leptodactylus fuscus (assembly GCF_031893055.1). Taxonomy (NCBI): domain Eukaryota; kingdom Metazoa; phylum Chordata; class Amphibia; order Anura; family Leptodactylidae; genus Leptodactylus; species Leptodactylus fuscus. The sequence goes on from NC_134269.1 coordinate 126,077,607, forward strand.
TTCTGACAGTGAAGAGCTACAGTACCAGCACTGACAGCACTTCAGCAGGGACTCAGAATGTGAAAGCCAATAGCACGCTGAATTCAGTGCACTGTCGGCTCTCTAGCGGTGTATAAAACCGCATGTGCCCCAGATGGTGAAAGTTCCTCTTTAAAATGATTTCCAAATCACAGTACAGCTAATAAACCCATAAAAGCCATGATGAAAACATACAAATGCATAACATTACCTCCATTATTAACTACCAAGAAAAACACACTTCATATCATGGAAATACTACTCCTGGCACATGTGTGCCTGAGGCTTGATTTACTTGTGTCTCTATGCTTTCTACTTGTTCACATCTATCATCATGTATATATAGCTGGTTACACATGTATCATTATTATGATTATATATATGTATAATTATTATCACTGAATTAATATTTGGTACTTCCTGCACTTTATATGGAAATTGTGAAGGGATCCTCTGCTCACTTTTAGTGGGAGGGTTACTTTGTGGCAGTCCTTCCTCTGTTTGTCTCCCTTTGTGTTGTATGTTTTTTACTTTTATCATTATTTGATATTTAGTAAATATAAATTTCTATCTTTTATTATATTTTGATCTCATATTTTTTTCTTTTTCGGTAATGTCCTTATATTGGTTTTGAGACTTATTTGCTTTATTTAGGGTATATAATTTGGTTTCATTTCATCAAATTGTGTTGGTTCTGGAGTTTGCCGGATTGAGATATTTCCAGGAGATGTTGGTTCCTTCTTACCATTTGTCTCATCTTCAGTAGGATCATCTTTCTCTTCATGGTTGTCACTTGTTGTGTTAGACATAAATTGGACTACCCCTTGTAACATCCTTATTCGTTCAGAGTTCTGCGCCATCCTCCGGCCACATGGTACGGCATGGGAGCCTTGTTTACTTATGATCCCCTGTTCCTGCACCTCCTGTTGTATTCTGTGTTAGCACAGCTGAGAGTTTTTTTTCAATGTATCAGTCCAGTCAGTACTCTGAGTTCCCTCTGCTTTGCTAAGAGTTAACGTTAGTTGCTCCATGACTGACAGCTCACCTTCCAATCACGTTTGGGGCTGATTCCGGGTTTCCCATATACAGCCCATTAGTCCACACATGGGTGCTTGCTATTAGTCTCTTTTAGTGTGCTAGCGTATTACTTTGTTCTTTGATTATCTGTATTCTGACCTTGGCTTTGACCTTGTTGACTATTCTTCTTGATTCCGATTTTGTATCTAGTTGCCCATCTAATTCTGTCTCTTTGGCTAGTTTGACCTTCTGTCCTTGTTGTTTGTCTTGTCTGCGTTCAATGTTAAACTTATGATAGGAAGGGACCGTCGCCCACTTGTCTTCCACTGTTTAGTATGGACTTCCGGGTGGGTCTAGCATCAGGGGTCACTGTCCCTGTCTTTCCTCCTCCTTCCAGGCTCCAGCAGAAGCTACTGATGAATTGCTTGACAGGCAATGCCATAACTCCCCTATAATTAAATATACATGACATTTGGTTCAATTTGTGAAAATGTAACACCCGGATTATACCGTGATATCTATCAAACTGAAATGTACCATTCTATTATAGTGGATAACACCAGGTTGAATGTACATCATAGTTACTGTATCAACTGCCATTGCTATTAAAATATAAAAATATTTATCATATACTTTTGCAATTACATTAACATGTAATGGTGGCAAAACAAGCGAGATGTCACAAAGCAAGGCAAATTTATATTTGCAATAAAGTGTAAGTTTTGCTAGGTTGTCATTAGTTCTTGCTCTCTATCGTCTGGGTCTGTCGGGGGACCCGAACAATGAAAAAGCAGCCCAATAAAAGTGTGGCTACACGCAAAGCCTGACAGACCCCATTCACTATAGTGATGGTTTTCAAATTGAAAGCAGTAGAGAAAAAAGTTCTCTGGAAGAATCTGTGAATCTGCCTCAGCATGCAAAGGCCAAGATGACAGCAAACTGGGTACATTTACTTTTGCAATAACATTAGCATAATGTTTTAGAACACTTATTCTAAAGATGACAATATTTTCTTATTGCTTGGAACAACACAGTACATTTGCATGTTTTGTTCCAAGTGTCAATGTGGTGATATCTTCTAGTAATCATGCATTTACCATAGAGAATGCAAATCACTATCTTCACATTTAGAAGACAGTAGTTTGGAAAAATTACCCAAATTGTAGCATGAAGACAACACAATTGAATTGGTATGTACTGGGTATTCATTATACTCTACATTAGAACTGTACACATAATTTTTTTAAAGTCCCAGAAGTCAACATCTAATGGCACAAAATGTTATTTTCTTGTGAGTACGATATAAAAGCCATTAAACTCCCATCATAGTCCCTAATAATATATGCACTAATTCTAATTTATTCACAAAATGATAAAGGAGATTAAACTGTGATCAGGGACAGGTCAAAGGACGTATGCAAAAATACTCATAAATAAATTCTCTCAGTGCACACAACTGTCATGAGGTGCTTGAATATCTTTCTTGAAAATAACAAGAAATATGTTAAGGTTATTAGATGTCTGGAGAATGTTGATCCATGAATTTATTCTAAAATGTATGTGGAAAGGAATGTTTGCTGCTTTTTGCTATGTGGGGCCTTAGCTTCAGGGTAAGGCCACATGTAACAGGCTGCAGTGAAAAGTGCTGCAGGGAAAACTGTGAAACGCATTGTGGTTTTGCCGCAGCGCTTTTGACAGAGTCCGCAAGGTTTTGCTCTGCTAACTTTCTGCTTTATAGCGTTTCCGTAGGTATAATTGATATGCTGTGACTTCCAAAAACACAACAATTTTGGAAATCGCAGCATTTCTGCTGTGCTTATTTTTCTGCAATGTGTGTATGGATTTGTGTTAGAATCCCATCCACTTTGCAGGGACTTAAAGCGGGGGGCGTTTACGCCATGTGAGGCCCTGGCCTAAAGTTTTCTTAGACATTAATAGAATATGATTGGAGGTCTGCCCACTGGTATCCTCACCGACCAGCTGATATAACATACTATGGCAGAAAAGGTTCATACATGGTGCAGTGGTCCAGTGTATTACTTCAGCTTTTACCTCTTTATTTTAATGAGAGAAAGCTGAAGTATCATTCTGGTCACTTCACAATGTATGGAGCTATTCTGTTTTCTAGTTGCTATGGCCCCTTTAATTAATCAATTGGTGGGGGTGCTGGGAGTCAGACTGCAACAAATCTGATATTGTCGAATTATCCTGGAGACTCAGTTTAATTTACAGCTAGCTGGCTATAGGGCATGCAGAGATCCATTTTATATCAGGAGTCAAGAAATAACTGTCTTCAGATGGCAGCTTGGAGGTTTAAAGGGTGTTCCAGTTTACACAAATAAATGTTATTTTTTTGTATTTTTTTTTTTAAACATCACAGGCCTCTTGCTTTTCTCTATCTACACAGCCCCTATTGGACAAACCAACACCAGATTTGGCTTCCGGTACCATCTTTATGCTGATAACACAACTATATACCTCATCCTGTGACATCACGCCAACACTAATACAGGACACCAGTGACACTCTCTGCTGTCTCAAATACAGTCCTATGAAAAAGTTTGGGCACCCCTATTAATCTTAATCATTTTTAGTTCTAAATATTTTGGTGTTTATAACAGCCATTTCAGTTTGATATATCTAATAACTGATGGACACAGTAATATTTCAGGATTGAAATGAGGTTTATTGTACTAACAGAAAATGTGCAATATGCATTAAACCAAAATTTGACCGGTGCAAAAGTATGGGCACCTCAACAGAAAAGTGACATTAATATTTAGTAGATCCTCCTTTTGCAAAGATAACAGCCTCTAGTCGCTTCCTGTAGCTTTTAATCAGTTCCTGGATCCTGGATAAAGGTATTTTGGACAAACAATTCAAGTTCAGTTAAGTTAGATGGTCGCCGAGCATGGACAGCCCGCTTCAAATCATCCCACAGATGTTCAATGATATTCAGGTCTGGGGACTGGGATGGCCATTCCAGAACATTGTAATTGTTCCTCTGCATGAATGCCTGAGGATTTGGAGCGGTGTTTTGGATCATTGTCTTGCTGAAATATCCATCCCCGGCGTAACTTCAACTTCGTCACTGATTCTTGAACATTATTCTCAAGAATCTGCTGATACTGAGTGGAATCCATGCGACTCTCAACTTTAACAAGATTCCCGATGCCGGCATTGGCCACACAGCCCCAAAGCATGATGGAACCTCCACCAAATTTTACAGTGGGTAGCATGTGTTTTTCTTGGAATGCTGTTTCTTTTTGGACGCCATGCATAACGCCTTTTTTTATAACCAAACAACTCAATTTTTGTTTCCAAAATGAAGCTGCCTTGTCCAAATGTGCTTTTTCATACCTCAGGCAACTCTATTTGTGGCGTACGTGCAGAAACGGCTTCTTTCTCATCACTCTCCCATACAGCTTCTATTTGTGCAAAGTGCGCTGTATAGTTGACCGATGCACAGTGACACCATCTGCAGCAAGATGATGCTGCAGCTCTTTGGAGGTGGTCTGTGGATTGTCCTTGACTGTTCTCACCATTCTTCTTCTCTGCCTTTCTGATATTTTTCTTGGCCTGCCACTTCTGGGCTTAACAAGAACTGTCCCTGTGGTCTTCCATTTCCTTACTATGTTCCTCACAGTGGAAACTGACAGGTTAAATCTCTGAGACAACTTTTTGTATCCTTCCCCTGAACAACTATGTTGAACAATCTTTGTTTTCAGATCATTTGAGAGTTGTTTTGAGTAGCCCATGATGCCACTCTTCAGAGGAGATTCAAATAGGAGATCAACTTGCAATTGGCCACCTTAAATACCTTTTCTTATGATTGGATACATCTGGCTATGAAGTTCAAAGCTCACTGAGGTTACAAAACCAATTTTGTGCTTCAGTAAGTCAGTAAAAAGTAGTTAGGGGAATTCAAATCAATAAAATGATAAGGGTGCCCATACTTTTGCACCAGTCAAATTTTGGTTTAATGCATATTGCACATTTTCTGTTAGTACAATAAACCTCATTTCAATCCTGAAATATTACTGTGTCCATCAGTTATTAGATATATCAAACTGAAATGGCTGTTGCAAACACCAAAATATTTAGAACAAAAAATGATTAAGATTAATAGGGGTGCCCAAACTTTTTCATAGGACTGTATCATGTCTTTCCTTTTCTGAAACTGAATCTCTCAAAGACTGAACTACTGCTGTTTCCACCATCTAACAGACTTAACCCTGATATGTGGATTTCAGTCTCTGGCCTTACTGTAACTCCTAGGCAGCTTGCCCACTGCCTTGGGGTTATGTTTGACTCCGTCACCCTCCATATCAAATCACTTGCCCACTCATGTCACCTTCACCTCAAAAACATCTCTACAATACACCCTTTCTTTACCACAGAATCATTAAAGACACTAATTGTCGGTCTGATTCACTCTTGCCTTGACTACTGTAACTCCTTACTAATCGGTCTTTCCCTTACTAAACTCTCCCCTCTACAATCTATTCCGAATGCAGCGGCCAGGCTCATCTACCAGGCTAGACGCTACAGTGATGCCTCTGGTCTGTGTCAGTCGCTACATTGGCTGCCTATTTATTATAGAATAAAATATAAAGTTATCACCCTCATCCACAAGGCTCTCCATAATGCCGCACCTCCCTACATTCCCTCCCTCATCTCTGTCTACCGCCCAACCCGTGTTCTCTGCTCATTCAATGACCTAAGACTTACATCCTCTATCATCAGAACCCCCCACTCCCATGTCCAAGACTTCTCCGACTTCTCCAATTCTCTGGAATGCTCTATCCTGGACAATCAGATCAACTCCCAATTTCTATAACTTCAAGGGAATCCTAAAGACACCTCCTTTCACACGGGCCTATCACAATTCCTAATGTAAACCCTTTTGCATTTAGAATCCCTAAAACTAACCTGCCTTTGTTCACACTCCCACATTACAATACAAGACATGACGCCATATTGGACTGTAACCTTATATGTTCAGGTACTATCTGCACATTAAAGGATTCAACTGGTGACTGGCTCATACACCTTTATTTACAGTATATGTGTAATGACAGTAACCTCTATCACATATAGTTGGACCTGTGTATAAACAATGCTACCTCCTATAACGCACCTGCTACCTCTGCCTCATAGATTGTAAGCTCTTGCGAGCAGGGCCCTCATTCCCATTGTGGGAACTGACTTATTACTCTGTAATGTCTCTTTTTGTCTGTACTTCAACCCTACAATTTGCAAAGTGCTGCGGAATATGTTGGCGCTGGACTTGGTGGAGGTGATGAAAAGTCCTCTTTACGTTATCCAGTTTTACCTTACTTTCTGCATTGTGCTGTACAGTACACATAGCATAAGTTTTTTCCTAATATTAAAGGGGTTATCCAAATTCCAAAAAATATCTTCAAATACATTCACAGCAATGCTAAGTACTCACTGTACCTTGTGCACCTTTTCCTTGGCTTTATTCTACTTGCTGCTTCTTGTAACACTGTTATTTCCATGAAGTAAATCTGTCAAAAAACTACATTTCCCATGACTCTTCTATCTGCTCTCTATTACAATGTTCATATGCTGCTGTGATGTTTTGTTTGCTGGTTGACACTGCTCACAGGGAGGGGTAGTGAGCTTACAAAAGAATCTTCACAGCTGAGTTCATTGACCTGAAAATAACTCATATAAACGGTGCTGAATTTAAACAGGATATAAATTAGGGCATTTTTTGTATTGATATATCCTTGCACAACAACAAAAAAAAAACTGAATAACCCTTTTAAATTGGCCATTATCTGTTGGATTATATCACTACCCTGTTTGCCCGAAAATATCCCCTGACAAAACCTTCCTGGGGTCCCAGAGATGCAAAATCTGCCCCTGAGTAATATCATTTACTAATATTAGATACCTTAAGCACTGCCCATCCAACCTTCTCTATAAATAGATGGAGAGTCAACAAGCAAGTCCATCATTGCTGTCCATTGAATAGCAACACAGTTTACACTATGAATGTGTTCTCTAGCCATTTGCATTGTTAGTCACTGGAGGCCTCTCATGGACGTGCCAGGTCACATGACATCCATCAGGCCATCTATGTATGGATGCAGCACTGGAGCTCCTGGAACACAACATACATGGAAGAGATGGTAATATTGTCTCCTGTCCACAGGTTTGGAGTTACAATGACAGCTGAATGTAGCAGTTCTTCCCTGTTTCTGTGATTTCCATTGAGGTAACCATTGTAACAAAATTTAGAGAAACAGCATAGCTCACTGTTCTATGTTGGTTCCTTGACTGCTGTTTGCCTCTATGGGAGTTATGGATACAGCATAGAACAATTGCATTTGGCTGTTAAAATAATTAGCTTTAAAAAAATCTTTATTTGTACATTGATATTGTAAATTATTCTTCGATAATACACTTTTATATATACTATCCATTTCCTAATCTGTGGATATGATCAGCATAATATTTTGCTAGTCTGTGCCGGTTTTTGACATGTCTTGATGTGATATTTTGCTAAGTAAGTGACATCCATCTCTGCAGTAAGATACAAAGGGCAGCATTAAGCAGCAAGTTCAACACCAGCAGCAAGTATTGATAATCAGCATGGAATTGGAAAAATGCCCAAGTAAATCCTAACATAATAATGGCATATATTTTGGTGCTTACTGTAATGATAAAAATATGTAAACTCAAAATGGAAATATAAGTAATGCTACTTTTTCTGAAAGTTTCACTAAAGAGTTGACATAAAATGTCCCCAAAATATAAAAAATATCTTGTTTGGTTCTCTGGTCCCTGAGTGCTGCAGTAATTTATATATTGTGCTTGCTCTGGTGTTACTATGGTAACAGACTATTTATGCAATGAATGTGGTATAAGATTTACTTACAAGAACATGTTTGAAAAAAGGAGGACTTGCTACAAGTTGTATAGGCTCAAAACACTGAATGGACTTCACTGATCAAACCAATTTACAATATACAGTATAATCTCACTGAGCAAACTTAAATTTGGTTAGTACACCCCTTACCCTACCCCCAACAAACACAGCACAAGCTGTATAGTTACCGTTACAAAACAGGAAGCATCTGTCTATCATAACTTTTAAGGTGATAGTGAAGCATTACAATTTTAGAACATTCATTTAATATAGATAGGGAAGAGACCTGGAAAATGATAAAATATACCAACATATTTGCATGTAGGGAAAAAATCTGTCAATTAAATTAAGCCAGGAGAGGAGAAGGTAGAGACCAGTTGCCCAGCACACATTTCTCCTTTCCTGTTCCCTGAAGCAACCTCAGGATTTCAAAGTAAGGTGTAGTTACGTTAGATACATAGTTACATAGTAGATGAGGATGGATGAAGACATCAGTCCATCAAGTCCAACCTATAACCCTACAGTCCCCTATAGTTATTTGTAAAGAAGAAACTTGTTACTATTTCATATTGTTTATTGCTAGGTTAGTATGAAATGGATTCCATTTAAAGGGATCCTACAATTTAGAAGGTATATTTTCTCTCTAACACGTCGGAATAGCCTTAAGAAAAGGCTATTCGTCTCCTACCTTTAGATGTCTTCTCCGGGCTGCTGTTCAGTAGAAATAACAGTTGTTATCGGCATGCAAATGAGTTCTCTCGCAGCACTGGGGGCGGTCCAATGCTGCCAGAGAACTCTCTCCAGCGCTGCCTCCATCTTCGTCAGGAGCATCCTCTTCTTGTGTCTTCTTCTGGCGTAGGCGGTGAAACTTGTAGGTCTCAGGCCTGGGCAGAGCCGACTGCGCATGCCCGCGGCCACAAGAAAATGGCTGCTTACTTACTGTGTAAGCGGCCATTTTTCTTGTGGCCACGGGCATGCGCAGTACTGCGAGAGAACTCATTTGCATACTGGTAAAAACCGGTATTTCTACCAAACGGCGGCAGGGAGAAGACATCTAGAGGTAGGAGATGAATAGCCTTTCTTAAGGCTAATCTGACGTGTTAGGGAGAAAAAATACCTTCTAAATTATAGGATCCCTTTAAGAAAAAAGGTTCTTGTTTAACAATAGAGTCCCTTTAACTTAACACTGAAATATGGCATATCATAAACTACTACCTCTTTAATTTGTATATCCTACAAACAGCAATATTTCAAGACAATTGGAGGAAGTAAGATGTCACCCTTCCCCATCATGCAATTTTCAGTCAGACTGCTAAGGCCTGGTTCACATCTATGTCAATAATCCGTTCGGGGGAGTCCGCATGGGGACCCCCCCCCGAATAGACTACCAAACTCATCGGCAAGCGGTGTGCAGTGAAAGCACATGGATCCCGTAGACTATAATGGGGTCCGTGTGCTTTCCGTATGATCTCCGGACGGAACATGTGGACAGAAAAGTACTTCACAATCTACTTTCCTGTCCTCATGACTCATGTGGAGACCATGCGGAAAGAACACAGACCCAATTATAGTCTATGGGGTCTGTGTGCTTACATTGCTCACCGCTTGCCAATGCATTCAGTATTCCGTTTTTGGGGGGGGGGGGGGGGTCCCCATGCGGCCTCACCTAAATGGATTAGAAACGCAGATGTGAAACAAGCCTCAGCCTAATAACATCATGACACTTGCTAAGGGCTCGTTCACATCTGCGCCCGGTCTCCGTTCTGCAGGTTTCCGTTTCCTGCACAAAACAGGGCAGGAGACGGAAACCTGCAGGACTCTTTCATACCCATTCATTTGAATGGGTTTGAAAAGTGTCTGGCCGTGAGCGACGGTGAGCGTTTTATGCTCTCCATGGCGAAACCGATTTTTTAAAACCAGACACAGAGTCAGACATGCAGTACTCTGTGTCTGGTTTAAAAAAAATGGTTTCACTGCGCAGAGCATAAAACACTCACCAGCACTCATGGCCGGACTCGGCATGACAGGTATCCGTCTTCTGCATGCAGAAGACGGAAACCTGAGAACGGAGTGCCGAACGCTGGTGTGAACCCAGCATAACTCTGTATGGATTTTCTTAATTGCAAACAGCCTTTCAATGTAAACTCATCGACCCATCATTGCATCCACTGCTGAATGTAGATGATGTCACTTATTATCTCGCTCCCCTCCCTACCTAAGAGCATGAGTAAAGAAAGGATTTATTTCCACATCTGGTTTTAATTAATACACCAAAAAAAATCTGTGATGTATTCCTTAGAATGTCTGCTATTGTCTTCAAACTATTACCAGGGTTCCATAAACACTATATACCCATTGGACTAGGTAGATGATAAGTGAATGAACAGCCTTAGGGAAGTTTTAGGCACAGCATTAAAAAACAAAAAACAAACAAACAAAAAAACACAACAGCTTTGTATAATTTCTCCATTTTTCCAAGTTTTTAAGGCAAAGCCAAAAGAGGATACAAAGTAGGATTTCTGCTTCCTGCTGCCTCTATGTTTGACTTTGACTCTGCCACAGTGACATTTTTCCAGAAAACTTTGTGTGTGTGAAGCTAAGCAAAAGGCTTCTTTACATGGCCCTACATGGCAGCAAATATTTGGATGCATTTTTGTTTGTTTCCAATCATTGCCTGCTGATTTTCTGCATTTAAATACAGCAGATCATTGGTATTGTATAGGGATGGAACAATCCCATATAGTTTGCATTTATTATTACATTTAACAGTGCTCTATTACATAAATAATAACACTGAGCATTTTGCCCATTTGTCGTTTACATTGGCCAATGAGCGATTGAGAATTGTAAAGACACAGAGTTTGGAAAGACTGGCTGGAAAGAAAGTATCTTCCTAAATGACCTCATACTCTAAAACAATCCAAGTAACCCTGCCAATACTTAGCCTTTTATAGTACTGTATATTGATTGTATTGACAAATGATAGAAACAATTCTTAACAAGTCTAGTTCGTTTTATCAAAAAACAGAAAACAACATTAGTCTTTTGGATCTGAGTTATTGTATTCTTCTTAAACAACCCTGATGTAACATAGAAATAAGTGCAGCCCATGTAATGTGATGTGTTTCCATGTTTTATTGTATTTGATTAGTTCTATTTTGAAAAGATGGTTGTTTATGTAAATCAATTATTGAGTTCAGGATGCCAGGCCTTAATGGTGGTTTAGTGATTTTCTTAAAGCTCGTGGAGGGATTTAGTGTTGAAGCATGCTGGGTCTTCAAGACAGCAGATTTTATCTAGGCAGGGGATTAAAAAGTTCTTGCTCAGAGACTTTAAGAAGCAACTTTCAATTCTCTTTTCTGGCAGCCTGTTGTCCTTATGTCCTTGTGTGCCTCATAATTCTCTCTGCATGGATGTTATGACACAAAAAAGGGAAAATTGAAAAATATCTTATCTTAGCAAATAAAAGATTCCTCTTTAAATTTTAAGAACAGAAAACATGATACTTGTAAGAAGTCATAGAGTACAGTAAAGAACTCATCCACATTGAGCTCTAGACAGTATTCTGGTACAAGGTTTGCTTGCAAAGCGGAAATAATCTACAAACAGGAGAAGAGTCATATACATTATGTCAACAATCACTTTGAAGGAGCTAAATAGTTTCAAATAAAAATATGACATCTAAATGTTATGAAGCATCGCCTAACAAGCAAACTTGGTCCTGCAGCAAAACTTGAAACGGCAATCTATTTCACCAAGATTGATTTTTATGACTTGCACTATACTTTTCTCACTTCTTTTGGTTTCTAAGGGCAATGAATGGTTTCCACCATTAAATTCCCGGACAGTGTCTTCACTGCACAGAACCACCAGGACACTAGGAGTAGTCTACATTCAGTGACTTCTTATCCATTTCGTTCAGGACTCAGGAGATGCTGATACATGTCACCAAAGAGACAGGCAGAGACAAGGGAATGTCAAGACAGGCAGAGTACTTCAAGTCTATATACAGACAATGGGTCACAATGCCTATGCTCTATGTTTGACAGCATACTGATTTTTTTCATTTGCCAGCTTTTTGCCCTATTCCTGTGTCTGCCTCTCTTATTATTAGTGTTTGGACCTGTGTAACTTCTTCCAGATTATCCCTGTGACTCTGTATTTATTTATAGTCTGTGTCTTTAGTCCCTCTTTGGCCAAGCAACATGTTTTATTCTATGCATGCAATCTGGTTTTATTCTGGTGTCCGTATGTCCTGTTTGATAGTTCTGAGATTTATCTGTGTGTATGTATGCTGCTCAGTTGTTTAATGCTAGTCCTTGTCTCCCCTGTTTTTATGTGAATTGAACCCCATGATCAGAGATAATATGTAGATGCAGACCATGGATATGGAACCTGGGTTTAATGAATAACTTGGCAAAACAAACTGCAGAGGGTAAACAAGTAAGAAGTATGAAGTGTACTATTTTAGAAAAATAATCTACCACCAGCAAATTCACATTGCATTCAGAGGTTTGGGGAAGATTGGTAATAAATAGGGTTGAGCCGATCTTGAAATTTCAGGATCGTTTTGAAAATCTGATTTCCGATCATTTTCCATTTGAACCCGATCCTAATTCCGATCCCAATGCAAGTCAATGGGATTTTTTTTAATAATCGAAGATCGGATTTTAAAAATGATCCTATGTACTAAACAGCATGGCAGCATGGAGTCTAAAAATTGTTTCAATTTTTGGACTCCACACTGTGCAGTGATTAAAAAAAAAAATCCCCCGGCTAACTAACCCACCTCGTGTCCGCTTACCTGCACAGATCCACTGCCGCTCCCGCTCCCCCATTCTTCTCGGTCCGGTCCTCTCTCATTGACATGCCTTTAGAGTGCCATGCGCGCCCCCACCTCCCTAGGCTAGTGTTAGAGATTATAGGAGTAGGCGGGGCTTGTTGTGGCTTAGGAGAGTGTGTGCTGGGAGACGTGAATGCATCACTCACATCTCCCCTCCCAGCATCCGCCCACACTCTCCTAACCACAAGCCCTGCCTTCTCCCAGCATCTCTAACACTAGTCTAGGGAGGCGGGGGCACGCAGGGCGCTCTGAAGGCATGTCAATGAGAGAGGAGTGGCAGCGGATCTGTGCAGGTAAGTTGAGCGAAGTTCGCGAGTAGATAGTATCTATCTATTCTTCTGTTTCCTCCCTGCTGTGCCATATACTGGACTCTGCTACATCTCCATAACTGTACATTGACTTGTGTATCTACTCTTCTGCTTCTTCCCTGCTTTACTGTATACTCAGCTCTGCTACATCTCAGCTGTATAGTCAGCTCTGAGTATAGTACAGAGCTGAGTATATGGTAAAACAGGGACAAAGCAGAAGAGTGGCAGGCTGCGGTAAATCCATAGGAGTGAATGGACACTGCACGCAGGGGGTTAAGCGGCCAGATGCCGGCAAAGTCTGCGTGCTGGTCACTTCCATTCATTCTTATGGGTGCATGCTATTCGGAATGGGAGTTTCGAATAGTACTCGCTCATCTGATACTATAGCTTTTCCCACAATGATTGGCCAGTAGCCAAGCATTGTGGGAAATAACCTCAGACCTCAATCCTGCCGGAAAAGATCGGGATCAGAATTCCGATTGCGATCGTGATATTTACTCTATCGCCGATTGGAACCCAAACATTTCCGATCCTGATCGCTCAACTCTAGTAATAAAGTTTATAGATATGTGTGCCCATTGAGCCTCAGGAACAGGTAGCAGAAGAAAGAGCTAAGCAGATCTCTGACAAGAAATTTCAGGATCAACTCAGATAAGATTCCCGATGTATCTTTCCTGTATTATTAACAAATCTAATGTCACCCATTTTATTTTTATAACATTCTATTTGTAACGCTAGAGACAATGACCATGCAGTATATTCCATCTAGTTTGGTACAATATGTGATCTTTAAGGATCTTTGTACATATTAGAGGTCTTTCCTGTGTTTTAAAACTCTGCTAATATTACTTTATTAGTGCTGCTGTAACGAATATGGAGATACAGAAACGCTATGGAGCTGTTTGTTCTCCTTCACAATAGAAAGCATCTCTGTATCCCGGGCAATGCAAGTGTGCCACACGGAGCGTGATAGCGTCTAGTGTTGCCAGGGAGACATAATGAATAGCGATGCACTGAGTAATAGAAAATGTATTGATGCCCAACATCAGTGATGGAGCACCAAAGTGTCTGACATCATTCAGGCATAACACACAGGAGGGATGCCTTATATCTAGGTGAGCCGATAAGTTTGTGTATCAGGGCCAGACGAAGCGCATTAGTGCGTGAAATGACCATCGCCTTAGAGCTGCTGGCACCTCTCTCCATTTGCTGTTTGACCTTTTAACGAATTAGAATAAAGTTGGAAGTTTTTACTATGATATGGCGAGTGCTCCCTCTCATATTGCCTTACTTTTGTTTTGCCATTGGATGTTTTCATTAGTGGTTTAGCACCACTTAGGGCTAGTTCACATGGGGCATGAGGGGGTGGATTTTGGCATGGAATCCTCCTGGGAACTTTTACCAGCAGATGTTCAGAGTGCGGTGCAGGTCCAAGGAATCAGAAGGCTGTGGTGGGTGGCCAGCAGGTGGCAGCAGAGAGTCAAGCATAGTCGTTCAGTCCGGGTCATCAACAAGAGAGCAACATAGTGCAGAGGGTAATCCAAAGGGAAGGTCAAGCAGGCTGGGTTGGTAACAGGAGCAGTAGAGCAGTACAAAAGCGGGTTCAGGAAGCAGAGGTCTAAAGGCAAGCCATAGTTATAAACAGGACCAAACACTGTACACAAATCAGGAGGCAAAGACAAAGTCAGAGTTCAAAGCAAGGGGTCAGAAACACAGGCAATCAGAACAGGAGAAAACGCTTACTATCAGAAACACGGAGGAAACTCTAAATAGCCAACAACGGTCTGGAGCATCCTTAAATGGGCTCCAGCCCACCAGTAGACTGAAAACCGGAAGTCCCCCATCTGGCTCAGATGGCAACCCCCACACATTACTGCGTTGGTTCTGGCCTGCCTCACAAAACCCGGAAGCAGGGGACTCGGGAGCACAGGGAGAGCATTTGTAACTCTCTCTCAACTTGTGGGTGGAGATTAGTTGCCATACAACGTACATAGTGATTAATGGAGAATCTGTACTTGCCTCTGTTACTCTGAAACAGTCCCTATAAAACACTTTGTGAATAAAGCTATTTAGTTGTGATAGAAAGCTCCTGTATCAGACCATTTCTTCTGTTATTTTCTGAATTTCCTGCTCACTCCTCCCTCCCCATCCATACACTACAGTCTGTCTCATGATGGATATAGCAGTGATTTTCAGAGTAAAGGGTAGTTTGTCAGAGTAGTGGGAGTAATGCAACAGCCTGATATGCGCAGAAAGCAGATAGGAAATAATATAAAGTATTTTTTTTTATAACCACCTGTACTAGACATTTACAAGTAGTTTGCTGAAACAATACTGTTTATTTCACTGACTTAGGGAGAAAAATGTAATATTCTCAGAATTTATAACTACCCTCTTTGGGTCCATAGGGGCAGTGGAGTACATAACAGGTTCAAAAAGAGATTCACCATCAATGGAAATGATGACCAGAGGTCTCTCAAACTGGTTCATGGGTATATTGTAACAAGCAACTACAGAATGTTGCAGAAAGTTGTCTGCATCGTATACGTTTCTTCCATAACACAGGGTTACCACATGACAGAGTCATAAGAAAGCCAATTTTGGAGAAATGTCATCATAACCCAGGTTAGTTTCTCTCACTGAAATATTCTGGCTTGACTGGGCAATTCTGAACATTGCCACGACAGTAGAGACAAAGGTTATTGTATGACTGTGTTGGCATTCATCTGGAGACACTTTTAATCTGTTCACCTGTATAGTTCCCTCTGGAGTAGCTGAAGCTTGAGACTGCAATGGCCTTTGGAAGGATAGTGTTAGGCAAAGAAACCTTCTCTTATGAATAGACTCTCTTTGTCGCTCTCAGAAGCACAGACCAATTTGAGTAGCCAATGCAATTAAATCATGTTGAGGGTAAACAATTAGTCTTTGATGAGACTTGCCAAATCCTTCCAGAATGCTGCTACTAAGCTCTTGTTATTCCAGGAAAATCCTAAAACAAGAGTTTGGAACTAAATGGCTTACTTACTAACAATGAAATTACCCTGGGAGAGGAGTATTAGCAGATGAAACAAAAGAGGTCCATCCACATTAATCAAAAAACTCTGTGTAAAGTGTATACCAACTCTTGCAGGCTGGACATTAAAGGATCGGTGGGCACTCTGACAGGTGCTGTCCAAGCCAGAGCCTCTCCAGAGAGTAAAGACACTATTAAAAGGCTGCCCTACCACAACAGATTCTGAGATCTCCAACATAGCCAGGTAGCAAAGACAGATGTAACCTGATATCACAGGAGTGTGAACTTGATAGAGGCTGAGGAACTAGAATTAGGGTATTGGGATGAAGCAGCTGCAGGTTCAGCCAGAATGTCCTGATGTGCAAAAATACTGTTGTAGTACTGGAATAATTAATCTTCATGGCTATGCTGACTCATAGATTTCTTGCATTGGTCTTGCATCCCAAACATGTGGGTGCCAGCAGGGTTCATAGCCTATGCAACCTGTAACACAGCAGATACAGGCCCACTGTGTTACTGAATTCATTTGGCTTAGGGCTACTCCTGATAGCATTGTTTCAGTGATCCCTTGGCCTTCACCTTTTAGCCTCATCTGGATTTTGTTACAAGGGACTACACTGATGAGCAAAAGGATAAAAATGCTCCATATCTCTCCATCCACTACAACTTTGAATGTGAGACAGCCATCATTTTATAGACTATCTCATACATAAACTTTCAACTATCTAGTATATGATTAGTTATACAGGTTCTTGTCATGTAACTGCACTGTTACTGTTTTGCTCCTGAAAATGTAAGTTTTAATTATTATTTTGTTAGTATTTTGTAAATCCACCTTTGGCTTTGAACACTACCTGAATCCTTCTGGGCATTCCCTATATCAGATTTAAGCATATCTTGACTGAAATTTGATCTCAGGTCTCTTCTACATGTTCCCAATGTTGGTGGATACTGGTCGACTCACTTGAGTATAAATATAGCTTTTTCTTCAACTCTACCCAAAAGTGTTCTGTTGGGTTGAGGTGTGGGGACTGTTGGGCAAATCCAGTACCTCTACTTCATTGTCACTGAACCATTTATTCAATAATCTCAATGTATGCCATTGTCCTGCTGGAACACTATGTCTTCCTTTTCATACCATTGGATTCAAGTGTACAAAGTAACTCATCTTGTAGGATACTCACATATAGCTCAGCATTAAGACCACTATCGATCCTGAACAAGTCTTTGGCTGTGAAACAACCCTATATCATCAGGCTTTCTTCATAAAACTTGACCATTCTTTCAATTTATTGATCCATTAGTGACCCTTTCCCTTGTTTTCTCCAGACCTATTTGCACTTTTCGTACTTTTTTACAAACTCGAGCCAATGCCTCTTTTGACAATATTGAAGTAGAAGCTATTTCACCTTTTTTCGGCTACCATTCCAGACTTGTGTAACACATCGCAGGGTGTTTGCATGGATGTCTGTGAATTCACTGTTACTAATCATACGTCACCTCCACTGCCATGTCGTGTTTGACCATGCAATGAGCTGACTTGTTGACTCCAATATTTTGCCTGGACACCTACCTTTTGGCTTTTGAATGGATAGATGGAAATAATTTTGTAGCCTTCACATTGTCAGGGCACTCACATGATGCAGTTTGGCACTTTTCTTGGCTGAGACACCACTATTGATGAGCTAGATGATGCTGTTTCTCTTTCCTTGGGAAATCTTTTCTATGGCCGATCCTTGATTTGTGCCAGTGACCTTTCGCATAGTGTGCCAGTGACCCTTCGCATAGGAATGAACCTAATAGCACACCAAGCTATTAGGGAATGTGAGAACAGGTTGTAATTTATAGTATACAAAAAGAAAGATTTTTTCACCACCAGTAGCAAAACAGTAACATGACAAAAATCTGTGTAACTAATCATATGCTAGATAGTTACAAGTCAAATTTATGTATGAGATAGCCAAGATGATTGTCTATAACATGATGGTAGTCTCATGTTCAAAGCTGTAGTGGGTGGTGAGATATGGAGCCTGAAAGTCCAACGTAGAAAAAAAAAAAGATTGTTACTCTTTTGCTTCTCAGTTTTTGATGATGTGCAAGATGACTCAAGAGGACTGAAAACAGCAGCATCAGCAGCCAGGCTCAGTACAGTATCTGGAAGATGATGAACAAGTAATTTTTCACCTTGTGGTGCCAACTGGAGCCACAACAAGCAATTGACACCCACCACCTGCACCACCAGGTACAGAAATACCTAGTGTGTACCTGTATTCCAGCAGATAACTAGTTAATACTTAGTGTAAGCCGATGGCTGGTCAGGTGATGGAGGGGGTGTACATCTCACCCAGACTACTCAGGTGGGTGAGATGAGAAAACTCCAGAAGGAATGTTTGTTCGCAGCAGACAACTTTTGTCTGCTGAGCATTTTGGTAAATGCTCAGTATTGGGCTGGATTTTTAGGAATGACAGGTAGGATTGGTAGTGGGACCTGTCATTCCACCCCCCTCCAGTCCACACTTTGCGGATATTCCAGCAGCGACTCAGCTGCAGAGAGTCTCCTCATCAAGGAGGCTTAAGAAGCCAGCTCAAGCAGCAACACTTTGGTAGAGCTTGGGTGGAGTGCCAAACAGAGAGGTCATATTTTTGGAGCTGTGTCCTGAATGATTCTACTGGCTTTTTTTGGATTTCTGTTATTCTAGGTGAGGTAACCTATTCTATGTTTAGTTAGAGCCTAGCCGGGCAGGTATTTATTTTTGTATTGTTTCCTTTGTTACTGCACTACCTTTTGACTGAAAATAAACTCTAACTTTGTTTTGGACTAAAAGAAACTGGACTTGTGTGTCTATGCCACCCCACCTAGCAACCCCAGACCCTGACATTATATAATAGGTTGGAGCAGTGGAAAGAGCCATGGGAGTTTGCCATAGGAGTTTTATCCTGTCTCGCCCCATGTGTTATGGCCAAGAGGATGTTCAGTGCTACAGCTTGTGTTGCAACATCTAAAAAAATCAAAACTGTCCACAGTGAGCATGGAGAAAATTACTTTTGTTGAAATGAATCAGCCAGCCTTACTCAGCGGGACATGTTCTGCAGCCTGATCCATTATAATGTACCATGCCTCACAGCCACAGATGTTGTCACACATATCACCACTGCCACCACTCAGCCAGACATGTTCTGCAGCCTGATACATCATATTATGCCCAGCTGCACTGCAATACATGTTGCCACAGTTACCACCACTGCTACCACTCAGCCAGGCATGTCCTGCTGTCTGATCTGTCATCTTATTTCATGCTGCACTATCACTTATGTTGTCACAACCACCATCACTCAGCAAGATATGTCCTGCGGTCTGATCCATCATATTATGTCCAGCTGCACTGCCACACATGCTGTCACTATCACTGCAACTAATGTTATGGTCTGGGGGTCTCTAACCATGGACTGACCCATAACTGATAACTTCTCAGTCAAGTAAAGAGAAAACATAAAAGAAAAAACGAAAAGCAGAAGTATGAGCAGTTTGGAATTACTAGTGTGGATACTCCTACACCCTGCCTTGCACAACTAAAAGTAGCCGTGGGCCCGACTAACTTGCCTGAGCGGGAGCGGACATAGCCAGAGAATTAACTAACCGAACAGTGAAGCAGAAAACCCTGACTAGTCTCACATTTATGAGGAAAGAAAAGATACAGAAAAAGCCCCCACAGAGGTCCGACTGGACGCGGTGAATTTGAGGGAACACAAAGTATAGGGTAGCAAATAAATGTGAAACACAGAAATACTGACACTATGAAAAGGGATAGGATAAACAGAACTTAGTATCACCCACCAAAAACTCAACTAAAATATCCAAACCTCCAAACAGAAAAATAAACCTAGGGTTCACTGCACCCGGAGCACTATGTTTGGAGAAGGAGCTCAATACTTAACAAAAATATCCAAATGGTGAGAACAGGCCACTAAGGGTTGGTTCACACTAGCGCTTGTATTCCGTCCGCAAGGAGTCCGCATGGAGACCCCCCAAACGGAATACCAACGCTAATGCAAGCGCTGTGCAGTTAAGCACAGGGAGCCCATAGACTATAATGGACTCTGTGTGCTTGCTGCGCACTGCCCGCACAATTCATTCGTGCGGGCAGTGCACGGCAAGCACACGGAGCCCATTATAGTCTATGGGCTCCATGTGCTTTGCAAGCACATCGCTTGCAATTGCGATTGCATTCCGTCCGGGGGGGGGGGGGTCTCCATGCAAATGGCATGTTTAAACCCCCAGCCATAAAAATGGTTGTGCTGTAAATATTATTAATAGAGAAAATACTTATATTCTATTACTTTTGAGATAACTTCTTAAAAA
Source organism: Leptodactylus fuscus (assembly GCF_031893055.1). NCBI lineage: Eukaryota > Metazoa > Chordata > Amphibia > Anura > Leptodactylidae > Leptodactylus > Leptodactylus fuscus. The sequence continues at coordinate 126,098,067 of NC_134269.1, forward strand.
GTAATCCTAAAAAGTCATAAGCAAAAAGATGTAAAGCATCTGCAAAGTGCTTTGAATTTTTTAAATAATTCTTTAATGCAGATTTATTATGATTAATACTACTATTTTTATTATGACAGACCTATCATATTACTTTCTGGAGTAAAAAAAACCCACGCTCATTGTCAAACCCATAATTTACTTGTGTCTAGAATATTTCTGCATTCTGGAGAAAAGAAAAGCCCTTTTGTGTAATCAATATTGAATTGTGTCTTGGAGCTATGACAAATGTCAAAGGGAGTTCTGCTTAATTTCCTTTTCTTCATACTGTTACTTTTATTTCTCCACAGTCACAGTTTCTCACTGAGCCATTGAGCGGTGTGTGTTCCCTTAGGGAGAACCACATTTTACCGTGCCCGTCCGTCTGTTTGCCATTGTGAGTACAGCCGTATTGTGAGAAATGATCTCTTCAGCTATTCTTAGCTAAAATGATGCTTTGAAGTCCAATTTTAACCCCTTAGAGACACAGCCCAAAAGTGACTTAAGGACCAGGCCTCTTTTTTCAAAACTGACATGTGTCACTTTAAATGGCAATAGCTTTGAGACGCTTTAACTTACACAAGTGATTCTGAGATTGTTTTTTTGTGACATATTGTACTTCATGTCAGTAGAAAATTTTTGTCGATATTTTTTGCCTTTGATTATGAAAAAATAGGAAATTTGATGAAAATTTGGAAAAAAGTGCAGTTTTCAAACTTTGAAATTGCAAGCCTTTCAAATGGAAAGCCATACTACCCAAATTTTTTGATAAATATAATTAACCATGTCTCTGATTTATGTAGAAGTCAAATTTTAATCACCCTTTCATTTTTTTTCAGATATTATAAGGCTTACAATTCAAGCAGTGATTTTCCAAATGTTCAAGAAAATTTCCAAAACACATTTTTCAAGGGACCAGTTCAGTTTTGAAGGGAACTTGAGAGGCCTCTCTTGTAAAAACCCCCATAAGTCACCCCATTCTCAAAACTGCACTCCTGAAAGAATCCAAAACAGCAGTTAGAAAGTTTCTTAACCCTTTCAGCATTTCACAGCAATTAAAACAAAATGGAGGTCAAATTTACATTTTTCAATTTCTATCACTAATATATTCATTTAGCCCTAGAATTTACACATTTACTAAGGGTTAAAGGAGAAATTGCACCCCACATTTTGTTACGCAATTTCTCCCGAACACGGAAATACCCCATATGTGCTGGTACCCTAATGTACGGGCACACGGTCGCTCTCAGAACGGATGGAGCGCTAATTGGATTTTGTAGGCCAGATTTTGCTAAAATAGATTGCAGGCACCATGTTCCTTTTGCAGAGCCCCCAAGGTGCCAAAACAGTGGAAACCCACAAAATGTGACCCCATTTTGGAAACTAGACCCCTCAAGGAATTTATCAAGGGGTATAGTGAGCACTTTGACCCTACAGGAGTGTAACAGAATTGGCCCAACAAAAGGAAAAGTGACATTTTTTGCTATAAAATGTAGCTTTAACCCCAAATTATGCATTTCCACAAGGGGTTAAAAGAGAAAATGCACCCCACAAGTTGTCAAGCATTTTCTCCCAAAAACAGGAATGCCCCACATGTGGATGTAAAGTGATCTATGGGCACGCTGTAAGGTCCAGAGCGGAAGGAGCGCTATTGGGATTTTGGAGGGCAAATTTAGCTTGAGTTTGTACAAGGCACCATGTTGCATTTGGAGAGCCCCTGAAGTGCCAGAACAGTAGAAACCCCCCCAAAATGACCCCATTTTGGAAACTAGACCCCTCAAGGAATTTATCAAGGGGTATAGTGAGCACTTGAACCCTACAGGTGCTTCACAGATTTTTTTACCATTGAGAAGTGAAAATGAAAAATTACTTTTTTTATAATAAAATGTCACTGTAGCCCCAAATTTTTCATCTTCACGAGGGGTTAAAGGAGAAATTGCACCCCACATTTTGTTACGCAATTTCTCCCGAACACGGAAATACCCCATATGTGCTGGTACCCTAATGTACGGGCACACGGTCGCTCTCAGAACGGATGGAGCGCTAATTGGATTTTGTAGGTCAGATTTTGCTAAAATAGATTGCAGGCACCATGTTCCTTTTGCAGAGCCCCCAAGGTGCCAAAACAGTGGAAACCCCCAAAATGTGACCCCATTTTGGAAACTAGACCCCTCAAGGAATTTATCAAGGGGTATAGTGAGCACTTTGACCCTACAGGAGTGTAACAGAATTGGCCCAACAAAAGGAAAAGTGACATTTTTTGCTATAAAATGTAGCTTTAACCCCAAATTATGCATTTCCACAAGGGGTTAAAAGAGAAAATGCACCCCACAAGTTGTCAAGCATTTTCTCCCAAAAACAGGAATGCCCCACATGTGGATGTAAAGTGATCTATGGGCACGCTGTAAGGTCCAGAGCGGAAGGAGCGCTATTGGGATTTTGGAGGGCAAATTTAGCTTGAGTTTGTACAAGGCACCATGTTGCATTTGGAGAGCCCCTGAAGTGCCAGAACAGTAGAAACCCCCCCAAAATGACCCTATTTTGGAAACTAGACCCCTCAAGGAATTTATCAAGGGGTATAGTGAGCACTTGAACCCTACAGGTGCTTCACAGATTTTTTTACCATTGAGAAGTGAAAATGAAAAATTACTTTTTTTTATAATAAAATGTCACTGTAGCCCCAAATTTTTCATCTTCACGAGGGGTTAAAGGAGAAATTGCACCCCACATTTTGTTACGCAATTTCTCCCGAACACGGAAATACCCCATATGTGCTGGTACCCTAATGTACGGGCACACGGTCGCTCTCAGAACGGATGGAGCGCTAATTGGATTTTGTAGGCCAGATTTTGCTAAAATAGATTGCAGGCACCATGTTCCTTTTGCAGAGCCCCCAAGGTGCCAAAACAGTGGAAACCCCCAAAATGTGACCCCATTTTGGAAACTAGACCCCTCAAGGAATTTATCAAGGGGTATAGTGAGCACTTTGACCCTACAGGAGTGTAACAGAATTGGCCCAACAAAAGGAAAAGTGACATTTTTTGCTATAAAATGTAGCTTTAACCCCAAATTATGCATTTCCACAAGGGGTTAAAAGAGAAAATGCACCCCACAAATTGTCAAGCATTTTCTCCCAACTACAGAAATGCCCCACATGTGGACGTAAAGTGATGTATGGTCACACAGTGGGATAGAACAATAGTTGGAGGGTAGATTTGGCTGAAATTGGTTTTAGTTACCATGTCACATTTATAGAGGCCTTGAAGTGCCAAAACAGTGGAAACCCCCAAAATGTGACCCCATTTTGGAAACTAGACCCCTTGACTTCAGTGACATTAGTGTTAAATTACACCTCTTAAAAAATTTACCAAGAAGTATAGCAAACATTTGGATGCAGCTTGTATGGCAATAATTTATTATCCAGAAATTACTGCATAACCGGATGAAAGTAATTGTGTGCAGAGTACGTGATGGTATAAGGAGGCGATATTCCATGGAAAATAAATTCTAAAATTAATATTCCATGGAAGTGTGGTACAATCTAAAGCACTCCTTCATGCACAGGCCAGGTTTATCAGGGCAGGTGTCACACTGATAAATGGTGTCTCTCCTTATTCCTCTTTTGTAACACACTCTGCATCTTTTCTGAGTTTTCCCTTTTTTAGCAGTTTGGGGGACTTCACCGGGAAAATGTTGCCCTGGCACAATACGGGAACCATGAGTTTCAGAAGTACTGGGGCCTGGCACTTCTAGGTCCCCAAATATCAGGGACTTGATAATTGCCTCCTGAAACTCAAGGAAAGTTCCTGTGTGGCCTGCACATCGTGATAGCACGTAAGAGTTATACAATGCCATCTGAACCATGTGCACGACCAGCTTTTTGTACCACACTCTTGTTTTTCGCATGGCACTGTAGGGCTTTAGGACTTGATCAGATAGATCAACCCCTCCCATGTACTTATTGTATGCCAGGATGCAGTCTGGCTTGGAGACAGTGGTACTGGTGCCACGCAGAGGGACAGAGGTGCTGCCGCTGCCATTAGCTGTGGTCAGTACAAGGACATCCCTCTTGTCCCTATACTTGACCAGCAGCATATTCTCATTGCAGACGGCACTACTCTCACCCTTTCTGAGGCGCTGCTCAATATGTGCCCTAGGGAGGCCTCTTTGATTTCTGCGCACGGTCCCACAAGCTGCAGTTCCTCTAGAACTCAGGGACCTAAAGAGTGGGATGCTGGTGTAAAAGTTATCCACATAGAGGTGATAACCCTTGTCCAGCAGTGGGTGCATCAAATCCCACACAATTTTCCCACTAACTCCTAGGATTGGGGGGCAGTCTGGGGGCTCAATCCTTGTGTCCCTTCCTTCATACACCCTAAATTTATAAGTGTATCCTGAACTGCTCTCACATAGCTTATACATTTTAATGCCATACCGTGCCCGCTTACTGGGCAAGTATTGGCGGAATTTTAGCCTCCCTTTGAAACTGATCAGAGACTCATCAATTGCAATGTTCTGATCAGGGATGTAGGACTCTGCAAATTTAGAACTAAAGAGGTCAATGACTGGCCTAACTTTGTATAAGCGGTCAAAATTTGGGGCATCTTGGGGCGGGCACTGGGAATTATCATTATAATGAATGAACTTTAGGATACTTTCAAACCGCTTCCTGGACATAGCCATTCGAAAGATTGGAGTGTTGTGCAAGACGTCTGTACTCCAATACTGACGAATTTTAGGTTTTTTCACTATGCCCATATGCAGAATAAGACCCCAGAAAATCTTAATTTCTACTGCATTTACTGGGGTCCAGTTCTGTGGCCTGGCATAGGAAGAGGTGGCATTTTGTTCCAAAAATTGTTCAGCGTACAAATTCGTTTGGGCCACCATAAGATCTACAAACTCATCAGAGAAAAAGATTTTGAAAAAGTCATTTTCTCTGAAGCCCTCAGTCTCAATTTGTATTCCTGACCGGGCAACAAAGTCAGGAAGCTGAGGCTCATAATTTTCTGGGGGTGGGTCCACATGGGCTCTACAGGTGGGGCAACTAACTCAGCAATTGTTCTGGGGCGCCTCCTTTGGGGTTGCTCATCACTGGAGGAGGAGGAGGAGGAAGAAGAGGAAAAATAAAGGAATGGGGCATTTTCCTCTTCTCCCTCGCTGGCGGTATCAGTGTCAGAGGCCAGTATGGCGTACGCCTCTTCTACTGAAAACCTTCTTTGGGATGATTGGGACATTTTTGTGTGTGTGTGGTGTTTTACTTGAGTATATAAAACTTTATTTCTTGAAACTTTATTTCTTGAAACTTTATTTCTTTGAAACTTTATTTCTTTGAAACTTTTTCAGTGTGGGGTGTGTGTTGTGCTTTAACACGTGTATTTTATGTAAAAAAAAAAAAAAAAAACCTTCCCTTCTATCAAAAATGGAGCTATATATAGATTGAAAAAAAACTGAGCCAAAAATCACAAATGTGACCAATAACGTATATTTTATTACTGGTCAATTTGCGGTGGCGAGTTTTACAAAAAAAAAGCTTGTGCACAAACAAAATTCTCTTTTCTACCTACTAGAAAAAAAAACTGAGCCAAAAATCACAAATGTGACCAATAACGTATATTTTATTACTGGTCAATTTGCGGTGGCGAGTTTTACAAAAAAAAAAAGCTTGTGCACAAACAAAAAAAAAGAAAAGGAAAAAAAAATGCAAAAATGCAAAAAAACCTAACATAAAAATAAAATAAAATTTGGAGAAATGCCAAAAAGGGCTTTCTCAAAAAGGGGAGGGAAGTGAGTCTCTTTTCTGCACAGAATGCAGAGTTTAGGACCCAGAAGCTGGAGGAGCCAGACAGTCTCAGATGCCTCGGTCAGGAAAGGGTGGAGAGGAGATGGGAGGGGGGACGGGAGACGGCAGAGGGGAGAGATGGGCAGTAGAGGGCTGGCTGGGAGAGGACCTAGGACGTCTGGCAGAATCTGATCGAGGTATGACGCAGCGGTAACGCAGCAATCTCACGCACAGGGCTCACAGGGCAGCACGGGTTCTGCTCTGCTCGCAATTCCCAGAGGGAGTGATGTAAGCAGAGCAGTGCCCGAAGTTTACACTGCCCTGCACGCCATTGATTGGTCAATCTGCCATGATGCTGGCAGATTGACCAATTAAAACATCTGGAGGGGGTCGCACCACTGTACGCCCCCCAAACACTCGACAGGGATTGGTGCAAGGTGTAGCTCCAATCACTGTCACTTTTGTACCGATCTGTTGGCACAGATCATTGGATCTGTGCCGGCAAGCTGCAATTGGACATTGCGAAGCAATCGTCCAATTGCAGCGATCCACGTGGCAGGGAGGGGGTTAAATCTTCCGATTCATGTAAAGAAAGTTGTCTGCTGTCATGGACAGCAGCAACCTTCTTACAGTTTCCGTGTCTTGAGACACGGGGGCTGTTTATAACCATGACGTATTATTACTTCATGGTGCGCGAAGTACCTCGCGTCCATGACGTAATAGTACGTCAAAGGTCGCTAAGGGGTTAATCTTATAGAAAAGCCAATGATTGGAATAATGCTACAAAGTGAAATCAGTATGACTAAACCATTTATAGGCCAGCATTGAGGATTATTAAAATATATTTGCTGTAGCAGAGATTTTCAAAAGCCAACCCTTCTAAAGTCAGTATAGCTTAGGGTTATTAACACAGTTTTCATTGGTAGGCCTCCGTGTTCATGGTGAATCTCGTCTTTAAAGACATTGCATTTGTCTGCCATAGTCCAACAGTGATTTAACATATTGAATGCGATTATTTAGCGTAACTTCATAATGTTATATAACGGTATATTTTAAAGGGATATGCAAAAACAAATATTAATTTATAAAGTAATATTTATAGAACAATATCAAATGAAAAATAAAAATACATACAAACAACTAATAAGCATACATCTTCATTACAGATGATTGGTATATAAATGGGTATAGAAATTGTAATATTGGACTCTGGGTGATTGGCAAGACATTTGTGGCTGAATAATGTGAATTAGACAGAATTGCTTATAGGGGAGAATACCTCCATAATGTAGTAAGAGATAAAACACAACACTTATCTAAACTTTAAGCAAAACTCAGTGACACCACAGAGGAGTAGTTGTAATCAAATGAAACTTTATATGTATGAATGTAATAATGATATATGTAAGTGGTTACAATATTAGAGTGATGGGATATGTCTATTCGGGAAAACTGTGCAATTGAAAGAATGCTCCAGTACCCTATTGGGCATCCCTCTATACTGGATACAAGATAAGATACAGATGGGCATGAAAGTATACAGGTTCTGTATGGTATCCTGCAGCACATATGCCCATAGACGTTGCAGCCTGTAGATCCTCTACTCATAGGTTGCTTAAGCTGTTGCACCAGTTTGTCCCATAATTGCTCAATTGAAAATAAAACTACCACTCAGGCTGGCCAAGAGAGGACTGAGACATTTCTAGGAAAGCCTTGGTGTATTTTGTTAAGCTTTATATTGCTGACTAATGCCAGTTGCCATGGGAGGCAACGCAAGTGGCTGCAGTATTCCCCACACATTTTGTTAAGCTCTTGGGGTCCCTTGTATTAGGGGTGACTGTCTGTCGTACCAGGTCATCACACCAGTAGTTGAGGCAATGTATCATTCCAAAGCAAAGAAAGGATTGAAGCATTCACCATGAAGCCTCCAAACTCGAACCTGACCGACATAGGATTCCAATTAGGAGCTGGATTACTCACTGTAGCTACATTTCTAGATGATACGGTTATAGTCAGTAGCAGTCCCAGTTTCTTCCTCATGGCACCACTGTAAATGATACCCAGGCAATAGAGCTTTGTTATTGCAGGACACATAATACGTGCTGTGATCCCAAATTTTCTTCTATCCACCTGGAAATGGTCCAGACAGACAGGAGTATGTAATGGAGGTTCTAACTGTGTCTGGATAGTGAACAAGGAAACGGTGGGATCTGCTCATGCTTGTCAGTGGCCCAAATGATCCTATTTCTATTGGTAGTCAATCTTTTCGCTGTGTGTGTTTGTCCTCACATAACCACTGCTCCCAATACCTCCTAATAGCTAGGTCATAATGGTGGACAATTATTGAAGCAACGATTATGCTTTTCTTGACCCAATGACGGGCCTCCTTTTAACTGGGCAAAATGTTTTCAAGTCCATTATAGAGACATGTCTAGCAGTCAATGACCTCTTATGAAGAGGTGCACTACCCCAAAGTAATTTCTGAAAGACCTTTTATAGGGGTGTGGGGGAAGCTCTTTTGTGCCCTCATGAGATAAGACCCAGTGTCTAAGCAAACCACGTCTGTAATCATTTACATATATGCCTGAGACATAACTGCATTCCCCACATTTGCAGCATTCTAAAATTTCTATCTGGTTGCTTTTTTTTTTTTTTTTTTTTTGTTAATGTGTGCTTTATAAGCATTAAAGTGGTCTTAGATCTTAGTATAGAGCACCTTTGTGAGATTAGTTGTTAAAGAGCACCTAAACTCTCAAACCACTTTTGATTTTCTGAAAGCATTTGTACCATTATTACATTTTGTATTATACTTTATTTAAAAATGTTGCCTCATTTCAATAAAATCCTAAAATGATTTATTCTTTACTTTATTTCTCTATTGAAAACTGAAATCTGCACAGCATTTCTACCTGGAGTATGGGGGTGTGTGGGCTCCTGTAAAATGCAGGAAATCAGATGATGGGGTGGGGGGTCATTTCAAATTGTTTTCGGCATTATAAAACCTAGAATACTATAGAACTGATGTCAGCCTCCAGTTCCCTGCATTATTAAGGAGTTTGTACACCCCCATGGTATTCAGATTTCAGTTTTTAGTAGAAAAACATAACAGAATAATAAAGAGCAAGTTTTCACATAAATATGCCAAAATGAATTAAAAAGTACATTACAAAATATAGTAGTGGTTTAAGCGTTTAATACATTTTAACCCTTCTCTGTCATAGCCATGTTTCAATATTTGATTTTTACTTCCCACCTTCCAAAAACAATAAGTTTTTTAATTTTTGCTCAGACACACATTCCTCTATAAATGAATAGTTGTCTATTTTAAGCCCAGATCACATCTGCGTTTGGTACTCCGTTCAGGGAGTCTGCTTGGGGACCCCCTGAACAGAATACCAACCGAATTAAAAAGCGGTGAGCAATGGAAGAACACGAACCCCATAGACTATAATGGGGTCAGTGTATTTTCTGCATGATGTCCGCACAAATCATGCAGGGAGGAAAGTAGTTCTTGAAGTACTTTCCTCTCTGCATGACTTGTTCGGACACTGTTAGGAAAACACACGTACCCAATTATAGTCTATGGAATCCGAGTGCTTTCATTGCTCACCGTTTGTTAATGCGTCCAGTATTCCGTTCGGGGGATTAAGTGAACCAGGCCTCACTTAATCTCCAATAAACAGCACAAAACACTCCTTTTTTTAAATTCTACTTAGAAATTTAGAGAAGTGAGTATCCTAAGAGGTATTCATGTGCTTTCAATTGCTAAAAAGCTTTTAGTATGTCATTTAAAAAGTCACATGTATAGATAGTAATGTGGTTGTCTAATAATCATCAGCCTTGTGATGGATGCACTAGTATAGCTTAAAGAGGACCTTTCACCACCTCCATCAACTAATCTTTAACATCAGGGGACTAGAGAAAAAATGGTGCCAGAATCAAAGGAGAAGCAGCTATTAAATAGTGTAAAGAGCTGGACTTGTTGGAGGTGGTGAAAGGTTCCCTTTAATGAATTTCATGATCCTTAAATTCAGTAGAAAATTAGGTAGTCAGGGGACCACACGGTGGCTCAGTGGTTAGCACTGCAGCCTTGCAGCGCTGGGGTCCTGGTGTTCAAATCCCGCCAAGGGCATAAAACCATCACAAGGAGTCTGTATGTTCTCCCCATGTTTGCATGGATTTCCATCCCATATTCCAAAAAGACATACTGATAGGGAAAAATGTACATTGTGAGCTCTATGTGGGGCTCACAATCTACATTCAAAAAAAATAAAAAAATTAGGTAGTCAATGAACAGTAATACTGTACATGAATGTTTGATAACTGTTACTAAAAGGGATAGTGTATGTCAGAAGTGAGAGACTTAATCTCCAATAAGATGATGTTAGTCAATTACTCTTAGAAACTGTAAGGTTTATTAATGAAGAGAAAATGAAGAATTTTAGAATAATTAGTTATATTGTGCATTATAAGTGGTATTTACATTCAGTAGTGTGTATTTACGGTGCATAAGCACATACACTATATATAGATATATATTTTAGGCAAAGTTTACATAACAGCTTGAGAGATGAGAAAGGTTTGCCCCTTTGTCTTCAGCACCATTTGTTACCTCCTGGTATGACATATGGTAAAGTTCTCATGCGTCTACCGAAGCAAATGCCTTCACTGTGATAATCAGTACAGAAAAGCGAGCAGCCAGAGAATAAAGTATTGCTAGGGAAAACACTTAGAAAGAGCCAGTTGTTGCTTTCTGTGTTAATTGTGTAGGTACTAAACCTAAATGAGTGAAATCACATAATAACAATTAGTTACGAGCTTTGGAGCGTTTCTTATAAATGTCACATTGTAGTATGTCTTATATAGGCATATAAGCCACAGTATGGATGTGCCTGTTGCTAAGAAATTAAAATGGCAGAGACCTCACTGGATTTTCTAAAGAAAACAAGAGTTGGAATAGAGTCAACCATACTTATTCTCTTGGTATTCTACTGCTAAGTACGCTTAACTGTTTGTGTCTGTGCGGTCTTTCTGCCAAGTACAAATCTGTAAAAGGAGCTCTGATCCATTTTGAAAGGTGCATTTTGTTCTTGGCTCTTTCTTTGATAGCCCAAGTCTGGACTTTTGTGTTCTCAAATAAGGCATATAAGGAGACAAAGTTACTCTTTCAATGGGATTTGAAAAGATAATAGTTGATGCAAATAATGGCAGGAGAATAGCACATCAGTGATGCTCTTTACAACACAAAAGACACAGAATATTTTTGGATATGAATAACAAAAAATGACACAGGTCACAGAGAAATGCATTTAGATAAAACCAGGTAGAAATGTTTCTATTATCCAGCAATAACAATATTACTTTACTTTAACTTCTCCATTATTGTAAAGTATCTTAAATCTAGTCCATTGTTAGAGCTGTCCAGTCTTCATGCAGCTGTTAATCTGAATATTATTCACTCCAGTAACAACTGTTACAGAATATATTACTTGTACTATTTACAACTTTATTATTAAATATATTTACACATTTTATATTTATTTATTTATTTATTAAATAAATATAACTAAATGAATTACTCAGCAGGATATCTTAAATTGGGTGATTTTTGGTATGTATAGTTTAATAAAGTCTTTATTCTGCTTTGGGAATATCCTTTATAGCACTGGCTGGATACAATGTTTCTCAATCGATGAGAGAATTTGTGACATGCTACACTTAGGTGCTACATAAGAGAACTGACCATTTAATGTTGGAGTATTAGATTACACAAGTCTATATATTTTCAAAAGTTGTTTGGTTCAGAAATAAAATGATATTGAAGAATTCTCATTTTACTGTTATGTAAATTGTATAGATTGTAATATATAATTGTGACTTCTGCAATCATATAGGTGCAAGTTTATTGTTCATAAAATTTTTAAATATATTCTGAGGAAACTTAGCTGTATTTAAAATCAAGTATAATTTACAGACATGTAAGCACATGTAAGCACTTTTACAAATTATAATTATATTTAGGCTAATATGTTATGGAACTCTGCAACGTAGGTCGTCATTCATTGGCTACTTGGCTCTTTTTCACGCATCTCTTGTATTCAGGCATTGGATTGTCTCTGGTAACTGTACAGCAGTAGTCTGTAAGCATTGATAGGTTCCATTTACCCTGATATCTTTTTTTCATAGTCACAATTTCCTGGTTCATCACTCACCATATTCATCGCTCACCGCTCCACAGTTTGGTACAAAGAAGTCTACATGAGAGTGCAAGAGATGAAAAGATCTTTAAAGATATATTACATCCCACATTTTTATATGCCTCAAAGAGATTTTCCACAAAATCTTCATAGTTATCTGCCTTGCTGTTTTCCATGAAATTTGTTACTACTAACCGGAATGCTACCCATGCAGCCTTTCCCTTGACACACAGCAAAAAATGAAACTCATCATCTTGAAGAAGACCACGAATCGGAGGACCAATAAAGACTCCTTCCTTTGTCTTTGCTTCGCTCAACCTTGGAAACTTACATAGGAGATACTTGAATGCCTCTTCATTTTTATCCATCGCCTTTACGAAGTTCTTCATAAGACCCAGCTTGATATGCAGTAGAGGTAGCAGAATCCTTGTTTGTTCAATGAGCGCTGGATGCATAACAATTGGTCCCTGGCTGCAGTGATTGTCAGATTGGCCATTCTCTTTTATTGCAGGTGTATCAGGAAAAAGAAGTTCATGATGGAAAACATTAGGACTGTTCCTCTTTTTTTTGGAACAAGGTGATTTCCTTGCAACCTTAGACCTCAAGGATGCATATCTACGTATACTCACTCATGTAGATCACAGAGAATATCTCCACATAGCTGTTTGGATAGGAGCAGAGTTCTGTCACTTTAAATTTGCTGTGCTACCATTCTGAATATCCTCAGCTTCACATACCTTCACTAAGGTTGTAACATCAGTGTTAGCTTGTCTAAGAGAATGGGGAATAACAATATTCCCCCGCCTAGATGATTGGTTGGTGAAAGCCAGATTAACATAGTTACTCCAGACTTATCTTTCATTGTTGTGCTCCTTTATCCAACAGCTAGGCTGGTTGATCAGTGCAGAGAAATCCCATCTTAAGCACACCTAAAGCACTCAATTCCTGGGATTTCTCATAAACACTATGACAATGACTATATTTCTTCATCCACATCTACAACACTTCTGATGGAAGTGGAACAGATTTCAGTACTGTGTGGAAAACCATTTGCTGCTGCTGGCAAAAGTGCAATTTAAAGGGAGCCAGAGTATCCCAGCAAACAGACTAAGTCAAGACCTTCCTGGGAAAAAGGTCCCTTAACCAGGGCATATACAATAAGATAATAAGATGGTAGGGTCTATTCTAGATAGACCTCATGGCTACAAGCAGGAATGTGAAACATGCCCGCTTCTTCTTCCCTGTTCATATTGGAGAAACCTTGTGCAATAGATGCTCTATAAATACCATGGAACTCCCAGTTGGTATACATTTTCCCACTCATCCCATTGATTCCCAAGTTCTTACAGAAGATGAAGCAGGAACAGGTCTCTGCAATTCTCATATGCCCATACTGGCCAAAGAAAGCCCTTGTTCAAACCTGTCATGTTAATGAACAGAGGGACCATTTGGAAGTTACCTGCAATCACTTGCTTATTGACTCAGGACAGTAGATGTTTTCCTCACCTGGACCAGCTTCACTTGACTGCATGGAAATCACCCCCCAGACACACACAACTGGAGCAGATTTATCAGAATATGTTATCAATATCCTACTCTAGTCTAGAGCAGGGAATACCAATTAAACATACCTCAGACTCAAAAGAATGTTCTTGAGATAGTGTGAAGAAAAATGAGTTGAAATCCTGCAGTAGGATTTGAAACAGGACTGAAACTAAATTGCTTATATGTGCAAATCTCTGCTCTATAGGCTTTTCTACGCATAAAACTTACAAAAAATCCTCTAGTTCAGAGATGTATGAAGGCTGTTCAGAGATCATAACCAAGAGTCCTCGATCCTGTTCTGAAATGGTATCTGTCTCATAGATTGCAAGCTCTTGCAAGTAGGGCACTCAATCCCATTGTGCATATTGACTTATCACTCTGTAATGTTTCTGTTAGGGAATTGCAATAGGAGCCATTCTCCAGAGCTGCTGGTGAACCCTTCCCTTCCTGCTTGCCAGTCCTATCCTAAGAAATAGGCAGCAACTGGTCAACGAGCCCTTCCTATATAAGTGACAACACAGAACAACAACAAATGGAGGTCAGCTAGCTAAGGGTCTAGTAACAGCCAAGCAATGGAGTACAGAATCAAAATCCAGGAGAGTAGTCAAAGGGTAAGCGGAGGTCAGAGGTCAGCAATACAATAGTAGCAGAAGAGGATCTTAGCAGGGACAAAGTCACAATAGCCAGCAAGTCAATGTGGGCTGATTTCCAGTATATAGGAAGCCCAAGACCCACCCTAGGCTTGATTGGAAGACAGGCTGTTAATCACACAGGGAAGGCTAGAATTAACTATTTTATGGACATAGGGAACAAGGTGCAGGATATGAGTGTGGTGGAAATTCAATCACAGAGATAGAGCAGTATTCACACTGCGCAATGAAAAACACTAAGCAAGGAATCAAATTGAACTCACCTCCTGCGCTTCAATGTGCGAACGGAGGGTGGTGCACAGACCCGAACAGGCAGAGACGTTAAAGTCTCATTTTGTTAGTATTTTAACCCTACGATTTATAAAGTGCTGCAAATATGTTGGCACTATATAAATAAAATGTACTATTACTACTATTTATTGTGTTACATAACCTCTGTAATGAACTCTTTCAGCCTTTAGAGGAGGTAGACATTAAACTTCTCTCACTCAAGACCTGCTTCTTAGTACAAATGACTTTCAGGCATTAACTGAAACCAACCCTTATTTAGTTTTTCTACAGGACTGTGTATGTCTGTGAACACTTCCCTCATTTACTCTAAAGGTGCCATCTTTTCAAAACAGAAATCAACTATCGGAGCATTAAGTCTTTTATACAGTTCCTTTTTCTAAAGAAGACTTCACTCTTTAGATGTTGGGAGAGCCCTCAAAATTTATGTCGACCATACATCAGAGTTTAGAAGATCAAGAAATCTATTAATTTCCATTTCTGGACCTAATAAAGGGTTTAAACTCTCCAGACCCTCTATTTGTAGGTGGATTAGAGAAACCATCACTATATGTTATGAGACTGCAGAACTCCCTATTGCTCCAACAAATTAAAGAACATTCTCCTAGAGCCATATCCACTTCGTGGACTAAGAAAGTTTGTATTCTATTAGAACGCATATGTCAGACTGCTTCATGGACATCTCCACATACTTCCAGGAAGTGTTACAGGCTGGATTGTCGTGAGACAGGACAAGCAGCCTTTGGCACATTGGATATACAGTCTACGATTTTCTCTATTCCACCCTATATGATTAATTACTATATCCCATGGGTGCTGCTGCTGTAGTGTATTTTTTACTCACCGTAAATTCTCTTTCATTTAGTCCAAACACAATGTAGCCTTAGAGATAGGAACTAGAGATGAGCGAACACTAAAATGTTCGAGGTTCGAAATTCGATTCGAACAGCCGCTCAATGTTCGTGTGTTCGAATGGGTTTCGAACCCCATTATAGTCTATGGGGAACAGATACTCGTTAAGGGGGAAACCCAAATCCGTGTCTGGAGGGTCACCAAGTCCACTATGACACCCCAGGAAATGATGCCAACACCTCTGGAATGACACTGGGACAGCAGGGGAAGCATGTCTGGGGGCATCTAACACACCAAAGACCCTCTATTACCCCAACATCACAGCCTAACAACTACACACTTTACACACTCAATACCACCTCTCTGACAGTAGGAAAACACCTTGAAACATGTGTATTTGGCACTTGCAGTGAGGAGAGCTTGTCACCAGCAGTGAATTTGGCCCTTGTAGTAAGTTGAGGTTGGCACCAACATTTGTTTTGAAAATCAGGGTGGATTGAGCCTCTAACCAGCAGAGTTTGGGCAAATTCATGGTGGAGGGAGCCTCTAAACACCCCAGTTTGGGCAAATTCATGGTGGAGGGAGCCTCTAAAAACCCCAGTTTGGACCAATTCATGGTGGAGGGAGCCTCTAACCAGCCCAGTGTGGGCAAATTCATGGTGGAGGGAGCCTCTAAAAAACCCAGTTTGGACCAATTCATGGTGGAGGGAGCCTCTAACCAGCCCAGTTTGGGCAAATTCATGGTGGAGGGAGCCTCTAAAAAACCCAGTTTGGACCAATTCATGGTGGAGGGAGCCTCTAACCAGCCCAGTTTGGGCAAATTCATGGTGGAGGGAGCCTCTAAAAAACCCAGTTTGGACCAATTCATGGTGGAGGGAGCCTCTAACCAGCCCAGTTTGGGCAAATTCATGGTGGAGGGAGCCTCTAAAAAACCCAGTTTGGACCAATTCATGGTGGAGGGAGCCTCTAACCAGCCCAGTTTGGGCAAATTCATGGTGGAGGGAGCCTCTAAACAGCCCAGTTTGGGCAAATTCATGGTGGAGGGAGCCTCTAACCAGCCCAGTTTGGACCAATTAATGGTGGAGGGAGCCGCTAAACAGCCCAGTTTGGGCAAATTCATGGTGGAGGGAGCCTCTAAACAGCCCAGTTTGGACCAATTCATGGTGGAGGGAGCCTCTAAAAAACCCAGTTTGGACCAATTCATGGTGGAGGGAGCCTCTAAACAGCCCAGTTTGGGCAAATTCATGGTGGAGGGAGCCTCTAACCAGCCCAGTTTGGACCAATTAATGGTGGAGGGAGCCTCTAAACAGCCAAGTTTTGGGAAATTCATGGTGGAGGGAGCCTCTAACCAGCCCAGTTTGGACCAATTCATGGTGGAGGGAGCCTCTAAACAGCCCAGTTTGGGCAAATTCATGGTGGAGGGAGCCTCTAAAAAACCCAGTTTGGACCAATTCATGGTGGAGGGAGCCTCTAACCAGCCCAGTTTGGACCAATTAATGGTGGAGGGAGCCTCTAAACAGCCAAGTTTGGAAAAATTCATGGTGGAGGGAGCCTCTAAAAACCCCAGTTTGGACCAATTCATGGTGGAGGGAGCCTCTAACCAGCCCAGTTTGGGCAAATTCATGGTGGAGGGAGCCTCTAAACAGCCCAGTTTGGGCAAATTCATGGTGGAGGGAGCCTCTAACCAGCCCAGTTTGGACCAATTAATGGTGGAGGGAGCCGCTAAACAGCCCAGTTTGGACCAATTCATGGTGGAGGGAGCCTCTAAAAACCCCAGTTTGGACCAATTCATGGTGGAGGGAGCCTCTAAAAAACCCAGTTTGGACCAATTCATGGTGGAGGGAGCCTCTAACCAGCCCAGTTTGGACCAATTAATGGTGGAGGGAGCCTCTAAACAGCCAAGTTTGGACCAATTCATGGTGGAGGGAGCCTCTAAAAACCCCAGTTTGGACCAATTCATGGTGGAGGGAGCCTCTAACCAGCCCAGTTTGGGCAAATTCATGGTGGAGGGAGCCTCTAAACAGCCCAGTTTGGGCAAATTCATGGTGGAGGGAGCCTCTAAACAGCCCAGTTTGGGCAAATTCATGGTGGAGGGAGCCTCTAAAAACCCCAGTTTGGACCAATTCATGGTGGAGGGAGCCTCTAAAAACCCCAGTTTGGACCAATTCATGGTGGAGGGAGCCTCTAAAAAACCCAGTTTGGACCAATTCATGGTGGAGGGAGCCTCTAAACAGCCCAGTTTGGGCAAATTCATGGTGGAGGGAGCCTCTAAAAACCCCAGTTTGGACCAATTCATGGTGGAGGGAGCCTCTAAAAACCCCAGTTTGGACCAATTCATGGTGGAGGGAGCCTCTAAAAACCCCAGTTTGGACCAATTCATGGTGGAGGGAGCCTCTAAAAAACCCAGTTTGGACCAATTCATGGTGGAGGGAGCCTCTAACCAGCCCAGTTTGGACCAATTCATGGTGGAGGGAGCCTCTAAAAACCCCAGTTTGGACCAATTCATGGTGGAGGGAGCCTCTAAACAGCCCAGTTTGGACCAATTCATGGTGGAGGGAGCCTCTAAAAACCCCAATTTGGACCAATTCATGGTGGAGGGAGCCTCTAACCAGCCCAGTTTGGACCAATTCATGGTGGAGGGAGCCTCTAACCAGCCCAGTTTGGGCAAATTCATGGTGGAGGGAGCCTCTAAAAACCCCAATTTGGACCAATTCATGGTGGAGGGAGCCTCTAAACAGCCCAGTTTTGGCAAATTCATGGTGGAGGGAGCCTCTAAAAACCCCAGTTTGGACCAATTCATGGTGGAGGGAGCCTCTAACCAGCCCAGTTTGGGCAAATTCATGGTGGAGGGAGCCTCTAACCAGCAGAGTTGTGGGAAAGCAGGGTGGAGGGAGCCTCTAACCAGCAGAGTTGGTGGAAATCAGGGTGGAGGGAGCCTCTAACCAGCAGAGTTGGGGGAAATCATGTTGGAGGGAGCCTAGTATTAGCAGAATTGTGCAACGCTTATGGTGGATGAGTATGAGGATGCGGAGGAATTGGAGAGGTTGAGTACAGACATGGAGTTCCATGTTGGGGTGCTTTACACAGGTGGGCACAAAAATGAAGGCTCTATCCAGTGGTGGTTCATTTTTATCAAAGTGAGCCGGTCGGCACTCTCAGCTGACAGACGGGTGCGCTTGTCAGTGATGATGCCACCGGCTGCACTGAACACCCTCTCAGATAGGACGCTGGCGGCAGGACAGGACAGCACCTCCAAGGCATATAGGGCAAGTTCAAGCCACAGGTCCAACATCGACACCCAATACGTGTAGGGCGCAGAGGGGTCGGAGAGGACAGGGCTGTGGTCGGAAAGGTATTCCCGCAACATGCGCCTATACTTCTCACGCCTGGTGACACTAGGACCCTCCGTGGCGGCACTTTGGCGAGGGGGTGCCATCAAGGTGTCCCAGACCTTAGACAGTGTGCCCCTCGTTTGTGTGGACCGGTGAGAACTTGGTTGCCTACTGGAGGAACTGCTCTCCCTGCCGCCAACGTCACATGCTGGAAACATCTCCATCATATTCTGCACCAATTGCCTGTGGCAAGCATTGATGCGATTGGCCCTCCCCTCTACCGGAATAAAAGACGAGATGTTGTTTTTATACCGGGGGTCAAGGATAGCAAAGATCCAGTACTGGTTGTCCTCCATGATTTTGACAATACGCTTGTCGGTTGTAAAGCACCCCAACATGAACTCAGCCATGTCTGCCACAGTGTTAGTTGGCATGACTCCTCTGGCCCCACCGGAAAGTTCAATCTCCATTTCCTCCTCATCCTCCATGTCTACCCATCCGCGCTGCAACAATGGGACGATTCGAAGTTGCCCGGAAGCCTCCTGTATCACCATCACATCATCGGACAACTCTTCTTCCTCCTCCTCCTCCTCCTCCTCCTCCATTAAACGCAGTGAAGCGGACAGGTGTGTGGACCTACTCTCCAGCTGTGACGGATCGGATGCTATCCCTAACTCCTCTGTGTGATCTGAGTTATCCCTGATGTCAATCAGGGATTCTCTCAGAACACACAAGAGCGGGATTGTAAGGCTCACCATCGCATCCTCAGAGCTCACCCTCCTTGTGGACTCCTCAAAGACCCGTAGGATGTCACAAAGGTCTCTCATCCATGGCCACTCATGGATGTGAAACTGAGGCAGCTGACTTTGTGGCACCCTAGGGTTTTGTAGCTGGTATTCCATCAAAGGTCTCTGCTGCTCAACCACTCTATTCAACATCTGAAACGTTGAGTTCCAGCGTGTGGGGACGTCGCACAAAAGCCGGTGTTGTGGCACATGCAGGCGTTGCTGGAGAGATTTTAAGCTAGCAGCGGCTACTGTCGACTTGCGAAAGTGGGCGCACATGCGCCGCACTTTCACCAGTAGCTCTGGAACATTGGGGTAGCTCTTTAGGAAACGTTGCACCACTAGGTTGAAGACGTGGGCCAGGCATGGAACATGTTGGAGTCCGGCAAGCTCCAGAGCTGCTACCAGGTTCCGGCCGTTATCACAAACGACCATGCCTGGGCCCAGGTGCAGCGGCTCAAACCATATTGCCGTCTCATCGAGGAGGGCATCCCTCACCTCGGAGGCAGTGTGCTGTCTGTCCCCCAAGCTGATCAGCTTCAGCACAGCCTGCTGACGTCTACCAACGCCAGTGCTGCAACGTTTCCAACTCGTAGCTGGGGTCAATCTAACAGCGGAGGAGGAGGCGGTGGCGGAGGAGGAGGCGGTGGCGGAGGAGGAGGCGGTAGAGGAGGAGGAGGAGGGGGGTGTTCTTCTCGTGTCCCTGCCAGGAATGTTAGGCGGGGAGACGAGGTACACCGGGCCAGTTTGGGAAGCAGTCCCAGCCTCAACTACATTCACCCAGTGTGCCGTCAGTGAAATGTAGCGTCCCTGTCCGCATGCACTTGTCCACGCGTCGGTGGTCAAGTGGACCTTTGTGCAAAGCGCGGAACTAAGGGCCCGCCTGATGTTGAGTGACACGTGCTGGTGCAAGGCGGGGACGGCACACCGGGAGAAGTAGTGACGGCTAGGGACGGCATAGCGAGGTGCCGCAGTTGCCATCAGGTCCAGGAAGGCGGGAGTTTCAACAAGCCGGAACGCCAACATCTCCTGGGCCAGCAGTTTAGCGATGTTGGCGTTCAAGGCTTGCGCGTGTGGGTGGTTAGCAGTGTATTTCTGCCCCCGCTCCAATGTCTGAGAGATGGTGGGTTGTTGTAAAGAAACGCCTGATGGTGCCTTTGATGGTGCAGGAGAAGGAGATAAGACAGGACCAGGGGAGGATGAGGTAGAAGTCAACAAAGTGGCGGAGGCAGATGAAGTGGTGTCCTGGCTCGTCCTCTGGAGTGCATCGCCAGCACAGTCAGCAGTGGCAGTGGCAGAGGCAGTGGCAGAGGCAGTGGCAGTGGCGTGAACGGCAGGCGGCCTTTGTCCTGCCGTTGCTGCCTGCCACTGATTCCAGTGCTTGGATTCCAAATGACGGTGCATTGAAGTGGTGGACAGGTTGCTCTTCTCAGAGCCCCTAATCAATTTCGAGAGGCAAATTGTGCAGACAACACTATATCTGTCCTCGGCGCATTCCTTGAAAAAACTCCACACCTTCGAGAAACGTGCCCTCGAGGTGGGAGTTTTTCGGGGCTGGGTACGAACTGGAACATCTTGGGAGATTCCGGGTGTGGCCTGGCTTCGCCTAAGCTGCTGACCTCTGCCTCTGCCTCTAGCTACCCTTTTTGGTGCTGCACCTGCCTCAACATCCACACTACTTTCCCCGCTTGACATCCCCCCTGTCCAGGTCGGGTCAGTGTCCTCATCATCCACCACTTCCTCTTCCAACTCCTGTCTCATCTCCTCCTCCCGCACAATGCGCCGGTCAACTGGATGCCCTGACGGCAACTGCGTCACATCATCGTCGATGAGGGTGGGTTGCTGGTCATCCACCACCAAATCGAACGGAGATGGAGGAGACTCTAGTGTTTGAGCATCTGGACACAGATGCTCCTCTGTTAGGTTCGTGGAATCGTGACGTGGAGAGGCAGGTTGAGGGACAATGAAAGGAGCGGAGAACAGCTCTGGGGAGCAGGGACAGTTTGGGTTATTGTTCTGTAAAGCTTCGGAATTTTGGGAGGAAGGAAGACAAGACTGTTGGGTAATAGGAGGAGAGGAGGCAGAGTCTGACTGGCTGCTGGACAATGTGCTGTAAGCGTTCTCTGACAGCCATTGCAAGACCTGTTCCTGGTTCTCGGGCCTACTAAGGTTTGTACCCTGCAGTTTAGTTAATGTGGCAAGCAACCCTGGCACTGTGGAGTGGCGCAATGCTTGCTGCCCCACAGGAGTAGGCACGGGACGCCCTGTGGCTTCACTGCTACCTTGCTCCCCAGAACCATTCCCCCGACCTCGCCCACGGCCTCGTCCACGTCCCTTTCCGGGAGCCTTGCGCATTTTGAATTCCTAGTTAGAAATTGGCACTGTATACCAGTAGTAAAAATTGTGGGTGCACGTAACCCCAATATATTCTTTGAATTCCCAGTCAGACACTGGCACTATATGGCAGTAGCAAGAAATGAGGGTATTTGTATTCCCAATATATTCTTTGAATTCCCAGTCAGACAATGGCACTGTATACCAGTAGTAAAAATTGTGGGTGCACGTAACCACAATATATTCTTTGAATTACCAGTCAGAAACTGGCACTATATGGCAGTAGCAAGAAATGAGGGTATTTATAACCCCAATATATTCTTTGAATTCCCAGTCAGACAATGGCACTGTATACCAGTAGTAAAAATTGTGGGTGCACGTAACCACAATATATTCTTTGAATTACCAGTCAGAAACTGGCACTATATGGCAGTAGCAAGAAATGAGGGTATTTATAACCCCAATATATTCTTTGAATTCCCAGTCAGACAATGGCACTGTATACCAGTAGTAAAAATTGTGGGTGCACGTAACCCCAATATATTCTTTGAATTCCCAGTCAGACACTGGCACTATATGGCAGTAGCAAGAAATGAGGGTATTTGTATTCCCAATATATTCTTTGAATTCCCAGTCAGACAATGGCACTGTATACCAGTAGTAAAAATTGTGGGTGCACGTAACCCCAATATATTCTTTGAATTCCCAGTCAGACACTGGCACTATATGGCAGTAGCAAGAAATGAGGGTATTTGTATTCCCAATATATTCTTTGAATTCCCAGTCAGACAATGGCACTGTATACCAGTAGTAAAAATTGTGGGTGCACGTAACCACAATATATTCTTTGAATTACCAGTCAGAAACTGGCACTATATGGCAGTAGCAAGAAATGAGGGTATTTATAACCCCAATATATTCTTTGAATTCCCAGTCAGACAATGGCACTGTATACCAGTAGTAAAAATTGTGGGTGCACGTAACCCCAATATATTCTTTGAACTCCCAGTCAGACACTGGCACTATATGGCAGTAGCAAGAAATGAGGGTATTTGTATTCCCAATATATTCTTTGAATTCCCAGTCAGACAATGGCACTGTATACCAGTAGTAAAAATTGTGGGTGCACGTAACCCCAATATATTCTTTGAATTCCCAGTCAGACACTGGCACTATATGGCAGTAGCAAGAAATGAGGGTATTTGTATTCCCAATATATTCTTTGAATTCCCAGTCAGACAATGGCACTGTATACCAGTAGTAAAAATTGTGGGTGCACGTAACCCCAATATATTCTTTGAATTACCAGTCAGAAACTGGCACTATATGGCAGTAGCAAGAAATGAGGGTATTTGTATTCCCAATATATTCTTTGAATTCCCAGTCAGACAATGGCACTGTATACCAGTAGTAAAAATTGTGGGTGCACGTAACCCCAATATATTCTTTGAATTACCAGTCAGAAACTGGCACTATATGGCAGTAGCAAGAAATGAGGGTATTTGTATTCCCAATATATTCTTTGAATTCCCAGTCAGACAATGGCACTGTATACCAGTAGTAAAAATTGTGGGTGCACGTAACCCCAATATATTCTTTGAATTCCCAGTCAGACACTGGCACTATATGGCAGTAGCAAGAAATGAGGGTATTTGTATTCCCAATATATTCTTTGAATTCCCAGTCAGACAATGGCACTGTATACCAGTAGTAAAAATTGTGGGTGCACGTAACCACAATATATTCTTTGAATTACCAGTCAGAAACTGGCACTATATGGCAGTAGCAAGAAATGAGGGTATTTATAACCCCAATATATTCTTTGAATTCCCAGTCAGACAATGGCACTGTATACCAGTAGTAAAAATTGTGGGTGCACGTAACCCCAATATATTCTTTGAATTCCCAGTCAGACACTGGCACTATATGGCAGTAGCAAGAAATGAGGGTATTTGTATTCCCAATATATTCTTTGAATTCCCAGTCAGACAATGGCACTGTATACCAGTAGTAAAAATTGTGGGTGCACGTAACCCCAATATATTCTTTGAATTACCAGTCAGAAACTGGCACTATATGGCAGTAGCAAGAAATGAGGGTATTTGTATTCCCAATATATTCTTTGAATTCCCAGTCAGACAATGGCACTGTATACCAGTAGTAAAAATTGTGGGTGCACGTAACCCCAATATATTCTTTGAATTACCAGTCAGAAACTGGCACTATATGGCAGTAGCAAAAAATGAGGGTATTTGTATTCCCAATATATTCTTTGAATTCCCAGTCAGACAATGGCACTGTATACCAGTAGTAAAAATTGTGGGTGCACGTAACCCCAATATATTCTTTGAATTCCCAGTCAGACACTGGCACTATATGGCAGTAGCAAGAAATGAGGGTATTTGTATTCCCAATATATTCTTTGAATTCCCAGTCAGACAATGGCACTGTATACCAGTAGTAAAAATTGTGGGTGCACGTAACCACAATATATTCTTTGAATTACCAGTCAGAAACTGGCACTATATGGCAGTAGCAAGAAATGAGGGTATTTATAACCCCAATATATTCTTTGAATTCCCAGTCAGACAATGGCACTGTATACCAGTAGTAAAAATTGTGGGTGCACGTAACCCCAATATATTCTTTGAATTCCCAGTCAGACACTGGCACTATATGGCAGTAGCAAGAAATGAGGGTATTTGTATTCCCAATATATTCTTTGAATTCCCAGTCAGACAATGGCACTGTATACCAGTAGTAAAAATTGTGGGTGCACGTAACCCCAATATATTCTTTGAATTACCAGTCAGAAACTGGCACTATATGGCAGTAGCAAGAAATGAGGGTATTTGTATTCCCAATATATTCTTTGAATTCCCAGTCAGACAATGGCACTGTATACCAGTAGTAAAAATTGTGGGTGCACGTAACCACAATATATTCTTTGAATTACCAGTCAGAAACTGGCACTATATGGCAGTAGCAAGAAATGAGGGTATTTATAACCCCAATATATTCTTTGAATTCCCAGTCAGACAATGGCACTGTATACCAGTAGTAAAAATTGTGGGTGCACGTAACCCCAATATATTCTTTGAATTCCCAGTCAGACACTGGCACTATATGGCAGTAGCAAGAAATGAGGGTATTTGTATTCCCAATATATTCTTTGAATTCCCAGTCAGACAATGGCACTGTATACCAGTAGTAAAAATTGTGGGTGCACGTAACCCCAATATATTCTTTGAATTACCAGTCAGAAACTGGCACTATATGGCAGTAGCAAGAAATGAGGGTATTTGTATTCCCAATATATTCTTTGAATTCCCAGTCAGACAATGGCACTGTATACCAGTAGTAAAAATTGTGGGTGCACGTAACCCCAATATATTCTTTGAATTCCCAGTCAGACACTGGCACTATATGGCAGTAGCAAGAAATGAGGGTATTTGTATTCCCAATATATTCTTTGAATTCCCAGTCAGACAATGGCACTGTATACCAGTAGTAAAAATTGTGGGTGCACGTAACCCCAATATATTCTTTGAATTACCAGTCAGACACTGGCACTATATGGCAGTAGCAAGAAATGAGGGTATTTATAACCCCAATATATTCTTTGAATTCCCAGTCAGACAATGGCACTGTATACCAGTAGTAAAAATTGTGGGTGCACGTAACCCCAATATATTCTTTGAATTACCAGTCAGAAACTGGCACTATATGGCAGTAGCAAGAAATGAGGGTATTTGTATTCCCAATATATTCTTTGAATTCCCAGTCAGACAATGGCACTGTATACCAGTAGTAAAAATTGTGGGTGCACGTAACCCCAATATATTCTTTGAATTCCCAGTCAGACACTGGCACTATATGGCAGTAGCAAGAAATGAGGGTATTTGTATTCCCAATATATTCTTTGAATTCCCAGTCAGACAATGGCACTGTATACCAGTAGTAAAAATTGTGGGTGCACGTAACCCCAATATATTCTTTGAATTCCCAGTCAGACACTGGCACTATATGGCAGTAGCAAGAAATGAGGGTATTTGTATTCCCAATATATTCTTTGAATTCCCAGTCAGACAATGGCACTGTATACCAGTAGTAAAAATTGTGGGTGTATATAGCCCCAATTCTATTGCTAGGGGACTTGCAGGGTATTTCTGGGGTGAAGGTGGGGGGGCACACCGTTGGAACGGGTATCGGGGTATATATCGGGTATACGGGAATACACTGACAGTGTATTCCATTCAGGATCCTGGGAAAGCTGGGTTGCGGCGATTGAGCCCGTCAGTGCCACGTTACACTGACAAGCTTCTCCCTGGAATTTAGCTCTTACAAGAGCTGTTGTGGTTGTCTTCTCCTTCCTATCCTAGCCTGTCCCTGCCTACCCAGAATCTAAGCCCTAGCTAGCTGGACGGAAACCTCCGTCCTCGGTGAATTGCAAGCTCAGAATGACGCGAACCTGGGCGGCGCTGTTCTTTTAAATTAGAGGTCACATGTTTTCGGCAGCCAATGGGTTTTGCCTACTTTTCTCAACGTCACCAGTGTCGTAGTTCCTGTCCCACCTACCCTGCGCTGTTATTGGAGCAAAAAAGGCGCCAGGGAAGGTGGGAGGGGAATCGAGTAATGGCGCACTTTACCACGCGGTGTTCGATTCGATTCGAACATGCCGAACAGCCTAATATCCGATCGAACATGAGTTCGATAGAACACTGTTCGCTCATCTCTAATAGGAACTAGTTATAGGCTGTGATCCATTAAAATTCATTGATATCACCTGTTCCTGTTCATTTCAGGAAGACAGAATCTTCCCATGGGTGTTGCTGCTTCAGACTAAAGGAAAGAGAATCTATGGTGAGTAAAAATTACACTATATATCATACTATGTGATGAGTAGTATGTTTCTGGTTAGAGTTTCTTCTGCTTAGAGAATTCCTTTATTGTAGTGATGACGAGGTCATATTGATTGGTTGAGTGGTCATCTGTTGGAAGTCTGAGTGGCTAATGGGTATAGTAATTTCAAGTATATAGGTGGTGAATGAAGTCCCGGGTGTTCATTCACTTGTTGTCAATCTAATTAAAAAGCCTTAGTGTGTGGCCCCAGGAGTGTCTGAACTTGAGGCCTGGATAATTTATATCAAATTCTGTAGAGAGAACATAGAGAAATATGAAACATTCATTGCTTTTAATGTCATGGCCATCTCTAGACAGAAATATGATGGGAGAACCCTTACAAATCTTAGGTGTCAAGCATGTGGATATTTAGCATGAATTAGTAAAGGGGAGTATGATTTAATATGCATGTTTGGTTACCTGAACTTTTAAAAGCATTTGGCATAACTTGCCAAGCATATTCTTATATATACATTTTCTCAAAATATGTCATATCTCTGTGGATTTGATGCATGCAAGTAGCCAGATCTTTCACAGGTGGTAGGTTCCAGAAAGGGGACTGGGGGTCCTTCAAAAAGTGTGATGCCAGGATCCCCTGGGATATACAGTGGGGCAAAAAAGTATTTAGTCAGTCACCAATAGTGCAAGTTCCACCACTTAAAAAGATGAGAGGCGTCTGTAATTTATATCATAGGTAGACCTCAACTATGAGAGACAAAATGAAAAAACAAATCCAGAAAATCACATTGTCTGATTTTGTAAGAATTTATTTGCAAATTATGGTGGAAAATAAGTATTTGGTCAGTAACAAAATTTCATCTCAATACTTTGTTATATATCCTTTGTTGGCAATGACAGAGGTCAAACATTTTCTGTAAGTCTTCAAAAGGTTGGCACACACTGTTGTTGGTATGTTGGCCCATTCCTCCATGCAGATCTCCCCTAGAGCAGTGATGTTTTGGGGCTGTCGCTTGGCAACACGGACTTTCAACTCCCTCCAAAGGTTTTCTATAGGGTTGAGATCTGGAGACTGGCTAGGCCACTCCAGGACCTTGAAATGCTTACAAAGCCACTCCTTCATTGTCCTGGAGGTGTGCTTTGGATCATTGGCATGTTGAAAGACCCAGCCACGTTTCATCTTCAATGCCCTTGCTGATGGAAGGAGGTTTGCACTTAAAATCTCACGATACATGGCCCCATTCATTCTTTCATGTACCCAGATCAGTTGTCCTGGCCCCTTTGCAGAGAAACAGCCCCAAAGCATGAAGTTTCCACCCCCATGCTTTACAGTAGGTATGGTGTTTGATGGATGCAACTCAGTATTCTTTTTCCTCCAAACATGAAAAGTTGTGTTTCTACCAAACAGTTCCAGTTTGGTTTCATCAGACCATAGGACATTCTCCCAATACTCTTCTGGATCATCCAAATGCTCTCTAGCAAACTTCAGACGGGCCCGGACATGTACTGGCTTAAGCAGTGGGACACGTCTGGCACTGCAGGATCTGAGTCCCTGGCGGCGTAGTGTGTTACTGATGGTAGGCTTTGTTACATTGGTCCCAACTCTCTGCAGTTCATTCACTAGGTCCCCCCGCGTTGTTCTGGGATTTTTGCTCACCGTTCTTGTGATCATTTTGACCCCACGGGGTGAGATTTTGCGTGGAGCCCCAGATCGAGGGAGATTATCAGTGGTCTTGTATGTCTTCCATTTTCTAATTATTGCTCCCACAGTTGATTTCTTCAATCCAAGCTGGTTGCCTATTACAGATTCAGTCTTCCCAGCCTGGTGCAGGGCTACAATTTTGTTTCTGGTGTCCTTTGACAGCTCTTTGGTCTTCACCATAGTGGAGTTTGGAGTCTGACTGTTTGAGGGTGTGCACAGGTGTCTTTTTATAGTGATAACAAGTTTAAACAGGTGCCATTACTACAGGTAATGAGTGGAGGAAAGAGGAGACTCTTAAAGAAGAAGTTACAGGTCTGTGAGAGCCAGAAATCTTGATTGTTTGTAGGTGACCAAATACTTATTTTCCACCATAATTTGCAAAAAAATTCTTACAAAATCAGACAATGTGATTTTCTGGATTTGTTTTCTCATTTTGTCTCTCATAGTTGAGGTCTACCTATGATGTAAATTACAGACGCCTCTCATCTTTTTAAGTGGTGGAACTTGCACTATTGGTGACTGACTAAATACTTTTTTGCCCCACTGTACACTTGAAGACAAAGCCTAGTGTGTGGTCTGTCCAGATCTTCTACCATGCTCCAAGACCCAGGCTTAAAACAGTTTTGTTTTATTTTATTTCCATTTGATGTTGTTTGCCTTGCTTGTACTATATGAATTTTTTTTTTCGTTCAGCACTTTATTTTTTTGCGTATATTAAATCCAAAATTTTAAATTGTCTTTGGATCTAAACATCCCCACAATTCCGTGTTATGTCAGTCCAGGTAGCTGCAACGGGGCTAAGGAATAGCAGTAGGAAGTCTCGCCCTGCACTACTCCCACTAGCTATCCCGGTCCCTGCCTCACAGGTGTGGATCGGCTGTACTCAGGCTAAGCCTGACCCCGACGGCTCCTCTCTCACTGACACCGTAGGCCTAGAGGGAAGTGGGAGAAGGAATGCCCTATAAGATCGCTAGGGACTGGAGACTAAAGGGGGTCACCCCTAACAAACAAGTGAAGCTGCTACTGACAGGGACTGACAAGGGTGTGCGCTGACTAACAACACAAGCAGCACACAGGAAAAATGTGGGAAAGGATTCCCCCAAACCAATATGGGAAGGAACCTTACACTAGGAAACAAACACAGGGAAACTGAGTAGAAATCAAAGGATAAGGCAATTCACTCACACAGTTAATACACACAGAGGTAGGATTGGTGAACACAGAAGGGAAAACTCACATACCAACTAGTTCACCCAAACCTCCCAAAAACCAACCACGGAACTTCCTCTATCCCAGAACACCACCTACTCCTCCTGCTAAGGCCTAGCTCTGTAAAAGAGACACTCAGCACAGAACCATGGGAGGCATGGGTTTAAATACAGAGTAGAGACCACTCCTCCCAGGTGCAAATGGGAGGACAGACTAATCAACCAGGAAATAAAGCTGCCTACCAGCAGTGCGCGCGTGCAAGTCAGAAGGTGTGCACCAATACTCACGACAGGACAACCCCGCAGCGCCAGGATGCCACCCCAGACACCACGCAGCCAAAAACTCCCCAGGTAAGAAAAATAGAAAGCAATGAACCAAAATACTCCTAACATTCCGAAGGTAGAAAATACTGCTTAGACTTGCAACCAATTTTATACACAGTCTATTCTTTTCAGGGGTTAATAGTAATTGGACAAATTAGCATTACCATAAATAAAATTTTTAATACTTTGTAGATAATCCTTTGCAGGAAATAACTGCCTAAAACCTGGAACCCATGGACATCGCCAAACACTGGGTTTTCTCCTTCATAATGTTTTGCCAGACCTTTGTTGCCTGTTTGTGGGACTTTTTGTCTTAAGTGTTGGCTGAAGCGAGAGAAAGGCATGCTCAATTGGGCTGACATCTTGTGACTGACTCAGCCATTTTAGAATATTCAACTTATTTGCCTTAAAAACTCCTGGGTTGCTTTCACATAAATTTTTTGGTCATTGTCCATCTGTATTGTGAAGCGCCATCCAATCAACCTTGATGCATTTGGTTGAACCTGAGCAGTAATTATATCCCTGTACACTTCACAATTAATCTGGCTGCTTGTGTCACATCATTAATAAACACTAGTAACCCAGTGCCATTGAAAGTCATGCATGACCATGTCATCGCACTGCCTCCACAATGTTTTACAGAGAATGTCGTGTACTTTGGATCAGATACTATTCCAAGCCTTCTCCATACTTCTTCTCATCATTCTTTTACAGGTTGAATTGAGTTTCATCTGTCCAAAGAATGTTGTTCCAGAACTGGGCTGACTTCTTTAGATTTTTTTTTTGGTGGCAAAGGCTAATCTGGCCTTTATGATGCTGATTAATAGTTTGCACCTTGTGGTGAACCCTCTGTATCTGTTCTCATGGAGTCTTCTCATACACCTACTTCCTAGAGAGTATTCTTCACTTGGGTAGATGTTGTGAAGGTGTTTTTACTTCACTATGGAAGGAATTCTGTGATCATCAAGGACTGTTGTCTTACACGGCCATTTTGAGTTCCCAAGTGCACCAGTGTGAATGTATCAAACTGTTGATTTGGCTACTCCTAACAATTGCATCTCTCTAATGGATTTATTAAATTTGTTTCAGCTTAATGATGGACTGTTTCACTTCCCTTGAGAGCTCCTTTGACCATATGTTGTGGGTTCACAGTAACAGCTTCCAAATTCAAATATCACACCTGGAATCAACTCCAGACCTTTTACCTGCCTATTTGATGATGGATTAACAAGGAAATAGCCCATGCAGCCCTTTAAATAGCTCATGAGATAATTGTCTAATCCCTTTTGGTCCTATGAAAAAGAGGCATCTACATATTACAAAGCTGAGCTGGATTTCCTAAACTCTTCTTTGAATTAGGATGTGATTACCCTCAATGTAAGCTGATAGTCTGCATTTTAAGTCCATGTTGAAGATATCACTGTAGCTTGAATATGTTTTGGTATACAGCTAAAATGCCAAAACGTGTGTCACGGTCCAAATACTTCTAGAAACATCTCTATCTCTTTTGACTATCAATTTGAATAACTACATGTAGTACCAAATTTTACAGAAAGGATAATGTAAAATTTCCCCAACAAAATCAACACTTTGTGAAGGGTGAAGACGGGTCTTCAGCAATTATAGCAGCTTCAACATGAAAAAGATCTGTCTTTGAGAGACACCACTTTTTTCAGTATCAAATATTTTTTGTTAAAATTTTATGATTTAGCAAAGGAGAATAAAAAAGTACAAAACAGTATTCCACCCACCATCCATTTCTCCCCCTGGTGTTTCGTCAAGGCAGTGAAGAAGTGTCTAGAGACAGACCACAGAGGTCTATGAGATGAATAAAGCCAACAGTCCAGAAGCTTAGAAATAAAGATACATATAAGGTTCACTGCAGGAATCTTCCACACATTCCCTTTTCTATCCCTCCAGACAAGTAGACAAAAGCAAATCACCTACAACGTTTCTGCAGCAATATCACCACAAGGCATTAGGTTGTTAAACCAGCATCTAGGTCGGATAAACCCCTTTCTAGATATTTCAATTCACAGTCTTTTATATTTTTTCATACATGGAAAAGCGTAAAATATATGGCTAGTGAATATGAATATTACACTTAGCACAGAGACTGTAAGCACATAGCAGAATGTGCAAGATCATATTCCAATTGCTATTCTGACTATATTTTCAGTCAACAGGTGTCAGCCTTGCAGTGCAAGTTAGTTTTGTAGATTTAATAACTATACTACAATTCGTTTTTCTGTCTGTCTGTGAAGATTAATAATAAAGCGGATTTAATTAAAAAGTATTCAACCTCTCATATTTCGTTTTTCGACATCTTAAACATATTTAGTAGACTGTGATGAATTTAATTATTATATTCTATAATCCCAAATGCAGTTCTAACCAAGAAAATAAAATAAGAAAGACGCCTTATAATTACCTAATGAATTTTCAGTATGATTAAAAACACTGAAAGGTCAAATTTTACATAGTCATCCTATATTACAATGTTTGAGCAAGCTCCCTTGACACTAAAGAACTTGTATTAGCCTGTATGATATTACGGAAGAATATTAGAATACTTTACGGGTACATATAATACAACCTGGTAATATGATATAATATACTTAGAAAACCAATGTAGTCAAATAGGCACTATAGTGTCAACAATCTTTGCATAAATTAATAATATATGTGAGCCAGCGTTTTTTGATGTAGATTTTGTTACAGTTTTTTTTTAGCCAAAATAAGGAATGGATTTAACAGAAGGAAAATGTCTAAAAGCTTCCTTTATATTTTCCATTCATTTTCAAGCCACTCCTGACTTTGACTCAAAAAACTGCAGCAAAATCTGGGGTTAATGAGACTAGATTAAGGCTGAGGCCCATGTTGCGTAAACTGCAGCGGAAGCGCCGCGACAAAAAACGTGACATTTTATAGTTCCTGAAAAGTGGATGGAATTCTAGTCAATCCCATCCATACATTGTAGTAAAATACCCACAGTGGAAAAGCTGTGATTTCCAAAAACAATGCAGTTTTGTACCTTTTTGACCAGAAAAGGGGCAATGTGCACATGACCAAAAAAGGCGCATCTAAACTATCTAACATGCACAATATTTATGAAGGAGGTGCGCCAACAGCATGAATAAACACCGCAGTAAAAATAACCTCCAAAGAGTGCAGAACTCTGAAAAAGCTCTTTTTATGTAGATTGTGAGCCCCATATAGGGATCATAATGTACATTTTTTTTCCTATCAGTATGTCTTTGTAGAATGGGAGGAAATCCACACAAACACGGGGAGAACATACAAACTCCTTGCAGATGCTGTTCCTGGCGGGATTCGAACCCAGGACTACAGTGCTGCAGTGCTAACCACTGAGCCACTGTGTTGCCCCTTTGATTGGTTTCTAATCTTATGAGTTGTGGGTACATTTCCAAGCTTATTAAGTTGATGTGTTATTAAGCATGCTATTTGTAAATTGCCCCTAGAACTATGAAAAAGCTATTGTCACCATCATAGTGATTTCAAGCTGTTTCTTAGTTTTATATTTATTCCAGAACCCAATACTAGTTTTTCAATAGTTTTAGCTTGCAATGGTTGTCCGGAAACCAATTGTGCATTTCAAATAATGGGTAGAAATTGCCAATCAGACACTAAGAGACCTATCTGCAGGCGCCCCTTGGAATCTTCAAAGGACATCAGGACTGGCACAGGTACCATCACTGGAAGACTTGTGAGATGGAAGTGAAGTCTATGTTAGGCCTAGTTCTCATCTGTGTTTGGTAATCTGTTTTATTCCACATGGAGACCCCGAATGCATTGACAAGTGGTGAGCTTATGAAAGCACACAGACCCCATAGACTATAATGGGGTCTGTCTGTTTTCTGTGCGGTGTCCGCACGGAACATGCTGAGAGAAAAGTACTTCATGAACTACTTTTCTCTCTGCATGACTTGTGTGGACCCTGCGCGGAAAACACACGGACCTCATTATAATCTATGGTGTCTGTGTGCTTTCATAAGCTCACCGTTTGTCAATGCATTCGGTATTCCATTTGGGGGGTCCCCATGCAGACTCCCCGAATGGAATACTGAACACAGATGTGAGCCAGGCCTTACATTCAGCACACTTGGCACTAGAGAGAGAAGAAGATAGTATAATCTGAACTGATATTTTAAGACATGCATTTTGGAAATGGTAGAATTGGGAATCAGTCTTATAGTAATATGAGGGGAATCATATTTTTAAGACAGAGGGGCACATTTATTAATGATCTACACCCCTTTTGTGGATTAAAAAAGTCAAAAATCTCAGGATTGCAAATTTTAAATGTCAATTGTAACAAAAATATTGTAGCAGGTAGCGTTTTTGCACTGCCCTCATCTCTTTTTACAGAAGGAACATGACAAGGGCATGCCATTGCCTAAACCCCCCTTCCTGCCCCATATATATCATCACTTAAGCCAGAAAACCTAATAAAACTAAATTACGCCTGAAATCTGGATCAGCCATGAGCTGGCATAAGTTTCAGTACAGACACTTGGCCCATTGGTAGTTGCACCTGATTTATGGGAAGTGTGCGTCTTATAAATCCCAGTCTTCATAAATCCCCCAGTATTTTTGCATATTTCTAAGCAGAAGGTTTACTTCCCAAATCTGACAATCTTATCTGAAGTATTGCAGGCGATTATATGCATATCTGCGACTGTAGCAATAAGGTTGTGAGCAATGTGAATATCTGCTGACATTGTATCATAAATCTAGGTTCACATCTGCATAATCCTCTCCACGCCTGACTTTTTTATCTGGCGATGGGCCATAAATGAACCTACATTAAACCTAGTTAATGGGTGATCAATATGCTAATGTAGCATGTAGATAAAAAAGCAAAGTAAGGAAGTTGCCATTTCTAAAGGTTCCAGGTCCAATCGTAGAAAAACATTAGTAATCCTCAACCCCTCTTGACCTCATTATCACAATGTTACACTTCCCCTTTTCCAATATGGTCTTCTCATCTTCTCATCTTCAATGAATGACAGTTTCATATTGACAGACAAATATTGAAAACCTGACTTCTTCTCTCTGGTGACCTAAGGTCACTGCCTTGACAGCTATTTCTT
Source organism: Leptodactylus fuscus (assembly GCF_031893055.1). Classification (NCBI taxonomy): domain Eukaryota; kingdom Metazoa; phylum Chordata; class Amphibia; order Anura; family Leptodactylidae; genus Leptodactylus; species Leptodactylus fuscus. The sequence continues at coordinate 126,133,058 of NC_134269.1, forward strand.
TGTAATAGTAAAGAGCAAAACAGCAACTGTGTTGTATGGAGTTGGTAACCTTCCAGGCACAAGCTTTACTTTTCTGGAGTTTTCCACAAATTATTCAATGCTTCTATTTAACTCTGCATCACATTTATCCTGCACATCTTTCCATCAATTTCATACTTGTATGATGAATGTCTGGCATGTGAATGCATTATTTTGTTTTCCTCTGTATTGCTGTAATGTTAGACACATTTGTCTGAGTTGTGTAGAATGAGCACGTCATTGTAGTTGAAGTGTTAACTTTCTGACATTAGATTATGCTTGTCTTTCCAATTTAAAATTACTTTTTATCCCTAACCTTTTCTTTTAATGAATATGTCCTTGGGGCCAAGCAGAGAACAGAGATTGGCAGCAGAATGTCAGTAAATCATTTGGAAAAAGGAAACTGAGCCAAAATGTATTGTAAAGTTTTAATATTAGATCCTTCTAAATAATGTAGACATGGTAGGCTGTCATGTCCTTGTTTATCCAACTGCTTTATTGCTAATAGAAAGCAAAAATGATTCCACTGATTTTGGCATTTATCAGCCTGATGATAAGACATGAATTAGTGTATAGCATAGCTTTTTTTCTGCAACCTGCTATGTCGGGCCTTAGCCTAAAGATTACCATTAGATCCATTTTGCAAAAAACAGTACAGACTCAATCCTTTAGGAATCAAATTTTTACAAAATTGGTTTAGGATACAGAAAACAGCATGAGACTAATCCATAATGTGGTCCATAATGTGATACTTTAGTGCAGGGGTCCTCAAACTTTTTAAACAGTGGGCTGGAGGCAGAGCAGGTCGCACAGACATCGGGAGCGGTGCCCTCCAATAGGTAAAGTGAAGTGTGCTCCATGGCCTGGCCCGAGCTCCCCAGGAGCTTCATTATAAATTCACGCCTGCCGGCGTTGTCGGCGGGGCCAGACAGAAGTGCTTGGCGGGCCGCATGTGGCCCTCGGGCCGCAGTTTGAGGACCCCTGCTTTAGTTTATACCTTGCAGTACCGTAGCATGAATTTGTAAAGCGCTGCAGAATATATTGGCACTAATTAAATACAGTTCTTCAGGATGTAAAAAAAATCAGTAGGTGACGTATTATTTCCTCTTTTCTCTGCTCATCTTGGCCATTCAGGTCTGTAGGGCTATGAAAAAAAATGCGCTGTCCAAGTTTCATCCATCTGTTTTTTTTTTTTTGCGGACATGCATGAATCAAAAATGGAAATACACCTGTATATACAAAGTCTGTTTTTACAGCTCTCACACCAGATTGTTTGTGTGAAAGCAAACTTAGGGCCCCTTCACACGGCGTAAGCGCGCCGATCATTTAGACACATATACATGTGTCTGAGCGCGGCGCTTCAAAACAGAGCCCATTGATTTCAATGGGAAGCACGCGTATATGCCGAAGGGGCCCTTAAGCTTAGGCCCCATGTTGAAAAAAGGCAGATTTTTTCGACCGTGTTTCTGCAGCAGAAAAAAAACCTCAGCATTTACAGTACCTGCAAAGTAGTTCATATTTTAGCTAGCCTCATCTACACATTGCGGAAAAAAAAATCTGCAGCAGAAATGCTGCAATTTCAAAAACCGGTGTGTAAGTCATAGCATCTCAATTATTCAAGTTCCTTAGACTAATAAAACAAAAAAAAAAGTTTAATAAATCGTTAAAAAGTGAAAAAAAAGTATAAAAATGTAAAAAAGCATTTTCAGTTTTCCCCTAACACATAGTTTTTTTTACGTTAAAAATAAAATAATAAACCTACTAGAGATGAGCGAGTAGTGTTCGATCGAGTAGGTGTTCGATCGCATACTACAGTATTCGAAATACTCGTACTCGATCGAACACTACTAGCTGTTCGAAGTATAAGGTTCGATGCAGAACCAGCGTTGATTGGCAGAATGCTATACATTCTGCCAATCAACGCTGGTTCTTCTCTTACCTTTCCGAAGTCTTTTCCGCACTGCGTCCCCGCGTCTTCTTCCGGGTGGAATTCACTCTGCCTACCCGGAAGAAGACGCGGGGACCCTGCGACGGGAGAAGCCTTCAAGCAGAATCCAGCCCAACCGTCACTCATGGACTTGGTAAGTATGATTTTACCGAATGTTGCCTACCCCTGAAATGAGCATTTCCCCCCATAGACTATAATGGGGTTCAAAATCCGTTCGAACAGTCAAACAGTGTGCGGCTGTTCGAATCAGATTTCGAACCTCGGACATTTTAGTGTTCGCTCATCTCTAAAACCTACACATAATTGTCACTCTTGTGTCCAAAACACACTTTAGAAAGTGAAAGGGGTTATGCCACGAAAAAAGTATTTATCCTCTATCTGATGGGTGAGGTCTGAATAGGGGTTCTTTTTCCCTGGTGCACATTGAGTCTGACCGTAGACTGGCTGAACGTAGGTGTGGTTGGTGGTGGACGCTGCTCTGCTTCATCCATCATTCATTTTTGGGGTAATGGAAAAAATAACAAAACTATATATCATATGTACTCTAAATTGGTTAAATTTAAAAATACATCTTGTCTGGGCAAAATCAAGCCATTGTATAGCTATGTCAATGGAAAAATATAAAAGCTATGGCTCTCAGAAGACAGGTATGAAAAAAAGTATGCCTCAACATCAAAGCCAAAACAGGCAGTGTTATCAAGGTCTCATGCACACAAACTTATGCAATGTATGGGTCAGTAAAAACTGCACAGGTGACACATGGATTGTTATCCGCGTGTCATGTGTGGTTTTCACTGACCCACCCATACACTGAAGTGAATGGACCGAGCCACACATATGGACAGGTATAGGACCTTCCCCATATTTTGTGGCTCTACATTACAGCCCGGACAGACAACAACGAAACCTACAGCTGTGTATCTGGAGCTATAGAAATATATATGTCTGTACAGTAGGTATGTGTGCAAGAAGTTGTAGGGGTTAAAATGGTCTCTCTGCTATGATTGTTTATTTTTCTTTAAAGTCCACCACTAGTTACTAGTTCAGTCACTTTCCTTGCCAGAAGTTAACAGTTTTGGCAGCAGTCTGAGCTAAGAGCTTCGGCTGGCTTTCTTTTCTAGGAAATTTTATGCGGAAATCTCTCCCGCAAAGTCATGCTTGATGTTCCTATACTTGTACCAACAAATGTGTCAATGTGCTCTGTTTTCATATAGCTCAAAAATACAAGTGATCAAACTATGATAGATTCCCACTACTCTCCATTTACCAGAGACTACCTTGGCCCAAATGGCGTTAAAAAATATGTGGCGTTTTATAGTCACAGCAATAGCAATTTTTTTGTTTTAATACACTGTCAGATTGATCGGTGTCTCCACAGAGTGATTTAGTACATTGTTTTTCACTGTCAGTCCTGTTACTTAAGGGATTTTTGGGTAAGAGATTTTTTTTTTGCATGCATACAAAGTGCCGTTCTAATGGCAAAAACACTGGCACAGCCTGCAGTAGTCAGAAAAATCTCAGTTTTTTTTAGGGTTTTTTGTCAACCAATGTCAACAAACTGATGATGTAATGGACAAAACACTGATGCATCTTGTGGTAAAATATCTGAAAAATCTTCTTTTGTTAAGGTTTTTTTTTGGTACCTTATACATACAAACTGCTGTTGTAACAACAATAAAAAACAAACTGACTGACACTGTGTGTTTTCGTTTATTACTCACTGACTATGGTAAGTTACCCGACATGCGCTGTGGCCTAGTCCATCACATTCTACTATTCCATACAGTTTCTGCCACAGTGCTGGCATAAAAAAAAACCCTATGTCATTTTTTAATACCAACACATTTTGATTTAAAATTTGCTCCCATGAATCAATAATTTTTGACAAGTTTTTGTTTTGAAAAGCCACTTCATCATCACTCTTCAAGGCACAAAGCCACAAATATTTCTCCAAAATATCAAACCTGTAACACTTATACGTCATCAAAATGGGCTAATTTATTTTGATATAAAACCATTACTTTTTTGCATTATAACTATGTATGTATAAAAATAACATGGACAAGCACCTTACCCCCACAAAAAATAAATGTTTGCAGTGTTTTAAATGTTAACCAGGAGTTTTATTTTAACTTTGGCTTTTTGCCTTTGACAGCTAAAAATTAGCTAGATGGAGTCCAATAAGCAATAATTTATGTGACTTGAAACAAATCTTTGGACCAAACCACTCGAACATGAAAGGAATCTTCAGAGGTTCACTCATTTCTCTTCACATCTGCCATACATGAAGGTGGTCAGTGAGTCACTGATCAGGCAGCATGTGCGCCACTCCATTCATTTCAATGGGACCATCAGAGATAACTTAGTGCTGTATTTTGGTTATCTTTGGCACACCCTTTCAAATTAATGGGAGGGTGAGCACCCTGCCTGACCACTGCTTCAATAAGAATGGGATACAAACATCTTGTGTTTGATCAATGGAGCTGGACCTAGAGATAGACAAACCTGGTGGCTTGGGTTCCAGATCCATAGTAGATTAAGTTGAATGAAGATACAGGTCCAAGTCCAATCTATAACTCGAGTGTTGTTCCAGAGGAAGGCAAAAAAAAAACATGTCAGGGGAAAAAAATTCCTTCTTGACTCCATACTGGCACAGTATAAAACACTGGTTTAACGTGTCCTTATCAAAATCTAAAAGCCATAACCTGTAATTATCTGTTTGAGAAAGGCACCCAGGACCACTTTGAACTTGCTCAATGAATCCACCATCACCACATCCTGTGACAGTGAGTTCCATAGCCTCATTGTTCTTATAGTAAAGAATCCCCCGTCTATGTTGCTGTTGAAAATTTCCCTCTTCTATATGTAGATGATGTCCGCTTATCACTAGCTCATTATTCAGCTCCAGATCATTAGAAAGTTCCTTGTGCTGTAATAAACATATTAAACAGTAGAGGCTCAAACACTGACCCCTGTGGCACCCCACTGCTGACTATGATCCAGTCTGAGTGTTTACCATTAACAAATACCCTCCGTTTCCTATAACTGAGCCAGTTGTGAACTTAAATGATTATGTCTTCACCCAGTCCCAACATTCTCATTTTGTATATCAATCATTTGTGTGGTACAGTATCAAAAGCCTTTGAAAAGTCCATATATACAATATCTACTGCAATAACCATATCCAGTCTAAAACTGACCTCTCATAGAAGCTGATCAGATTAGTCTGACAGGACCGATTCCTCATAAACCCATGCTGATTGGGTGTTATAAGATTATTTAAATTGAAATACTTCAGGTTAGCATCTTGTAGAAAACCTTCAAATATGTTACCCACCACTGTGGTCAAACTTACCAGCTTTCGGGCTCAACAAGTTCGTTACGAACCACAACTTAAATTGTCTAAAAACATACTGTATTACACATAAAAACATACTGTATTACAATTTCTAGCCCTCCAAGGCAAAGAGAGCTGAAGTTATTAAGTGAAAGTGACATGTATGTCTATGGTAAAAACAGATGGTAAGCAATAGATAGATATTGCGTGTTTAACCATATACTACGCTCTCACTCACCTTTAAGGTAACAGGTGTGTGGAGGAGGGGGGGAGTATAAGCAATGGCTTGCCTTGGAGAAGTTGGGGGTGGGAAATGATCCAGTGTGGAGGAACTGGAGGAGGCATATGGGTTCTGCCTGGTGTTGACACTGTGTCTGTCCTGCAACCATGAGCTGATTTTAGTACTAGAAACCACCGGAGGGGGGGGGGGGGGCTCACTATATTTCTAGACTGTAGCCTCAGACACTCAAAACTTTGATCCAATGGGCCATGACAACTATGTATTGTTCCTGTCCATAATTGCAAATGTACATATTGATGGTGTCATGCACCTTTTCCCACATGGGCATTTAAAAGGAGAGGCCCACATGGCAATATCAAACATGGACAACTTTCCTCCAGAGATAAAGGCAGCTATTAGTGAAGGGTGAGGCTTCCAAGATTCCTTTAGTTTTGGGTTTGGGTGGTAGAGGGTTTGCAGAGGACCATGTGAGATACTGCTCTCTGCATACTTATGCAAGCACAATGGAGGAGGCTGAGTGACTTGTATGTTCACATGAGCCTCCACCTGCTATCATGTTATGGACAGAAACACTGTCCACAGAAGACAGAAGCTGGCAGAACGGGGGTGAAATGACTATCCACCATAAAGAATAGAAGGGGAAAGCTAAATTAACAGTAAGCGGAAGGGTTTTATACTATGTGAAGAGCATAAGGGAGCATAATAATGTGTCTGTAAACTAATCGGGCATCATACTGTGTGGAAACTAAGGGACATTATACTGTGTAGGGAACAGTAGAGGATTATACTATTGGGGGCCCTTAAGAGGCATTATATTTTGTGGGTGAAGTGGGCACTAAATGGCATTATCCTGTGTGGGGAGAACAAAGGGGCATTATACTGTGTGGGGAGGACAAAGTGGCATTATATTGTGCATAGTGAGCCTGGCATTACCACACAAAACAACGCTGCATACTGCTCTATTTTGTCCGGATCTTTTTTTTTTTTTTCTTTTACCTGCAACAGAAGCTTCTAACAGATCACTCAATGCAGATATGAACAAGACTCACACAACTGTATTATTATGAATGTATTCTGCACCGCAAGTCCTGTTATATGACTTTTATGTAGGGGTCAGCAACTTTACAGGGGTTATCTGATTTTTAAGATTGATGTCAGATCACCGGAACTGAGGCAGTGCATACTCACCATACAAACTTAAGCGGTGTGTGCAGGCGAAGTCTTTTCTTCCATTGTATAAGTACAGAAACAATAAGATACATAGATTAAAGTAAGCTTCTGTTTAGTCTTTTACCTTACAGTGAATGAAGACAGTTGGTGCTCCATTTGCAACAGTCATTCTGTCAGCTTTCCTGTCCATTGTTCTGATCCTATGAAGGATAAGAAAAATGAGCTTGAAAGATGATAGTTTGAAGTTATTCTAACTTTATAAAGTCTAGCTATTAGACAATAAACCTCTTACATAGTGAAAAGTGTAATATTATATCCCTAAAGCATATACTCTTGGTTGGTCTAACAATATTGCGAAGTGTCACACAGGAGTCTACTTATTAATACAGAGGCTAAATGGGTTAATGTGCTATTGTATCTGTATGTAACATGTACGTAAAACCCCAGCAATATGAATTATTAGCATTTTGAATTCCTCTACAGTTTGGGGATGAGCAACTAGGAACAATGTTGTTGCTATAGAAACCCTGCAAGGAAAGCCTCTTGCTAGGTTGTAATATAATGTAATCTTTTCAGCTCCTGAAGCTTCACAATATTGTGCAAAATAATGATTTCTAAGATAAACAAAAATGTTTGCCCCCATACCTGCTAGATGTCTAATACATTGTTACAGATCACTGTTTTAGCTATGATCAGCCTAGATGCTCCCAGATGTTGGGATGTATTCAGAGTGATAATGTATAAGCATTAGAATCCGTCATCTAAACAGCTCTACTGCTCTATGGGTAGTGTCACATCATTCTGCTTATTAATTCTACAAATTTAGACCTCTTTAATACTCAAGAGCCCCTCGAAAACGAAATGATCGCATTGCTTCTTTTACCTAAAACAAAATAGTTTTTATATATAATATTGCACATAAACATACTAATATTAGATTTTTTAGTTCTTCTGATTACATGGGCTACACATTAATATAAAAAAATAGGTTTTATGTGGTTTTATATCCAGCACGACTTATTTTATAGACATCTAGTACATGTATAATTTAACCAGTAGTTTAGTATAGTAGAGGGCTGTAAACTGCTGGTGTTATTTCTAGCTAGGCTCCCTGCTGAGACAGAGAAAACATCCAGGAAGAAGGTGATGGGAGGGGCTGGCAGAGTAGCAAATTCTACTAGCAATAATGAGAATGGAAAGGCTCTTTCACTTTACTATCATCACTATAAAGAGTTACATTTTGTTGATAAAAGTGATAACAGTCCTGAAAGCTTCTCTTATCACAGTGTAACTCCTAGATGGTAACTTCAGCATGGAGAGGTCACTCCTACAGGAGCAGCTATAAATCACAGGTGTTTGACTTTAATTAATGTGACTACACTATCGGCATCAGATAGAGTGACGTAAATTACGAGATTAGCAATGTCTAGGGGTTAAAGCCATTACTGACTTTGGCTCAAAAACACTTCAAAATCTGCAACAAAAAAACTGCTTTTCTGCAACATGGAGCCTTAACCTAAGCACTGAGGACAAGCCCATTAAACACTGACAGTGTTGTGTTTCAGGCAATTTTCATGGAGAAAGTGGTCCTGTGTAACAAGCTAAGTAGGTGCTTGCAATTTTCTAACAGTTCTTGCACTTCTCAGCACACATAAAGATTTCGACATAAAATACCTTCCAAATACACTGGAATTCAGTTTTTCTCATGTCTGACCTCTCTGGTGGTTGAAGGTAAATGACGGGTTAGTTTAATCTTCTCTGATAGTGTAGGGTTGTGGCACAGTTAAATGTTTTCTTCCCTAATGGTCTAGGGTTAGGGTTAGTGGCAGCTTCCATGGTAGTCTAGAGGCCTGTTTAGGTGGAGTAATTTGGCTCTGATTTTGATTAATCTTAGGCTAATTATTAGGTGAAAGCAACAGAAAAAAGTAATGGGGAAGGGGGGGGGGGCATACATGGAAGAGGAATTTGAACTCTGTAAAAGTGGCATGTTATCCAAAAACTAAACCATTTAAATCTGTGCTCAAAAAACTAAATAGTTCTACTTCCTTTCTGTGCCCAGTTGTGTGCCCAAATATCAGTTTTTACCCACATATGGCATTAAGTATGTTATCCTGGGTACAACAGTGTCATACATGTGGCCTAAACTGCAGTTATGGCATACAGCAGGGCACAGAAGTGAAGAAGCAATATGTGGCATTTGGAATGTAGATTTAGATGTTTGGTATCTGGACACCATGTCATGTTTGTAGAGCCTGTAAGGTACCAGAAGAGTGAAAACACCTAAGGAATGATCCCATTTTGAAAACTGCAAAGAATTTACCAAGGGGTGTAGTGAGTCACTTTGGGGCCACTTCTGGTGTCTTTTACCTCATAAACTCTAAATCTGGTATCTACCCTTATATACGCTCACACAGCTTATATATTGACTTACTTCCATAGTCAGTTTTGTCCTTATGATTTTGCTATTTTTTTTTTTTTATATATATTTTGAGTGATGTGGCCATATGAAGACTTTTTTATGAGATATACATTTTGTTATTACATCATTTTGGTATGCCTATAATTTGACTAAATGTTATTAACTCTTTCTTGGTGGATTAAAAAAATAAATAAATTCTAGCATTGCTTTTTTACATTTTAATTTTTTTTTTAAAGTAAGATGTTAACTTTACTCTATAGGTCAGTATGATTATAGCGATACCTAATTTATATTCTTTTTTTATATGCCTTACTAATTTTGTAGAACTAAAACCCATTTGGAGAAATGAATCAATTGTTTTTGCATCGTCATCTTCTGGACATTTTTATTTTTTGTTGACAGAGTTAGTTGAGGGCTTATTTTTTGCAGGATGTAGTTTTTATGTGTACTGTTTTGGGGTACATATGATTTTATGATTACTTTTTCTATCATAGTTTCTGAGGTTAGATGGCTAAAAATCATTACTTTGGGCGTTTTTATTATTTTATTATTTTATCAATTTTTTTTCACAACATTCACCGTGCATGTTAAATCATATTTCAGTTTTAATTGCATGGGTTGTTACAGAATCAGCAATACCAAATATGTATTGTTTTTATAAATGTTTAGTTTTCATTTTAGATAACTCACTTTATATAGAAAAGGGACATTTTGGGGCTTTACTAATTTATAAAAATTTTTTTACATATTTTATTTTTTATTACCCTTTTTTTTAACTTCTTTTCACATTTTTTTGGGGACTTAGGGGATTTCAACCAGCGATATTCTGAGTGCTGGTTCAGTAGTATATATTGCAATACACATTTATTGAAGTTGTATATAGGAAGTTGTATATAGGCATGGGCTGACTTCCTCTTTTCTCGGCAGGATCAACCAGGAATGTGCCATTTGTCACTGGTCAGACCCTGAGCTTACCAAAATAGGTATCTTCATTCCCAAACTACTCATGGAGGGGCCGATGTCATGTCTGACCGTGGCATTTCAGGGGTTAAAAAAAACCAACCGCGGGTCCTAGAGCAGGTTGTTAGCTATAAGTTACAGCTAATACCCACTCCAGAGGGAGTACTATTATGGCGTGTTGTGCGAACTCACTCGCTGTAGCTCCTTAATAGTATGATGCATGTCATTAATGGGTTAATAATATGGAAGTTTTTTTTTAAAGAAAAGTATAATAGTTATGAAAATATTGGAGTTCAACTGCGGTACTGGCTTTGTTCGTAACAATAAGTTAGAGAGTTCATATGATCTATGTTAATTTGATATTAGTATTTTAATTTTCTATTATACACCCTAGCCTGACTTCTATGAATAGAGGAAATCATGCTGTGGATTGATTCTGCTGGAATTAAAATCAGCATTTTGTGAAAAGTTCTTTCGAGTGAATGAGGAAAAGCCAACATTGAGAAATTGTGTGCTTATGTTTCACTTAATTATAGACTTCACTCTAGGCTGCCATTACAAGTCAGTAAGGAGTGCTTTCTTTGGCAGCCAAGGAGGATATTTGCCCATACATTTTTGAAGCATGACCAACTGATAACAATACCCAAATGTGGCTCACTGCAAAGCAACTTTATAACTGGTTTTTATTATGTGGCCAATGTCACTTCAGCTTACTTTTCTAAAAATTTTAAGACTAGGAATGATCTCCTGTTGGGCAAAGTGTAGACCCAATTTTTTTTTAGCAGTGATCTAAAGCAAACTGTGAAGAATTGATATAGCAAGTGTATAATAAAAACTTATACAATCAATAGATTATAATAGGAACCTATAAGAAACCCATAAGACCAAAGAGATATAACAATACTGTTAATCATACATGCATTTAGGGGTTTGCAACTATCCTGCAAATTGTGTCATATTTCCCAAGATTTTGGATACAACATAAAAAAAGTTTTTTGCCAAGCAAATTATGATTCCTTATTGCTGGTGGCAGGGCCGGCTCCAGGTTTTTATGGGCCCTTGGGCGACAGAGCCTCAGTGGGCCCCCTTGTAAAGGAGGCAGGGGAGTCGAGACACTGTGCGTTACAGATGAAGCAAGTGACGTCACCAACGTCATACCTCCCAACTTTTAAAGAATAGAAAGAGGGGCGCATTTGGCAAATTTGGCTCCACCCACTCATTTATCATGTGCTCCCACAGAGTATAATCCTCCTACAGTCACCCGTAAATGATATGCCCCCCCTCCATCTCTCATATATATGTTCATATATATATGTTTCATATACACCTTTCCTCTGCCCCCAGTTTCATGTCCCCCCCTCCACCTCTGTCCCCAGTTTCATCACATTCTCCCCCTTCATCTGCCCAGTTTCACGTCCCCCGTCTCTGCCCCAGTGTCATGCTGTTCCACCCCCCCATCTGCCCCAGTGTCATGCCGTTCCCCCCCTCCCCTTCATTTGCCCCCCCAGTTTCATTGGGCCCCCTCCATCTCTGTCCCCAGTGTCATGCCATTCCCCCCTCCCCTTCATTTGCCCCCCAGTTTCATTGGGCCCCCTCCTTCTCTGTCCCCAGTTTCATGCCGTTCTCTCCCCACCCCCTTCATCTTCCCCAGTGTCATGCCGTTCCCTCCCCTTCATTTGCCCCCCAGTTTCATGGGCCCCCTTCATTATGTTCCACCTTAACATAATACAAAACAAACACTTACACTCACACTCACCTTCCATCGTTCCCCCGACGTTCCTCTCTCCGTTCTCTCACTCCAGTCACATAGCGATTAAAGCAGGAACTGTGAGCGCAGCTCCTGCTTTAAAGCCGCGGCCCGGCGTGCGTGTGTAAGCCGATGTGATGACGTCATCCCGCCTACACACGCAAGCCGGGCCGCGACTTTAGAGCAGGAGCTGCGCTCACAGTTCCTGCTTTAATCGTCTATGTATTCAGCACATCGGCGTCCGTCGGACGCCGATGTGCTGAAATCGGGACAGGCAAGTGCTGGGGCGGGCAAGTGCCGGGGGGCCCCCAGAGCCTCTGTGGGCCCCGGCACTTGCCCGACTATGCCGTGCGCTGACGCCGGCCCTGGCTGGTGGTATAAAACCAGAGATACAGCCATTTGAAGTGATCAGTCCCTCTTTGGTAAATGCTTCAGCTCTACTTATTGCAGGACAGGTGTACAGACAGAGTCTTCCTGGCAGTGCTTAGTTAAGCCGGGTTCACACAGGATTTTTTAGTTCCTGATTTTGAAGCGGAATCCACGTAAAAATACAGCTCAAAAACCACCTCCCATTGACTTCAATGGCTTCCTTTTTGCTTGTGGAAAAAAGAAGCGACCTGCCCTTTCTTGACGTGGATTCTGCGGCTGAATCAGCTGTGGAATCCACGGCGCGACACTCCCTCCTGACTAGGCTCATTCATTTGGGCCTAATCCGGAGTGGTATGCCGCGACTGGATGCCAGAAAACTCTGTGTGAACTGCACTGCCATACAGTCGTGGCTAGCTGCGGGAGAGGTTTTTTGGAGCAGACTGCGCGTCAAAATCCGCTCCAAAAAACCCTGTGTGAACCCAGCCTTAGAGCATTGCTAATGGGAACTTTACAGCCTGTTTCCTATTAAATGGAAGTTTGATAGGTTAAGAAAGTATAGTACAAAAATGTTCTCCAGACATCCCATGAGACAATGGCAAAAAAATATACAAAACATTGGTTACACTTTAAGTGACCTTTGCCTGGTGTTATTCGATAGTTTTACTGTACTCATTGTCCTGATGCTTTAAGTGACCCGACAACGTTCTGAACATGATACCTGTTACATCTGCCTCACTACTAAAAATATGCGAGGCATAAAAATCATTACCCCAAAAGCCAGACATTTTGAAATGTTTTTTTAAAAAAGCAGGTTAGGATTATATATAATGTCACAGTTTGTTTTAAATTGGACCTGACACATTGAACATGCTGTTTGATCTGTAGGCAGGCAGGTATCCCTCTGCTCAAAAATGTCCGAAATAATAAAATATAAAAATATTTATCCCATACAGTGCACGGTGTAGTGGGGAAAAAAATCAAAATGGCCAAATGGCTGTTTTTTCAACACTTTGCCTTCTATAAAAAATGGAATAAAAAGAGGTCAAACTATCAGAACTTCCCCAAAATGATATCAATAAAAACGTCATCTTATCCTGCATAAAAAACGCCTTACCCAGCTCCATACACATAAATATTAAAAAGTTACAGGTGTCGGAATATGGTAACACAGATTTTTGCAAAGATTTAAATTTTTTAAAAGGTATCAAAACAGTACAAATACTATATAAATTTGGTATCGCTGTGATCGTACTGACCCACTGAGTAGAGGTAATGTTATTTTTACCACATAGTTAATGCTGTAAAATTAAACCCATAAGAAATTGGTGCAAAAGTCTTTTTTTTCCCAATTGCATTAAGAATTTTTCTCCATCTTCCTAGTACATTGTACAGGATATTTATAATCATGCCATAACAAAGTACAATTTGTTTCGCAAGCAATAAGCCATCATGTGACTCTGTGAACTGAAAAATGAAAAAAAAATTATAGCTCTTGGAATGGCGAGAGGGATAAATGGAAATGCAAGAATGAAAATTGGCTGAGGCATGGAAGGGTTAATTTGCTGACAGTATGATTGCTTTTAACAGTTATATCGGAGATGCTAAAACTATTCATTATTTCATAACTGCTTTATTATACATGTGCTGAGAGTAAAGATAAATTAGTGGGAAAACACATGGATGTACAAAAGTATTATTCATAAACAACATGATGGTAAAAGCTGTTATCTTAATAGGTGTGCTTACTACAGAATTGGCATCAATTGACATGCAATTTTGTACAATGTGACATTCCGAGAGATTAGCCTTCTTAGAACTTGTTTTGTCACTGGACCTTCGTCTTGATTATAAGATTTTCTGAAAGGTTTGCCACTTCCACAAAGCAGAAATGTATTTCTAAATGCTTAGGTGGCACCAATTGAACCTTTCTGGTGTATGCAAGACCTTCTGTTATATTTTATGCCTCTGTTTTGTCCTTTTCTTTTAGTCTATGTCTTGTTTGTAATATGGGAACTCTTAAGAGTTCTTTGTGTGTTTCTAGAAGGCTGGATTTGAATGATGGCAAATAGAATTCCTTGTGAAAGAGTTGCCGAGTTTAGAAGAGGGAGAGTTCTGCCACTTGTTCTTGGAAGTGTGAAAAAGACTTGAAAGAACAGCTGCTGAAAAGTACATTGAACTCAGGATAACATGCTTGGATAAACATTGCCACACAGTAACCACATTAAATGCATCAAATACTGGGAAATTGTAGGGCTATTTCCTTTGATACATCACGTTTATACATGAAATAATTATTGTTTTAGTGCATAACACTGTATATGTATGATAAATGAATGCTCTTTAATAGTACACACTCGTTCACATTCTAATTTAATGCAACTGAAAGGAAAGATGTCTACAAGGTTTGATATTTCTCAAATTTTTGCTATATTCATGTAGTAACAAGTAAAAAAAGAATTATTAATCACATACTGGTTCAGCTTTCTATAGGTAATGTTTGTTTGTTGTATTATCACAAGGAATCTATTATCAGATGTGAAACACAATAACTGACAGTGCTGGACTCTCTGACCAGTCAGCCAGCGGGAGTGGATCAGAACCATGTAGACGTATGACCTTTCCTTTGACCCATACCCCCACCAATGAACTACTAGAATGAACTTCTAACTCTCCTAGAATCAGTTATATGCCCCACATGGAATAAATGCCACAGTTTACCTACATCAGAAACACTGCGGAAAAAAACGTGTTTTACAGCAATTCTATACAGGCTATGGATGTGCTGCGATTACAGCGAATCTCATCCATACTTTGATGGGAAATACGTACTGTGGACATGCTGGCGTGGTCGTAGAGGGTGGGATTGGTAAACCTGCATGATGTTCAGTTAATTGAGGGGAGCACGTTTGGGTTTCAGTTATATCCCTCTGGCCAGCTGGACATGTTGGATATGTTGCTAGCTTATAATATATTTGGAGCTGCCGTTAGTAATTGCGTTTTAGTATCATGTGCATGACAGGAAACTTAGGATTCCCGTATTTTATCAATACTTTACAACTCCAATCTACTCCTACAAAGGGTATATAAGGCTGAGTTCACACAGAGTTTTTTGGTCAGGAATCCACCTCAAAATCAGCCTCCAAAAAAAGCCTCCCAATAAAGTTCTATTGGGAGGCTTTTTTTTTAGGCTGATTTTGAGGCAGATTCCTGACCAAATTCCTGACAAAAAAAACTCTGTGTGAACTCAGCCTAAGACTTTGAGGTTTCACTATGTTATGAAACAGACCTACATCTCCAGAGACTATTGACCCAGAGATTTGTGTTGGATCAGTGCAGTCGGGGGTTGAGGGGTTTACATAAGGTGGACACTTGACCAAGATGTGCCACTGAGACACTAAACGATCGAAAGTACAAGTCTTACATTATTGGAGAGTAGGTTGGATGAACCTGGCCCACTACTGATCACTAGGTAGAAGTTTTTTGCCTTATAGGGGATGTTGATGGGAGTTTTGTAGTTAGATTGTCCTTTATTTCAGTTGATGTGTGTGAATTTTAATAAACAGCAATAAAAGCTAAGCTTTATTTATTTTTTGACCGTTCATTTCTGTGAATTAGGAAACTAATACAGGTTCAACAGAGAATAGAGCAACCACTGAAAGCAGAAGGCCTTGCAGGAACATGGCAAAGTATTCTACAGCTACATACTTTTTGGAATAGGATGTCCAACAAGCTCATGTTGGTGTGGTGGTCAATTGGCCACATACTTTTAACAAGTCAGATGTGTGGAGTATGAAGCCTGAGGATGTACAATTATTTTTTTTTTATGTTTGATTAAAGTAAGTGATCTATCAATATACTCTTAATATAATGCAAGTCTGGAGGTAACAGATGAAGCATGGTTTGTTATGGCGACACAATTAGATTCAAGTGTGGTGAGGATGTACTCTCTTTTAACAAGTAATACACTAATGTTACTAGTACAGCATAAACAATGCCACATACAGAATACAGAGAAAGAAGCCTTGAAATTCTTTCAGACTAATAAAACTGTCTGCTGGAACTGCATTGGCCCTGTTTCACCTTTCTGCATCCCTCCATGTGCATAATGACCAACTATTTTCCATGATATTTCTCCATCTGCTGTCCGTACTTTGCATAATATGGCACAGCGCTGCATATGCCTTGAAAAAGTAGCCTTAAGCAACCTGTTTTACTAGCTGCCTGATAAATATTTTACATGCTTAAAATGCCATAGTAATAAGGCTGGAAAGTAAAAAAACAAAACAAAACACTTAAAATAGTAAAGCTAATGTGCGGCACAGCTAAATTAACTGTTTATAGCAGTTAAAGAAAACTGTTGCTGAAAGTTTAAGGCTCCAGCAATACAATACATAGAACATTAGGGGTGCAGTTTAGTTAAATTCAGAAATAACTAAGGACAGTTGAGAGGTTACAGATTGCAGTGAAAAATAATAGTCATACACTAATGCTAAAATAATTTTTTTGTACATCACCCTAAAATTAAGTCAGATACTTACTGTATATTATAAGAATGTTAGAAATTAGGCCAGTCCAGAAATATCTAAAGCAGGCTGTACACATTGGATTTTAGACTGTCATCTCTTGTCTGAAATGAACTATGGTTGGTTGGTCAAATGGCCAGGTGTCCCAAAAACACGAACAACCAGAAACCTTTCAACGAACGTTCGATTATTGCAGACACTTGGAAGAGTAAGACTATGTTAACACAGAGTTTTCGGGTCAGGATATTGAGGCCGTATCCGCCTCAAAATCTTGACCAAAAAGACGGCTCCCATTTAAATCAAAGGGAGCCGCTCAGGTCTTTTTTACGAGAGCTGTTTCTTCCGGCTCCCGGAAAAAAGAAGCAAGATGCTCATTCTTCAGGCCGTTTTGCCATGCGATTCGGCCTGAAGACACACCCTCCTCCGGACTAGGCCCATTCATTGGGCCTAATCCAGAGCGGAGCGTGCGGCTGGATGCCGGTGCAGTGCACCGGCTTTCAGTTGCGGCTACCCGGTTTTTGGTATGGAACCTAAAGCGGCCTTCGCCTCAGGTTCCGGACAAAAAAAAACCATATGGGGGCAACACGGTGGCTCGGTGGTTAGCACTGCAGCCTTGCATTGCTGGAGTCCTGGGTTCGAATCCCACCAGGAACAACATCTGCCAGGAGTTTCTATGTTCTCTCCGTGTTTGCGTGGATTTCCTCCCATTCTACAAAGACATACTGATAGGGAGGCTCACAATCTACATTAAAAAAAACAACAAAACATATGAACTTAGCCTAAAACTCGTTCAAGCTGAGTGAAGTATTGAAGCTAGGAAAGACACTTTGTGCATGTGTGCTAGTAGTGCAAACACATGCCGACAATACAAGAATCTCCCATGGGTCAATTGGTTTGCGATAACTAGTGTAAGCCGATGGCTGGTCAGATAATGGAGGGGGTGTACATTTTACCCAGATTACTCAAGTGGGTGAGATGAGAAACTCCAAAAAGACTGGTTCTTAGCAGATAACTTTTGTCTGCTGGGTGTTTTTCAACTTCCGTCTGTTCAGGCTGGATTTTTTAGAAATGGCAGTTAGGTTGGTAGTGGGACCTGTTATTCCAACCCCCTCCAGTGCACACTTTGTGGTTGTTCCTGCAGCAACTCAGCTGCTGAGAGTTGTCCACATCAGTGAGGAAATAAGAGGTCAGCTCCAACAGCAAGACTTTGGACAGAGCTTGGCTGGAGAGCCAACAGGAAAGTTGCACTATTGGAGCTGTGTCTTGTATCATTCAACTTGCTATTGAATCTGCTATTATAGGTGAGGTAACCTATTTATGTTTAGTTAGAGCCTAGTCGGGCAGGCATTTATTTTTGTATTGTTTCTTTTGTTGCTGCATTATTTTTGGAGTGAAAATAAAACTCTATTATTTTTTTTTACTAATAATCTGGACTTGTGTGTCTATGCCACCCCACCTAGCAACCCCCAGACCCTGACATTAGACAGACAGCAGAAATATCCATGGTGAGCACTTTGACCACACGAGCGTTTCATACATTTTCTGTAAAAATGGTGCTTAAGCCCCACATTTTTAATTTTCACAAAGGTTTAACCCTTTCCGCACATCCACCGTACTATTATGACAGATTTCAGTTCTTTAAACATGGTGGCTGCTCAGCAATTTTACACAGCAGAAAACTGTTGGCACTGCCCACGAACAGAGCCGGCTATGATCGTGGGCATTAACTGCTTAAGGCTGAGGCCCCATATTGTGCAGATTTTGCTGCATTTTTTGGAGCCAAAGACAAGAATGACTACAAAAGGAATGGGAAATATCTAGGAAGTTCTTATACATCTCCCCTCTGCTCAATCCACTGCTGGCTTTGGCTCAAAAAATCTGCAACAAAAAAAGCTGCGTTTCCACAATGTGGGGTCATAGCCTAAAGGTGACCAAGGCATCTATTAACCAGCCGCAAGTTCACCATTTCTCTAAAAACAAGATCCAGGGATAGTGAGCCATTGTCTTGAATGCTCCCAGTACTGTCATTAGTATAGGTTTACTCTACGTTGCTGTAAGCGGTCTTTAATAGACCACTACAAATTTCCCAACATATTTCCCAATATGTTGCAGATTTTGATGAGTTTTTTTGTGCCAAAGTCTGGAATGGATTGAAAAGTAATGGAAGACATAAAGGAAGCTCTTAGATGTCTATCTTCTTTTAAATCCACTACTGCCTTTGGCTCAAAAAAAAAACCCCTGCAACAAAAAAGCTGTGTTTCTGCAATGTGGGGCCTAGCCTTAAACACAGCGTTTTTTCTTCTGCTGCGCTACCACAGATGGAAAAACGCAGTGTTTCCGCAACTAGGGGCCTTAGCCAGAAGTAGATTAATCACTACTTAGATATAATATTCAGAAATACTGTGAATAGTTGACTAAGACAGAAGAACATATAACATTATTGGAATCTGAAATGTCTAATTTACAGGCCCCATATTGCTGCCATGGCATAAAAACGCTATGTTTTACATTATCTGCAAAGTGCATGGGATTTTGGCTAGTTACATCCATACAATGCAGAAAAAAATCTGTGCTCGCGTTTTTGTAAATCGCTAATAGGCCATCAGGTGAAGCAGATGATATTATTGGTTACTAATAGGTTTCAATTGGTTCAGGACTTTACTTTTTGCATCTCTCTTTCTTCACATGTTCAATACTTTTTCCCTGTGTCATGTCTCATTAATACACATAACTTGATTTATGGACAGCTATAATTTGATTTCTTTGCTCGTGTTATGGATGGGTTGCTTCTGACGTCTTGTGAGAATTGTATGCCAATAGCACCTTTAGAAATATAGAAAATTGGTGACTTGAGCAATACTTGTTTTACACACTGTATATACATATATACAGATATAGAATGTTATAGGCTTTTGTTTAAATATGTCTCATAATGTATAAGTAGTATACACAAAATTTTGGAAATTATGCTGGGGAAAGTAGGACAATAGTGTATATTTCTATGATATAGTGACAGTATATGGTAGTGTATATATAATAATATGTCAGATGGGGTTTTTTGTTTGTTTTTAGATGGTGAAGTCTTTTTGTGTGTAATGTTGTGTGGAATGGCTGAATTTAGTATCAATATATTTTTCAATATTAAAAAGAGTTATTAGCTGATCATTTCTGTACATTTTTGGGGGGGAAGGTTATGTTAGGAGCTATATGACGTATTGGTTTTACCTTCATCAGTTTTTATTGTTACTTTGGTATTATTAAGTTACATTTTAGGAATTTTCCTTTCTGTATGCCCTGCACTTGTGAAGTGATATCAGTACTAGAAAGCATTGTGCCTTGCGACATTTCCAGACTGTGGCCTCTGATGCTCAAAACATTAGCTACGACAGCTAATGTATTGTCCCCTGCCTTAATTTATGCTCTATGTACTGAGGGTGACATGCATCTTTCCTCACATAGACATTTACAAGCTGAGGTGCACGTAAAGAAAACTTTCCTTGTGAAATAAGGGCAGATTGGTATTCTCCATGGAGACTGTACACTGCCATCAGTTGGCAAAACGCCATGGATTCCACTAGGCGGCACATCAGTGACTGCACCACCAGTAACTTGGCCAAATGGGAGTTAAACTTGCAGAACAGCTAGATGACTGGGTGCAGATTGCAGAGCAGGAGAAGAAGCAGATGGAGATGATAATGAATGATAATGTGACGTTGCCCACCATGTGCTAGTTGTGGAATGACATGATCGTGCATATCTACTGCCCAAAGCAGAAGCATGTCTTTTAAAACTTGCTTTAGGTCTTTTGGAGGATGAGGCTGCACGTTGGATGAAAATTGTAGAGCAACCTACAAGAAACTCAGGCCTGGTTCACATCTGCGTTTGGTAATCCGTTCGGGGAGTCCATATGGGGAACGCACTGACAAGCGCTGAGCAGTGAAAGCAAACAGACCTTGTAGACTATAATGGGGTCCGTGTGCTTTCCACGTGCTGTCCGCACGAGTCGTGCGGACATAAAAGTAGATCATGAAGTACTTTTCTGTCCACATGTTCCGTGCAGACACCGCGTGGAAAGCATGCAGACCCCATTATAGTCTATGGGGTCCGTGTGCTTTCATAAGCTCTCTGCTTGCAAATGTGTTCGGTATTACGCTTAGGGGTCTTCATGTGGACTCCCCGAATGGATTACCGAACGCAAATGTGAACCAGGCCTCATAGTTCAGTGAGGAAAATGAGTTTCCTGTAGTTAAGAATCTATAAAACAAAAAAATAAAATAAACATTCTTTACTCTGAATACGTGGAGGCTTGCGGTAAAGGGGACAATCATTGCTTACTTACCTGAGAGTCAGAATAAGCCGCTGCTCAGCAGAAATGCACCATCTTCTGTTAGTGTCCTGGAAGGTGGGGTCAAAATCAGGGATGGTCATGCGGCAGTAGTTCTGAAACTTCTCCACATACTGACAAAAGTCTTGATACAGGGTGTGGAAGCTTCCTTTGGAGTGTAAGCCAATGGCCAGCCAGGTAATGGAGGGGGTGTACATCTCACCCAGACTACTAAGGTGGGTGAGATGAGAAAACGCCAGAAAGAATGTTTCTCAGCAGATAATCCTGTCTGCTGAGTGTTATTTCAAAGTTCCGGTTACTGGGCTGGATTTTTAGGAATGGCAGGTAGGATTGGTAGTGGGACCTGTCATTCCACCCCCTCCAGTCCACACTTTGGGGTAGGTCCAGCAGCGACTCAGCTACAGAGAGTCTCCTCATCAAGGAGGCTTAAGAAGTTGCTCCAGCAGCAACACTTTGGCAGAGCATGGCTGGAGAGTGAAAGAGAGAGGTCATATTTTTGGAGCTGTGTCCTGAATGACTCAACTGGCTTTTGAGTTCTGTGATTCTAGGTGAGGTAACCTATTCTATGTTTAGTTAGAGCCTAGCCGGGCAGGTATTTATTTTTGTATTGTTTCCTTTCTGAGTGAAAATAAAACTCTACCTTTGTTTTGAACTAAAGAAACTGGACTTGTGTGTCTATGCCACCCCACCTAGCAACCTCAGACCCTGACAGGAGTCATGAAGTGAAACAATAGGGTGAATCCAAAACCTTGTCCTCTTTCTCTGTGGCTCTTCTTTCAACATTGTTGCATGCTGACCAAAACTCCGTGAGACCAGCCAGTAAAGGAAGACATCATCCGCATGATCAAAAGACATTTTAGAAATGATAAACCACAAAAAATACAACAAGATCAGCAGAGGACTATCACACAGCTCAACACAGAGGACAAATACCAAGTAAATGGCAGACAAAAGATCAGGTGAGCTTTTTTTATAGGCAGGGATAGGACAGGGGGGCTGGGACAAGCTAAGGACATAATTATATTTCTCTTGTGTCTTTTTTATGTGGATCTACAAACTAAGATCACACACTGATGACACTCTGTTTTTGTCAACATATGGCACGGATGCTAAAGACACTGTCTGCAAAACTGCCACTTGGGGACAACCTGAAAGAAAACCTAATTCTAATCCTGAAAGAAAATCTAATATGGGGATTCCCTACCCCTCTTCACATGAAAAATGGAAAAATGTGGAGAGAAAAGCGATGCAAGTAGCGCTTTTCTCTCCTTATTTTTCACCCTTTTTGGTGAAAGATGTCCAATTCCTTGTATATCTTTTTGTATCCTTTTGTACCTTTTCCCGTAGATCCATGAACAATTGTGTCAACTTCTGGGCATATTATCAGATCAAAATCACCAGGGTATGTGAACTTTTGAACAGGTTCATTTTGATGTTTTTGGTTGTCATTAACACAAAAGTTTGACAATAAATGGCTTCAACCAACCACTAAGCAGGAGTGGAAAAAATTGTGTTATCACTCATATTCTCTGAAAAAAGGGCAAAACACTAAAAATGTGCTGGGGTATGTAAACTTTTTAGCACAACTGTATATAGAAAACATTTTTTAAAACAGCTTTGTGAGGTTGAGGCCCCACATGACATAAACACCGCGGTTTACTGCAAGGTAGATGGGATGATAGTTACTCCCTCCATAACCATCGTGTTTTGGAAATTGCGACATGTGAATTATACCTGTGGAAATGGCGACGGCTATTTTTGCTGCGGCCTGCTACGTGGAGCCTTATCCTAAAACTACACAT
Source organism: Leptodactylus fuscus (assembly GCF_031893055.1). Lineage (NCBI taxonomy): Eukaryota > Metazoa > Chordata > Amphibia > Anura > Leptodactylidae > Leptodactylus > Leptodactylus fuscus. Next base: position 126,155,937 of record NC_134269.1, read on the forward strand.
GAATGTATAGATTCTACAATAATGAACATTATTTCATGCGAATTAAGTGTGATAATTTCAAAATATAACCAAGCCTGAAAATGAACATATTCTCTGTAAACCAGTCATCCATCATGATGTGTGCACAACCTGGATAGTTGGAAGATCATAGACTGCATACTGATAGACACATTTTTCAGTGCATTTAGAATAATGGGGACAGTGAATGCATGACTACTAGTATTTTATTAGCATTACACAGTATGAAATAAGTAGGAAGGAGGCAATGGCCAATGAAGGTGGAATTAGAATTGTCATTATATTATATAGGTACATGTGAGATAATTGGTTTAATTTGCATTTAGACTTACACCCTTTAAACTAAATTAGTAGTGTGTGAATTTTCTTTCCTGCATGACAAGTACACTTTTATAATCTATCATCTCTATATAACAGATGGCCTGATGGTGTAATCAAAAGCATTGTCTCATTCCATGGTAAAGTGCTAACTTCGCTCCCACAGAGTTATCCATGCTGTGAATGATCCATCAAATAATCTAAAAGGCACAAGAGTTGAAATGAATTTTACAGTGCAGTTTAAAAAAGCCCCAAAAAATCAATTATTATAATGCAATCCAATTTTTCCTTGAAAATGAAAAATCAAGACAAGCAGTAATTCTATCAATACCCATTTCTAGATTAGCAGGCTGTGCTATTTCAAGTTTTTCTTGTCATCCCACTATATATTTAGATTGTAAGTTAGTATAATAGGTGAATTATTTATTTACTTCTTAAGATAAATAAATAATTCTCAGCATATCATATTCCATCACTTTATAACAGTATGTACCCTAATTTGTACATGTAATATATAAAACTTAGCATACCTCCTATTATCTAACAACTATTCATAAATCAACATTACAGGTAAATATAAGAAACTTTGTAATGTATCTTATTAAAGAAATATGTTTCCTTCTCCATTTATCAACTTGATACATTTTAGTCTATAGAAAAGGAATATAGAAAAAGGAAGGGAAGGAGACTACTGGAAAATACAAACAAATAACTGCAGCTGCTACACTGCGACTCAGTTGCCTCTTTTAACACTGCTATGCTTCCAGACAACAGGCTATCTGTCTTTGGAAACAGAATTATCTTTGCACTTCCCAGGCCAAGATTCCCCATAGGGTACCTTATTGAACATCCACAGAATTGGTTTACTGATATTCTCTATATTAATTATAATACTCTGCTATACACCTGTCTGGGCCCAGAATTTTCCCTATCTTTAAATTAGCAATTGACTTATTTATTGCTTCAACTGTAATAGGTCTATTTAGATGATACGATAGTACTTCATCTAAAATTGGGAATTTAACTTTTGCAAGGCTTTAACCCCTTCCCGACATGCGCCGTAATAGTACGGCGCATGTTGGGTCTGTAACTATGGCGACCGCCCGGGAGCCGGGCGGCCGCCATAGCCACCGGGTGTCTACTGCTTTAAGCAGTAGACAACCGGCTCTAATGCCTCCGATCGGTGCCGGAGGCGCCATTTTCCTGGCGGCGCATGGGCGCCGCCATTTTGGCCGGGATCGCCGGCTCCTGGAGCATGCTCCAGGGCTGACGTCCCGTTGCCATAACAACCGGGAGCCTTGGTCTATGCAGCCTGCAAAAGAAAGGATGCTTTTTTGCAATGCATTGCAATGCATTAGCATTGTAATGCATTGCATTAGTGATCAGACCCCCTGGGGTTCAACACCCCTAGGTGGTCTAATAAATGCAAAAAAAAAATTAAAAAAAAGTAAAAAAAAATATAAAAAAATATAAAAAGAATTAAAAGTTGAAATCACCCCCCTTTCCCTAGAACACATATAAAAGTAGTTAAAAACTGTGAAACATATACATGTTAGGTATCCCCGCGTCCGAAATCGCCCGCTCTACAAATCTATAAAAATATTTTTCCTGTTCGGTAAACGCCATAGCGGGAAAAATAGTCGAAAGTGCCAAACCGCTGTTTTTTCACTGTTTTGATTCTGATAAAAATTTGAATAAAAAGTGATCAAAGCAACACTTCCCGAAAATGGTAGAACTAAAAAGTACACCCGACCCCACAAAAAAAGACGCCCTATGCATCCCCATACACTTACGTATAAAAAAAGTTACGGCCGTCGGAATATGGCGACTTTTAGAAAAATTTTTTTTTAACAGTTTTGGAATTTTTTTTAGGGGTCAAAATGTAAATAAAACCATATAAATTTGGTATCCCTGGAACCGTACCGAAACACAGAATATAGGGAACATGTCATTTTGGCTGCACAGTGAACGCCGTAAAACCAAAGCCCGTAAGAAAGTCGCAGAAATGCATTTTTTCTTCAATCCACCCCATTCTGAATTTTTTTCCTGCTTCCCAGTACATTATATAGAATAATTAATGGTAGCATCATGAAGAAAAATTTGTCCCGCAAAAATTAAGACCTCATATGGCTCTGGGAGCGGAGAAATAAAAAAGTTATGGGGTTTAGAAGGAGGGGAGTCAAAAACGAAAAATGAAAATCAAAAAATGCCATCGGCGGGAAGGGGTTAATTTCATCAACTGTAGAACGCTACAAATCTCGCTATATCATACGGTTTATATATTTGTTCTTCACTTTCTCCCATAATAAAGGGAATTCTCTCTGTACACTGTTGCTTCTTAATCCTATGTTCTAGGTTTGCTGCGGCTCTATCTCTCTGAGTACTGCTGTAATTTCACATTCCTTAGATTTTTACAGTACCCTCCTAATAAGAGAGTTTTAATCTGAAGCCGTACTTTAATTTCCTCCAACAGATTTATTTCCATAGACTCCTTATGCAATTTCTCTAGAAGTTTTTAAATAATCCTTCAGGTTTTAATCTTTTTAATTTTATTAAGCTTACTAGCTTGTGAAATAAAAACTCCTTGCATTTATGATTTATGAGATGAGATCGCCGAACAGTAAAATCATTAGCCATTCTCTCAGTTAGCTCAAAATATCTTTTCTTTAATATACAATGTTCTAAATCAAACAATGAAATGCCCATGTGCCAATTGGATATGTTTCCAGTTCCTTGTCCAACCACCTTCATAGATCCCATAGCATGATCTTATCCAGCCTAGAAATAATAGCAGTACCGGTAACTGCACTAATCAAATGAAAATTAACCAAAAAATAATCTATCCGTGAGTATGACTTATGTCTATTCGAATCGTTCAAATGTGTTTCGTTCAACATATCCTTCAATTCTTGCCTATGATTACCAGAGTGACCCCTACAATCCAGATCTGTGTTTACAGGGATATTATAATTAGAGATGAGTGAACAGTAAAATGTTCGATATTCGATATTTGCTTCGAGTAGCCGCTCAATATTCAACTACTCGAATTGAATATCGAATCCTATTATACTCTATGGGGGGAAAATGCTAGTTTCAGGGGTAGGCAACATTCGATCAAATTACACTTAGCAAGTCCATGAGTGAGGGTCAGGCTGGATCCTCTGAGAAATCTCCGTGCAGCGTCCCCGTGGCATCTTCCGGCTCTGAATTCACTCTGCCAGGCATCTGGCTTGGGCAGAGCCAACAAGAAAATGTAGTGCGGGCATGCGCAGTCGGCTCTACCCAGGCCCGATGCCTGGCAGAGTGAATTCAGAGCCGGAAGACGCCCCGGGGAAGCTGCACGGAGAAGACTTCTAAAGGTAGGAGAAGAACCAGCGTTGATTGGCCGACTGTATAGCATTCGGCCAATTAATACTGGTTCTGCATCAAACTTTTCCATTCGAATAGCGAGTGGTACTCGATCGAGTACGAGTATTTCGAATACCGTAATATTCTATCAAATACCTACTCGATCAAATACTACTCGCTCATCTCTAATTATAATCTCTGACGATAATATTCCCTTTCAAAGTGGCGCTTTTGTTAAACATTCTTTTAATAAAGCTCTTAATTCCTTGATTGGGTGAATATAAGGTTATCAGTATTGTTTCACACACATTACAATATAATTTATCGCCAATTTGCATCTTGTTTATAGTGAACTTCTTTAAACTGGACTGAATCACAAATCACAATAGCCACGTCCGCAATTTTCTTATCAGCATTACAAAAGAAGGTGTTCGGTAAGGACCTGTGGACACAACAAAAGTTGACTAATAATTATGATTCCTGAATAAAGCGAATATTACATTTTGCTTTTAACAAGTCCTTCCACATCATCTCCTTCAAAAACGCGAATTAAAACCATTCACATTGTATGATATAAACTTAACGTTATAAATCACTGCATTTATTATTCCATAATAATCCTCCAACAAGAGAAAAACAAAGATACCCAGAGGTGTCCAGTCCCTTAATCATTTCTCATAGAATATGAAACTAGAAGCCAATCTGTGGTCATTTCAATGGTAATGTCAACCCTGATGATTTCTTCTGTACAGAAGGTGTGTCCCACTTCCATTTTCTAAACTTTTCTGCTGCCTCTTGGACATTTTGGATCTTGTTGTCTGTACTGCTCTTAAATATAATTAGGGTTCCTCTTGTACCTCACTTATAGCTTTGTCTGACAAAATGCCTACTATTAGTTTAAAGCTCTTCCTTCTGTTCATAGTAGCAGATGAAAAGTCTGCAAAAATCAATATAATCTTATATTTTTCTGGCACAGGGCCTTCTGAAGAGCAGAAGAGGAAGCGGAGGTGGCCATGAGCAGGGGCAGGTATCAGCATGTAATGCCGCGGGCCAGCGGTTAGAGTATTTGTTGGGTGAACCCCTTATATGCTATCTTTGACTTCTGTAGTGATGTCCCTGACATAATATGGGCAAGCCCGGGTTCACAAAGCATGATGACACCAGCATAAACAATGTCTATGATGTTATTGAAGAGAGCTGAAAACAGGGATTTGCACCGGAGCATAGGAGAGGTAAGTAACACTGGTTTTTATGTTTCTCACTTGTACCTTGGGCCTCTGATCATCCTCTGGGGTCTAAAAAGACAAAACTGAAATTTTTGCAACGAGCACAATAGGGGCCACATTGGGACATAATACTGTACGGCGGGACCACTATGAGACATAATACTGTATGGAGGGGCTTCTATGAAACATTATACTGTGTGGAGGGTTCGCTATATCACATGATACTGTGTGGAAGGGCCACTATGTGACATTATAATGTGTGCAGATACCACTATGGGACATTATGCTGTGTTTAGGGGTTGCTGTGGGACATTATACTATGTGGAAGGGATGCTATTGGACATTATACTCATTATACATTATACCTCAAAAATGGAACAGGAATGGCATTTGAATTTGCAATTATTGATAGAAGCTGGACTGCAGCAATCTAAATTCCACAAGTAATTGGTCAAAGGATTTCATAGTAGAACACTCATAGAGAAGTGTCATTTTAACTATACCTCAGCTGGTCCAGTCCTCAAACTTAGATAAACAATTTATTTAATTTAGAGTAAGGCTAAGGCTCCATGTTGTGGAAGTGCAGCTTTTTTTGCTCCAGATTTTGTTGCAGTTTTTTTTAGCCAAACTCGACATTTCTGGGGATTGAGCAGAGGGGAGAAGTACTTCCTATATATTTCCCATTTTTTTTGTAGCCATTCTTGGCTTTGGTTTACAAAATCACAGCAAAGTCTGCAAGAAAAAAGCTGTGTTTCCGTTTCCAATGTGGGGCCTCAGCCTAAAAGGTGTTTTGCCAAAGATCCATAAAATCTTCATGAGCAACCATCTATAACACCTGATGAGTTTTCCAAACCTTTTGTATATCACCCAGCCTTGACAGATCTTTCCCCCTACGCCAAACAGCAGCACAAGATGGGGTATTCCTGCCCCTGTGTGCTGTTAGGACAGGTGGAACTTTTAATTAGCTAACAGTTTTTCCCCCTATAAGAGGCCAGAGCGACCTCCTCCCCCCTGTGTTTTTTTCTGTCCTGTGCGACTGGACAGGTGGAGGAGGCTGTGGCCTCCTCTATGGTTTAGAATAAGGTGTCTTAGATCCTTTCTTCTCTTTCCCTTCTTTCTGAGTGAAAGATCTAGGTTTATACTGCAGTCTTTTGTCTTACCTGCCTTGTGCAGGTTACTGACTTTTTCAGCTGCAGTTCATTTACTGCCCTGCAGTAAGGTAAGCCGTGTCCTCTTTCAGCTTTCCCTCTGTGTTCACTGCAGAGACTAAAAGCACTAATTTCTATTTGCTATGGGCACTCTGTCAACTTCACAATATCGAAGTCGATTCACCGCCATTATGGTAAGATCCAACCAAATTTTTGTATTTCTTGCGGTTTTTCAATGTGCATTCAATTCCTAAGCGGGGACTATATGCTGTGAACCTAAAAGAAGGGTTCATATACCTATGTACTATCATTACTTATTAGGTGCATATTTGCTTATTGCTCACATGATGGTGGATGCTCTAAGGCAATTTGTTGTAAGGTTATGCATGTCTGCACTGCTGTCAGTACGGGGTCCTCCAGCTAGGAGCCCTTCATTTATTGTTGTCATCTCCTGGGTGAAGGAGTACATGCAGATTTCTGGTAAGGTTCCCTCTCCCAGTTTTCATAAGAGGTCTTACTTAGAAATAGAAGCCCTAGTGGCTCAAGCTGTAGGGTTACAGACTTGTATGCCTGAATCCACAGTATCCTGGGTTCAATCCCAGTTGCACTTTGCATTTGTGATATAAAAAAAAAAAAAAAAGTTAATAAGGTACTTGTGGTTCTCATGGTCCATTCACATGGAGAAAGTCTCTAAACTTCATGCTGGACTCTGTCTGCTTGAAAATCTCCCTCCTCTAGGTGGGAAAAGATCATATCAGCAGTGCATTATTTATAGGTAATACAGCAGGTTTCCATCCTAACTGCCAAAGGTTACTGGATCTTATGTCAGGGTCTGCAGTTGCAGTCCCTTGGGCCATATAGCGCATGCGGCCTGCAGAAGGTAAGTCTGAGGCCTGGAATCACAACCCGTGGGGCCTGGAGGGGCTTCATTTTAAGGGCTGGATGTCCATGTCCAGATAGTCTGGACCCTGTTGACCACAGAGACAGCCCTCTCCGGTAGAGAGCGCATCTACAGGAGATTCCCATACGGGCAATGAGGAATTGGATGGAGGAGGCTGTGTCATCCAGCTGACAAAAAACTCAGCAGTCTGGGTCAAGCCAATTTAGTTATTCCTCAAAATTTGTCTTTCATCCAGGTGGTGTTCCATCTTAAGGACGGGATGTCCATGGTCCAGCTAGCGCTGGACCCTGTTGACTATAAACGCCCCTCTCTCACTAGTGGGGCGAATCTAGAGAAAAGTTCCATAGGAATAAAGTGGAATTGGATGAAGAGTTCATGGTCCAGTTTACCTGGACCCTGTTGCCCACTGATGCATCCCTCTCTGGTGGAGAGTGTCCACGGTCCAGCTAAGGCTGGAACCTGTTGACTACCTATGTCTCCCTCTCTGGTGGAGAGCACATCCAGATAAGCGTTCCATAGGAGGAACATGAAATTGAATGTAGAGTCCACGGTCCAATTTATCTGGACCCTGTTGACCACTGATGCATCCCTCTCTGGTGGAGAGTGTCCACGGTCCAGCTAAGGCCGGACCCTGTTGACTACCTATGTCTCCCTCTCTGGTGGAGAGAACATCCAGATAAGCGTTCCATAGGAGGAACATGAAATTGAATGTAGAGTCCACGGTCCAATTTATCTGGACCCTGTTGACCACTGATGCATCCCTCTCTGGTGGAGAGTGTCCACGGTCCAGTTAAGGCCGGACCCTGTTGACTACCTATGTCTCCCTCTCTGGTGGAGAGAACATCCAGATAAGCGTTCCATAGGAGGAACATGAAATTGAATGTAGAGTCCACGGTCCAATTTATCTAGACCCTGTTGACCACTGATGCATCCCTCTCTGGTGGAGAGTGTCCACGGTCCAGCTAAGGCCGGACCCTGTTGACTACCTATGTCTCCCTCTCTGGTGGAGAGCACATCTAGAGAAGCATTCCATAGGAGGAACATGAAATTAAATGTAGAGTCCACGGTCCAGTTTACCTGGACCCTGTTGACCACTGATGCATCCCTCTCTGGTGGAGAGTGGCCATGGTCCATCTAACGCCAGACCCTGTTGACTACCTATGCCTCCCTCTCTGAGGAGAGCACATCTAGATCGGCTGGGTAGGCTATTTGGTCTCATCATATGTCCGCCTGATCACGGCTTATCCAAGATCCATCGGTCCTTCAACTTGTTCAAGCCAGACAAATACGTAAGGACCCTCCCTCTCCAGGGCATCAAGCAACTTTATCTAGACAGCTCTCCCATTCGGCAAATCCTTGGCCCCCCACACCTTCACAAAGGTAGTGGCCCCGGTCGTAGCCGCCCTGCGCCTCCAAGGGATCTTATTGTCCCATAACTAGACGAATGGCTCCTAAAAGCCCGGTCAAAGGAGGTGCTTGCCACACAGTTGGAATCCACTGTGGCTTTCCTAAATGAGCTGGGCTGGCTAATAAACTGGCAGAAGTCGGTAGTGGTTCCATCTACCCCGATTCAATTTCTGGGTTTATCTTGGATTCTCTCAGCATGATGATCTCCCTGCCTCCTCCTTGGAAGGAGAAGATTGGTCAAGCGGCTCATCACCTATCCACAACCCGGAAGGTTACTATCAGGACCGCCATGAAGGTCCTAGGTCTCATGTCCGCAGCCATCAAGGCAGTTCTGTGGGCCCTATGGCACATGCGCCCCTTACAGTGCGAGATCCTGAGAGTCGGGAACCACAGTCCTTCGGGGCTACAGAAGCCTATCCAGTTATCCATCAGAACCCGTCGATCACTGGCTTGGTGGTCCCAGCTCAGAGACGGGAAATCCACGGTCCAGACATCCTGGACCCTGTTGACCACAGATGCCTCCCTCACAAGATGGGGAGTGCTTCTGGGGGAGACCCCGGTACATGGGACCTGGAACCAGCTTAGAGAAGGCTCATTTGTCCAACTGGCAAGAGCTCACTGCGGTGCACCGTGTGCTTCTAATGTTTGCACCCCACCTGCAAGGGAAAGCTGTGAGAGTGAAACAGACAACTTAACAGCAGTCCGATATATCAGCAAACAAGGGGGGAACCAGATCCCCCTCGCTTCTGCAGGTGACAAATCTAATATTCTCCTGGTGGAGAGGAATCTTTCACAACTATCAGCGGTTCATATTCAAGGTGGGCTGAACATCCTTGCGGATCAGCTAAGCAGAGGCCTGGTGATGACAGGCGAATGGTCCCTAAATCCGGACATCTTTCATCATCTCACTGAGATGTGGGGTCTCCCCGAGGTGGACCTGATGGCCACCCAGTACAACGCCAAAGTGACAAGGTTTTGCTCCCTCTACCGGGAAGACAATCCTTTGGCGGTAGATGCCCTGTCAATACCTTGGAGGTTCAAACTGGCATACGTTTTTCCTCCTATTCTGATGATTCCGAAGGTATTGGCGAAACTCAGGCAGGACCAGACTTCGGCAATAGTGATCATGCCGTTCTGGCCAAAAAAGGGCATGGTTTACCTACCTCATCCTAATGAGTCAAGGGACCTACTGGAGGCTTCCACAAGTCCAAAACCTGGTAATTCTGAACTGACAGCTCTGCCAGGACCTGGACAGGTTCAACCTCATGGCCTGGAGGTTGACCGCATCGTATACGGAGATAGACGATTATCCCAGGCCGTTCTAAGAACGTTGGCCCATTCAAGAGCGGATTCAACTAACAGGAGTTACCAAAGGATCTCGGATAGGCAGCTTAATAACTCTGCTATCGAATCGGTCTTGGAGTTCCTACAGAGTGACCTGGATAAGGGGCTAACTCCAGCTACCCTGAAGGTTCATGTTTCAGCACTTTCCGCTCTTCTAGGGACCTGGTTATAACAAGATCCTCTATTAAAGTAATTCCTTAAAGGGGCCTCTAGGCTCCGCCCTCAGATGCAGCCCCCTGTCCCGCAATGGGACTTGGCTGCGGTTCTTCAGGGGCTTTGTTCTCCCCCGTTTGAACTCTTAACAGAAGTGAACTGGAGATATCTCTCCTACAAGGTAACCTTCTTGTTGGCAATTACCTCTGCCAAAAGGATTGGAGAATTACAAGCTTTGGCTGCCTTGGAGCCATTCATTACCTTTTTCCCTGATAGGGTTCAACTTGGGTTCATCCAGGGATTTTGTCCTAGGGTCGCATATATCTGCGCATATATTTGGATTGTACAGCTTCCTTTCGAAGAACCTGCTCATCAATACCTACGGCCGTAACAAAGGTGTTAAAGCCACCCTGTCAAGATGGATCAGGGAGGCCATCGCTTGCTCTCTTCGCGCTCAAGACCTACCAGTACCGGAATTGGACCAATTTCCCGGTCAGAGAGACGCTCGCTCTCCTTAGAGCAGATATGTTCCGCTGCTTCCTGGAGTTTTCATCTGATGTTCGCCAGACACTGCAGATTGGACTGGCGCAGCTCAGAGGCCACAGCCTTCGGACATTCTGTCTTGGCATCTGCTTGCCAAGATCTCCCACCCTAGTTGGGATTTTACTTGCTAGATCCCCATCTTGTGCTGCTGTTTGGCGTAGGGGGAATGGAAGATTATAAAGATAATCTGTTTTCCCTTAGCCCAAACAGCAGCACAAGGCTCCCTCCCATTGTTTATGGTAATGTTTGTATTGTTATATTGCCTTTTATACTTTTTGACTAACACAGGGGGGAGGAGGTCGCTCTGGCCTCTTATAGGGGGAAAAACTGTTAGCTAATTAAAAGTTCCACCTGTCCTAACAGCACACAGGGGCAGGAATACCCCATCTTGTGCTGCTGTTTGGGCTAAGGGAAAACAGATTATCTTTATAATCTTCCATTCTCTGAGGTTTGAAAGGAAACCATCTCCAGAGTTCCCAGCAGATTCCCAGCCTTTTTTTTGTAGTCCTAACAGTGGTACAAATGAGAGAACATTTCCAGAAACTTAGTTCTGATTTGGCAAACAATGCTATTTTATAATAAGTCATGAAATATAATTAAAAACTACTATATGATGTATTATGGTAGAATTTGTATATTCTAGCAGGTTTAATGAAAGAACATAGTAGCCAATCTGAGAAAAACTGTCATGAGTTGGGGAGTAGTAGGAGGTAAAGACAATGAAGGTAATATACTAATTGATCTACACCATAGAAGTAGCACATCAATGATGCACCACTTTGCTGTCTTTGCATCCAGCATCTCACTTTTTGAGACAGCAGGCACAGCCAGGCTGACATAAATTAAACCTGAAATATACACCACCCCTGGCTGGCAAAGACTTCAATTCCAGTCCATGGGGCCTCCCGAGATGCACTGGAGTTAACAGGCTGAAGCCTCTTGATAATTCTGCTGTATCTCGCACTAGCAGGGAAAGCAATTAAGCTGGGTAAAGGAAGTTCGGAAATACCAGTCTCTGTCTTTTTTTTTTTTTTTTGGAACATTAAAAAAAGATACAATAAGTATAAGGATTAGGAGGAACAAATCAAAAAGGTAGTAATTCATAACCTACAGTATTAGAATAGGTAGGAGAGGAGAAGAGATAACTAGAGAAGAGGTAATTAGGGGGAAGGGAGCAAAGAAAGAACAGGACGAAAAGTGCCAAACTGTGAGAGCAAATGGTAGATAACTAAGGCCTAAGGGGTAGAGAGAAATGAAAAAAAGGGGGAGGGAAACAGGAAGGAAAGAAATAGGAGTAGGAGCAAAGAAAGCAACAGAGGGAAGAGAGGAGAGAACATGAGGGGGTCGAAGGGAAGGAAGGGAAAGGGGGTTAAAAAGAGCAAGGAAGAAGAAGGGAAGGGAGAAGATGGAGGGAAGGAGGGAAGGAAAGAGAGCGAAAACTTAAGAAACTTCAATAATAGTGAGGTGTGCTCTTAAACTAAAGAAGGGAGGCACATAAAGCACGGGATTAAGAATAATAGGAAAAACAAAAGGGATAGAGGAAGGGAAAACACAGCCCAAATGTGACACTGTATAATATCTGAAATGAGCACTCACGATCCCTTGGAGGGAGAAACTGCCCGTGTTAGGAGTATTTAGGTTCATTGCTTTCTATTTTTCTTACCTGGGGAGTTTTTGGCTGCGCGGTGTCTGGGGTGGCATCCTGGCGCTGCGGGGTTGTCCTGTCGTGGGTATTGGTGCACACCTTCTGACTTGCTCGCACGCACTGTTGGTAGGCAGCTTGATTTCCTGGTTCATTAGTCTGTCCTCCCATTTGCACCTGGGAGGAGTGGTCTCTACTCTGTATTTAAACCCATGCCTCCCATGGTTCTGTGCTGAGTGTCGCTTTTACAGAGCTAGGCCTTAGCAGGAGGAGTAGGTGGTTATCTTGGATAGAGGAAGTTCCGTGGTTGGTTTTTGAGAGGTTTGGGTGAACGAGTTGGTTTGTGTGTTTTCCCTTCTGTGTTCACCAATCCTCCCTCTGTGTATAATTGACTGTGTGAGTGAATTGCCTTATCCTTTGATTTCTACTCAGTTTCCCTGTGTTTGTTTCCTAGTGTAAGGTTCCTTCCCATATTGGTTTGGGGGAATCCTTTCCCACATTTTTCCTGTGTGCTGCTTGTGTTGTTAGTCAGTGCACACCCTTGTCAGTCCCTGTCAGTAGCAGCTTCACTTGTTCGTTAGGGGTGACCCCCTTTAGTCTCCAGTCCCTAGAGATCTTATAGGGCATTCCTTCTCCCACTTCCCTCTAGGCCTACGGTATCAGTGAGAGAGGAGCCGTCGGGGTCAGGCTTAGCCTGAGTACAGCCGACCCACACCCGTGAGGCAGGGACCGGGATAGCTAGTGGGAGTAGTGCAGGGCGAGATTCCCTACTGCTATTCCTTAGCCCCGTTGCAGCTACCTGGACTGACATAACAGTACACTCAGCCGGTAAAAAAAAAAAAAAAAAAAAAAAAAAAAAGGAAAGGTTCGTTTGCATTATGACGGACCTGAAACAGTTGTACCAGGCGGTGCAGCAGATTTCCACTGAGATGGAGGGGATCAAGCTACGAGTGGATGCCATCCAAGCTTCTGGCGTATCTCAGTTACAGCAGTTGGCTCAACACACAGCCTCTCAGGTGGAGGGCATACAGAGGCAGGTGAGTAGCGCCCCTGTGGGTCGGCCTCTGGAGCCAAAAGTCAGCTTACCTGAACCCTTCCGAGGTAAGAGGTCAGATTTTTTCCGATTTCAAAAGGACTGTCTTTTGTATTTCCGGCTACGGCCGTTTTCCTCCGGTTCTGAGGTACAGAGAGTTGGGATTATTATTACTTTATTGAGAGATGATCCCCTCATCTGGGCACATTCGTTACCAGCTGACTCAGCTTGCTTACTAACTGTAGAGGCATTTTTCTCCACAATGGGGTTACTGTATGACGACCCAGACAGGGTACGCACGGCTGAGTATAACCTACGACGTGTAGTGCAAGGGGATCACGCTATAGAGAAATATTGCACAGAGTTTCGTAGGTGGGCAGCAGAAGTACACTGGAATGACCCCGCTCTACTTAGTCAGTTTGAGACAGGGCTCTCGGACCAGGTTAAAGACCATCTAGTTTCTCACCCTGTTCCGGGAGATCTAGATGAGGCCATGCAGCTGGCAATTAGAGTTGGACGGCGCCTCCGGGAGCGTGGAGACAAGAGTCCTGGGGGGCTTAGCCCTCCTCAATTCTCTGTTTTTAGAGAGGACCCGGGGGACCAACCCATGCAGATTGGGGCCACTGTGCGAAGTGCTAGACCCAAGAGTGAAGGGTCCCGCACAGTACGCTGTTTTGTGTGTGGAGGGATGGGACATGTAGCAAGGGTATGCCCCTCCAGAGAATGGTTCGCCAAGGAGAGTAATAACCCCGGGTCTATTGAGGGTAAAGGGAGAAAACCTACTAAGGAGGGAGGTGTGCATATTTCCTGTACTCAGACTGCCGGGTTGACCCTTGAAGGATGGGTAAATGGGCAGAAGTGCCGGATTTTGGTTGATTGTGGTTCGGCAGTCAACCTTATTGACTCAGAGTTTTGTGAGCAATTAAGGGTGAGTCCTTTGGTCTTGAAGTCTCAGATACTGGTGTGGGCTATTGATAAGACCCCTCTACAGCAAGCTGTCATCTCCAAACAGGTGGAGGGTCTGGAGTTTATTGTGGGTGGCCACAGGGAAGAGATTGACTTGTTCTTGTTGTCTAAGTTACCAGCACAAGTAGTGTTGGGGTGGCCCTGGCTGAAGCAGCATAACCCTATTATCAACTGGGAGACCGAGTCAGTAGTTTCTTGGGGGCAGGGGTGTAATGGTCGATGTCTGCCCATATCCGTTATGTCTTTGTCTATAGACAATTTGCCTCAAGAAATATGTGAGTTCAGGGAGGTCTTTGAGGAAAGGGCAGCCAAGACATTACCACCACATCGCACCTATGATTGCTCAATTAAATTTATACCAAATGCAGTGCTACCCAAGACACGGTTGTACAATCTCACTATTCCGGAGAGGGAGGCGCTCAAGGAGTATATTGAGGGGTGTCTAGAGGTGGGGCATATTCGCCCATCTAAGTCCCCAGTAGCAGTGGGGTTTTTCTTTGTAAAGAAGAAAGATGGAGGGTTGCGCCCTTGTTTGGATTTTAGGGAGATTAACAAAATCACGGTGCGGAATCCCTATCCCATTCCGTTGATCTCGGATCTATTCAGCCAGATTACGGGAGCCCGCTGGTTTAGTAAAATAGATTTACGTGGGGCGTATAACTTGCTGAGAATCAAGAAGGGGGATGAGTGGAAAACAGCGTTTAACACACCCCTAGGACACTTTGAGAATCTTGTGATGCCTTTCGGTCTAACCAATGCGCCTGCGTTTTTTCAGAATTTTATTAATGATGTACTAAGTGCCGTCATAGGGAGGGGGGTTGTGGTCTATCTGGACGATATACTCATTTACACCCCGGATTTGGAGACTCATTGGGAGAGAGTGAGAGAGGTTTTAGATCTCCTGAGGGTTAACCAATTAAGTGCTAAGCTGGAGAAATGTGTGTTCGCGGTCAATAAATTATGTTTCCTTGGCTATATCCTATCGGAAAAGGGATTCGAGATGGACCCTGAGAAGGTCAGGGCAGTCTTGGAGTGGCCGCGACCCGAGAACCTAAAGGCGGTCCAACGGTTCTTGGGGTTCTCCAACTATTATCGCCAGTTTATCAAGGGATTTTCTGAGGTTGTGAAACCTATCTCGGACTTGACTAAGAAGGGGGCTGACTGTGCTAAGTGGTCGCCAGAGGCGCTAGCTGCGTTTGAAGAACTGAAGAAGCGATTCTCGTCCGCTCCCATTTTGAGACAGCCGGATGAGAGGTTGGCCTTCCGAGTGGAGGTGGATGCCTCCTCGGTGGGGGTGGGAGCAGTACTTTCTCAGGAGTTCGAGGAGGGTACGCATCCCTGTGCCTTCTTTTCTAAGAAATTCTCTGCCTCTGAACGGAATTATGACATCGGAGATAGGGAACTACTGGCAATAAAACTAGTGTTCGAACATTGGCGTCATTTCCTGGAGGGGGCCAGAAGGCCAGTCCAGGTATTTACTGACCACAAGAATTTGGTTTATCTTGGGTCGGCGAAGAGATTAAATGCACGGCAGGCCAGATGGGCTCTATTTTTTGCGCGGTTCCATTTTACCGTGACTTATGTGCCGGGTTCAAAGAATGTTAAGGCTGATGCTTTATCCCGGTATATGTCGACTGAGGAGGAACGAGAGGCGCCTGCCACTATTCTTGGGGATGGAGTGGTGGTAGCAGTATTGGGCGCGAAATTGGAGAAGGCCTTGATCGAAGCGCAACACGCTGCACCTTCCAAGATACCTAGAAACAAGCTTTTTGTCCCAACTACTCTCCGACAAAGTCTCCTGAGGGAGTGTCACGAGTCGGTTCTTGCTGGTCACCCGGGGGTTTCAGAGACCATGAGATTGGTGTCTAGGAATTTTTGGTGGCCAGGGTGGAGTAAGGATGTCTTGCAGTTTGTTCAAAATTGTTCGGTCTGTGCAAGAGCCAAGGCGTCGCATACCCGTCCCGACGGTCTTCTACATCCATTGGAACCTCCTAAGGCACCTTGGACTCATCTGTCTATGGATTTCATCACGGGCCTTCCGGTGTCTAAGGGTTTCACGGTCATTTGGGTAGTCGTTGACCGCTTCACGAAAATGTGCCATTTGATCCCGTTTTCCAGGCTGCCATGTGCCAAGACACTATCAGAGGCGTTTATTAAAGAAATTGTAAGGTTGCATGGTCTTCCTGAGGAGATCGTTTCGGACAGGGGACCGCAATTTGTGGCTAAATTCTGGCGGGCTTTTTGCAGCAGGTTGGGAGTTACACTGTCGTTTTCCTCCGGGTTTCACCCAGAGTCTAACGGACAAACAGAGAGGAAGAATCAGGATGTGGAACAGTTTTTGAGGTGTTTTGTTCGAGAGAACCAGAATAATTGGGCTGCCTTTCTCCCCCTGGCAGAATTTTCCCTAAACAACCATGATTCCAATGCCACAGGTACCACACCTTTTTTTTTGCTCCGGTGGTAGACATCCTGTTTTCGGAGTATTTTCTTCCATTTCTTCCCCAGTTCCGGAGGAGGAGCCATTTTCTAAAAAGCTGCAAGGGGTATGGTCCCGTATCCGAGAGAATCTGGTGCGGGCGTCGCACCAGGCTAAGGTCCAGGCGGATCGGAAGAGAGGAGAGTTGCAGTTCTTCCCTGGTGAGATGGTTTGGTTGTCCACCAAGAATATCAGGTTGAAGGTTCCTAGCAAGAAGCTGGGTCCCAGGTTTGTGGGTCCTTTTAAGATCATCAAGATGGTAAATGAAGTGGCGGCGCAGCTGCAACTACCTAAAAGGTGGAAGATAAACCGGGTGTTCCATGTCTCCTTGTTAAAGAAGGCCAAGAAGGGAACGTCTCCAGTTAAGGTTCCACCAGTTTCTGAGTCCGGGGAGTATGAGATATCCCGAGTTCTGGATAGCAAATATGTTCGGGGGAAGCTACGGTATCTGGTGGCATGGAAGGGATACGGTCCTGAGGATAATTCTTGGGTCCTGGAGTTGGATATGTCAGCCCCCAGACTTGTGGAGAAATTCCACAAGGAGTTCCCGAAGAAGGATGCTCCTAGAGAATCCGGAGTCTTCTCCTTGAGGGGAGGATCCTGTTAGGAGTATTTAGGTTCATTGCTTTCTATTTTTCTTACCTGGGGAGTTTTTGGCTGCGCAGTGTCTGGGGTGGCATCCTGGCGCTGCGGGGTTGTCCTGTCGTGGGTATTGGTGCACACCTTCTGACTTGCACGCGCGCACTGCTGGTAGGCAGCTTTATTTCCTGGTTGATTAGTCTGTCCTCCCATTTGCACCTGGGAGGAGTGGTCTCTACTCTGTATTTAAACCCATGCCTCCCATGGTTCTGTGCTGAGTGTCGCTTTTACAGAGCTAGGCCTTAGCAGGAGGAGTAGGTGGTTATCTTGGATAGAGGAAGTTCCGTGGTTGGTTTTTGAGAGGTTTGGGTGAACGAGTTGGTTTGTGTGTTTTCCCTTCTGTGTTCACCAATCCTCCCTCTGTGTATAATTGACTGTGTGAGTGAATTGCCTTATCCTTTGATTTCTACTCAGTTTCCCTGTGTTTGTTTCCTAGTGTAAGGTTCCTTCCCATATTGGTTTGGGGGAATCCTTTCTCACATTTTTCCTGTGTGCTGCTTGTGTTGTTAGTCAGTGCACACCCTTGTCAGTCCCTGTCAGTAGCAGCTTCACTTGTTCGTTAGGGGTGACCCCCTTTAGTCTCCAGTCCCTAGAGATCTCATAGGGCATTCCTTCTCCCACTTCCCTCTAGGCCTACGGTATCAGTGAGAGAGGAGCCGTCGGGGTCAGGCTTAGCCTGAGTACAGCCGACCCACACCCGTGAGGCAGATTCCCTACTCCTATTCCTTAGCCCCGTTGCAGCTACCTGGACTGACATAACAGCTCGGACCTCCTGACGCGTTTCAAACTAAACATTCTTATTCGAAGCCTGGCTACGAATAAGACCGTTTAGTTTGAAACGCGTCAGTCTCTAACATAATACTACTACGTCTTGTATCTAATCATCCCATTGGACATATATTTTTTAATATGTTTATTTGAATAAAGAGAAGAAACAATTTTTTATTCGGAAGAAAGTTGCTGGACTCTCCTTCCTTTTGTTACATTTCCATTAAGAATAATAGGCCATGAGTGGAAAAAAAATGGTTACACCCCCCTGACCTGACTAGAATAACAGCCAGACAAGGGGATGTGAGACAACAACAGCAATCCAAGTATAAAACATTATGACAGTATAATAAATAACCGGTTAATACAAAGCAAGAAAGTCTTAAATTCTTTTTGTTAATTCACATTTTATTGGAAATTTTTGTATAAACAGCCAAAAAGACAGACAGATAAATGTTGAAATACTACAACTGAACATAACAGATCACACCATGAGTGCAAAAAGGCAAGGCGTAATATAACATCAAAGAGATATTAACACAATTTGGCATATGACAGCAATTAATAAACATGAAATCTCAACTAAGTTGAGATAGGTTGTTACAAAGTCAATTGAGCATTGATATATAGAGGATCGTGCTGCTCTAAAAGAAAGAAAGAGTAGGGAAGGAGGGGGGGTGAGGATATAGGGGAGAAAGGGAGAATATCAGTCAAGTAGGGGTTAACACAGTACATAGGCATGAGCATATTTAGTAACTACTTGAATCCTTTCCACCAAGGGGCCCATACTTTAACATACTTGTCGTGGGATCTAGTTTGCCAGCTTACCAACTCCTCAAAGCGGGCGAGTTGGTGCACCTTTTCTATCCATAGATCAAGGGTGGGAACTGAAGTGGATAACCAATAAAGTGGAATAAGCGCCTTGGCTGCACCAATCAAGTGGAACCATAGCTCTCGTCTAGCCGCCTTCCAGGATCCGCTTGGGCCAGTAAGGAAAACTAAATCAGGGAATAATGGATGCGTGACGTGGAACAATTTATCTAGATAGAGTTCAATCTCTCTCCAAAATGGCTGAAGTAGATCACAAGACCACCAGATGTGTAGCATCGTTCCTTTCTCACATTTGCAACGCCAACATGCGTCAGATTCTCTAAGACCGTGCCTATAGAGCCAGTCTGGCGTACGGTACCACCTGGTATTTTATAATGCAGTTCCTGCTATCTAACACATCTTGAGTGTCCCATACTATGTTTCAGTATAAATTCAGTATCATCATCAGAGAATGTTAGAGTTCTCTTTCCCAATTAGTTATAAAGACGGGTTTACTGGAAGCATCTTTATCAAGAAGCCAGCGTTTACATATGGCAGTTTTTCGTTGAGATGGGAGGAGAGAAGTCAGTCCCTTCTCAAATATCGTTAGAATGCGATTCAGATCAGAAGAGCTGAGGAGTCGCAACATCGTACTACGGAACTGTGCATACAAAAGGAAATTTAATTTCACAGAAGGAAGTAACGTTTGGAGCTTTTCTTGTGAGATCGGCAAATTGTCCTGTACTAGTTCTTTTATCGTAACATTCCCTAAAACTCGCCATAGGGTTCCAGCTAGGTCATGGGGTGACTGTGTTAGTGATGGGATGAAAGGGATTAGATCCGATGTCAGAATCGGTGATGGCATAGGAGCTAAACGCTTGTTATGTAATAGCCAAGCGATGTAGGGGCCTTTAAGCAAAGGGCTTAGGTGTTGCTGTGCACCAGAGCGTGTGGGAAACCATAGGAGTTCTTTGAAGTTGAAGCCAAATAATTCTTGGGCCAGATCGGAGAGCAGGGATTGTTTGTGTGGAAGGACATAGAACATCCAGCGGGATAATTGAATTGCTGAGTAGCAAGAGTAAATATCAGGTAGAGCTATGCCTCCCTCATCTCTTTGTCGAATGAGGAGTTGGTACGACAATCTAGGTGTCTTATGATTCCATACATAAGAAGAAAATAGACGTCTAATTTGTAGGAAATAGGACTTAGGGAGGAAAATGGGCAACATTTGTAATGTATACATAACTTTGGGTACAATATACATTTGGAGAACATTCCTCCTACCCAGCCAGGATAAGTAAGGTAAGTTATAATCTTTTAGTGTAACTTTGAGTTTAGAGAGCAGAGGGGCATAATTCAGGGAATAAACTTTGGACATATCAGTCGGAATATGGACCCCTAAGTATGTCAGTGACTGTTCCTTCCAGTGATAAGGAACTTTTGCTTTTAGTTCAACAGCTTGCAGATGAGGGATAGAGATGTTAAGGATCTCTGATTTTGTGACATTTATTTTGTAGTTGGAAAAAGAGCAATAAGTGTCTATAAGGGATTGAAGCTCGGGGAGTGCTTTAAGGGGATCTGATAATAGAAATAATACATCGTCGGCAAAGGCCATTGTTTGTATCGTCTTCTTTGCGACTTGGAACCCCTCGATAAGTGGGTTTTGGCGTACGGCTTGCAGTCTTAACAAATTCTGCCATCAAATGTAGGTGGATCTTTGGATGATGCTGTCACTGTCTGTCAAAGGCATCTACAAAAGTGCATAGAGTGGTGTTAGGGTGCATTCAGACTACGTAACGCCGGGCGTGTATGAGAGCCGTACACGCCGGCATTACGGCAGACTGCCGAACACTTCCCATTCACTTCAATGGGAGCGCTCGTAACAGCGGCGTTTACGAGCGCTCCCATTGAAGTGAATGGGAAGTGTTCGGCAGTCTGCCGTAATGCCGGCGTGTACGGCTCTCATACACGCCCGGCGTTACGTAGTCTGAATGCACCCTTAAGGTCGTTCTTTATGCTATGGGCATTTAATGGTTATAAGGCATGTTACAGTCCATTATATTATAAGATTATTTCAGGCATTTAAGACTTAAAGCATTTTTCTGATTTAATTATAAACATATAAATCCAAGGTCAACAAATTAATGGAAACCTAAGCATATAACATGAAATGTGAATGTCAGGAGGAGTGTTCTTATCTAGACTTTATCTTATCTTCGTTGCAAATTATTATTTAATTATAAAAGTATTGTGTTCGCATGTTAACCAAAAACAAATATTGAACTTTTTAATTAAGTAACAAAACTGCTGAAATATTTAAAAAAGATGATCCTGCAAGTTTACTTAGCTAGTAGTTAATCTTACTTTAATAGATACCAAGCACTTTACAAACAAAAATGAGAAACTATTATTAAACAGAATGAAAGATCAAACAGAGGAGAGGGTGAGAAAGTACAGGTAAGAAAATATAGAGCAGGCTATCAAGAGAAAAGAAGCTTCAACTTTTCTGTATTGACTAAGCTTATATTTCTAGGACAATTGAACCCCTAACTCATTGTGTCATACATGACAATTTAAAGAGTACCTGTCTCCAGGTACAAAATACTGAATTACATACTGTTACGGTTCTGTGTATATAAATAAAATAATTTTTAAACAACAGAACCTCTGGGCTGCAAGGCACTGCAGCGAGGTCCACAGGCCCTATGATGGGCGGCTGTCTGTCTGAGCGCAACAATATGACCGTACAGCACAGTGTGCACAAGGAGCAACACACATACGCCAGTTAAGTTCACTGAGCGGATGCGATGGTGCAGCTCCCAATGTGAACAGGGTGCAACTAAAACCTGCCAGTTAAACTCACTGGCCAGGTGCACCTGTACTGCAGAAGTAACAAGGCCGCCAAGGGTTAACGCCACCCCCGGTCAGCAACACAAATGTTCCTGCAACAGCTAGGAGTTTAACACTGAAGTTTGACAGTGCAGTAAGGCTATCTTCTGAGACCAACCTGCTGCAACTCTACAGGCTGGAACAGTCTCTACTGCTCCTAGCCTTGGTGTAGAGCTGACATAATTCAGGATTTACCGGTCCTAACTACCCAGTACCCAGATAACAGCAGAGGAACCCCACACAGAGGCCTAGTCTGGAACCCTGCCTGGACACTGGAGCCTTTCCCTGCAACTACTGTCATTAAGTTTTTCAGTCTTTCTGATACAAAATGTGAGCCCCGGGCGGGCGTCGGCTCACACTTTTTAAAGTGGAGTCCCCGCCCAACAGGGCGGTGGCCATGACCTCACTGCTCATGCTCAGTAGGCAAAAAGTGGCACTTAGCCTGTCAGTGACTCCAATAGGCCTGAGCATGCTCAGTGGGCCAAAATCTGGACTTACACTCCAGACACCTCACTACATGAGGCTGAGGGCGAGGGTTAGATTGACCTGCAGGTGGCGCTGTGCGCTGAGAGTGGACCCTGCGGGACCCAATCATAACACATACACCAAGTGATTGCCACTGCGCCCCTGAATATTTCCAAACTTATTTTCCCTTATTAAATCTATCCACTTGTACAAAGAAAGTAGCCCCCTGGAAGCTTATATGTAAATGATCTCTCATTCTCCAAGTGTCTGCCCACTTGTAGAATAAGAGTTATTTCACATACAACTTATCAGGGACTATATCTTTTGAACAGGTGGACAGATTAAAAAATAAAAACCAAATCATTCAATTATTCAGGGGCATAATGTTATTAGCATTTTAGTGACAGGTCTTCTTTGAGCACAAGATGCAAGGTGGTCAATATTTTTGAAATTCTAGGACCAAGTTCTTTGAAAGCCTCCATCAGCTACAGTAGCTGCACTCTATCAGTGACTATTCAATAAGTGACTGATACTACAGCCACTCTACATGTCTCTGCATCCCCACCAGACAGTTGTAAAATGAGGGGATGCTACACAATTAAAGACATGGCCCTGTTCCAACTTTTTTGAGATGTGTTGCTGTCGTTACTTTGTTCAAATAAAATAGAAAAATGTCTAACTTTCAACTTCTGATATGTGCTCTGTTTTCTACTTTGAATAAAATATGGTTATATGCAGGGGCGTAACTACCGTGGTAGCAGCAGTAGCAGCTGCCACAGGGCCCGGGCCATTAGGGGGCCCGGTGACAGCCGCTACCGCTGCGTTTTTTTTTTTTTTTTTTTTTAAAAGTCCGTTACGGGCCCCATTTACTTGCCGATCCTGGCTGGGCCGGGATCGGCAAGTGACACTGCGGGGCCCACAGAGGCTATCATTATACTCGGGGGTCTTTGCAGACCCCCGAGTATAATGATCGGCGCACCGGGAGGGGTAAGGTAACATAAAAAACAGTGTTACTTACCTCTCCACGATCCTGCCAGGCCTCCGTCATTCGTGTCTGACGTCACATGACCCAGGCCAGCTTCCCGGGTCATGTGACGTCTGACGTCATTAAAGCTGGACAAGAGCGGACAGGACAGCCGACAGGAACAGGTAAGCAACTGTCTCTGCTCTTTTAATGGTTTTAATCCCCCGGGTCTCCGATTATTATACTCTGGGGTCTTTTCAGACCCCAGAGTATAATAAATGTTTATAGGTGTCCACAGTGGGACATATGGGGACACTATGGGGGATAATACTGTGTGTGCAGGGGCACTATAGGGGTTAATACTGTGTGTACATTGGACACTATAGGGGTTAATAATACTGTGTGCATTGGACACTATAGGGGTTAATAATACTGTGTGCATTGGACACTATAGGGGTTAATACTGTGTGTGCATTGGACACTATAGGGGTTAATAATACTGTGTGTGCAGGGGACACTATGGGGGATAATACTGTGTGCATTGGACACTATAGGGGTTAATACTGTGTGCATTGGACACTATAGGGGTTAATACTGTGTGTGCAGGGGACACTATTGGGGATAATACTGTGTGCATTGGACACTATAGGGGTTAATACTGTGTGCATTGGACACTATAGGGGTTAATACTGTGTGTGCAGGGGACACTATTGGGGATAATACTGTGTGCAGGGCTTACTAAGGGACATAATAGAGTGCGGAGGAGGGGGTCAGTCGAGGTCTTCGGCATCGGTTTGGGGAGGGGGGGCCCCATGTCAAAAGTTCGCCACGGGGCCCCGCCATTCCTAGTTACGCCACTGGTTATATGATATTAGGGTTGCATATATTGGGAAATAGTTACATCATGAAAAAAAAGCACTGGAGGGCATATTTAAGGACACACTATCCAGTGGACAGAATTGACTGCTTTTGACTCCATCTACTCTATGATTACAATGCCTGGCGGCTGCTGAGTCTGTCAAGTTGGTGGCATTGCCGGGTGTCAAATCCCCACCAATCAGATATTAATGGCTTGTCTTGAGCATAGGTCATCAATATCTATTGCCGAAAAACCTCTAAGGCCCAGTTCACATCCATGTTCGGTATTCCATTTGGAATACTGCAAGTAGCATTTTTCTCTCCATGGACCCCATTATAGTCTATGGGGTCCATGTGGTTTCTTAGGTAACCGCTTTTTCATGTATATAGGTTTCCGTTTGGGAGGTCCCCAAGCAGATTTCCCGAACGGAATACCAAACGCAGATGTGAACCGGCCCTAAGTCTGAGGCCACATGTTGTGGAAAAGTTGCATTTTATTTTTCAGTTTTGAAGCAATTTTTAACCAAAGCCATGAATGGATTTAACGGAAGGGAAAAAAGGCTATATTCACATGACTAATGGACAAAATGACTGTGAAAAAGGGGATATTTTTCAAGTCCATTTTGCATACGAGAAGTGCCCGTTTATACTAATCCCTTAGAGATTTGAGTCTATTTACTGATCCATGAAAACAACTAGATATAGGGCATAATCTATTTATTTGATGCTTCTATCAATTATATTGAACTTAAAGCCTCCATGTAATGTCTGTTAACATTGATTGTGTGAATAAAGGCTTATGTGCTTTCTTTATATGTTCCATTCCACTGTTGGTATTGGCCCAAACCACAGCCTGAAAAACAGCAAAATCTGGAACTAAAAACACAGCTTTTCTGTTTTTTTTTTTTTTTTTTTTTTTTTTGTCTTTGTAAGGTAGGATTACCTATATTAGTTTATTGTTTGCATCTCCTTATATTTTATATCTTTGAGAAATAAGGAACCCCTTGAGCTATCTATGACTTTTCATTTAATTTTCTATTTAACGGTTTCATTAACATATTTTATTATATCTGAAACCTGCTGTAAGCCATTATGTAGCTCTCTAAATTAGGATTAGTAAGTACTGTAGCTTGAAAAGATGGTTAATGCAAACAGATTTTTTAAGAATAATCAGTTTTTATTAAGAACATAGAACACAAAGGTAACAATGACAGACGCCCATTGTGCACGGTGTTAGAAAGATAGCATGAAAATAAAGGAGCAGTACAATAGGCAATAAAGAGTGTTAGATCAGGTGCAAATGGTCAGCTGAATATAAAAAATGGAAACTACCGAGAGAAAACCAAATCAGACAGGGAGTAGAAGAAAAAGAGAAGGAAAGAAAAAGAGAGAGAATATGAGTGAGGGCAAAGAAAAAAGGAGGGGAAGGGGAGGGAGGTAAAAGGGCGCGGGGTGAGGAGAGAGACAGCCAAAGCTACCCATCCAATATCAACCAGACAGACCCCTGTCTGGGGGACACACAAATGTTATTGCTTCAAGTAGAGGAGGATTGAATCCAAGAGATGGAAAACATTGTGAGTTTTCATGAATTCTCGCCATAGTTACCAAAGCTGCAGGAAAGATTCTGTACAGCCACGCTCCTCTGCCAAAATCTCTTTGATCCGCATGATATGATGAGGAATTGAGCCTACCACATGCACATACTGTAGGTGGTACACAGGTATTTTCCTATAGATGGGAATTACCATGCTTGCTGATGATAAAAATAACAGAGCAAAGAATTCTTTAGCTTAGCTCCTGGGATCAGGGAGAGGCGTATAACCTGAGGAGTGAACAAGAGATCCGTCTCAAATGTACCACAAAATATATATGAATGCCTGTCATCCTCCAACTTCAACCGTATCGTATCATCTATCCCAAGTCAACAGGGTGCTAGAGCCTATTTTCAATTCTACAATTTTCCCCAATAAACTTAGCTTTTTACTCTGATATTATAATTACTTAACTCTTTCCCAACAACTGCCGTAATATCTGCCATATTTCTGTTGTACAGTAGAGAGGCAGCACTAATGCCCATTAACTTCCATGGTTAATGGTTCATTTTGTTGGGGATCGGCGGGTTTGGGTGGCGGAGAGTCAAAAATGAAAATTAAAAAAAGGTCACAGTGCAAGGGGGTTAAATATATCATTACATTCATATAAAGTTTCATTCAATTCCAAAAACTCCTTCTTGTATTATTTCTTTGGTCAACAAGTGCAGTTTTAAAAATCCCCACTGGGTGCCTCAAAGTGAATTCATTATCTGTAATCGTTTTGCAGTCTATGGAAAAATTGCTGTAAAGCTATTGAAACCTGCCACAGACAAAACTCAATAGCTGTATTTTTATAGCAGGCTTGGAAGCTTTTAGAAGGCTTCAGTCTGCTACAGTAATTGGACAGGAGCCGTGCTGGCACCTCAAAGTGACCAGAGTGGTGGAGGACAATTAGATGGGAGGGTCGGGAAAATTGGTTATTTTCAACAATCAGAATATCTCTGGTCAATAGCTATTCTAAACTGAATGTACCTGCCCTTGTCAGATTGCAGACACTATGCAGTTTCAGGCCTGGAAAGTACTAGAGTAAGAGACTGGCTGGGAATCCCTGGCTCTGTTGAAAAAAAAATATATATATGGCACCCTCTCTAGGTGCCATATTTAAAGACTGACATCATACTATTACAGCAGATGGCAGGAACGGGTTAAAATAAGCCATATTTCAGTGGCTTATGCTGGATGATAAATTTGATGTATTTTTAAATTGTCTACACTAGGCATATACCACATATTAGTTGTGCTGTATTACTTAGGGCTACAATTATGCATCAGGATTTTGTTAACTAAGTGCAGGGAAGCAGTAGCTGCAGGTCAGAGCAGCTGCTTGTCTGTCCTAAAGAGCTGCACTAATAAATTTAATTCCAGTGAGGTATAAAGAGGCAATTGTGTCTTTGGAACAATGCTATAGGTAAAGATTACTGTAAGTTAGTATGTTGATTTATGCAGTTATGATACAGTTTAATGGCTAACTGAAATAAATGATTTTACAAGGAAAGCTTTCAAGACTTCCTAGGCTTCTTTAACAGACATGGTATGACAACGCATATAAGCAAATGCAAACATATACAAAAAAGAACAGGAGAGAATTGTCAGAAATTTGAAAATGAGAAAAAAAACCACAATAATAAAATGAGTCAAAGAAGTAAATCCTTAATTTGTTTCCAGATAAGCAGTGTAAAAATGTTATTGTCTCTAAACTGATGTTAGTTAAGGAAAGTGATGACCCTACTGTGTTTGATGCCCTAACTATACCTTGAAGATATTTTTTTTATCAAGATATAAATGTCTACGACAGATTCCATCGTGTGTGTGTGTGTGTGTGTGTGTGTGTGTGTGTGTGTAAATTAGGTAGGAGTAGAGATGGGTGAACCTCTCTAGATTTGTTCTGGGTTCGGGTAGCTCAGGTCCAAGATTTGCTTGCGGTCAAACACAGTTGAAAAGATGTCAAATTGAAAGTGACATATATTTCTATGGAAAGCAGTGTATACAATCTCTGAGTTTAACCACTTGATTTTACGCATATTATCATTTAAAATGCTTCAAAAGATTACTCTTGTATTGGGAAAAAGTACAAGCCTGTGTTTTTTTTTAAACACACATGGCTGCTGTAATGCAAAAAGCAATGGTTTTGTAGAAAAATTGGTGCATTTTGTTGACTTGTAAGTGCAGCAGGCTTATTGTTATTTAGGAGATAAATTGGTGGCTCAGAAGCATTTAAAAGTGATGAAAAAAAACCACGAAAAATGATCTCTTTATGAAACAGAATGACGCACCAACATTGCATTGGGAATCATATACTGGTGCTCAAAATGACGCTCCAGCATATGCAACAGCATAACAACATAAATTCCACATGAAGTATAAATCCTTATGAGATGTGAGATTACCTTAATATATTGTATTCAGAATTTGATCAGGTGAAAACCTTCTGAATACTTTGTTTCTTATCTTGTAATCCCAGCATAGTAAATTAAACTTTGCCAGCTGTTTTCCATTAGTATGAATGGGTGAAAATCTATAAATATATCCTTGGAGAAATTTAGCATGGTGACATTGTAGGATAGAACAGTAAATTTCATTATTATTCTCACAATGGTCCACTGTCTCTTTCCTTCTCCCAACCAGTAGTATTTTCATTGTTTTCTACTGAATTCCTTATTCCTGATGTTTTGACCACTACGTGTGCCTTGATTTATGCTTAGAACCTTAATTTTTGGATATTGATCTTAGTTCAGTCTATCATTATTACTCGCATTTGCCAATTTCCTTGTACTGACCATAGACAGTCTTGAACTGCTCAACTGTAACATTGCCATGTGTTTGGGGATCCAGATGCGATCTCTTAGACTCTGTGTCATTGTTTGGCAGTGTCTAACAGCTGATGCACCAATATTGGTTGAGATATACAAGACATTTATTTTAATACCATTTATTGTGCACAAATATACTATAATGGGTTTAAAGTTCAACCATAAGTGTCATACTTTACGAAACATTTATATCATACCTTTGCATATAACAACTGGACTCGTATACAATACTGTATATGATGATTTTTGAAGGATGTTCTCCAATATAATAGTACTTATGCCAAATTCATGTATACCTGTGTGCTTTCTATAAATGTGGTGCATGTCTCATAGAATTTGTGTCATTTTTGCAGAAGGAAACTTGCTGGCAAAGCAATTATTCTAAATGTGCTCCATTATTCAATGCAAGTTCAAGGGTTTGCCCTTTCTTTTTATGGCTAAATATTTTATGATGTTTATTTTTACACTGCCAAACTAGATTGTTAAATTCACCATTGCAAATTGAACGCGTGCACTCATAATGTGTTATAATGCCCTGCTTTGTAGATAAAGTATTTTTGCAATCATTTAACACTATCCTGACAAATACCTTCTTGCAACAGTGCAAGACATAAACCTTTCCTTATTCAACTGTGATCGCACTGGATGCACTGCAACGATATCTGTAGCCGCTGTTGCACCAACCTGTCCTCAATGAATGTCCTGTATCACTGAAAACCTGACTATACCAAATTACAGCTCTAAAATGAAAGGGCATTCTTTAATAATAACTGAGTTTCCTTTAAAATATTTATAATCCAAACAGAACTACTTTTATTAAACAGGCACATTTTCTCTTGTGGCTCTTTACTCTTCTTTTCCAGCTATCTTAATATTCATGACTCTAAGATGTATATGTTTAAAGGTCATGCATTTTGTAATAAAATATTCAAAGTACATATAGAGGGCAGTATTTGAATGCATAATGGGCTGTGTGTACTGCTGCTGGAAATTGTTAACAGAGTACAAACCTACTCACTAGCTAATGAGAATACTGCTTATATTATACGTCAGTGAAAGCTAGTGTACTTTGGTGCCAGTTGTTCTTTAATAGCTCTCCTGCAAGCAAGTTCTTTCTCTTGGGGATTATTCACTTGCCTATTTTATATGGATGGAGGATGTGTTTGTTAAAGGGATTTTCCGGGCAGAAAATCTTTTTTTTTTTTTTTTTTTAAATAGAAATATCTGTTAGAGCTAGTAATGGGTTAATAAGTGCACCCATATACCTTTAGCAGTGTTTGGAGTGATTTGTGGGTGTCTCTGGAAGCTCCTGGCACCCTCTGTATTTGTTTACATAATGTAACTTCCTGATGTGCAGCTTCCTTTGTACCCTCCACACTAGTTCCCTTTCACTAAGCATCCCCTTCTCTCTCATTCTGTTCCTTCCCTGTCTCCCTAGCTAGGCTATCCAGCCCACTACTGGCCCCTCCCCCTGCCACTCTAAATTATCCCACCCATTACTAGCTCCTTCCTAAAAACGAAGCTATTCCGCCCACTACTGGCTCCTCCCCCAACCTCCAGCTAAGCTATTCCACCCAGAAACTGACAAAAAACAAATAAATCTCTACTAGAGATGAGCGAACACTAAAATGTTCGAGGTTCGAAATTCGATTCGAACAGCCGCTCACTGTTCGAGTGTTCGAATGGGTTTCGAACCCCATTATAGTCTATGGGGAACATAAACTCGTTAAGGGGGAAACCCAAATTCGTGTCTGGAGGGTCACCAAGTCCACTATGACACCCCAGGAAATGATACCAACACCCTGGAATGACACTGGGACAGCAGGGGAAGCATGTCTGGGGGCATAAAAGTCACTTTATTTCATGGAAATCCCTGTCAGTTTGCGATTTTCGCAAGCTAACTTTTCCCCATAGAAATGCATTGGCCAGTGCTGATTGGCCAGAGTACGGAACTCGACCAATCAGCGCTGGCTCTGCTGGAGGAGGCGGAGTCTAAGATCGCTCCACACCAGTCTCCATTCAGGTCCGACCTTAGACTCCGCCTCCTCCGGCAGAGCCAGCGCTGATTGGCCGAAGGCTGGCCAATGCATTCCTATGCGAATGCAGACTTAGCAGTGCTGAGTCAGTTTTGCTCAACTACACATCTGATGCACACTCGGCACTGCTACATCAGATGTAGCAATCTGATGTAGCAGAGCCGAGGGTGCACTAGAACCCCTGTGCAAACTCAGTTCACGCTAATAGAATGCATTGGCCAGCACTGATTGGCCAATGCATTCTATTAGCCCGATGAAGTAGAGCTGAATGTGTGTGCTAAGCACACTCATTCAGCACTGCTTCATCACGCCAATACAATGCATTAGCCAGTGCTGATTGGCCAGAGTACGGAATTCGGCCAATCAGCGCTGGCTCTGCTGGAGGAGGCGGAGTCTAAGGTCGGACCTGAATGGAGACTGGTGTGGAGCGATCTTAGACTCCGCCTCCTCCAGCAGAGCCAGCGCTGATTGGCCGAATTCCGTACTCTGGCCAAGCAGCGCTGGCCAATGCATTCTATTAGCCCGATGAAGTAGAGCTGAATGTGTGTGCTAAGCACACACATTCAGCACTGCTTCATCACGCCAATACAATGCATTAGCCAGTGCTGATTGGCCAGAGTACGGAATTCGGCCAATCAGCGCTGGCTCTGCTGGAGGAGGCGGAGTCTAAGATCGCTCCACACCAGTCTCCATTCAGGTCCGACCTTAGACTCCGCCTCCTCCGGCAGAGCCAGCGCTGATTGGCCGAAGGCTGGCCAATGCATTCCTATGCGAATGCAGACTTAGCAGTGCTGAGTCAGTTTTGCTCAACTACACATCTGATGCACACTCGGCACTGCTACATCAGATGTAGCAATCTGATGTAGCAGAGCCGAGGGTGCACTAGAACCCCTGTGCAAACTCAGTTCACGCTAATAGAATGCATTGGCCAGCGCTGATTGGCCAATGCATTCTATTAGCCCGATGAAGTAGAGCTGAATGTGTGTGCTAAACACACTCATTCAGCACTGCTTCATCACGCCAATACAATGCATTAGCCAGTGCTGATTGGCCAGAGTACGGAATTCGGCCAATCAGCGCTGGCTCTGCTGGAGGAGGCGGAGTCTAAGGTCGGACCTGAATGGAGACTGGTGTGGAGCGATCTTAGACTCCGCCTCCTCCAGCAGAGCCAGCGCTGATTGGCCGAATTCCGTACTCTGGCCAATCAGCACTGGCTAATGCATTGTATTGGCGTGATGAAGCAGTGCTGAATGTGTGTGCTTAGCACACACATTCAGCTCTACTTCATCGGGCTAATAGAATGCATTGGCCAGCGCTGATTGGCCGAATTCCGTACTCTGGCCAATCAGCACTGGCTAATGCATTGTATTGGCGTGATGAAGCAGTGCTGAATGTGTGTGCTTAGCACACACATTCAGCTCTACTTCATCGGGCTAATAGAATGCATTGGCCAGCGCTGATTGGCCGAATTCCGTACTCTGGCCAATCAGTGCTGGCCAATGCATTCTATTAGCTTGATGAAGCAGAGTGTGCACAAGGGTTCAAGCGCACCCTCGGCTCTGATGTAGCAGAGCCGAGGGTGCACAAGGGTTCAAGTGCACCCTCGGCTCTCCTACATCAGAGCCGAGGGTGCGCTTGAACCCTTGTGCAGCCTCGGCTCTGCTACATCAGAGCCGAGGGTGCGCTTGAACCCTTGTGCACACTCTGCTTCATCAAGCTAATAGAATGCATTGGCCAGCGCTGATTGGCCTATGTATTCTATTAGCCTGAAGAAGTAGAGCTGAATGTGTGTGCTAAGCACACACATTCAGCTCTACTTCATCGGGCTAATAGAATGCATTGGCCAGCGCTGATTGGCCAGAGTACGGAACTCGACCAATCAGCGCTGGCTCTGCTGGAGGAGGCGGAGTCTAAGATCGCTCCACACCAGTCTCCATTCAGGTCCGACCTTAGACTCCGCCTCCTCCAGCAGAGCAAGCGCTGATTGGCCGAATTCCGTACTCTGGCCAATCAGCACTGGCTAATGCATTGTATTGGCGTGATGAAGCAGTGCTGAATGTGTGTGCTTAGCACACACATTCAGCTCTACTTCATCGGGCTAATAGAATGCATTGGCCAATCAGCGCTGGCCAATGCATTCTATTAGCGTGAACTGAGTTTGCACAGGGGTTCTAGTGCACCCTCGGCTCTGCTACATCAGATTGCTACATCTGATGTAGCAGTGCCGAGTGTGCATCAGATGTGTAGTTGAGCAAAACTGACTCAGCACTGCTAAGTCTCTGCATTCGCATAGGAATGCATTGGCCAGCCTTCGGCCAATCAGCGCTGGCTCTGCCGGAGGAGGCGGAGTCTAAGGTCGGACCTGAATGGAGACTGGTGTGGAGCGATCTTAGACTCCGCCTCCTCCAGCAGAGCCAGCGCTGATTGGTCGAGTTCCGTACTCTGGCCAATCAGCGCTGGCCAATGCATTCTATTAGCCCGATGAAGTAGAGCTGAATGTGTGTGCTTAGCACACACATTCAGCTCTACTTCATCAGGCTAATAGAATACATTGGCCAATCAGCGCTGGCCAATGCATTCTATTAGCTTGATGAAGCAGAGTGTGCACAAGGGTTCAAGCGCACCCTCGGCTCTGATGTAGCAGAGCCGAGGCTGCACAAGGGTTCAAGCGCACCCTCGGCTCTGATGTAGGAGAGCCGAGGGTGCACTTGAACCCTTGTGCACCCTCGGCTCTGCTACATCAGAGCCGAGGGTGCGCTTGAACCCTTGTGCACACTCTGCTTCATCAAGCTAATAGAATGCATTGGCCAGCACTGATTGGCCAGAGTACGGAATTCGGCCAATCAGCGCTGGCCAATGCATCCCTATGGGAAAAAGTTTATCTCACAAAAATCACAATTACACACCCGATAGAGCCCCAAAAAGTTATTTTTAATAACATTCCCCCCTAAATAAAGGTTATCCCTAGCTATCCCTGTACAGCTATCCCTGTCTCATAGTCACAAAGTTCACATTCTCATATGACCCGGATTTGAAATCCACTATTCGTCTAAAATGGAGGTCACCTGATTTCGGCAGCCAATGACTTTTTCCAATTTTTTTCAATGCCCCCGGTGTCGTAGTTCCTGTCCCACCTCCCCTGCGCTGTTATTGGTGCAAAAAAGGCGCCAGGGAAGGTGGGAGGGGAATCGAATTTTGGCGCACTTTACCACGTGGTGTTCGATTCGATTCGAACATGGCGAACACCCTGATATCCGATCGAACATGTGTTCGATAGAACACTGTTCGCTCATCTCTAATCTCTACTAGTACCCAACTTATGAGCAAATCAGCAAAAACAACCAGTGGAAAAGTTCAAAACCCACTAGTTACAGGGTATTTTCTAAAATCATTAACTGTAAACAATAAAGTTATAGATTTTATAAATACCCTGTAAATAGTGGATTTTGGACTTTTCCACTGGTTGTTTTTGACCACTAGTAGCAGAGCAGAAGAGGGGAGGAGCCATTCCTGGACACAGGAAGGCTGGCAAGTATTGATGGGGATGGGGGGAGTAATGGTGATGTTCCATTTCGGAAGCGGTGAAACGGAACGTCACCAGTTTATCAGAAAGTGTCCCAGTGTCCCTGGGGTGGTTATATGACCACCCCAGAGATATTGATAATTATAGATTTTGTTTAACTGAAGTAAATTAGAAATTAGGTGGGTGGATGGGTGTTTTGTTTAGGGGTTAATTCTTAGTTTAACCTGGACAACCCCTTTAAGTACGGACTGCACACAAACCCATTGATTTAATGGATGCATGCAGTGGATACGCTCTATTTTGCAGACCACGGATGTCCATTAAAGTCTATGGGCCCATGAAAATCATGGCTAGCACAAAAATGCCATATGTGTGCTGTCCATTTTTCACAGGCCCTTCTTAAAACATTAAGAAGTAGAGAAAATTCTAAAAAAATGTATCTGTTCTTCACTGACTTAAAAAATAAATGAACCCCAAACAGCAAATGCCCATATACAGTTTTAGATGTAAATGTTAATACTGTGGCAGGCAAAGGTAAGATAACACTTTACATATACCATTACTTTAAA
Organism: Leptodactylus fuscus; assembly: GCF_031893055.1. Classification (NCBI taxonomy): domain Eukaryota; kingdom Metazoa; phylum Chordata; class Amphibia; order Anura; family Leptodactylidae; genus Leptodactylus; species Leptodactylus fuscus. The sequence continues at coordinate 126,190,383 of NC_134269.1, forward strand.
AAGTGTTTATGCTAAGTTATAATAAAGGTCTGTTATAAGTATACCCTGTTACAGAAGAAGGGTTACAGTTACTATTTAAATTATGAATACAGAAATAGCTGTGCTATATTGCAAATATATAGTGTATAGTACTAATATGTCACACACATACATAGTACTGCTATATGATAAATATATACTGTCTGCACATGCATATACATTGTGGACGTTTAACTCAGTAGAAGTATCTGCAGGTGGCCACCAGAAACACAGGCTCAGATTTAGTTCTGTGATTGGGAAAAGGTTTGTTAAAATCATCAACCCAACATGTCCAACTGAAAGCAGCTCTCTTCAGAAGTATGGCATCAAGTAGTACAGGGAAACATAAAAGTACTTACTTAAGGTGAAACATGCCAAAAAAAATGGTTAAATTTAACAAGTCCGTACAGTCGGAGTACAGCAGCTATTTAGCATGTCCATGAAAAAAAAAAATGCTTCTCCAGTGTCCAACTCCCTCAGCCTTGGTCTTTGGAGGATGGGATGGTACAGCTCTAGTGCCATACTTTATGCCAACTCTAACTCCTCAGCCTCTTCCAGCAGCAGATACTACAACGCCTCCTGTCAACGGACTTCACTGTGCCTCCTGGCACATAATTTAGACAACTGAACTCCCTAGCTCAGGGCTGACTTTAGTAGAGCCTTGGGCCATACTTTCCTCCAGTTGGGCTGTATTAGAAACCACTAGGTTTAAGAGCACAGAGTTAGCATTCTTTGCTCACTCCTAACTGCTACTAGTCACTAAACTGAGTCCCTAACAGTTTCTTGGAGATTTTCATCTCCCAGACCCCAACCAGTGGCCTGTGATAGGCCAGGGCTGTACCAAGTACAAGGTTTTTGAGTCACAGTAACTACAGGGAAAACAACATACAACAAACACAAGGAACACGGGACATTCAAACACAACCCAGAGGCACAAAAGACAAACAATAAAAGATGGGGCACTCTGGGATGCTGCATTTTGGATGGCAAGTGTAGTTAAAATAAAAAAAAAAGCAGGGGTAATGAATTAGGAAATAAAACTTAATATTTAATGTTAAAAATGTAAAATTTAATAAAACAGTTCCACAGAAAGTGGTCTTACCCACAAAAAGATGGAAGGAACAATCTTACCCTGGTTAGTAGAGCTGTTACCCAGATGACCACTATCTGGTCAGAAGTCAGTGTTAGTAAGCAAGATCTGGCAGGAGCATGTCCCTATGGCCACCCTATTGCCCTGCAAAAAATGATTCCCACCCTTACAAAGGAGGTCCCAAATCTTGCTCTATTCTAACCCTAGAGGTAGACAGTCTTCACTTTTCTTGACATGTTTCATCAAAATTCCCACATCAATATGGGGAACAAGGACTACTCAGTGGATTTAAAGAATAATGGTGAAAAGGGAAAGTTCCAAGCGAATTGACTAAGAGACCTTGTTCCCCATACTGATGTGGGAATTTTGATTAAACCAATTGGGTAAAAGGATTGTCTACCCCTAGGGCTAGAACAGGGCAAGCTTTGGGACCGTCTTTGTCATTTTTTGCGGATCAATAGGGTGGCCATAGGGACATGCACCTGTCAGATCTTCCTTATTAACACTGACTCCTGACCAGATAGCGGCCCTCTGGGTAACAGCTCTACAAACCAGGGTAAGATTATTCCTTCCATCTTTCTGTGGGTATGACCACTTTCTGTGGACCTGTTATTGAATTTTAAATGTATAACATTAAATGTTAAGTTTTAATTCCTCTTACAATACCCTTCTTTTTTAATTATAAATTTTGTCAGGTAATTCTTTGAGATTTTGATATTATATCTGCAGTCTCCATTCATAAATGCAATCAAAGCTGTATAAACATCTAGAAATATATTGTATGTAGTTATAATATATGAATGTCTGAAAGGAATATGGCTTAAAATATTGTTTCATATTTCAAAAATGTTTTAAATTCAACCAAGAAACATTTGTCTTAGAGTTGTTGATATTTAGAGATGTATATATTTAAGATGCTTAACTTTTTCAACTGGGTGCACTTCTCTGTGGAAATCTATAAAAAAGAAAATTACCATCAGAAAGCTACTACTTCAAATTTCAATTTATATTAATAAATTCTGATGTGCATGGCAACAGCATAGTATAGTCAGAAATACATAACTTTCATAAACCTATGTGCTGGAAAAAACGTATCCTAATTATAAATAAGTCTAGGTTTCTATTAGACTGTTATTCATATGAATTACAATAGGAAATACTGCATATTTTATTCTATTTTATTAGGTATTGGATTTAGCTAGAAAAAAAACACAACATATAGTTTAAGATAACATATAAAATAACACAGCCTACAGTCATTTCACTGTCAAGCAACTTCTTGGCAGCAGAGCACCAAGCTGACTTTCGCTGCTGAGTATCTGAGCCAATGTCTCTACTGAGCACAGCCCATCTGGCTTTTCTGCTGCTGAAAACTGAAATGGCGAAAATTAGGCTCAACTATCAACTCCCATACACACCACTAAGCACTGAAGATGCCTGATTGAGATATGTCACTGGGCCTTCAGCACATACACAGTGATGGAAAGATGCCGGGGAAATACACCCAGCTTCAGTACAGTGCTTAGGCTAGAAGGATTGTCCAGGAATTGGAAAAACTCCATAGGTGCCCTGGGCAGGTGTAACATAATAAAAAACATACTCACATGTCCCCAGAGTACTCCAGTGTGCCTCGATTCCCGGTAGTCCTACTCCCAATGTGACGGCTGAGGCCAATCAGCGACCTCAGCAGTAGTGGAATAGAGACCAGTGACATATTTGAGTGACCATCAATGAACGTACCTCATAAGTGAACTGCTGATTGGCCTCAGAGTGGAGTGCAGGGCTTATGGGGATGGAGGCACAGTGAATTATCGAATGGGCTATGATGGCAGTCCTCAGAATGGGACTCTAAAGGCACCAGCAACTTCAAATACCTGTTTGCTGTTTTGTAAATTTTTTTAGCAGCTGCTCTCTGACGGAAACCTTCCACATTATTCTTTAATATATACACAATCCTGTCTGTGCTCTGAATCAACCACAAATCTATTCACAGTACAATAATCATGATTACGTTTTTGTGAAATATGTAATTTTTCATGCCTTGTCCAAGGAATTGCACTATTTCATGCTTTTTGTCAGCAGAAAGAACCTTTTTCTTTTCTATATTGTTTGAAATCTGTGATCTGCTTAATATTGTGAAACATCCTTCCTAGGCTGAGGCTTTACGGAAACACAGCTATTTTTGTTGCAGATTTTAATGCATTTTTTCAGCCAAAGTCAGGGTTGACTCGAAAAGGAATGCAAAACATAAAAAATAGAACTTAGAGGTGTCCCTCTTGTTAAATCCACTCCTGGCTACAAAAAAAATGTATCAAAATCTCCAACCAAAAATGCTGCATTTTCGCAATATGGTGCTTTAGCCTTAAGTAGGTTTCCCTTAATTGGGCTCATCAGGCAAATTAATTAATTATCACAGGCATTTGAGACTGATTTCAGAAATCCAATGAGCCTTGGGATACAATAACAATCATGAGTATAATTAACCTCTTTCCAACATCTGCCATATTATTACTGCTGCAGAGCGGCTGCCATAGCTACTGGGTCTCTGCTGAATTTTTTTCCAGCTTCTCAGTAGGTCGTATAGAATATTAAATTATACCATTATGAAATACAATTTGTCCCACAAATACTAAGCCCTCACATATCTCTTTGAATAGGTTTGGAAGGCAGGGAGTCAAAAACGAAAATTTAAGACTGCCTGCCTGAAGGGGTTAAAAAACCAAAAAATTAAATCTTTATCACATTTAAATCCGATTTGTATAATAATTTGGAATGTGATGTATAAATTATGAAAACAAAAATAATAGAAGAATGATATGGGTACATATAGGGGAACTATGAGGAGAGTAAGAAGGAAAGGTCAAGGAAAGTGATAATCAGGGAGAAGAAGGAAAATGAAGGGAAGATGAGAGTATCCCCTCTCCTTGGCCGAACAACCTGCTCGACCAGCAGTGTACCCGTTGCAAGCCATGTAGGTAAGCCAGCAGATTCTTGAAATTATGTTCAAGAATACCATCTGAGAGCAATGGTGTATGATGCATTTAAATCAGATGCCTTTAAACGTTAAAGGTTTTGGACAGTATCCAATGGTTCTACCCACTGCAGCTTAGACTGAGGAGTAGGTTACCATAAGGACCAGGGAATGATTGGCTGCAAAACCAGCACAAAAAGTGTATAAGACCTTTTTTAACCTTGGATATCAACCACAAGAACATAGAATCAAAAAGCTTATATATAAGAGCCGTGATGTCCTGCCATAGAGACAAAACTCTGCAACACTCCCACCAGATATGTAACATTGAAACCAATGCCGTGGAAAATATCCAACACCTAATAGAGACTGAAGGGAGCATCAAATGTTGTTGAACAGAAGTTTTATACCATTGTGTCAAGATTATGAAGATTAGTTCCTATAAAACAAAAGACTGAAAGTTAGCGGAACAGAAAAAATTATTTAGCCCAGAGCCCCTCAGGGATAGACCTAACTAGGTCCTGATCACACTCCTCCACCATTTTGGGCCTAGCCTTGTTGGAAAACAGTCTTGAAGTATACCCTAAAACAGGAAAATGGCATGGGCGAGTGCAAAAATGTAAAGGCAAAGTTTCTCAAATGCTGTCAGGTCAGCAGAAAGCTGCAGAGTTGGAAATATTGGAAATAAGCTCCTTGTGGAGTTCTTCTACCCACATCTCAGAAAGGGGGCTATTTCCCCCTAGAGACATCATGTCTCTCACCCTAGGAATAGGATTCCTCAGCAATAATAGGACCGAAGTAAGATTACTGAAATAGGCAACCCCTGATAACCCACCAAAGGGACTAAAGGCCCAGGGGAGACTCCTGATCCACTCCATAGCTTAGGAATGAAGCTGACGTCCTATATCCACACAGAGGTTCACAATAGGACACCCGATTGTAAAGGAGGTCCAAGACATAGGTGCTGATACTGGCCCTGTGATACTTTGCAAGGTCAGCTCCACCCTGGATCTAGTGAGAAAACTAAATTCCAGACAAGGCCTAAAGTGTCTCCATATAAAGAGCAACACAATTCAACACAGCCAAGTGTAATAACATGGGGGATAGCAATAAGTATCATTTAGAACACGTATTGGAGTTTAAGCAAGGCATTCATTTTCAGTGTATGAATCTTACTGTTGTAGCAATTTGATATGCAGACAGAATTCTACTGAATACCTTCTGTGAAAACCTAATTAGTAAAACAAACATAGATCACAGACCCAGGAGACATAGATAAACGCAGTCTCATGGTATGTATCAATGTCTCATTTTATTGTAACTCAGTCTAGCTTTATATACCATTTTACAAATAAGACAACACAATGAACACAATACATAGACCAGATTCTAAGGTTGTACAAAATCTACAAGGATTGTAGATTGGCTGAGTCATCAAGTTTATTTGAGAGACAAATACAAACAATTGTAAAAATTGCCTGATATTGATTTTTTCAGATATAACTGTGTGTACTAAAAAAAAAAATCACAGAAAAGCACCTTCCCTCACAACAGGCACATTTTTGGGTCAAAGTTATCTGCTGTCATAAAGGAGTGCTCTAGATACTTGCTCCTGTTGTGTGTCTGGTTGGTACGGCAAAATGGAAAAATTTCTGGTTTATCATGTTCCAGATACTGTATTGCCAGCTGCTGCTTTTTCTGCTGCTATTTGTAGCACTGCACTGGCAGAGGAGGTGGAGTGCTCGCTGGGTGAGTTAAATTGGTTGGGGGCAAAGGCTACCTGAGCAGATATGCAACCGGCACTTGCAGTGGTCTCCCTAAAAGCTGCAACAAGCTGGGTATACAGCCTATTCTGATAATATGCCAATTTTGCCTCACTTTGGGATGCAGGGAACAATTCCTCTATTTTGGCTTTATAGCAAGGGTCTAAAAGCACATCTATCAAGTACTAATCCTTCTGCTTCATGCTAATAATACTTTTATCACTGTGTAAGCAGTAGAGCATACAGCCTGCCATTCTTGCAAGTGTATCCATGGACCCAGGGGACTACAATGGTTAGGCTTCTTGGGCAGCGTCGTTGTCATCATCATGAAACAAATAAGGGTCAGCCTTGGGTAAGCCCCTGGCTGTGAAATATTGAGACCCCCCCCCCCCAAATTAGAGTCTTCCTCCTCTTCTTCCAGTCTAGTAGTCCCAGAACCTTCACTACGATGATAACAGTGACCAAAAGGTGGTAGCTTTTCTTTTCTCATCTTGTGTGACATGTGTGTTTCCTGTAAGATGTATAAGGAGATGACCCCACTGATGCTTCGGTTGTGTCTGCTGACAAATTTGGTGGCCTCCTCAAAGGACTTTAGAATGCGACACACTTCCCTTATGAGCCTCCATCGTTGGATCTCATAACAACACATTGTTCACATGGTCTGATGCATGAGTAAACATTTGCTGCCTTCTGCTCACAGAGACTCTCCAGTATTCCGAGCCATACACGCGAGCGCTTCTAAACACTTCCCATTCACTTCAATGGGAGCGCTCGTGTGCTCCCATTAAAGTGAATGGGAAGTGTTTAGAAGCGCTTGCGTGTACGGCTCGGAATGAGCCGAGCGCTTACGCCGTGTCAAGGGGCCCTAAGAACAGCTGAAATGTAGAGACAATTTGCTGGTCATGAGCAGCACCTCCATCAAGTCACCGCGCTCCAAATTACTACAGGATTCTGATTTAAGGCATAACTAAACTTGATATTTTGGCAGTATTTCTGTCATTCATAAATTTTGTAGTACACTTTATTAACACCTTTTGGATCCTTTCTGTGAAATCCGTACTCCCATACACACTAACAGTAAGTGAGAGGCTGGACCAGCTTTCAATACAGAAGCAAGGGAAAGAGTGAAAAAATGCAGGAAATCACAGAAAGTATATTACAAAATTTATTAATGACACAAATACTGCCAGAAAATCAAAAGGTGCCATAAAGTTTAGTTCTGCGGCATAAAGGTTTATATTTTTGTTTTTTAATTAATTGCTGGTCATTACTGGTCTTGTGTCTCAGGGCTCTTTGAATCACTGAAGTCAATCTCCAACACCTGTGATAATTAGTTTGCCTGGTGAGCACAAGTAAAGGAAACCTACTCAAGAAGGATGTTGCACATTATTAAGCAGGCTACAGATTTCAAAACAATGTGGGAAAGAAAAAGGATCTCTCTGCAGCCGACAAGTGTGCAATGCCTTGGACAAGGAATGAAAACATTAGATATTACACGAAAACTTAAGCATGATCATCGCACTGTGAAGAGATTTGTGGCAGAGCACAGATGGGTTTGTGCACATGAAGACAAAATGAGGAAGGTTTCTGCCAGACAAATTCATCAGATTAAGAGAGCAGCTGCTTAAAAATATTACAAAGCAGCAGATATTTGAAGCTGCGGGAACCTCTGCAGTCCCACGAACCTCAAGGTGTAGTATCTTCCAGAGGCTTGCAATTAGGCATAAACCTACTATTAGTTCACCCCTAAACTTTGCTCACAAGCAGAAATGATTGCAGTGGGCCCAGTCATACATGAAGACCAATTTTTAAATAGTCTTGTCTATTGATGAGTGCCATGCAACGCAGGATGTTCCAGATGGAGTAACCGGTGGTGGGTTTATGGCCACCATGTCCCAGCACGGCTGCAACATCAGCGAGGAATCAAGTGGAGAGAACTGGAAGGTCGCTGAAGATGTGAAAATGATATTTGCAAAGTACATAGAGTTCCTGACTGACTACATTTTTCCATGGTACAAAAAGAAAAACTGTGTCTTCCATAGCAAAATCACCTTCATGCATGACAATGCACCATGTCATGCAGCAAAGAATATCTCTGCGTCATTTTAGTTGCCGTTCCTTCTGCTTGAACACAGATGATTTTGTCATGCTGCAACATATAAAATAATGCAATTAGATGCAATATGTATCCATTATGGTGTCTGCAGGGGTGAACCTGCCTTTTTTGCCGCCCGAGGCGGACGACAGAAAACGAAAGGGGCGTGGCGGAGCGGCGTTAGCAGGCACGGGGAGGACCTGCTCTCTGCCTGAGCGTGAGGGGAGGCCGCTGGAGCAGCGCTGCTCCAGCGGCCTTACCAATCCACCGCTCGGTGACGCTAAGGCAGTCCAGGACAGCTTGTCCTGGACTGGCTTAGGTCAGCAAAAATGCCACCCTCCCCGGGGCCCTGGCATAGCGCCGCCTGAAGCAGTCGCTTCAGGTCGCCTCATGGGAGGTGCGGCGCTGGGTGTCTGTCATTTGCTAGACAGAAAGTGCTACATATACAGTAGGTCTTTCTTAGCAGAGTTTTTTGGGAAAAAGTTGCACTGGAGGCTCCTAAAGTATCTCTGATGCACCCTTTGTAATCTCCTAGATAGCCTCCTAAAGTAATAATGCTCAAGCAGGGTGTCAATTCTTTCCTAAAAGGGTAGAGATACCTGGGCGTTTTTAAAAACCGCATGTGTTTTTATATTTGTTTTTGTGAAAACGCACTGTATAGACCAAGACTTTGGCATTATTCACACATCCGCATATCAAGTATGTGTGGCGTTCACATTTTTTCTGCTATATGTACCCATTCTCGGATATCCATGTTTTTTTTTCACTGATACCAGTGCATCAAATCAATTAAAGTCTATAGGTCTGTAAAAAAGAAGAGAAGACAAAGGTGTTTCATGTGTTTTTCACAGACCCAGACACATATGAAGTATTGAAGGTGAAGCACAAAAAAAAAATGTGATCTGTTTTTCACTTGTGAAAAGTAGATCATCCACGAACAGCAGCCTACCCTGCTCATTTGTGAGGGGAGATGGGTGAATGAGGCCCAGCACAGCACTTTTCTACTGAAGAACTGCATGCAGGTTTTATTTGCAGTAATGAGCCGCATGTTACTATGCACTAACCCCGCATTCACACACCCGTGATACTCGGTCCTTGTGTCTACCAGAACATCATATTGGGAGAGGGACTCCTAGCATTATAGCTATCTACGCTGCTAGGAGCCCCTGACCCCAGTAACATACTGCTATAATCACTACAGGACAGTATGTCACAGGGAGGCAGCATAGATAACTATAATGCTAGGAGTGCCCCTCCAGGTATGATGATCAGGCAGGTAATCATGGCGCACACACAGACTGAAGTTCACAGGTAAAACTCTGTGTGAACGCAGGGTAAGGGCAGCGTTTGTCCTGCGATTCCTTCACTAATCTTAAAGTGGTTTTCCAGGCAAAAAATCTTTTAGTGTTGGTCTGTTAGTGTTATTAATGGGATAAAAGTGCACCCATATACTTTTAGCAGTGTTATGAGTGATTTCTAGGTGTCTGTGGTATCTTCTGCATTTGTTTACGTGTGTAGCTTCCTACTATGTAACTTCCTGTCACTGCTCCCCACCGCTATCTCCCTAGCTAAACTACACTAAGTTATCCTGACCACTATTAGCCCCCCTCCTTCCCTAGCTATGCTAAGCTAGGCTATCCTGCCCACTGATAGCCCCCTCCCCAATCGATCCGATAGCATCTTCCTTACCTAGCTTCCATTGTGGGAGTTGGCTCCTCTTCACTGCGCACAGCCCGAAATGAACTGTGAGGCATGCATTGTAGAGATGGATTGCCATCTTTACTGCGCATGTCTTCAACTCACCTCCAGAGTGCGCAAAGTGATGGAAGAGAGGAGGATCCAACCCAGACACAGGAAGACACGTAAATATTGATGGGGATGGAGGGAATACTGGTGTTGTTCTGTTTCGGAAGCGGTGAAATGGAACATCACCGGATTATCAGGAAGTGTCCTTAGGTAGGTCACACGATCACCCCAGGGACATAGGTAAAAATACAATTTTTAAAATACAAGTAAATTAGAAGTTAGACAGGGGGAGGGGGTTTAGTTCATAGGAAGAATTTTTGTTTATCCCTTGACAACCCCTTTAATGATATACTGATGAAATTAACTGGTGCTTTACTAAGTGATAGTTACAACCAGTCCATTGTGTGCCACTTTATTCTACACATACAAACGTGTCAGGTAGAAGCAAGGGCTCTCCACAATTGTGCTGAGTGTGACTGAATTAGAAAAGATTATCACCCAGTCCAACAACAGGAGATTCATGGATGTGGGGGCGCCCTGGTGAGAATGCTCTACATGCAGCACTTGTATGGTGAGATAGTGGGCATACCAACACCCTACAGAGACGACTACGAGCCCACTAATCGGATCTGGAGGAGATATTTGGATGTGTGTGCCCATCAGACTACAAACATAAAGTTTCTCACTGGTAGGGACCACCATGACTGGCAAGGGCACCTCACTATATCTTTGCTTAGGATGCACCGGCCATTGTGTAATGTGTATAGCTGGCATACAAGGAGGCCCCTGCAGCTCTAACAGGGCAGCTGTGGCAGGTGGACCCCGCTCCTGGGAGGTGCCCTGCACTGTACTCGCTCACAGCCGGCAGCTGAGGTGACAGTGGAGCGGCACTGCTTGGCACTGGCGCGCAGCTATTCACAGGCTCGGGCGTGCGGTGTGTGGTCGCTCCCGGCCGCCTGGCACCACACTTGGCACTTTATGCCACTGGTACTCGGCTTGTAAGGGACTATTTCGGTCGGTGTAAATCACAGAGCCCTGGTCCCCTGGCCGGGCGCCGCTTGATGACGCGCTGTCTCCTCCTCCTTCTCCTCTGCCCTGCTGGAGAGTCGGCTGGCTGGCGGGGCGTTGCGCACGGTGAGAGCGCGTCGTTCGGTGGCCGTCTGGGTTGAGCTCTGGCGTGAGCCATGTTCCGGAGCCCATCTGTCGAGCCTGAGGTAATAACAATAACCCTCCATTCATGAGGCCGCCGCTTAGCCCCGCTCCCTCCCCTGTATGGCTGCTTGCTGCGCCTGATGCGCCCCAGCGCGCTCTCCTTGTCTGGCCTTCTTGGGTATAATGGATGGCGCAGACCCCCAGCGAGCGCCCCCCTCTCCTGTGCCGTGTAGAGAGTATAGCGGGAGGACAGGCACCTGCTGCCCCGGATACCGTGCCTCAGTCCAGGGCTTCCTGTAATGGCACCACTTGGGTTCCCTGCAGCCTGTGCCACTTGTCACGCACAGAAGAGGAAGGTGCAGGAAGGGTCTGTTGAGGGGCAGACAATCCCAGTGTGCGACCCCTCTGCCCTGTGCCTTACCTACATAGGGGTCTGCCCTATGGTACCCCCGTAGAACAGCCGGAAGAGCCGGGGCGCAGGGCGCTTCTCCACTCTTGTGTGCGCAATGCTCGCAGGCTGGAGCGCATGATCAGCTCTGTGTGGAGGAGAGCGCCGGCTCCTCAGCGCCAGCCCGTGCCATTGTGCTGTAGTCAGCAGGCAGTGTGACCCGGGCACAGCAGCAGAGAGTGACTGACCAAGCTCCTGCTATCACTCTGGGGGTCCTGTGTGAATATGGCCTAAATAAAGCTCCCTCATCCTGTAATAAAAAGTTCTGAAACTCTTCTTTACTTTTCAGTTCTTCACCATTAGTGTCCCTGCTTGTTGTCAGAATACAAACATCCAGTATTTGTGGCTAGAGGCTAAAACCTATCACTGGTCCTGGCAGATTTCTGGCATGTATATTGTGTATACAATTGTATCCATCTACACATGAAGATTCCAATGTCACAGGGCGGCATCACAACTACTGACTGCCTTTGTGTGGCATGACATTGCGGTGTAGCCCTTGCTTTAGGACTGGACTGTATTTTTTCCAAGCCTCTGGATGCAAATAAAGCTTTTTCCATTGAAACTGAGATTTACCATTGTACGTACGACTAAACCCTGCCGTAAACCAGAAGCATCTTTGGGCTAGAATTTTTTTCAACTGGCTATACATGTGGGTGTGCATAGTCAGAAGAAGTGTGCGTGGCTTAAATGCATCGCAATCCGCCAAAATAGTGTTGAGAAATTCTGGCATAAAGTAAGCCAACTAAAAGGTGGTAGAAAGGCAGAGTGGACCGTCTGAAGATACACCGAATTTATCATCCAGCATCAGTCACTGTGATAAATGTGGCTAAGGAGGCATTCATACTAGTGCCCTGTGTTTCTGCACTGGGCTTCCGTCCTCAGCCCTGAGAAACTGGACAGGGGAGGGATTCCCAGCGGTCAGTTTTAAAAACCCATTCATTAGATGAGTTTTAAAAGCAAACCGCCGGTGTCCACCAGCGGCCTCTCTGCGGGGAAACCGTTTTTTTTTGGCCGGACACAAAGTTGGACATGCTGGACTTTGTGCCTGGCCAAAAAAAAAAACGGTTTCCCCGCGGAGAGGCCGCAGGTGGACACTGGCGGTTTGCTTTTAAAACCCATTCAAATTAATGAGTTTTAAACTGACCACCGGGACGCCATCCCCTGTCCATTTTCTCAAGGCTGAGGACGGAAACCCAGCGCAATTGTGACTGCCCTCTAACTCCCAGATTGCCTAAGTCTACTATCTATTAGTAAATCTTTGCCATAGTACTTTACTATTGGATTAGAGACCCACCAGTTTTGGCCGGGTATATAGGATCCCACCAAAGTCAGGAAGATTACCTGGCGACTTTCTTCAAGAGTTGTGACTTTTATATGCATCTACAAAAGTCTGTGATACAATGGGGATGATATATCTAAAGTATCTGGAAAGTAAAATTAGGCAGTCTCCCATAACAACCAATTCAGACCTCAACTATTCAAAGCCCTTTTGAAAATGAAAGTACTAATCTGTGTGTAACTAGTAGATACATAGACAAAAAGTAGCCGGCGCTGACTTGGTATAAAGTGCGGGTCCAAAGGATCCCACCAAAGTTAGGAAGATCCCCTGGCAGCTGCTGCCCCTTCTTTAAAGAGGACCTTTCACCATATCCGGGCACAGGCAGTGTTATATACTGCCAGAAAGCTGACAGTGCGCTGAATTCAGCGCACTGTCGGCATTCCCGATCTGTGCCCGGTGTGAAGAGCTTACGACCCGGTACCGTAGCTCTTCTATGGTCAGAAGGGCGTTTCTGACTGTTAGCCAGAGACGTCCTTCTGCCTCGCGGCACCAATCGCGCTGTGCTGTGGAGCCGGGAGGAACGCCCCCTCCCTCTGCTCACACAGCTTGTCCATAGACTAGCATTATCAGGAGAGGGAGGGGGCGTTCCTCCCGGCTCCACAGCACAGCGCGATTGGCGCCGTGAGGCAGAAGGACGTCTCTGGCTAATGGTCAGAAACGCCCTTCTGACTGTAAAGCGCTACGGTACCAGGACCGATAGCGCTTTACACCGGGCATGGATCGGGAAAGCCGACAGTGCGCTGAATTCAGCGCACTGTCAGCTTTCTGGCAGTATATAACACTGCCTGTGCCCAGATATGGTGAAAGGTCCTCTTTAAGAGTTCTGACTGAAAACTTTAATATGTGCGTAAAGCGCATAAGATGCAGTGAGGGATGATTTATGGAAAATGGTATAAAAGAATAATGACGCAGTTGGCAATAGCAGCCAATCTGATGTCACGTGTCCCCTCTCCCATCCAATGAAAGTACTAATCTGATTAGTGATGCTAGACAACCCTGCAACTTCTCTTCTCATGTAGGATTATGTAGTAAAGTACACAATCTGTTACTAGCAGATACAAATTGTCAAATCCTTGAGAATGCTGCAGACAAAGGCTGATTTTCCACTAGTGTAATACAAGCCATGTTTGGGGTTATCTTCTAATAATGGTGTATGTCAGTGAAGCTAAGAATATGCAGTCTAGAGATAATGGCTAACAACAGTGAGAGCTATACTTCATAGGGACGTTATTTTTGGTCACTTCCACGTCACGTGGACCCACTAGATGGCACTGCCTTGGCTTTGGGTGTGTTAGCTGTGTGGTTAGTTGGGCTTGGCTAACACACCATCTGCCTCAGCATTTGGTGCTAGAGAATGGTCCAAGTGAAAACAATGGCCTATGTCTCTTCTAAATGTAGCCCAGACTGTAACCCTGCATGGTTGAACATTAGATTGTGCCCAATACTGACAAAGGAGGGGCTGTGGACACAGTATGTGGCGCCCAAGAAAACATCCTTATGGAATATGGTATTTAGTCACTATTGTGCTGCAGTCCTCTGATATTGGTGTATGTCAGATTATTAAAAATGAAGGCTCTGCAAACTTTCCATTAACTAATACGGGTCATGTGATATGCAGAAAGATCCTTGATTTCAAAGCCAAATGTGTTAGTTTTGCTTTTGAGAATATGCTGAGATGCTGCAATCCAATGTTAATGGTCTATGTCAGTGAAGCTAAGAATATACAATCTAGTTGCAACAGAGAGTGACTGCTGCAAAGCTGTGATAGTGGTGTATGCCTGTGAAGCTAACAAGAAAGGAGCAGCAAGCTTCTATTGGTTAATGCAGGTCATGTGATTAGTAGTACTAATTGTGAAACACACAATTTTTTTTTTCACTTTTGCACAAAAAAGGAGTTCCTGGATATATTTTTTATGTATTAGTACGGCTTTGACAGTCCTTCCAGACGGCACCCTAACTCATCACACAGAGTGCAGAATAACATATACCACAACATAAAATCTTCATAAGTGCCTGATTTAGCTATGTGGGGAAGAATGTTTGGCCATGCTAAGAATGTTTGGCCATGCACAAACAGACAACAGAAATACATTTTTCTATACAGAAGATAAGGCGAGGTTCACATTACCATTTATATCAAAGTAATGTACAATACATTTTTCCTTTTGACTGTTTTCTTGTTTTTTTAGACAAACAAAAACAGAAGCAGATAAAAGATACCTTGTGTTTTTAACGTGATGAAAACAAAGGCAGTCCTCTGATGGCATCAGTCAGTAAAACTTTTCTGTTTTGATCCTCTGATGGGTTAGAGCAATAGACTTTGTAGAGTCTGAGTCTGGGCTATGGAATCTGAGGCCTGGTTCACATTTGTGTTCGGTATTCCATTTGGGGAGTCCACTTGGAGACCCCCGAAGAGAATACCAAACGCTTTAAAAAGCGGTTAGCTAAGAAACCACACAGACCCCATAGACTATAATGGTGTCCATGTGTTTTCCACGTGGTGTGCAAGCAGTACTTTTCTCTCCCCATGACTCATGCGGACACGGCGCGGAAAACACAGACCCCATTATAGTGTATGGAGACCGTGTGTTTTCTTAGCTAACTGCTTTTTAATGTGTTCGGTACGCCATTCGGGGGATCCCAAGTGGACTCTCTGAACACTGATGTGAACCAGGCCTGAGGCCTGGTTCACATCTGCATTGGTAATCCGTTCGGGTGAACGGATGGGGACCCCCACCCCCGAATGGACTACCGAACGCGTTGGCAAGCGGCGTGCAGTGAAAGCACACAGACCCCATAGACTATAATAGGGTCCGTGTGCTTTCCACAGGTCTCCGCCCGAGTCATGCGGACAGGAAAGTAGATCGTGAACTACTTTTCTGTCCGCATGTTCCGTGCGGAAAGCACACGGACCCCATTATAGTCTATGGGGTCCATGTGCTTTCACTGCACACCGCTTGCTAATGCGTTCGGTAGTTCGTTCGGGGGGTCCCCTTGCGGTCTCCCCTGAATGGATTACCAACACAGATGTGAACGAGACCTAAGCTGGGACCGAATTTGTGTGGCAACACAGCTTCGGCTTTAAAATAAAATGATTATTTTGAATTATATTATACAGTTTTTATCAATATTGTATAATTGATAGATACATAATTGCATATTTATTTATCACTGGCATTGTAATGAATTAGAGAATTTTTACTGCTTCTGTCTGACCATATCAGCCATTTATGAAGCAATTGGAGTTGGTGGTTCAACCTACTAACTCCACAGTCTTGACCGTGCTAATGTAACCAAGTTCAAACAGGAAAATGAAGAGGACTCTGAGACGGACATCTGACTTGGATTCTTCTTCATTTTACTCTGAGGCGGAATGCCAGGCCAGAATCAAAGAATCACCAGGGAAGAATCACCAACAAGTGGGACAAAATTGTGTAGTGGAACAAAATTTATTGGATATTTTAAATTTAAACTTTTTTAACAAATAAAAAACTGAAAAGTGGGGTGTGCAAAATTATTCATCCCCTTTACTTTCAGTGCAGCAAACTCACGCCGTTCAGTTCAGTGAGGATCTCTGAATTATCCAATGTTGTCCTAAATGACTGATGATTATAAATAGAATCCAGCTGTGTGTACCCAAGTCTCCGTATAAATGAACCTGCTCTGTGATAGGCTCAGGGTTCTGTTTAAAGCACAGAAAGCATCATGAAGACCAAGGAACACACCAGGCAGGTCCGAGATACTGTTGTGGAGCAGTTTAAAGCTGGATTTGGATACAAAAATCATATTGAAATGGAAGGAGTATCAGACCACTGCAAATCTACCATAACCCAGTCGCCGCTCTAAGCTTTCATCTCAAACAAGGAGAAGACTGATCAGAGATGCAGCCAAGAGGCCCATGATCACTCTGGATGAACTGCAGAGATCTACAGCTGAGGTGGGAGAGTCTGTCCATAGGACACAGTCAGTCGTACACTGCGCAAATCTGGCCTTTATCGAAGAGTGGTAAGAAGAAAGCCATTTCTCAAAGATATTCATAAAAAGTCTTGTTTAAAGTTTTACAGAAGCCACCTGGGAGATGCACCAAACATGTGGAAGAAGGTGCTCTGGTCAGATGAAACCAAAATCGAACATTTTGGCCACAATGCAAAACGATATGTTTGGCGTAAAAGCAACACAGCTCATAACCCTGAACACACCATCCCCACTGTCAAACATGGTGGTGGCAGAATCAGGGTTTGGGCCTGCTTTTCTTCAGCAGGGACAGGGAAGATAGTTAAAATTGATGGGAAGATGGATGGACAGGACCAAGTACAGGACCATTCTGGAAGAAAACCTGTCGGAGTCTGCAAAAGACCTGATACTGGGACAGAGTTTTATGTTCCAACAAGACAATGGTCCAAAACATAAAGCAAAATCTACAATGGAATGTTTCACAAATAAACGTATCCAGGTTTTAGAATGGCCAAGTCAAAGTCCAGACCTGAATCCAAACGAGAATCTGTGGAAAGAGCTGAAAAGTGCTGTTCACAAACGCTCTCCATCCAACCTCACTGAGCTCCAGCTATTTTGGCAAAGAAGAATGAGCAAGAATTTCAGTCTCTCAATGTGCAAAACTAATAGAGACAAAGCCCAAGCAACTTGCAGCAAAAGGTGGGGCTACAAAGTATTAACGCAAGGGGGCCAAATACTTTTGCACGCCCCACTTTTCAGTTTTTTATTTGTTAAAAAAGTTTAAAATATCCAATGAGTTTCGTTCTACTTCACAATTGTGTCCAACTTATTGTTGATTCTTCCCCCCCAAAATTAAAATTTTATACCTTTGTTTGAAACCTGAAGTGTGGCAAAAGGTTGAAAAGTTCAAGGGGGCTGAATACTTTCGCAAGGCACTGTATATAAATTGGTTACACTGTTTGAGACTTTTTCAGGAAACTACAACTAGCTGACTTGATTTCAAGCGTAATCTAGATAACTCATTCCCCTCCAGAGAGGAGTGAGCCAGGTCTTCCATTCTGGATGAGATAAAAGGCCAGGTGCCTTGACAACAATGTGTATGGGAGGAGTAATTTCACTTAGCAGGCAAACAAAGCAGCATTTAGGAAAACTCTTGAATTTACATAAGCTAGCAGTATAGATAGGATACTTGAGGGGATACTCCTTTAAGGCAGCCTGCGTATACTTATATGCCAAAGTGGTTTCTCAAAGTGACATTACAGGTCCCCCCGCCTTTGAAATTTCACTGTGAACTGCTGCAACATGCTGTAACATCCCATGGCCACTGTAATAATGAGATGTCCAATTGTTATGCTGGAATCATAACACTATATAAAAAAAATTCACGGCATACTTTTTTTTTTTTTTTTTTTTACAACCCCCCCCCCCCCAAAAAAAAAAAAAAAAAACCCCAAAAACTTTAAAACCTATGAATGAGCAGTCCAAAGTTTCTGTGGTTTGGTAGCCCTGAATTCAGTTATTAAGATTTACATATCCGGTGACATCACTTTGGGGACTTTTATCATTTTCAGTATTTTTATAGTAATACATACCGTATATACTCGAGTATAAGCCGAGTTTTTCAGCACAGTTTTTGTGCTGAAAAAGCTCCCCTCAGCTTATAACGAGTCAAGCAAAAAAAAAAATTTTTTTTTTTTTGAGGTGGTCCCTATGACCAGCCGCAATAGTGATGTATAGAATCTCCCATGAAATAGTGAAAATAGAATACATATAAAAGTAGAAAATGACTGTGAAACACATGCACGTTAGGTATCCCTGTGTCTGAAAGTGCCCGGTCTACTGAATATAGGGTATCTGCAGTGCTCCTGTTCCGTCAGGAAGGGGTTAATAGGAGCACTGCAGATACCCTATATTCAGCCAGGCTGAATTCCAAATGGGGGAAAAAAAACCCAGTCCTCAAGAACAGGGAAAGGGCAGACAGACAACGAAAACACCCCCTCCCCTTCCCCAGCACCCAGCAACCACTGCACCCAAAATCTCCGACCATTTTAATTTTTGAGATTTTCCAGTAGCCACTGCATCCCCCCCCCCCTCGGCTTATACTCAAGTCAATAAGTTTTCCCAATTTTTTTTAGTAAAATTAGGGGCCTCGGCTTATATTCAGGTCGGCTTATACTCGAGTATATACGGTAGTTGAACATTTGTAAATTTATTATGGATAAATTATATTTTGCTTTTCTCCTTTTCCATGGTAAAGCTTTATACTTTGTATTACTGTATTTAGTTTGTCCATAGATTGAGATACTTTCAGTAAGGCTAGGTTCAAATCTGCATTGGAGTCCCCGTAGAAGACTGTGCTGCAGATTCCGTCTAAAATCAACAGAGAAAAGTCCTGATTTCAGTATAAAAGCAGTGGAAACCCAACGGACACCCAGCAGACTCCTTCTTGGTTAATGGAGTCCGTGGGTAACTGCTTTTTTTTTTCAGGTCCCCATGTGGACCCAAACAACAGAGAGACGAATGCCATTGTGATCCTAGCGTAAGGCTCTTTTTCATGTTCTGAGGACAATTCTGCCCATGTAGACTTGAGTGAAAAGTAGACTGTAAATTATCCTAACCAGACATCAACATGAGCAGAATGCAGTGCATGTATTTTCAAGATTGCTGAAACACTGTATCATGACTACAGATGAGCAGATCTTTAACGTTTGCTTTGTCAGCATTTTGCCGATCTATTATGTATCTGTTTTTGCCACATACATATGGTTTCATAACCTATTGACTTGTATACAACAAATAAAGAACCATAATAAACCTAATATTTGCTCATTGATAAAATGCCAACAAGACACATTTTTAGTGTTCTGCACATCTCTAGTTGTGATTTTAAGGCATTTTTCCTTTTCTTGCTTTCCTTGTCTATGAATCTAATGGAACATCTCCTGCCATTAGTCGTCTCATGGTGACTGCATAAAATATACTTTTCTCTTACAGTCTCTTGCAGCATCTATAGTAATACTGCCTTAAATTAAACCATGGAAAAAAATTCCATTACCCCCCGGAAGACACACTATTTGCGCAACAAGGTATTAACCAAATTTCTCCTTGTTTACCTGCATCCTTGCATGTGACTGCAAATTGCATGTGTGTATTTCAGTTGTACAATGTTTTGTGTTGGTGGAAATATAAAAAAAAAAAAACTTTTAAAATTTCAAAATTGTAATTCTTTCAACAGAGCAAACATGACATGGAGATGGAAGAAGCAAAGTCACCCACACAAAAACATTTAAAAGACAAGTATTGTCAGACTGACCACCATCGTGGTTGCTGCGTCTCAGGTATACTGCTTAATATTGAACGCTGCATTGTTAAACTAATGGAGCCTGTATTCTAACATCCTTTCTTTGCATATTTGCCAACTTTGGAGAAGGGGTATCAGAGAGGTTCTTAAGAGGGGGACAAAATGTAGTACCATTTACTTGTTTCCTTTCTTTTCTATTGGCTCAAAAAGTAGTATAGACCACACACCGTTCCCATCCCCCAAACAGAGACCTAACCAGGTCCCTAAAGGGTATTTCCTGCTCTCACAGTGTTTTTGTACTGATGACCTATCCATAGGATAGGCCCTCTTCATGTGGTCAGTGAGTGTACAACACCTGGATCCTGCACCAATCAGCTGAGCCATCCCAGTACTATAAACTACTGCACAGGTCGGAGCCAGAAACCGCCGTGCTCCTACTCAAGTAATAGGAACAGAGCTGCAACCCCGTCCACTATATAGTGATGGCACCTGGGTACAGCAATCCCAAGCCAACATCCTCTATATGGCAGAACTCTCCTGTATACAGAGCTCTGACTAGACCAGAGGCCTTAAATCCTTTAATCCCCTAATCTCGTAGCTCACACCAGCAGTGGAATGGATTAAGACTGTTATAGAAAATTACAGTCTTATAAATTCCCCCTGGTGTCTTTATTGTCCTTAAATTGTGTTTGGTACTGCAGATTATTCCATTGGGACTGAGGTGCAATACTATGTACAGCCCATAGATAAAACAGGTGCTGTTAATGGGTTGAAAAAAGACCTAGGTCCATCATTTTAAGTTGTTTTATATTTGTAATCCCACATTGATCCAGAGGAATACAAAGACCCAACCCAATTCACCATCAAGTAGACAAGATTTCCTTCCTGACTCATGTTGGCAAAGTGATAAATTCTAGAAAATATCTTTCCTTTTCTAAAGTTTATAAAGGGTTTGGTGTTGTTCACAGTATACCTAATACAGGGTATTGTGACTTTTTTATATATGTATTTCATGTCTATAGCATGATTTTAAGGTATATCCATTAAATGTTATGTTTTAGTTGTATCAGTGCTTGTTCTTTGCTGAATTTTTTGCTACAAAGGGACGCGGTCAAATATTTTGAGTACGCGTGGACTCAATTGCTTTGGTGCTTTTCTAAAGTTTACTGCTCTTTCTTTCCATTGCTCAATCGCTGAATAGCCCTTATTGCATATCTCTCAATTATTGAGGACCTAAGAGCAGATTCCTATTTAAAAAGAAATTGCAGTAGAAAATAAGTCATCAGGAATGTTTTTTTTTGCATATACGTAACCACCTGAGATCTCCATAAGACCATGGAGACTGGTCAGTGTCATCTGCTATCCATGAGCAGGAGCTGGAAACAAGTTGTCACTTTAAAAAATTGAACATCATTTTTTCCTGCGTAATACACCCATCACTTTCTGCAACATTACATATCTGCCACAACACATATGTCAAAGATCTCCAGCTGCACATGGCATGGAGCATGGTCTACTTCACACTGTTTATCATGCTGTGTGCTATTAATTTTTTTGTTATTATTTTCACTGTTTTGCTACGCTATCTAAGTCAATGGTGATCTTTCTATAGCTGTGTATTGCATTATAAGGTTTTAATCTATAGTAAAAATAATGCAGAGGATGTAGTGCAAAATGCACATTATAAACAGCCGCGTGTAACAATACTTACATATGTCAGAAGGATTATTGTGGCTATATTTATAATATGTATTGGACAGTTTCTTAAACATCATTTAAGTAGTGTTATATATATATATATATATATATATATATATATATACAGTATGTATATGTTATCATAACATATATATTTCTTAGTTTCAGGTTCCTGGGCAATTTTTTTCAGTAGCTAGAAATTGCTTACACATTTCAGGTGGTTTCCTGTTTTCAGTTTCTAGACTTCTTATTTCTCTGCAGAATTCTATGTAATGCACCAGTGTTTACTCCATCTACTCCTCTGCGCATGAAACTCACTTACAAGTCATTATTGTTAAAAGGAAACTGTGATCAGTAAGCTGCCTAGTAAGCTTTGATAGTATTTATTTGATGTTTTTCTTTATTTACCATGTCACTTACTATGTGAAAAAAGTCCTAGAAATATTGATATTTTCACACTGACTGCTAAGCATCTTAATAGTTTGAACCGTTTTCTAATAGCTACTTTTATGATTGTGAAATCCTATTTGTGCTTTTTATTGTGAATGTGTTCAAAAGAATGTGTTCAATAATTTCTTAGTATATCTTTAAAAAGGCCAGTGATCATTTTTCTAATGCAGAACTCCAGATTTCATGCATACACTTAGTTTGGGAACATAACATGTTCACTGCCTGGAGCTGCCAATAGAGGGAGCTTATTAGCTTACTTATTGCTGTTCTCTGCTCTATACAGCTGTAGTCTGAAATGACTTGCCCATAATTCTGTTGTATAAAATGTTCTGATAAAGGTGGAGACTCACTATATAGTGTGTCTCCAGTTCTAAACATCTTTTCCTAAGTGGATGGCACAGATTCGGATATAACACTTTGTTATAGCAGTTATTTTCTCTGTATCATTCTATAAAGGGGGGTGGGGGTGTTTCATAAGTCTATGAGAAAACACACTGAATTAATTGTTGCTGTTACACACTGCTGTTCTTTACTTTTTAAACACTTCTAAGAGGTAGATAAGAGGTCACTAGTTCACCATATGAGGCCATAAATCAATTAACCATCCTTCAAGGGGTTGTCTGGGATAGCTAGAAATCATTACACTAATCTAAACCCCCCCCCCCCCCCCCAACGTTCTCAATGACACCTAAACACCCCTGAACCGCCAGGGATATATGACAGAATTTATTTACAGTTTTACTATCTTATTTTTTAACTTCTGTGCCTTCATGTCCTGCTGACGCTAGGTTCACACCTGCGTTCAGCACTCCGCTCTACATGCAAGAAGACGGAAAGCACAGACCGGGTCCGGCCGTGAGTGGCGGTGAGCGTTTTATGCTCTCCACCGCGAAACCGTTTTTTAAAAATCGGGACACAGAGTACTGCATGTCCGGATTATAAAACCCGGTTTCGCGGCGGAGAGCATAAAACGCTCACCGCCGCTCACGGCCGGACAGCGTTCTCACCCATTCAAATGAATGGGTGAGAAAGAATCCTGCAGGTTTCCGTCTCCTGCTCAGTTTTGTGCAGGAAATGGAAACCTGCATAACGGAGTGCTGGGCGCAGATGTGAACGAGCCCTGAGATGGGGCTTACTCTGACTCTTGTACTGGCATATACTTGTTTGTTTTCCCTTGTTTGATTTCTTTTCATTTATTTTACTTCTGTAACCTGTAAAACCTTTCAGAAAAGAATGTGTTTCACTAAATGTTCTATGGATTTTCTGCTTTTCAGAAAATGTTGTGGAGCCAGGAGATCCACCCTTATTACAACAATCTGTTCCGACTTCAAAATCTGGCATACTACAAATTATTGAATGCTTTAGATCAGGTGTTGTATTTAACTTTTACCTAATTATTTTAAATATAATTTATAATTATATTATATTATAAATATTGTATTTTTTCATACTTAAGTAGCAAAACAGTAAAACAATGTTGTAATTGATTTTAAAGTCAACAGGAGAGGTCAGTATTCACTGGGTGGGACACCAGGACCCTGTGTCAACCAGCTGATTTCCATCCTGTTACTGCAAAGCTGAAATCCTGTCCACTGTATAGCAGTGGTACTGTAACTTTGTCCCTATTACTTGAATAGAAGTAGAGCTGCTTATGGTGCTGTGAGGCGGCTGAACCAGCTGATCAATTCAGGGTCTGGGTGTCAGACCCTCACTTGTGGGATACTGATGACATAAGAAACCAACTGAGGACCGAAAAACCCCTTTAGGCTAAGGCCCCACATTGCGGAAACGCAGCTTTTTTTTGTTTGAGATTTTGTTGCGGTTTTTTGAGCCAAAGCCAAGAATGGCTACAAATGGAATTGGAAATATATAGGAAGTCTTTAAACTTCTAACTTCTGCTCAATCTAGTCCTGGCTTTGACTCAAAAAACCGCAACAAAATCTGCAACAAAAAAAAGTTGTTTCCTCAACGTGGGGCCTTAGCCTTAGAGTATGTTCACACAGAGATTTTTGTAGACAAATTTTGAAGTAGGTTCCACCTCAAAAAAAAAAAAAAAAAATTTCTGCCTGCAATTCATTTTACCAGGGTTTGCAAGGTAGAATCTATCTGAGGATAGGTCATGACAGTTTTTTATTTTCCTCGAGCTGAAAAAATCTGCCAAATTCCCATTAAAAGGATTGTGAGTGTTGTGAGGCTTTTTTGAGGCAGATTATGTCTCAAACATCCACCTGCAAAAAACTGTGTGAACTCACCCTTCGACCAGGACACCATGTGGGGTAAACACAGCAGGAAAAATCGCAGCGTTTTACAGTCAGGGCAAAGTGGATGGGATTCTAGCAAATCCCTTGCTCACTTTGCAATAAAGTGCGTGCTGCGGACATGCCACAATTTTTAAAACCAGCATGGTTTTGGAAATCACAGTATGTCAATTATGGCGGTTTCCCCATAGGTATTATTGAAACAAAGGCCGCAGAGAAAATCTCTGCAAACTTTCTGTCTAAAAGTGCTGTGAGGAGAACTGCGATATGTTGCCGCCGCAGTTTTTGCTGCAGGACGCCACGTGGGGCCTTAGCCTTCGATAGTTATCTGAAACATACTTCTAATTAGGAACCAATTTTTCAGAAATAAATAGTACTGGTGAATTTAAAGTTTTTCTTTGAAAAGATATACTACAAAATTTCTTATTTTCTTGTACTATTCATTTATTACAAGTTACTTTATATGTACTCCATAAATTCTCAAATATAAAGGTACACTTTGAATTCTCAAATGATCAAAATTACGGGGCTTTTCAAATTGCCCCTCTTTTATTGAGTAATTTTTTTTTGTAGCAAACGCCTTTACTACAGTTTGTGAATGTGCTGCATGGACGTTGCTCAAAATTTGGGGGAACACTTAAAGGAAATTTACTGTATCACCAGAAAATTACCTATTTTTTAAACCACACTTTTATTTTAGACGTGTTCTTAACCCATACCCGACATTCGCCATAATAATACGATGGATGTCGAGCATTTAAATATTGTGGCCGCTCAGTAGAGACCTGGTGCTAATGTTCGCAATCAGTGCCCAAACTGATGGTGGGCATTAAGGCTCCCAGCTTTGACTGATGCGTCATTTTCCAGCAGTGCATGGTCTCCACCATTTTGGGGAGGATCATCAGTACCCGGAACGAGGTCTGGGGCTGGCGATCTCTTGCTATGACAGCCAGGAGCCATGACTGGTTTGGTGGTTGATCATGGATCGCCTGGGGAGGAATAGTCTTACAAAGTCTCCCAAATCTCCATGTGATGGCCAATGGTACACTGATATCTGTTGAATACGGAGATGAAATCCCCAGACCCATTGTCAGACCTTAGGCTACATGCACACAAACCGTGTAAAAGAAGAAAAAAAACAAAACATGAAAAACGTATTCAACTTTTTTTTTTTTTTTTACTTGTGTTTTGCATCCATGAGTTAGTCATATTCACAGATTTGCTAGAGTCTAGTGAAAGATCGTGAAAATGAACAAAATCAGACAGTCCATTAACAGACAGGCAAAAAAAATTGGACATGTGAGTAAGCGCCACTTCTAAACTGGAATGTTCTACTGGAATCTTTTGTTTGTGATCTGATGTGTGCTTTAAAGGGGTATTCCCACCTCGCATACTCACCAGTCTTCGCCCCTGTAAAATCTTCTTTCTTCCTGGTTTCTTGCATCATTTGGTGGGCGGGGATTCACATGCAACCTCCCGTTTAGCTCCGCCCCCAAATTCACGTGTAGCTCCGCCCACCCACATTGGACTATGAAGTACAGGCAGCAGCAACTCCATTCTGTGTTATATACAGAGACTGCCTGTCTCTGCCATAATGAACACAATTGAATTAGCTAGCCTGATAACTGGGAGAACAGAAGAAATGAAAGCAGCTCCTCTCCCCTATCTGATAGCAGGAAGATCACGTGGTGTAGACACAGGAATAGCTAGATACACAGGCTCGCTCCCTGCACTTAGCCCCTCCTCCCTCCCCCCCTGAGAGCAGGCAGATACATCACTTGACTTTTGAGCAGATATGTCAAGGGCTGTGTCAACAATGAATTGAATAAAGTAAGATAGTGGACAAACAAAGCAGTTTTGCTGAAGCAATGTATTTAGGAAAAGTCTTACATCCACATTAACAAGCAGTATAGATAGGATCCTTGTGATGGGACAACCCCTTTAAGTGTACAGTCTATAATTTGAGGTAATATGTTTTTGTCTATTTTTTGTTTAGGCACCAAACAGCTTAGACTGATGCTCTTACGAGAAGTAGATACTATATTTGAGTGCAGGTCTTGCCGCAGCCTTTTCCGTGGTTTGCCCAATCTGATCACACACAAGCAGTTTTACTGTTTATCCAAGCTCCATGTGGATGAAGGTAAGCAAAGAGCTAAGAAAATGTTGGGGAAGGGAGCTTATCCGAAGCATGGTTGTATTGACAATAGATGGAATTGGTCCAATCACACAAGCCGTTGACCGAAGAGTATTCACAGAAAATGTAGTCTGTGTTGTTTGCTAATATTTTTTGTCTATCAATTCTTAACAGATTTTTAGGATTTCTTTCACTAGTTATTGAATAACTTTTCATTGCATGTTTTCAGAGAATATAAATGTGTCCAGATTGTGTGATGGTCACACACCAGTTTTACAGTTGAGAAGCGTTTACACTTCTGAACGCCGAACACTAAAGATCTGATGAAGGGGTGGTGCCTGTGGAGCACCAAAGGACCCCGAAACACGTTATCTTAAATAAATCACGTTGTTGTTACATCAGCGTATCAGCATTTCATTCCACCGAAAGGAGCGCGCAACCGGTTCCTCCATTTTGAGGGTATATCCCTCAGAATAAGTTGCATTCATTGCAATCAGATTTAGGAAACGTAACCACTATTATTGCTGTTACATCTTATGACCTGAAGAGTATGATGTAGGTGTATGAGGACAAAAATGGCACATTAGGAATGTAAACAATACTTATGTATTATTTTATGTTCTGTCCTACAAGTAATTTGCTGATTATTTTTTCCTTGATATAGATCCTCCAAATGGGAATAATCAGAGCCAAGCAGTGAAAGATCTAGTGGAGTCTGTATATCCAAGAGCAAATAATCCTGACGTTGTCGTACAATTAGAATCTATTCAGACAAACCCGAATGCAGTTTTTCAAGTTGTTAGACCTGCCAGTGAAGTAAATCTTGATACCAATGTGTCCACCTCTACTGATATTCAAGAGGAGGAGTCTGTCCCTGACTCTCAACCATCCTTGACTGAAGAACCAGAAACTGTGATAACAGCTTCTGAGAATACTAAAAGAGAGGATAACTCTGGTTCTTCAAATGTAGAAAATGTGAATGTTTCCAGTTTTGGCTCAAGGTCTGTTAAGAAAGCTAGCAATAGCAATGCATTTTTATGTCGTGTTTGCAATAAAGATTTTAATTGTAGAAGGAGCATTCGTCGTCACATTAAAAAAGTACACAAGAAAAAGTTGGAAGATATTAAGAAATTTATTGAGGTACAACGAAATATACCCATGTCTTCTTCAAAAGGACTTGTTAGTATAATCCATTCAACAGGTAAAAGCTGCCACATATGCCAGAAATCATTTGCCACAAAAGCCAATACAAGGAGACACATTGATGAAGTTCACAAGGGTATGAGACGAGATTATATGACAACAGAAAGTAGTGCAAAGTCTAGTAAAAGTATGAATTCTGAAGTAGCGATTTCCAAAAAAGGAGCAAAGACAATTTCTCGTACAAAAAAGTCTTCAGCAAAGTCAGATTTCAGTCTTGCATCTTTTAGTTGTTCTATTTGCAATAGGCAATACAGCTCAAAGTACTTACTGAAGAAACATATGCAGATAGTACATCATAAACCAACTCAGTATGAAAAGAATACAAAGCCAGATGAGGGACATGTCACTATCACAAATGGTAAAATAAAACTTGAAGACTCCTCATCAAATTCTGGTACAAGTTCCCCTCAAAGTGAATCTAAGGCGGCAACAATGGAAAAAAAGAGTGCACCAGCAGCAAAGAGCAAAACAAAGGTGGATGGAGATTCTCCTAAAACTGGTTCTTCCCCTACCAGTGACAAAAAGAAATCTCGAAAGCCTAAATTATCAGCTGGCTTTGATTTCAAGCAACTTTACTGTAAACTTTGCAAACGGCAATTCACTTCCAAGCAGAACTTGACAAAACACATCGAGCTGCATACAGATGGAAACTGCATCTTTGTAAAATTTTACAGATGTCCTCTTTGCTCATATGAGACTCGTCGGAAGCGCGATGTGATTCGACATATAACAGTTGTACACAAAAAGACACAGCGTGCGCTGATTAAGATAACATCAAACTTGGAAAGTCGAGCCATCAAGAAACCAATTGAGTGTATTATGGATAAAGCCTCTAGAAAACATCTAAAGCAAGAAAAAAGTAAAAAAGCTGCTTCAAAAAAGGATTTCTCCATCAAAAAGAATGATGGGGGTGACACAAACATTGAGGTTAAAGTCACCAAAAACTTTTCATTACTGAAATGTAAAACCTGTGGTAAAGCCTTTGCTAAAAAGAAAGATTTAGAGCAACATAAAAAGAATCACAAAGTGAATTCAGTGGATATGAAAAAGAAAGGGAGAAGTACAAGGTCTAAAGCCCCAGTTTCCTAAGCAAACAAGAGCACTGAGAGATTCCATTCTCCAAGAGATGAATTATTTTATTTAGTCAACA
The DNA here is from genome assembly GCF_031893055.1 of Leptodactylus fuscus. Classification (NCBI taxonomy): domain Eukaryota; kingdom Metazoa; phylum Chordata; class Amphibia; order Anura; family Leptodactylidae; genus Leptodactylus; species Leptodactylus fuscus. The sequence goes on from NC_134269.1 coordinate 126,219,156, forward strand.
CAAGACGTTTTAGATTCTCCGTGCTAATGGACAACTAAGGAATTTGATCAAATCGAGTTTGGAAGACTTGAGATTGCTTCTCACTCTCTTACAGTGTTTTTTATAATTTTTATGTGCATTCTCTGCATGCTGCAAAAGTAAGCAGCCTGACCCAGTAGATTGCTTTACATCTTGTGTATTGTGTACATTTTTAATGTTAAAGGGGTTATCCATTTCAATAAAGTTGAACCTGTCATCAGAACCCAGCATATCAACCCAGACCCACAGATCGGTTAGGGTCACCTGAATCAATCTGGGCTGATGTGCTGGGTTCTCATGACAGACTCCCTTTTAAAGATAGTCGATCAGTTTTAGATTGGCAGGAGTTCCACTGCCAGAACCCACACAGATTATGCTGGGTTCACACCAGCGTCTGGGCTCCGTTAACAGGTTTCCGTCTTCTGCATGCAGAAGACGGAAACCTGTCATGCCGAGTCCGGCCGTGAGCTTTTTGAGCTTTTCCACGGCAAAACCGTTTTTTTTTTAAAACCGGACACAGAGTACTGCATGTCCGACTCTTTGTCCGGTGCTCACCAGCACTCACGGCTGGACACTTTTCAAACCCATTCAAATGAATGGGTTTGAAAAATGACTGCAGATTTCTGTCTCCTGCAGAACAGAGTCTCGGGCACAGATGTGAAATAGCCCTTAGCTGTTTTATCTGGACCACAGTTGCTGGCATTATTTTATATAGCAGAAACTAGAGTGCTCACACGTCATGTTTATATTAGTAGTGGTTATGAGTACAGCAACATTGTCCCCTATACTTGAATGTTACACTGTTACGGTACTTATAACCGCCTCCATAAGCCACAGTCTCATAAAAAAAAACCTAATCTACTGGGATCTGGACAGTTGCACTCCCACTAATCTATGATTGCTGGCCTATCTTAAGGCTAGGCCGTCAGATTTATTAACGTGGATAACCCCTTTAAGTTAGTAGAAACCTCATTTCTGTATGTAACTATATCACTTTCAGTCTATGTATTTTGTAAATACTGAACCATGCATTTGCATGAGATAGAATCACTGTAGATGGATATCCTCTTGCATAAGTCAGGAAGAATTCTCTCAAGAAAACCAGATTTTCCTGGAAGGCTATTATATTTTTCCAAAAAAAAAATAAATGTGAAGGAATCATCTATTGCTTTTTGAGATGCTCCTGTTTAGTACTTGAAGTTTTGAGATGATTTTTACTTTTTTGTTTTTAACATTATTGTTAACATAAATGTTATTTTTCTGCTTTCTAATACTTATTTTAGTGCTAAAAAATTTGTCTTTTATCTCATGACAATATTATGTATTTTAGATTTGAAATTAGGTTTGAAGCATTTTGTTTGAGAATAATAAAATCTACTTTTTGTTAAGCGTATGTAGCAAAACCAGGAGCTTGACACGTTATCTTTACTTGGTTCACTGGAATTTTTTTTTATGATGTTTGTGCTTGTATATGTGTATATAATTTATACACTCACTCGCCACAATGTAAAAATAGGATACTAAACTTGTCCATCATACTATAATTGGTAAGGTTATGGCATGTTTTGGTGTAATGTTCTTATGAGGCATGTAGTGTGTGTTCATATATGAGCTAAACTTTCATGGCGCAGTCCATCACACACACCATCCCTTTAAATTCAGACCAAAAGTACAATGATTGATTGTATTGAGCAAAGACCTTGGGGGGGAAATTTATTACATTTTTTGTCAGTTTTCAAAATTCTGCATGCAAATCCATGTTTTGTACAAAAAAAATTGCAACTTTTTCCTATTCTGCACTCCTGTCCACTTTATTCTCTGAAAAGTGTTTGGGGTTTAGTGGGAGGGGAGTGTCCTACTGGGGCCTGACAGATTTACTATAATTTATGCCAGCAACTGCCGTAAAGTGTAGCACAAACTGATACCAGCTCATAGGTTCTGCTGCCCTGACGCTTAGACTTCTAAGAGATCCTCCATGTTTATTAAGAGACTTATGCTTCCTGATAAGTTTGGTGAATCTCACTCTAGCACTAATGTTGAAACTGACGTAAAAAACCCACCAGTCTTAATAAATCTCCCTCCCCTCCAACCCTGCCACCCCACGTTTTGTAAGATGGTTTGTGTTCTTCCAGTTTTTTTTTTTCCTTTTTATTATTATTGATTTAATTCTTTAATTATGTATTTATTAGTTGTTTTTTTTTTTCTTTAGAAAAAGGTAGAGAAATTGTTTGGTTTCTTTATTATTGATTTTTTTTAATGTTCTTTTTTATTTTAAATGCTCATTTCATATATGGGTAATCCCATCAAAGACATTGCTGATATATCGCTGATAACTGCTAACTACGTACAATTTGTGGGAGCTCTGACCATATAGTTCAGTGTCTTCCTAGGGCAACTTCCACTTCCAGTAGTTCTAGTGATGCCACCAATGTCTGTGGAGAGACAGCACTTTTTAAGTTGTTATAAGCATCATCACTTCTTGTCATATTTCACCTAAATCAGTGAATGTAATTAGCTGTGACTATTTCTGTAAATTATACTTTAACATAAGTCATATTTGCAAACTTTAAGCTTTTTAGTTGTTTATATTGTAATAATAAATATAACTTATTTAATCTTGCTGTGCATAACTTGTTTTAATTCACATCCTTGCAAGTTAAAATTGTTACTAAGTGGTAACTTCAGACTGTTGGATGCTGCTCATGCTTTGTGATTAAACAAAATATATTGGCTGACCAATTGTTAGGAAACGTGAAGGATAGGACTGATTCACAAGATGGAAAGTAATAATGAAAGTAAACAAAACCATAAATTAAAACTATACACTATTTTTAAAAAATTTTCTTGAAAGTCTTCAACCTTTCCTTATTGCGTAGCCTATGCTAAGTTATGTAGCTTTAGGCTACAGGCCCCTCTTACAACATTTTGATCTCTGTCAGTCTTTGTACCACAAATCCTATCCCCCTACTCCGTGCATTATAGATTTTCAGATATGTCAGAAGTTCACTAACCTTGTAATCACAAAAGTAGCAGTAGGGTGGCTTTGGAGAAAAACATCTGCAAGTGGTACAGTATTCACATAGCACATATTGGTATTGAAGAAGCTGCCATATTTTACTCCATTCCTATTACTAAACCACCACTACTACTAATGTACTATGTAAGTGCACTACAGTAGTTTTTCACTGTGTACAACTGGTTTCTAAATAATAATTTGTGACTGCATTAAGATGTATACTACCATACATTGCGCTGAGCTGCTATATCTAAGCCCACCATGTTAAAACAGTGATCTTAGACTGAGGCCACATATTGTTGGAAAGTTGTAAGTTTTTTTGTTGAAGGTTTTTCCTGCACTTTTTGAGCCTAAGATAGGAGTGGATTTGCTAGAAGGACAAAGTTACTTTTATATGTTCCATTCCTGTCAAGATACTCTTGACCTTGGCTAAAAAAAAGTAGAAAATTGTGCAGCAACCAGTCAATAAAAGTTTAAAAACTTTTGAAATACTTGGAATTGTACCTCATTATGTAACACAAATATCTGAAATGGCAAACTTTGTGAAAACAAATTGTGAGGTTTGCATTCATGAGTCACTTAAAAGACACTGCAATATGACTGAAAGGTACAGACTGGCCATGGCTGGAGGACGAGAGAAGGTGCATAGAGGGCCCAAGTGAAAATTTTGCACCAAGACCCATGAGTCTTTAGCTATGTCCCTGCATTGACTGAATCTGTATTAAAAATAATAGTAACTTTATTTTTCACATCTATCTCCCCAAGCATATTCAACTGACTGAGAGCATTCTACAGTAATAAACAATATACCTTTTTTATGTATGTCATATTTCTGAAACCTATGTTGAACTCTTACGCCAATGAGGAAGTTGAAGCACTGGAGTCAGGATGGATTCACACCTGCGCCTGGTCTCCACTTTCAGGTTCCCGTCTTCTGCCCGAGAAACTGGACAGGAAACACTGACTGCCGGGTTTCCATCTCCTGTCAGAGTTTCTCGGTCAGAAGACGGAAACCCACAAAGCAGAGACCGGGTGCAGATTTGAACCCGCACTCAGGCTTTTAGCTTCTGGCACATTTCTCTTGCTGCTCAGACCACTGCTATCTCTTGCCTACACCAATCTGTGCAGTGGGAGGTAATTCTCCCCAATACTTATCCTACCCGAGCAGCAAGAGCAGTGCTTCAGCGACTTTAAAGGCCACTCCAACGCACCAATGACCTCCTCTGCTTTAGACTTCGTTATTTTTTTCCAAATTTACAAAAGTGATATATATAACAGAGCTAACAGATGTTTATCACTGTAATGTGCTCTATAACACTATGGTAGCAACTGAGTATATTTCGATGAGTGATAATTTCCCTTTAAAATGAGTATCACCAGTAATATGCAGTGTAATCTGCAGGCAGCATGTTATAGAGCAGGAGGAACTGGACAGATTAATAGATAAAAATTAAGTTTTTACGAGAACTTATTTATTCAGAATTCTGCTCTTTCTTTGCTATGAGCTTAAGGAGGTGATCTTGTCTTTTACTGACACCCACATCTCTGTCATTCACTGATAGAACCACCTCCTTGACTTTACAGTAAAGAACAAAGACTTCAATGAATAAATGAGAAGTTATACTAAATCTTTTCCCTCGAAATTTAGATCTCAATCTGCTCAGCTCCTCTTTCTCTATATAACACGCATCCAGCAGATTGCACTGCAGTTTCCTGGTAAGAGGTTTCCTTTAACAATCGGAGACATGGGAAATATTGAATATTGACTAAACAGGAAAATAAAAGCTCATCCTCAAAGATATTCTGATGGAGGGAGTTGTATAATTGAAATAAAATGAAAGCTGTGGGCAACGGATTATCCATTTTTATGTACAAAATGGGAAAATAAACTAATCTGACATTATCTGTGTCATAGTGATGCAATGAGGTTAGTAAGTTATGAGTTCCCTGTGACCAGGCAATTTTGTATGTTTTTGTAATTATTATATTATAATCCTTGAAGAAATTAATTTTCAGTGCACTCTTAGTTCTGAAAGCCAAAGCAGAGATCCATAGGATAGGTACAGCACAATATATTTATCTATATTTTACTAGAAATGATATAAATTCGTGTTTGACAGTGGATAGTGCAGCTATCATAACAATAGTTCAGATTGTGATGAGCTGTATGCTCATTTAGCTGAATGCTATTCCTCCTGATCCCTATACACATGAATGTTTACCTTAGCCTACAGTGTTGGCCAAAACTATTGGCACTCCTGCAATTCTGTCAGATAATACTCATTTTCTTCCAGAAAATGATTGCAATCATAAATTCTTTGGTATTATTATCTTCATTTAATTTGTCTTCAATGGAAAACCACAAAAAGAATTGTCAAAAAGTCAAATTGGATATAATTCCACAGCAAACATAAAAAAGGGGGTGGACAAAAGTATTGGCCCTGTTTGAAAAATCATGTGATGCTTCTCTAATTTGTGTAATTAACAGCACCTGTTACTTACCTGAGGCACCTAACAGGTGGTGGCAATAACCAAATCACACTTGCAGCCAGTTGAAATGGATTAAAGTTGACTCAACCTCTGTCCTGTGTCCTTGTGTGTACCACATTGAGCACAGAGAAAAGAAAGAAGACCAAAGAACTGTCTGAGGACTTGAGAAGCAAAATCGTGAGGAAGCATGAGCAATCTCAAGGCTACAAGTCCATCTCCAAAGACCTGAATGTTCCTGTGTCTACCGTGTGCAGTGTCATCAAGAAGTTTAAAGCCCATGGCACTATGGCTAACCTCCCTAGATGGGGATGGAAAAGAAAAATTGACGAGAGATTTCAATGCAAGATTGTGCGGATGGTGGATAAAGAACCTCGACTAACATCCAAATAAGTTCAAGCTGCCCTGCAGTCTGAGGGTACAACAGTGTCAACTCGTACTATCCGTCAGCATCTGAATGAAAAGGGACTGTATGGTAGGATACCCAGGAAGACCCCACTTCCTACCCAGAGACATAAAAAAACCAGGCTGGAGTTTGCCAAAACTTACCTGAGAGAGCCAAAAATCGTTTTGGAAGAATGTTCTCTGGTCAGATGAGACAAAAGTAGAGCTTTTTGGGAAAAGGCATCAACATAGAGTTTACAGGAAAAAAAAAAAGAGGCCTTCAAAGAAAAGAACACGGTCCCTACAGTCAAACATGGCGGAGGTTCCCTGATGTTTTGGGGTTGCTTTGCTGCCTCTGGCACTGGACTGCTTGACCGTGTGCATGGCATTATGAAGTCTAAAGACTACCAACAAATTTTGCAGCATAATGTAGGGCCCAGTGTGAGAAAGCTGGGTCTCCCTCAGAGGTCATGGGTCTTCCAGCAGGACAATGACCCAAAACACACTTCAAAAAGCACTAGAAAATGGTTTGAGAGAAAGCACTGGAGGCTTCTAAAGTGGCCAGTAATGAGTCTAGACCTGAATCCCATAGGACACCTGTGGAGTTTGGAGAAGGCACCCTTCAAATCTCAGGGACCTGGAGCAGTTTGCCAAAGAAGAATGGTCTAAAATTCCAGCAGAGCATTGTAAGAAATTCATTGATGGTTACCGGAAGCAGTTGTTCGCAGTTATTTTGTCTAAAGGTTGTGCTACCAAGTATTAGGCTGAGGGTGCCAATACTTTTGTCCGGCCCATTTTTGGAGTTTTGTGTAAAATGATCAATGATTTGACTTTTTTTTCATTCTCTTTTGTGTTTTTTCATTGCAAGCAAAATAAATGAAGATATTAATACCAAAGAGTTTGTGCTTGCAGTCATTTTCTGGAAGAACATGAGTATTATCTGACAGAATTGCAGGGGTGCCAATACTTTTGGCCAACACAGTAGCTCGCATTTGTTCTTAATAGGGAAATGGGTACAGACTGCTACCAGAAACTTTTGGCAGTGGCTTCTCTACCTTAATGGGTACCTGATATTTTCATGAAACGTTGAAAGATCTCCAGCGCATTATTGATCAATCTGGTCTTTGGCTGTATAAACCTCCATTAGTGGTATCATTTTCTTTTCTGCTGTTAATAGTCCCATTACGGCAACAACACATTTTGCATTTGTTGAGGCAGGGGGTGCGCATAATACAGAGAAGTCTGACAGTGAATTTCCTGACCCTAATTTCCCATGAGGTTTTGCATCTCCTTCTAAACAAAGAAATTACTCCTGACGCTGGGTTCACACCAGCGCCTGAATTCCGTTTTCAGGTTTCCGTCTTCTGCACGGCTGGAGAATTTTCAAACCCATTCAAATGAATGGGATTGAATCATGCTGGCAGGTTTCCGTCTCCTGCTCCTGTTTTGTGCAGGAAACGGAAACCTGCAGAATGGAGTACGGGCGCAGATGTGAACGAGCCCTTATACACAGACAATTGGAGATTCTCTGATATTCTGTCCGATACGTCCAGCACGGTGGATCAATAGTTAGCATTGTTGTTGATCCAGGGACACTGGAAACCAAATACATTTTATGATGCAGCTAACAAGATCCTTGACAATCAACAAAAGTGAGGTCTTGGCACAAAAAGAAAACCTGCTTGCTATCTGTGACTAAAATCCAATTCTCTCACCCACTTCTGTAAAACTGCTGAGACTGTGACAAGCTACAAAGTCCACTCTGAGACGTGTAAAGGCAGGGAGCACAGAGCATGTAAACATGCAGAGGCTTCAGAGAGAAGCCAGCGTGTGAAGAGAGAATTGTTCCTTCCTCTCCAATTCCTGTTTTCTGTCTTGAGCCTCTAGGTTTCTAAACTTAGACTTTCCCTAGTAACAAGGAGAGAACTTCAGAAGTGCAAGCAGCACTTTTCTCTCTGCTTGATTCGTGCGGACACCGCGTGGAAAACACACGGACTCCATTATAGTCTATGGAGTCCGTGTGCTTTCTTTGCTAACCACTTTTTAATGTGTTTGGTATTCCGAATTTCAAACGCAGATGTGAACCAGGCCTTAATCAAAACCGAACCCCCAATATTACAGACTAGTTCAGATGGAAAAACTTTATCTTCTCTAGATATAAACTGTTACTTTTAATGAATTCATCCATGAATGTGTTAAAGACTTTGGCAGACAATTTCTTTGTCCTTGATTTAATGGCACCAGAATATTTGCTTGTCGTAAGTGTTGACAGACAAGATATATTAGCAGTGCCTCTTTGTTAGAGTTTGTATTATTAATTGATTCACTTACACTAGCTGTATATAAATGTTCCTGATATTATACATCAACTATGGACCACAGAATATGTATACATGCATGTTGTTACATCAGAGTGGAGCAGCAACTGATTTTTATTTCTCTTTACTTTCAGTGTAAATTAATTTGGGTAAGAGGAAAGTTACGTTGAACTTTTAGTAGCATCAAACCTTATAGTTCCTAACTTCTATTACATCTGATGTTTTCTTTCACAAAATACATTTTTAAGTGGTGGCTTTGTGTTTGCATGTAAGAGTCATTTCCTGAACTGCGGTTGGATGCCAATTTCATTCCAATCTATGCAGTAGAAAATTATTTATACCATATTAGACATACATTATATATATATATAAGGATGTTCTAAGGAAAGGTATTATGATTAAGGCTGGAGCTACAGTCATCTTGGCACAGAGTCCTGTCACGCAGTCCAAGATCTCTCTCACTACTGATGTAGCAGTAGTAACTTTGATACATACAAATAGGCTAACACTAAATCACGTGTGGGAAATATAGAAAAAAAAAAAGGAAGCACACAAGAAAAATAATAAAGCGATGTAAGTTTATTATCCTATAAAAACATGTAAAGATATATAAAGACTAAAATACATGAATAACACACATAAAGGGGAGACTAGGAAGTCTAAATACCAGAATACCAAGACGGCAGGATAGGCAGGCAGGATATATTAAATGGAACTGGCAAAAAGATCACAAAGGTGTATATGTATATGAAAAAGCATCAGACACGAAAAGTACTGACATGTAATTAACAGAGAGAAAAAAAGCAGACAACAGTAAAAAAAAAAAAAAATCTATATCATGCCAGGAGAATCACATGGAAAGATAAATTATATCATAAGAACCTATCCACACTGCCACAGCAACGCCCATTGAGTTAATGCCAAAGAGCTCAATTTTTGACTCATCTGACCAATCTCGATGATTCTGAGAATGATTGGATTAAGGTGCTGTGGTCAGATGAGACAAAAATTTGGCATTAAGTCAACTCGCCATGTTTGGAGGAAGAGAAATGCTGCTATGACCCAAAGAACACCATACCTACTGTCAGGCATGGAGGTGGAAACATGTTTTGGGGTTTTTCTCTGCTAAGGGCACAGAACTACTTCACTGCATCAATGGGAGAATGGATGGAGCCATGTATTGTAAAATCCTGAGTGACAATCTCCTTTCCTCCGCCAGGACAGGTCGTGACGTGGTCTTCCAGCAGGACAATGACCCAAAACATACAGTCAAGGCAACAAAGGAGTGGCTCAAAATGAAGCACATTAAGGTCATGGAGTGGCCTAGCCAGTCTCCACACCTTAATCCCAGAGAAAACTTAGGGAGGGAGCTTAAGCTCTGAGTTGCCAAACGACAGTCTCAAAATCTTAATGATTTAGAGATGATCTGCAAAGAAGAGTGGACCAAAATTCCTCCAGACATGTGCGCGAACCTCATCATAAACTACAAAAAAACATCTGACTGCTGGGCTTGCCAACAAGGGTTTTACTACCAAGTATTAAGTCTTGTTTGCCAGAGGGATCAAATACTTATTTCTCAATGCAAATACATTTATAAAATTTATACAATGTGATTTTCTGGATTTTATTTTTGATATTCTATCTCTCACAGTTAAAATTAACCTGCCCTTAAAATTATAGACTGTTCATGTCTTTGTCAGTGGGCAAACTTACAAAATCAGTAAGGGATCAAATACCTATTCCCTTCACTGTAGATGTTATCATCTTTTTGTCATTCCATGATTTTATTTAACCACTCTTACATGTGTAAAGTGTCATTAAGGTGGATATATTGTTCCTGTTTGTACTTATGTGTATGTAATATTTTTTATATGCTAGTCAATTCAAAAAGAAACTAGATTTTCCATACCAATAATCTCATTGACCTTTAAAATCCAGAGGGAAAGAAAAGGGGGTTCCACTCTTTTTTTTAGCACTGCGGGATAAAAGCATGAGTCGCTATGACCCTATTTACCTGGTGTCCATAAGTTTAAAAAAAATTACTGAGCAGTTTAATGGATTTTGCTTTCATGTAGGATGCAACTAGGCCCTGTTATGTTTGCATGTAGTTGGTACAAGTGGGGTGCACGTCCATGGAGGTGCTGGGCAGCCCATTGGATCTAATAGTGTAGGGTGTGGCAAATAGGTTGCTCTTTGGCGCTGTGCACCTTGCATTATCATATGATTACCAATAGCACATATGAATAGTTTTATCTGTGTGCATTTGGAAATGCCGGCATCCACCCCCTCATGGATTGTAGGTGTGTGAGTGAGTGCTCTTAGAATTTTGTGTGTGTGCTTTTTCTACTAGAAGGGTCTGTCTGCATCCTGCACTGAGCCATGTTTCATCTGGCTTTGGGTAAGTGTGGCCTTATTCTGTGTATGTTTTTGTATGTTATCTCCTTTTTTTGTAATAATAATGTAATGTAATGTAATAATGATATGCCATTAATCTCTAACTAGTGATGTTACAGCTGCTGTATCCCCAGACCAATGGTCAGGAATAAGTGACAGCAGCACTAGGAAATCCTCAATCTATTTTGGTTTCTATTGGTTCACCATGTCTTTTTAAAAGCCATAATAGCCAGTCAAGTCATAATAGCCATAAGCATCTGACTTCAGATGTCACACAGCCAGATCAGGCTTTGATGGTCTTATATTTTGGTAATGCCATCAGTGTGTGCCTGTCATGGTGTATCACTGAAAGTCTAAACAATTTATTCTGTATAAAATACATAAAAATTACAACAGTGTGCTCAAATTCTATCATGAATGAAAATGCTTTAAAATATCCTATGCCCCTATTTTTTGTACAGTACACAGCCCTTGAATCTTCCCTAAAGAATAGATCCCTGAAAAGCACTATGTTGTATTTACACATAGACATGAAATCACACCCCAAGTACACACTTGGCTGGCAATAGTCTGATATCGTTCGCTACATCTTCATGTGCCTCTTGGAAACCACATTGAACCTTGTCATAATGGTGCCATGAAACACTTGACAACACTCTTTTAGGTTTACTGATTAGGACTGAGCTATAAATCTAATACTTGTGTTTTCCAAATATACGGCACACATGAAGGGTGCTTAAACTCCTTTATTTAAGGACAAGTTGCAGAAATAAAATGATATATTTATCACATAACATTCTTCTGTAGCTAAGAAAACTGAACTTGCTGTCCTGATATTGCCATATTAATTTTCTTTGTAACAAGAGCTGTCAAGTTTAATGTCTAATGAGCTAATTCATCTTACTTCAGAATGACATATTACATTGATTACAATTAATGTACTTGTTAATTGTAAGGCTACCGAGTGGCTCCAGGTCATTAAAACAGAGTGAAACCATGTTTTGTTTATTGAGAGCGATTTTACTTGTTACGAGAGTTTAACTAAAAAAAATTGAATGTTCCACGTTTCAGTGCATTGTGATTCTGCAATTGTTGCTCCTTCTTTTATTAGAATGCAGACAGTGAATACACAAATAATACATTCCATATATCACGAGAAGAGTTATATACCAAAATGCAACAAAAAAATGTCTTGTGTTTCATTTTCTTAAAAGTTTTGGACACTCTTTTGGGTTTTATAGTAGTTTGACAAGGAGGACTTGTGGGAAAGAGCCTAAGAGAGGCATAGTGGAAAAGAACAATCACTTAATATGTACCAACATGTGCCAAAAGTCACATCAAATCAAGATGCATCAGATTTATTACCTTGTTCAAAACAAAAAAAGTACACTTAAAAAGAAGTTTTTATTATGTATCCAATTAAAATGGCGAATATGCCATGCATCAATGATAAGATAAAAATGTGCACTGTTTCTAAAAAGCGTTTCAGGCTATGAGTAAGGAGCCCCTGTAGCGCTCCGAAACGCGTCAGCCAGACGCCGTCTTTTCCACTTGCCATCATGGACTATTTTTGAAATACTAATACCGACATATATTTTTTATTCTGGATATTTATCAAAATAAAGGCTACGTTTTAATCAGAGATTGTTTGCTGGATTCATCGTTTGCCCTTCTGTATAGCAGACATCTCAAGTTAAGCAGAAAAGCAGAATTAGGTATGTTTGCAAGGAATCAAAGTGACACAATGGCTGCCATTTAGATATTGCCCATAATGTATTCTTCAGGATATGGGTGATCAAGTAAAAGGTTGAGAAAGAGATCACTCAATTCCAAAATCTTTGTACAAAAGGGAAATCCCACAGGCAGTGGAAGAGTCTAGAGTTAAGGGCCTGACATCTCCACAGTGTCGCTCATCATATATCCCCATCCTATGGCTGCTGTGCGGAGTGGCACAGGAGTGATGTCATATTTGTAAATACAGAAGAGAGGTTTCTTCATGGGTTAAAGCCTTTAATAGCTTGGATGGAGTAAAGTCTGGCTGATCTAGCTACCGTTTAGTGAGTAAGCACTCCAAAGTGGAATAAGGGGATATCGTCACTCCATAAGGAGAGAACCACCATTTAGGTGTATGGAGTCTTATTATCATAGTTTGCTTGACTGAGAATATCTTCCTAATTACATCCTGGAAGATAGACTTGCACATTCTCAGTCAGCGCCCTCTATTGGTGTGCATACTTGAGGCACTGGCATCCTGATTACATCATGGAAGTCAGATTTGCATATTCTTCCCATGTTCCTTTGCACAGTGGAGCGCTCATGGCTTAATAAGACTCCACACACCTAAATGGTGTGTCTTTAAATTCTGAGATTATTAAAGGGCACCCATTCCCTGAACACGCTGTGGGTCCGTCCATCCTGGAATTAAGGATTCCTTATAAATGTTAAAAATATGCCAAAACTCCTCCATTTTAGCATTTATTCTAATTACATTCACGTTGTTTCCTTCAGTGACATTTCAGTCACATTGTTATGGAGTGTAATTGCTTTACCATGTATGAAAGAGTAGCCTTTATACAATATTCTCTTAACTTGTCTGTTCTAGCAAAGTCAGTTGAATTGTAGCAAGAAATTTGAATTGCTGACCTAAGGATCTCAGCCTTAATATACTTGCATCAAACTTCAGCTCCAACCTTCAAACCACATAAACCTGGAGATGACTGACGTGTATTGTTAACAGTCTTGAAGTATGTGGACACCTTTAACAGTTCTCTTAGCAGTATAGATGTGCGAGATCCCTTTTACATTCATAATTTATTGTTTATGGTCAATATACTGGATTGACATACAGCTCAGGTACATAAAATGCAATATACTGACAATAGAATTACATGACATCCACATCCACTACTATCTCATACCAGTGATTTTAATAAGTTAATAAAATGCCAGCGACACTGTAAAATCATTCACTTAGTCATACCAAAACCTGAGGGAATATATTTGTGCCACTAAAGCATGATTAAAAGTCAGAAGAATAATGCTCCCATTTTGTTGTGCTACATAGAAACTGACAGTTTTTGTGAAAATTCCAATAGAAATATTCTTAAATAACCAAGAATTATTCTAAATATGACTAATGATTTTGTTCATATCACTTTCACCGCTGACTTATCTTTGTCAACATTCTCATTGGTTTTGGACTGTTTTATTTTTTTCTAATGTTGTCTTATTCACTGCCTTATGAGTCGCTAACTAGTATATAAGGAATCTCATATGTCAATGTCATGAAAATTAACACAGAAGAAATGTAACTAGATAATATCAATTTGTCTAAGAATAAAAGGCGGTGGGAGAGAGAAGTTGATAAGTGAGATTACTTTAAAGTTTATATTGCTTTATTACTTAAAGGGGCTCTATCAGCAAAATTATGCTGATAGAGCCCCACATATGCGTGAATAGCCTTTAAAAAGGCCATTCAGGCATTGCTAATGTTATATTGAACTACCCCCCCGTTTCAAAATAATACCCTAAAAAAGAATATGATAATCATACCTTATCGTGGTCGCTGAGCGGGCATGCACGGTCCGACATCATCTTTAGCCATGCCTACATCTTCTTTCTTTTTGCAGCGATGTCCTTGGGTCCTGTCTTCCTAGTCTTATTCTTCCGGCGTCATTGCTTGTAATCCTGCGCCGGCACAGTAGCAGGGGAACTGAGCATACTGAGCATGCTCAGTTCCCCTGCTACTGTTCCCCTGCTACATCTCGGGTCCCAACTTCCTCGTCTTCTTCTTCTGGCATCATTGCTTGCATTCCCGTGCCGGCGCAGTAGCAGAGAAACAGTAGCAGGGGAACAGTATGCTCAGTTCCCCTGCTACTGTTCCCCTGCTACTGCGCCGACGCGGGATTACAAGCAATGACGCCGGAAGAAGAAGACGAGGAATTTAATTAAAGAGGAACTTTTATGTCCTCAGAGATAAGCGGTTATTATATACCACTAGACAGCCGACAGTCTGCTGAATTCAGCGCACTGTCGGCTTTACCGGTATGTGGCCCGCTGCTGGAGATATTAGTGCTGTTAATTTCAGCACCGATCTCTTGCCACTGTCAGAAAGGTGGGCCTTACTGAACTGTGAAGAATGTTCCCCCTTACAGTACTCTTCCATTGACCGGGAAAGCCGACAGTGTGCTGAATTCAGTCAGCTTTCTAGTGTTATATAATACCATGAGGATGTGAAAGGTCCTCTTAAAAGAAAGTTTTTGTACTATACTATAGCTAGGTGATCTATAGATAAGGGATGTGTAGTTACATCCATATACATTGTTTCTATACCAATTCTGTATTAGAAACAGTCTTGCTAGTTCTCTATTACTTTATACCTATAGTAAAATGTGCAGCTTATTTAATATTAAAACTACAGAAATTGTGAATATTTCATATGTCTTTCATAAATTAAAATTGGTGTTGATGACAACTTGTTATTGGCTTAGGCATCATGCACACCTTGTTCACAGACACTGTAAATCGGTGCATGGGGTCCTCAAGGCTCTGTATCGTGGACTGATGGGGCCCATATGGGACCATTGTATTAAGAAATTAAGTTAATTAATAAATAGATTTCTATGTGTCCTATGATCCACAATAGGCCTGTGTGGCAAGGCCTAAACCTCATAGTAAGGCTGGAATCACATCTGCATTGGAGTCTCCTTAGGAGAGACTCTGCCACAGACTCCACCTAAAATCGTCGGAGAGAAAAGTCCTGGGAGGAGGATTTATTAGAGTCTACGGGTCTGTGGGTAACCAGAGACCTGATCGCTAGTATGAATCTAGCGTAAGATGACTTGTATCCATTCATAAATGGCATATAGTCTATTGAACTTCATACAGGCTATATTAGGCTTAAGATGATCAGATATACTGGAATGGTGGGTAAAGGAATGCAATATCAATAGTCTTCAGAGCATAACAGATGAAATAAAAAATAACATTTAATCTGTTGTAAAATCCTCATTTGGTATCAGTCTTCATTTTAGTAAAATCAACTTTGTTTACTTCTTATATAAGAGCAACATGATTTCACAGGATTTTTAATATACACCTGCCAGTTCCACTTGCTGCCAACAAGCTGTTAATAAACAGATTTCTTCTGCAGAATACAGTTTGAAATATCATACTGAAAATGGTTAGGATATTATAATAGGAGAGGGAATTGCCAGGTGATGTATGGAGAAACAATAAATGTCATGACAATCCCCGGTGACAGTTTGCAATAATGATGTACTTGAAAATATCTGAATTTTAGCACTGCTAAATCACAATTTCAGGATTTATGGCTAGGCACAACAAATACATAACCAGCTGGCCTTAAAAAATGTTAATGAGATTTGTGCAAAGTGTAATGTTTACATCTGTTGCTATCATACTTCCTCTTGTAATATCCATGTGCATATAACATTTATGCTTGATAGCATCTGCAGATACCTTGAGAAGCTTGTGAAAAGAAAGCGAGTGTGCACAATGTTTCAAAACAGCAGAAAAAGGCAATTGGGCAGATTTACTAATCCTAAGCATGAAAAATGATTTCACTTTATTGGAGATTGGTCCAAACAATGGAAAATGTAGTCTTATGTTTACAAATGTAAAGTAATTCACTTGGGGAACCCTCTCTCTGGTATTGCATTGGCAGTTCTATATTAGCCAGGATTTCAGAAGAGAAGGATCTAGCGCTACTGATATCTGACAACCTAAAAATGAGTGCACAGTGCAGCCTGACAGCAGGGAAGGCAACACCTCCAACACGGCTTGCGGGGCAGAACTAGGCAGGCTCCCCCTATGGCTCACCATACAGAAGAGGGCACTAGTGTTCCAGGCACACATTCAGGGCAGCAACCCCGACTCCTACCACTACCAAGCATGGCTAAGCCACATAACTCGAAACAAACCCGACACCCCCCAACCAAACAACGGCCAACCACCAAACCAAAAACACCAACAGATGATGACCAGGGCCCAAATAAAGACGTCCATTGAGTCAAACAAAGAGTAGTACATCGAAGAATGGAATCTTGAATATAGGTGCTCCTTGTCCTTTAAAAATGTGAAAGACGTCCTCCAACAGGGATAGGGGCCACAGGGAGCTGCCCCATGTCAAAATTCAGGTTTCCTCTTTGGGTCCTCCCTGGGAGCACCTCGTCCGGACCCTCTAGGGTGGTATCTTGAGCGCCGCTATTGCAGTTGGCGGTTGTAACCAGAAGAAGAACCTCTGCCTCTAGGTGCACTTTCGGGGGAGGCCTCCAGGAATCCCACTGAGAAGGGTCCATTGGAAACAGAGACTTGAAAATCCTGGATAAGGAGTGTCCTTTCTCCGGTTGTTTCCATTGCTGACTCATAATATTGGCCAACGTAGCGTCCGCATGGAAGGTGATATGACCCCCAGAGGCAGACGTGGATGCTTCCCCATGAACATCCAGGTCCACTGTAGACCGGATGGACTTCAGCACCCTGGCAGTTTGATCATAATGAAACACAGGTCTGTTGGAAAGAACAGAGTCGTCCTCGGAGCATTCCTCATCAGCTACCCGAAGTCGTTCCAAGGAGGGAAGGGACAACGAACGGCTCTCTGGGCATGGTCTTTTGGAGAGCTGAGACAAGGTGGATTGGGAAACAACAAAAGAGTCCCAAAGGGATGTTCTTACCCTGTACCGAGGTGTAACCAGGTAGCTGAACAGTCAGAGTGGTTGAGCAGCTGACAGCAAAAGCTGCCAGCCAGAGGCTGGGTAGCCGGCTGGGAAGCGGCTGTAGCCAATACAGCAAGTAGCTGGAAGCTGGAAGGTAGAAGTTGAGCTGAAGCTGTACCAAAAGCAAGCTGTAGCTGAAGCAGCAGCAGAGCTGAGGCTGAAGCTGAATGCTCACAATCCTTCACATTGCTAGGAAGGTGAGGAGCATAGACACCAGCTGAACTATAACTGCCCCGAGTCGGAAGGGCCGGGGCTACCAGATGGCTCCCTGTCACAGTACTCCCTGGAGGAGAAGAAAGCCCCAGGGAAGCAGAGAAAAAAACCTTAACGGGGATTTAATCTTTTTGCCTTGTCTAAATATAATAAGTTTTTGTGGTCAGTCAGTACAGTAATTTTATGTCTGGCCCCCTCCAGGAAGTGTCTCCACTCTTCAAAGGCCCACTTAATCGCCAGAAGCCAACATCATAATTGGCCTCGGTAGTGGAGAACCTCCTGGAAAAGTAGGCGATAGGTTGGAGGTTGGTAAATGGTTCAGTGCCCTGAGACAGGACCGCTCCTACACCTACTTCTGAAGCGTCAACCTCTACAATAAAGGGCAATTCAGGATCAGGATGGACCAGGACTGGGGCAGAAGTAAAAAGTTGTTTTAAGGTGGCGAACGCTACCTCCATCTCTGGTGTCCAGGAGGCAGGATCCGCCCCCTTTTTGGTCAAATCGGTGAGAGGTTTAACAATAGAAGAAAAATTTCGGATAAATTTTCGGTAATAGTTGGCGAAACCTAGAAACCTTTGAACTTCTTTTAAGGTAGTAGGTTTCTCCCATTCAAGTACTGCAGATACCTTTCTGGGATCCATACCAATGGTACCAGGAGTAAGGATGTATCCCAAAAAACCTATCTCCTGGACTCCAAATTGACACTTGGATAACTTAGCACAGAGGTGGTTTTGACGTAGCCTAAGAAGAACCTCTTTTACATGTTGCTGATGTGACTCCCAATCCGGTGAGAATATGAGGATGTCATCTAAATAAATTACTAGATATCTACCTAACATATCCCTAAAAATGTAATTCACAAAACGTTGAAATACCGCCGGAGCATTGCTCAAACCAAAAGGCATAACTAGGTATTCAAAATGACCTTCCGGGGTATTAAATGCGGTTTTCCACTCATCCCCGTCTCTTATCCGAATCAAGTTGTAAGCTCCGCGGAGGTCAATTTTAGAAAACCACCGAGCCCCCACCACCTGGTTAAAAAGATCCGGGATGAGTGGCAGAGGATGTTGGTCTTTGACCGTAATTTTATTCAATTCCCTGTAGTCAATACAAGGTCGGAGGCCACCATCTTTTTTTTCAACAAAGAAAAACCCCGCCCCCACAGGAGAAACTGAAGGTCGGATATGTCCTTTAGATAAGATCTCTTTAGTGTACTGGCGCATGGACTCGCGCTCTGGAGCTGAAAGGTTAAAAATGCGACCTTTGTGTAGTTTAGCTCCAGGAACCAAATCAATTGCGCAGTCATAAGGTCGATGTGGAGGCAAGGCCTCCGCACTGAGCTCGTCAAAGACTTCTTTGAACTCTGTAATAAATTCCGGAATTTTGATATCATTTTTGATAGTACAAATAGTATTAATATGAGAAGTACAGGAATCTCCCCATCTAACCAACTCCGAAGTTTCCCAATTAAAGACTGGATTATGTACACGCAACCAGGGTAAACCAAGAATAACGTCTGCAGCCAGTTTTTTCATAACAAAAAATGACACTTTTTCAACATGTAAACTGCCGACAAAAAACTGCACCGACACCACATTTGAAGGAATACCATGCAGACGTAAAATGTGACGGATAAACAACCAGGCCAACAATTTAGCTGAAGGTAATTTTTTCAAGGCAACAAAGTGGGACATCTTAGAAAAACGATCTACTACAACCCAAATTACCGATTTCCCTTTAGAGGACGGGAGATCGGTAATAAAATCCATGGAGATGTGTGACCAGGGTCTATTGGGTAGCGGGAGTGGATGTAAAAGACCCGCTGGAAGTTCATGGGGCACCTTAGATCTGGCACAGGTCTCGCAAGAATGAACAACATTTTTAACATCTCGTTGCCAAGATGGCCACCAATACGTTCGTGATAACAGATTCCCAGTACCAGCAATGCCTGAATGACCCGCCAGAACAGAGGAGTGGATCTCCTCTAAGAGCTCCAAGCGGAGGTGACTAGGGACAAACAATTTACCTGGCGGTAGCGCACTAGGGGCAGCATCCTGAGTGTTGAGAATACGGGTTTCAAGATCCGAGGTCAAAACTGCCACTACCACCCCAGGAGCAAGTATATTTTCAGGTTCCCCATCAGAACTACCACTAAGACCAAAACTTCTAGACAAGGCATCTGCTTTAGTATTCTTTGAGCCGGGACGGTAGGTAATTACAAAGTGGAACCTAGTGAAAGAGTCCCTCTCTTATACTGTTCAGTTCAGTAAATCTGGCCAACACACAGACTGGTTTCATTGTGACATTCAGTCTTGTGAATGCAGGGTTAGATGATAGCAACTTGCAATGTTTCTCTGAAATGACTGATATGCAGACACTTATTTAATGTACAAAAATGAGGTACAAAAATTCCAAACCAGTGCAGTTAAGTGTGGTATGATTAATATTCATGATATTCCCATTTATGTTTCAAAGATCTACAAAAGGACCAACAATGGCTAACAGGGAAGCTACCTATAGATGGCACTAGAAAGCTTTCTTCCTTGTTTCCCATACAGGCTTGGATCTCCCCTGGAAAAATTTCCGCAGGGTATCTCTACAAAATAAATTTTTACCATAAGCCAAAAAAGTTAGTGTTTTTTTTTTTTTTGCACATCTTTTGAATTTACTGCTGAAACATACATTTATTTCACTTGCAAATTTAGAAAACCTCACCAAAAACCATATCAAATCTGCATACATTTTTGTCCGATGCAGTTTTGATGCAATGGTAACTGCATTACAACTGCATTGTGTGAATGCACCCTCAAAGTTATATTATTCTATACTGCCCACCCAGAACATAAAAATTCATAGCCCAACACAGTATATGGCTCCCCAGTGACCCCCTCTTTATAATGCTGTATCGTTGCCCAATTAACAATTTTCACCAAAGTCCCCAGACACCTAGTTATGTTTTCCAGTGAACCTCAGACACATAATAATGGTTCCCAGACACATTCTTATGCCACCCAGTTGTCTTCTTACACATAATAGTGCTCCCTAGTGGTCCCCAGAAGCCTTATAATGCTCTCTAGCGGTCCCAAAACATATAATAATGCTTCCTAGTTGCCCCTTCACAAGTAATAATGCTCTCCAGGGGGGCCACACGGTGGCTCAGTGGTTAGCACTGCAGCCTTGCAGCGCTGGAGTCTTGGTGTTCAAATCCCGCCAAGGGCAAAAAAACATCTGCAAGGAGTTTGTATGTTCTCCCCGTGTTTGCATGGATTTCCATCCCATATTCCAAAGACATACTGGTAGGGAAAAAATGTACATTGTGAGCTCTATGTTGGGCTCACAATCTACATTAAAAAAAAAAAAGTAATAATGCTTCCCAGTGGCCTTTAGACAAGTAGTAATGTTCCCCAGGGGTCTCACACTGTAGTTGTGACATATTAATAAAAACAAGCAATACTTACATTGGAGTTCTTTCCTTCTCTCCTGCACATGATGCATATACCACATGGTATAATGTCTCCTTAATGTCCCCCAAACAGTATGGTGTTCCCATAGTTTCCTGCAAACCAGTGTAAAGCTCCCTTAATAACCAACTCAGTATGATGCCCTCTTAATGCTTCCTACATACAGTAGTATGATGCCTCCATAGATTTTCTCACACTTAGCTGCTCTCTTAATGCTTACCATATAGTATGATGCCCTCTTAGTGCCTCAACACAGTGTGATGTCCCCTTAGTGTTTTCCCCAAACAGTATGATATCTCCGTAATACTCCTCACAGTATAATTTTTCCTTAGTGCTTCCCAACACAGTATAATGCCCATTATTGAACTCCAAAGCATTATAATGCCCCTACACAAAATAATGCCTCCTTAGTGCCTCTACACAGTATTGTCACTTAATGACTCTCACATCATATAGTTCCCCTTAGTAGATTACCTTTTAGTACCCCTCACATTGTCATGTCCTTTTAATGACTCCACACACTTTGATGCCCTTCAGCACCTCCCCACACAGTATGATGCCATCTCAGTATCTTACCATACAGTGATATCCCCTTATAATGCCTTATTAGATTCCCAAATACAACATAATGCCCCTTTAGCACTCTCTCTACATAGTATAATGTCCTCCTTAATGAGCTGTTATGGTAAGTACCCCCTTAGGCTTTCCTATGCAGACAAGGCAACGCAAGCATGATGTCTCCATAGCACCATACTTGCATGCACCAAGCCACAGATGGCAGGAGTCACAGGATGAATGACTGTGAGATCCCTTCTCTACCACTATATTCAAATGCATCTATTCTGAGGGCACAGATGAAATTGAAATACAGAACATGCATGCAGCCACTCAGAATTGTACCTGATATTTGGGATTGTCCTGCTGGCTCTGAGGTGGTAGTGAGGCATGCTTTTACTGAAGGGGAATCCAGGTCGGTATCCTGCTTCTCCCCACTTTTCTGAACCAACTGCTATCTTGACATTTTCTGTTGTTTTAACAATAATTTAAGCAGACCTGGTTGGATCCCACCTCATCTGTCACTCTATAGTGCTTAAGCACATCACTTCTATAATCTAATTTGCTAATATGCTATTAATTGTACATAACCTACTGCACTGAATATACAAATAATATAGGAAGGAAGTATATATCTTTACAATGACAATCTTCAAGAAAAATTTAGCTTACAAAACTGTAATTTTGCACTTACCGTATTTTTCGGACTATAAGACGCACTGGACTATAAGACGTTTTAGAGGAGAAAAATAGGGAAAAAAAAATTTCAGGCAAAAAATGGTAAAATATTTAATATATGGGAGTTGTAGTTTTGGAACAGCTGCAAGGCCACATTGACAGGTGACCCTGCAGCTGTACGGGGATGTATAGGGCGTTTTTTTTGTGGGGCCAGGTGTACTTTTTAGATATACCATTTTGGGAAATGTTTATTGCTTAGATCACCTTTTATTTATTTCAGAGGCAAAACAGACAGAAAAACCCGGCAGTTTAGCACTTTTGATTTTGACGTTCACTGTACATAAAACTATTAGTAGACCGGGCATTTTCAGACACAGGGATACCTAATGTGTATGTTTCACAGTAATGTTATACTTTTATATGTATTCTAGGGAAAGGAGGTGAACTTTTATTTATTTTATTTTTATTATATTTTTTTTAAGTGTTTTTTTTTTTTTTACTATTTTAATATCCCCCGCCTAGGGGGCTTGAACCTGCAATCATTTGATTGCAAGTCCCATAGACGGCAATACAAGTGTATTGCCGTCTATGGGAGATTCTATACATTACTATCGCGGAGGGTCATAGACCAGCCGCGATAGTAATATATATCTATGACAAGCCTCGGAGCCTTCATTAGGCTCCCAGCTGTCATCGGAACAGGTCGGCTCCTGCGGCCTCGCCGTGCAGGAGCCGGCCTGCATCACTAAAGGTATGAGGCCGGGGGGGGGGGCTAACTAACTGCCGGGACCTGCGGAGGAGGAGCGGATTTACAGCATGGCCGCGCTACTGCCACCGCTGGTTTTCTTCAGCGGCAGTAGCGTGGCAATCTGCAGGCCCCGGCAGCTAAGACAGTCCCCGGCATCTGCTATAATAGACCGGCGGATACCGGGGAGTGTCTTAGCTGCCGGGGCCTGCAGTATTGTCACGCTCCTGCCGCTGAAGAAAACCAGCGGTGGCAGTAGTGCGGCAATCTGCAGGCCCCGGCAGCTAAGACACTCCCCGGCATCCGCCGCTCTATTACAGCAGATGCCGGGGACTGTCTTAGCTGTCGGGGCCTGCAGATTGCCGCGCTACTGCCGCTGAAGAAAACCAGCGGTGGCAGTAGCACGGCCATGCTGCAAACCCACATTCAGACTATAAGACGCACCCTCATTTTCCTCCGAAATTTTGGGGAAAAAAAGTGCGTCTTATAGTCCAAAAAAATACGGTATATATAGAAGCAAAAGAACTAATTTCAATAATCTAAAAAGCATATTGTGATGTATTGGATTGGCTTGAGAGCCTCTAAATCACTGCATGCATAGGGCCACCAAACTAAATACTCTGCCATTGTAGCATGTCATGGCATGAAAACAGATAATTACCGTATGCAGCCAATTACTGAGAAGCCGTGTAGAATCACCCAGAAACTCATGTCGACCTTTGTCATATATTGATTTTTTTCAACTTGTTTAGACAAGAACTAGCTCACTAACAACCATTTATTACAAACAACATAGCCATTATTTGGAATGGATCTATAAATGCTGTAAATGTATTCTATCCATTGTTTGGCAATGTTATTTTTATCTGAACACTATTTAAGAGGGCATGAGGTGTATTACTGATAGTTGAACCTATCGTGTCCTCCATACATAAAATACTTCTGTCAAAATATGCTTGTGGGGTTCTGATATGAGTTTGGAATCATTAGTAGTGTCTACATACTGCATTGGGGATTATTAGTAGGTAATACACTCTTAATGCAGGTCATTATGAAAGAATATAGTCACCTTTATTGGTTGGTAACAACTACAGATAATACAGTCTTGGCCGTAAGTGTTGGCACCCCTGAAATTTTTCCTTAGAAGCTGGATCAAATACACTCTTTCAAGTGAGCTAACCACTGATTTGCTTCTATCCTTAGGATAGGTGGTCAATATTTGATTGGAGAGGGCCCATCACCTGGGACCCCCAAATTTTAGTTGTTTCAAGAGGCTGGCTGCATCACATTCATTGGTTACATAGTACAGCAGCAGCAGCAGCAGCTCAGTCTCATTCAAGTGAGTAGGGTTTAACTGCAATGCTAAGTTCCTATGCAATGCATGGTGCTGTGATTGCTATTCAGTGAAGAGGACGCAGTACTCATGTGAAGAAGCGGATCTATGAAGGTCTGGGGTGCCAAACTCCCATGAATTACACATTGATGAGTCATCCTAAAGATAACTCATCCATATATAAGTCACAGAAAATTCCTTTAATGATACCCAGTTGATGGAACACATTCGTACTAGTAATTACTAAGGAGATATCATATAGTCAGTTTTGGGCCCAGTTCTTTTCAACATATTTGTTTTATGTTGTAGAGGATTAATCTAGTTGAATTTAATTGAATTAAATTAATAAATGATGTTTAATGCAATTACCAAAAGTAAAACAGTCTTCTGTAACATGTGGACTTGAACATTTCGAGGTTTAGGAAATGAAATATCATTTAGATGTAAGGTTAATCATAGGTTACATGTGAGTGCATGTAACCAAGCTGTGATTAAATGGCATAGATGGCACATGGATTACATGGACCTTGCACACTACCAAGTCCCGTCCGTGGAAGATAGTCCATGTTAAGCATAGTTATGATGCATTGAGCTCCCAAATAGTTCAATCGCTAAAGTAATGAACTGACATAAGACTAAGCAACAGGGCCAATCGGGAGCTCCCTGTATCATAATTGACTAGTCCAGGTATTACAACCCACAACCTTTTTCTATGGATGGGACTTGGTCATGTGCAAGATAAAATTCTTTTACCATCAAAACAAAGACTTCTTCAATTAGAGAGCAGTAAAAATATGGAAGTTTCTTCACAGGATGGTATAACAGTTCAATGAAAGATTTAGTAGTCATTTCTCTTTGTCAGACAGTGACAAATATGTCAGTGTTGATTGAATTGCTGCCATTAGACACCAAGTCGACATTGGATGACTTCATATTGGAATGTAATAATCACACAAGGTTACGTATTTCCTTTGATCCTCTGCCTACTATGCTTCCAATGGATAAAAATCGTGTCATTGTCTCTGATTGTTTCTCTTTATTTTGACATAATTCTGCACTTACTACTTTACTGGGAATAAATCAGTCTTGTCCTAGCACATTAGATGGATGTTCTCAATGTCTTGGTGCTGTGAGTGTATAAATTATACTTTATGAAACCAGAGCACACAAGTTATGTTGATATTTCTAAAATGTCTGACTTAGTTTGATGAAATTACGACTGAAATCCAATAAAAAAGATAAACTAGTCCTTAGTGAGTGACTGCGCTCCCTTAACACTATACTACAAAGACGTTTTAAAACTTGCTGGAAACAGCTGCATTATTTCAAGTTGTGATCTAGTTTCAATGGGTCCTTTTTTTTATCAAGATACCGATTGTATTAATGGCATGTCACCTGGCAAAAAGCTTTGAACCAATTTCAACCTATGTGAACAACATGGCTCATTTTGTTTTTCTTCTACATGGTATAATATGGAGCAAGTATTCAGATACAGTAGAACTTGGGTTTTATCTTCTTCACTGTTTGTAACTGCTGGAATAGCTATGGTTAAGGGGTGACACGAAGGTAACATGTGCCCCCATGTGCTTAATCTATGAGTCCTGGGCCCCCGGATTAGGCAAATACTTATGGTTTAGCTGGATAATGGGTAGCATGCGTGCTCTTGTATATAGAGCGCTGCCTTATAATAATAAACAGAACTACTATTCTGTTTTTACCCTTGTTATGGGGGCACTATGGTATCGCTCTCCTGTTCAAAAGCTATACATGTCATGTCGAGAAAACCTATTAAATAAAATATATGCAAAAAACGTCAATCACAAAAAATGGCCATTTATTTGTGTGCTCCCATCCTTTCCGCCAACTCGTGAGAAATATACTACTATATGCGTCCTTTTGATGGAGAAGATAACAGTCACATTTATGGCTCCCATAATATATCGGGTTGATTAATATCATGCTGAGCCATTTAGGAATAAAAATATAACTTTGAAAAGGTCAATCACCTCATCGCAGCCTCCATGTCTGGTTAATTTAAAGGGAAAATACCATGTAGCGAGTGAAATCACTGAAATATTAACAGCAGTACAAAATAATTTTGAGGCATACCAATCCATAACTTATCCTGTCTAGGCCCTGTTCACATGGCTGGTTTTTAATCATCATTGGTGGTTCCACAATAAAAATAAAACAGCTACACATTGCTTGGGAATTGCATATTGATATATAGAAGCAGCAAAATGTAGAATTATACTATTGAGAAGGTGACAGGCAGAGTGATGGAATCTCGCTATATCGCCACCAGGTTTCTGACATATGTGTGATCCAGGGCAAATCTTGAGTAGGCCTCAGATCCAGGTGTAGATCCTTGGCTCATTACTGGATCAGAAAAAGGCTGCAGATTCTGCACTCCAATGCAAATCCATGGAGTGAAAGATGTGTGGTTCTTTTCTGTAAACCTGAGCTCAGTGATACAAAGTTGTGTTTGTTTTGTCTGTGTGGCTGTAAGTAAGCCACACGTATAGTTAGGCTAACCTACTGTTTTAGTTTGTCGCTCGGATGAGCAGGTTTTTATTTTGTTTTTGCCTGAAATTAAGGCTGTATTTTGTGTTGTTTATTTTATGCCTGAAGTCAAGGTTTATTTATTTTCCTGTTTTTTTCTAAATAAACCAGTTTGCTGCATATTTTGTGTCTCTGTCTTTACTGTTTAGGTCTGCACCACTGCTCCTACCGAGCTACATTCTCCACAACTGATAAAGACAAGAAAAGTCATTGAAATCTATTGAAAAGTTGAGTTACCACCTGGCACCACACTGTAGATAACCCATGATTCGTAATGTTAAAGATTGATAACTATGTATGCTATTCTGGATGTGAAAAACAAGAATAGGACATGCTGCATTTTTTCCATGAATGTTGTGGGTCTATGTGAAAAAAACAGAAGTGCATCTGGCCCCATTCACTGATATAGGCTTCATGTGCTGAGTCTAGTCCCTGCAAACACATGGATCTGAATCATTGCAGTTTCAATGAGTGCTGAGTATGAGTGTTTTCTCTTTGTACAGTATACTGTTCCACATGACATTGGTTGTATTGTGTAATGAGGTCTAAGGCTGGTCTTACATGGCCGTAATGTAATGCGGCAGGACACGGACGTCTGCGGAGTCTAAGTTGCCGATCAGCAACTAGTGTTGCTGATCAGCAATTTGCGGACTGTACATTCAATAGGGTCATGTAAGACCAGCCTAAGGGGTTAGGGTGCATTCACACTAAGTATACGCTGAGCTGATACTGAACATAAAGCACGTTCAGAATCAGCGCGTACAAAGCAGATCCCATTCATTTCTATGGGAGCCGGCATACAAGCGCTCCCCATTGAAATGAATGGGCTGATTTTTTTCCCTATTGATTTCAATGTATTACATGCGTATCACATTGAAACCAATAGGGAAAAAAGCAGCCCATTCATTTAAATGGGGAGCGCTTGTATGCCGGCTCCCATAGAAATGAATGGGATCTGCTTTGTACGTGCTGATTCTGAACGTGCTTTACGTTCAGAATAAGCTCAGTGTATACTTAGTTTGAATGCACCCATAATCTGATAGAATTCGAATTATCTTTGGCTCCAGGAGTAAGAGTCAGGTGCAGTATAATAATAACTCGATGGTCAGCATGACATAATAGTATGGCGCAGAGCAGTAAGGGGATTAATAGAATCTGTCAGTATACAAAACCTCTTAAAATTAAAGCATCAATGTGACACCATAATAGAGTTTAGAATAGAATTCTGTGTTAAATAATTGCTTCTTTGATATGATACAAGCAACTAGCAATTAGGGGCTGAAGTAGTTATACGGTACATTGTAACCCAGGCCTTTGACACTACAAAAGCTCTGATCCATGGATTAGATCAGATGATACATTTTGGCAATACAGGGATTAATATGCCAGAACTGTCCCAGATGAATTAGGAGATCACGCACCATGAGGACATTAGCCATCACAGTAGGTCAAGCATAGACTGTTGACAGTGTATAGAACATGTCTATAAACTCACACAGGTTATACAGAATTCTGACACCATATTTGTGATGGAACAAGTATCCATGAGATCAAGTGATACTTTTACAATTTTTGAGCTTTTTGGTTTTGTTGTAAAACTTAGACCATTATTTGGCCAACTGCTGTAATATCCATTCATCTCTATGGAACAATACGCTGTACATGTTAAAATGCCATACTTTTATTTAATGCCGAAGGGCGAGGTTATCAGCTAGCCTTTCCAGTTATTACAGAATCAGTAGGTAACATAATGATTTCTCTCGAATCCTCATAAGACTGCCTGGTCTCTCTTCATCACAGCTATTTTGACTAATATATCCGAGCTCAGTAATTGATAGCAGAAAGAAGGATGATTCATGTCTGAAGGCTGCTTCTAAATGCAGTTACAACCACTTTCCTGAAGATGGAACTTTTCTACCAAGTAAAATATCAACATTAAGGTCTGATACTTCATATGAAACCACTGGAAAATTGTATCATCCTGAAAATCAATATACAAGTTATTGGAAATGTTACATAATATTTAATCAACCATTTATATGAAATGGTGTTTATTGGTTATACAATATGACAGCCATTGAGTGTGTGATACCTTTGCTGCATGTATTAATTAGCATGCAGGATTAGCCATAGCTTTTAATGACAGAGAGCAGATGTTCAGAAAATAAATTCTCTTTAATTATAACGCAGTTGGATAAAGAGCGCTCCATCCTGGCAGACCATTCAGACTAGACCTGCACACATATGGATATGTTTTATCGTTCTTCCTATACTTGTACCTCTCTATGACCTATCTATGTAATTCAACTACACACATGCTATATATATATATATATATACAGTAAACCCTCCTCAAAAGACCACCATGTTGATATTATACATATATTATACTGGTTGTGTTTATTGAAAAGTCCAACCCTATAGAAGACCACTTTTCTGTGCAATTTTAGGTTATTGTCTCAAAGAGATTTCACTGTATAGTTTATTGTGCATATGTATATAGTTTATTTCCTGATCTTAGTGGGCACCCTATAGCTTCTGTGGTTGCTACATAGACAACCTCTTTATTATTTTTTCTTTTTTGACAGCCATATTGAGTTTTCTATATTACTTAAATAACAATTTCCTGAAATTGAATTGATGCTAAAATTTTAAATTAAGTTTCTGGATTTATTTATAAGGGCAGAAGAGACCACCGGAAAAAATATCTCTGTAACACACTACAAATGTCAGGTAAAAGACTATGAGCAATATTAACTGGGGAGTTGGTGAAAACAAGGAGACATTGTTCAGGTTGCATATACATGTGTTCGCAGTTGGCGAAACACGGTTATCCTAAAAGGGCTATTAAATTAGTCAGAATTTAAGTGCTTATTTCCATTATGAACAAGAAGGTTACAAATATAAAAACATATATTAATTGTAGAACATCTTGGGGTAACATATACTACATTTGTTATGTGCATTAAATGTAGCTATATCTTTTCTGATTGTAGATAACAACAAATCTAAACAGCATCTAAACCTTTTTTTTCAATGCTAGGAAGGGTCTCTCTCTTCATTCATCTTTACTGGTAGTGAGAGTGTTAACCTGCCTGCTAGGGGAGGGGAGGGTAGGAGGCTGCTGTGGAGCTGGGAAGCTTTCTGGATTTTTGTTTTGAACACTCGCATCTAGCAGGATTAAACAATAGGCAGGATCCCATCTATCAGTCCTGAGTTGTGGCCAGCGAGCTGCTTTGTAGTGCACATGTTCTCTTCTAGCTAGCCATACTCTTTCCAATACTATGACTATGTAGTGATGTGCTGGAATGACATGCTGGGTAATAGTGAGCTTCGCATGTCACCGTTGTGTTATTGCCTGCTGGGGAAGGGGGTGAGATCTCACAGCAATGTTTCTACATGCTATGATTAAGAACTTTCTTTAAGAACGTGTAAGCTAATGGAGATTCTGTTATCGTCTGGAAATAAAGCTGCAAGTTTTTCCTGCTCCGTGTCGAGTGCTGGATTGTATTGCTTCTGTTGGATAAGTCACTCGCTAGCTACTGCCGTGCACTGAACAGGGAGTGAACTCTGCAAGCTGGTGAGCTGACACTATATCTTTTCTCTCTTCCTATGGTTTGCCAGTGTCTCCTGGCTAGCTCGCAGCACTACACCTACTAGTTACTTATTAACAATGGAATCCCTGGGTGCGCTAATTGTGGTCATTGTTAAGGCGCTGAGATTCCTGTAGCCAGAGGATAGTATGAATGGAAGGATGCTGAAGAATACATAGCAGTCTGCAAATAAATAGACGACAGGATTGTCTTTCTGTCACTTAGGATAAGATTCCAGTGCCTGCCTGTGCCCTATGGATGTGGCAGCACCTATGCTTGCCAGTTGAGGGGAAGCTTTCCTTGCCCGTGGTCAGGGTGAGCGTCTGTTAAGAGGTGGATTAGGAGAGTTAGGAAGACCAATAGCTGCCAGTGGGAGTATTTGCAGTTCACATGGAAGAGAGGCTGTGGAGAGCTGTGGACGAGCAGCCTGCTTCAGCACCACGGACAGCTACAAGTGCGCTGCACACCAGCCGGGCAGCCCCAGCCATGCAGGACCAGGGACGGTGGGTACGACCAGCATGATATACACCAAATGTACATTGGTTCAATCTAGTGCATCAACTTACTGTAGCAATCCTGGGCTGCACGGGGTTATACTAATACTGTATTATATGCTCTATTAGTCAGTAATGCTAGCTTATTACCTGACTTATACTCTTTCTATCATGTTGCTCTCTTTCTGCAATGATGTTATCTAGTGAAGTGATTAGATATACAGGGCAGTGATACAGTGCTAATATTGGGAGTGCTTATCTGTGTATTTTCAATACCTACTTGGGTAGAAGGGACTTCCTAAAGAAAAGCAGTAAAAGTGGGAGTTGTGGGTGATCATATGTCTATGTCCTTTTAACAAGGCAGCTGTATAATCCCTCAAAGTGATCTCTTCAAGGAATTGATATAATTAATATAATGCAAAAGCCTAATCGCCTTATTATAAGAAGCCACTGTTTTTACTAATAGGAATGTGGTGCAGTTTTTTTTTTTTACACTACTTTGCCCCTCCTTTGCAGACTTGTTAAATACACCCTAAAGTGAATATGATGGTGACACCTTGGAGGAGTAAACAAGCAGTGGGGGATGGAGGGGGGCGTTATTTCAGGTTCATCTTGGGAAATTGGACGGTAGATTATGACTATGTATATATATATATATATATATATATATATATATATATATATATATATATGTAATATCCTGATCTGATCTTCTGATCTAGCTCTGCAGCTCGGCTTTCTTTAGATAAGACTTTTTTAATTGCCATTTAATATGTGAAGTCACCTCCCAGGGATAATATAACACTTCTTAATCATCCAATTCTTAGTGTAAATCCCATGATGTCTTATGCTTGAGCTAGGTTCAAAACTGGAGGCTTAAAACTTTATGTCTTTTTATATTAGAAAAAGCAGACTATTTGTAAAGAGAGTACTGTCATCCTTGATATGCTATGAGTCATTGCAGTCTTTACGTCTGAGCTAGGACCCCAGAAGATGAGGGGTGATATAAGATTTTTGGAATATATATGAAATTGAGAACCATGTTAGCAACAGTGAACCAAAATCCATCTGCTCAGCAGAATAGCGAGAAGATCCCTTGAGGCTTGTTCAGCTGGTGAAAATATAATAGAATCACACAGGACTCTGAATGTCTGACACATATTATTTTGTACAAATGAAATCCATTTGATTCTTTAACAATTATTTTATGAGGGGATGGTAATCCAATACATAGTTACAGCTCTGTATCCATTAATGCTTTTGTTGCTATACTTTCAGCATAGGTTCTCTCTTCATGGATTTACTTTACCCTTTAGGGTTTTAATTTTTCCTGTTTATAATGAGAATTTTTTTCGCATAATATAGGTTACAGCAGGAAACATTTGGGGCTGTGATTTTTTTTAAAGTTAATATATACCACACAATAGCAGATAATCGAAATCGATTACCAATGTAACTAGCACGTAAGGAAGGGTGCCCCTGACATTCAGGCTTCCAATACCTGTGACCTTTACAATGGGTCTTATTGGAAGAATATTACAGTCTCTTGGAAATAGAAGGAAGGTGTATTAAACTGTCTGTCTGGAATGATAGGAGTATAAAATGCATACAATGATCTTTATAGCATGAGCTAAACCATTAAATAGGATTTATGATTCAACATGTAATAGTGGATGGATTTTAGTATGTGTGGTTGAAAAATTGAAGATGCGAACATTCACCTCCTCTCTGTGGACAAAAGAGCAGAGTATAGGGAGATTCTCGAAGCCTGCTCCTTTTGATGAATAAATGCTAACATTTTGGACAAGTCTTTTCCTCTGATATCTGTAATGTTGAAAGAAATAGGAAAACATTGAACTGTATAGATTATACTTGGAACCAGAAAGTACATCACTTAAATTCGGCAAACTTGGAGCCATAATCGGTACAGAGTAATATATATAGTATCTAATTTTGGCTAGTGCATGGCACTGAAAGTAGTAGGACATTCATTGAGCACAGGGTTTCTCTACAGATAAATTAATGCTTATAAAAACCCTTTTTCCAGAAAACCGTCATTGTGTTCCATGGATGAATGATATTGGCAGTTTACTAGCCTTGTAAACTAATCCTGCAGATAATGGAGGAGATCTCTTGTAAATAAGTGTCTCAGGTAATTGACATTATAAGATATCTATAATCTATTTTTTCATTGTGTTGATTCTAGCATTTTCCTTTTTAGATTGACTTGGTATATACAAATCCCAAATGATTTACATGAGAATTCAGTCCATAGCAGGGAAGACTATTACGTTGAAGGGTGCAATAGTGAAATGCATTATGTAATCATCAGTATTTCTAGATTAATGTGATTTGCCATTATATTTCAGTAGCATAATGTTATACATTCAGAAGATAGTCATAAACCGATAATGTAAGGTGTTGTACCATTGAATATTACAGATGTATAATGTAATACAGACTACTATAACCATACATCAAGATACAAACAGATCTATTAAGTGGCAAGTTATAGGCCTGAAGTCTCCAGCAGAAATTTTGCCCCCCACACACTAGTCATTATCGCTATTTACAGTTAAGAAACGTGTATAACAATTTTGTAAGGGTTGTGTTGGATTGCAGTGGCTTTGGGTCTGTTGTGAGATGGAAAGATCTGTCCAGTCTCCATTTTATGGAGTACTGTTAGGGTGCGTTCACACGATGTAACGTGCCGCGTGATGTGGCACGTATATGGCGTGTGAGAGTTTGCACGCCGTAAAAGCTCCCATTCATTTCAATGGGAGTTAGGATTGTATACGTTGCGTTATTTTGCGGCACATTACATCGTGTGAATGCACCCTTAGACAGCCAAACCTCTCTTCTGCACTGATCTTTCAGACATTTGCATTGGGGCATTCTTCAATTTAAGGGAGTCTATCACTGCCCCCAGCTACTTTATACCGCTCCCATAGCGCTGTAGATCCTATCAGCAAAATAAAGATGATACCTTTATTATGTTTCAGAGCCCCAGGGATGCATAGAAAAAGCACTTTTATTCTTTATTCAAATGAGGATATTGGGGCACAGGGGGAGTTTTTTTCTATCACTGAGCACTGCTGCATGATCACTAATCACACCCATTCTGCATTCAGTTCAGTGTAAGTTGATCCTTGCAGTGTCCAGGGGGGTGGGTGGGGGAATGAGCTGAATGCAGGATTGTCCAGGTCTTCAAAATGTACAGGGTTTACGACTAAGTATCAGCTTATATAAGTTAAATGGCTACACAACATCTACCTGACACTGGGCAGGTAAGTCCAGATGTGCAGATGCGTGAGCACAATGTGTACATGTTGTGGTGAGCATAGGGGAATCTTTATACATATGACATAGGAATGTATTGTAATATAATTATTCTGGTCAGAAGATAATGACCTTATAGGTAACACTTTGGAGTTACCTTGGGTTTGTACTCCAGAAGTTAGGCTGCTGGGACTAATGAAGGACATTATTCCCACCAAGTATGGGAGGAAACTGTATAGCAGGAGTCAGCAACTTTCGGAACTCCAGCTGCGTGAAACTACAACTCCCAACATGCTCCACTCATTTTCATGGGAGTTCCAAGAACAGTAGAGCAAGTATGCATGTTAGGAGTTGTAATTTTACAACAGCTGGAGTGCCGAAGGTTGCCTACCCCTGCTGTATAGGCTTCTGCTCTTTTATGCAAAGAAAACTATCCTACTTAACTGGAAATCCCCCAAGGTCTCAATACTTTAACAATGGACACTGGTGGTTTGCTTTAATAATAACCCATTGAAATAAATAGGTTTTTAAACTGACTGTATGCAAGCCGCCCCCAAGCTGTTTTTCTGCTATTTTGGCAGAATCACGGCAGGTGGACAACAGCTCAAGTGTGAATGCTCCCTTAGACTTGTTGTAAGATGGTTTTGTAACCTATGTTTTCAAAAGCACAAATAAAGACTTAATAAAAATAAAGTACTGTAAATTGCAAAATGGAGTTTGACCTCTTGGTCTTGTTTCTCCAGCATAAGGCTCAATTGGACTAATATCTAGAGAAGCTAGAACCCATATCAAAATCTGTCACTATTTTTTCCTGTTCCTCAAACCATTCCTGAACAATTATCTAGCTAAAAGAGGTCACAGCCATTAGGGAATGCCATTACCTTGAAGGGATGTGCTTGGTCTACAACAATGCTTAGATATAAAAAAAAAGCTTAAAAATTGTTTTTTTCTGCATCTCCCACACCATTTTCATGAAAGATAAAGGTACTTGGGAGTTGAGATAGTTTTAATCCAGTTTACTAATGCAAATGATCAGTGAAATCTATACTAGCGCAGGAGCACAGCCTGTCGGAGGAGCCACTGCATTTATGAAGAAGCTTGTACCTCCTCATAAGTCAACCAGCCCTCCCCATTGCACTGAGGTATGTAAACCTGCATTTAATATGCCAGTCTTCATAAATATGCCACTATGTGCCATAGTAAAGTCAACAAGAACCAGAACTTAAAGAGAACCCATTTTTTTCCACCATAACCCGATGCCCAATCATGTTCAGGATCAAGTATCCTTTTCTGCGGCTTTGTAATTCTTATTTTGCTGCAAAGTCAAGTATACATGTTTGAAAACATATAAAGACAAATGCAAAGGAGAGAAGCTTGAGACTAGTCATGCTGTCTACCTGCTAAACAGGCCTCCTGGGCATCATTGACATCTCCCTTGTGATATCAATGGGACTGTGAGAGAGATGTCAATCATGGTTAGTGTGACTAGATTGAAGCTGCTCCCGCCTCCTGTGACTACTTAGGGTAATTTACATATGACTTTTTATGCTTTCAAACATTTAGAACTTCACTTTGCTACAACAGAAATATTACATAGGTCACCAATGGAAAGGGGATTATTTCATCCTGCACATGGGGGGAATAGTTTGTAGTGGAAAAGTTACCTGACAGGTTCCCTTCAAGGTTTCACTAAATATATTGCCCAGAACATCGCACTGCCTCCATTAACTCGCCTTACTCATATAGTGCATTTTGGTACCACTGTAAGATGGGGAACTAATCCCCATGTTTTGCATTATGTAGGTGGACCTTGTGACTTTTTAGGGCAATCTCTAATAAGTATGCTACTACTTAGGATGGGCACCTTAAATGCTCCAGGCAAGTATTTCTATTGTACCATGTTTGGGACTTATATATTTGTATGCAATTTACAGTATAATATATATGTTATACCATATGGTAATGAAATGGTTGAGTGGACTCTGTGTGTTGTGTATCACATATGTCCATTTAACCCTGCCATACCATACTTGAACAGGTCACAAAATCTACCATTTTTGGAGATGTTGAGATCCTTTTGTTTAGTCATCACAGTTAGGCCCTTGTCAAAAATGGAAAGATCATTAGGGCTAGTTCACACAGGGCAAGAGGGGATGGATTTTGGCATGGAATCCACCTCAAAATCCGCTCCCTCACATTAGAGGTCTATGTAGACCGCTAGCGTTCTTTTTTCTGCAAGCGGAAAAGAAGCAAGCTGCCCTATCTTGATGTGGAGGCCGCAGCGGAAACCGAAGTGGCGTGTCCGCGTCAAGACAATCCCTCCGGATTAAGGCCATTCATTTGGGCCTACTCCAGAGCGGGAAGCCACGACTGTTGGAAGTCACGACAGGTACATTTTGGTCCTGATTCTGACACGCTTCCTACGTCAAAATCAGGACTAAAATACGCAGTCACTATCCCGTGTGAACTAGGCCTTACATTTGCACATCTTTCTGTTGCTAACATCTTGGTCCCATATATCATGTCTCTCACGTGTTGTGAAATAAGGTGAAACATAACAAAAAAAAAATCGCACTCCCCTATCCCTTTGGCATCTGCTATCACTGTCCGTTCAGGCATGTGGCGTGAAACCACCACCTGAAGTCCTGTTCTGCATGTGACAACTGAGGGTAATAATTGACAGGAAAGGAACCAGTGACATATGGATGTCACACAGACTCACACTTACTGTATATCATATAAAAGTTGATTGAACATAAAAGGGCAGATTTACTAAAGTGGTCTAAAAGCAAAACTGTTTTAGTCATCCCTATATGCAGCTTTTACTTTTTTAGGAATACAAAATGAAAGTTGTTGTGGGCAACTAAGACAGTGTTAAGGTCAAAATTATTGACATGGATTTTAAGGATCAAGTTGTAAAGTGCTGTGGAATATGTTGACGCTATATAAATAAAATGTATTCTTCTTCTTTTTCTTCTTCTTCTTCTTATTAACCACTTCCGGACCGCCCATAGACTATATACGTCCAGGAAGTGGTTGCCTTGTTCTGACTGGATGTACCAGTACGTCCAGTCAGAACACAGTAGCTGCACAGAGATCGTGCAGCTACTGAAGCTGGGAGCGGCTTTAACTTCAGTCAGAGCTCCCAGAGAAATGGCAAGGAAGATTTATTACCTCCCCTGCCATCTCGATCGCTGTGTATACAGCGCTCAATGAGCGCTGTAAAAAACATTTCCCTGACTTTGGTTTTCTTGGTGACAATGCCACCAATTGTAATTTTTTTCTAGACGGATTCTAGTTTCAGTAACCATATAGTACCCAGCATTTGGGTTATGGGCCTTACAGGGATATCATGATCCCTACCACTTAGGTAAGAGATATGACTGTATAGATGTAAATGACTTAATCTATATAAATGGAATGCAAAAAGAATCAGCATCTCTATGAAGCTAAGGTCCCACAGCAAAAATGCTCTAGGGAAAAATCTGCGGCGGCAACGTATTGTAATTTTTCCTGCAATGCTTTTCACAGAAAATCCTCTGCGGAACTTCTGCTTCCATTATACCTATAGGGAAACTGCCACCGTTTCAGAAGGTATTATTCACGTTCTGCCATTTCCAAAACCGCATTTTTGCAAACACAGCATTTCCACTACAGATTTTTTCTGCAGTGTGTAGATGGAATTTGATAGAACCCCATCCACTTTGCAGGGACTGTAAAACGATATAACCTTATGAAGGGTCAGACCAGCATTCTGAATGTCTAATGCCAGACAGTTTGGCTTCCATAATTCCTTAGTTGTATGTAAATATCAATAAATATAGGGGTCTTTAAATGTAGCATAACTAAAAGCAACCATGCTTTTTTTGGGTGGTAATGTAAGGGTGCTTTCACACTAAGTATTCGCTGAGCTGATTCTGAACGTAAAACACGTTCAGAATCAGCACGTACAAAGCAGATCCCATTAATTTCGATGGGAGCCGGCATATGAGTGCACCCCATTGAAATGAATGGGCTGCATTTTTCCCTATTGGTTTCAATGTGATACGCGCGTTTCCCTATTGGTTTCAATGGGGAGCGCACGTATGCCGGCTCCCATTGAAATGAATGGGATCTGCTTTGTACGTGCTGATTCTGAATGTGTTTTACTTTCAGAATCAGCTCAGCGTATACATAGTGTGAATGCAGCCTTACATAATATTTTTAAAACCATTGGATATCTTTAAGTTTGTGAACATAAGTCTGTATACACAGCTGTTCAACTAAGCTTGGATCAGAAGTTCAGGACATGTTTTTTTACATTCTAGTAAAATAAAGCCTAGCTATAACTGTGATTATTTTGAGAAATATAAATTTACATTTATTACAGTTGTATAGTAACCATACACAGAGATTGGATTGGCTGACTACTAAATGTGTATCTGAGATTCCCAACTTGCCCCAAATTCAGGAATTACAACAAAATGCCTATGTATATGGCCACGTTACACCAATTGAAATATTTGTGAGATTGTTATCCAACATTATTATGGGATTGCTATGGAAATGGTTTTATGCAAATCAAGCCTTGTCCTCATTTTCTTTTTTTTTAAATGTAGATTGTGAGCCCCATATAGGTATCACAATGTACATTTTTTCCCTATCAGTATGTCTTTTTGTAAAAGGGGAGGAAATCCACGCAAACACTGGAAAAACATACAAACTCTTTGCAGATGTTGTTCTGGCGGGATTCAAATCCAGGACTCCGGCACTGCAAGGCAACAGTGCTAACCACTGAGCCACCGTGTTGCCCGCTTGTCCTTCTTTTTCTCATTAGTTCATATCTGCGACGGTACACCTAGTCACATTGTAGAATATTTATGATAGATTTGTACTTACAGTATAGTTGGAATAGATAAAATCCATCCCTATATCTCTTATTTATAAGATTACACCCAGCAGTGACCATGTGCATTGGTCACCAGTCCACTAACTACATATTAAGAACATTTTGGTAAGTACAGATTATAATGGCTATTTGTGGGGTTGAAACTTAATTACAAACCTAGGTTAAGTGTTGTCATCTTCGGACCAGATTTAGCAACACACTTAGTATCAACTGGACTATTAACAATAATCATGGGTATTTGAAGTTATCAGTGATACTGGGCCCACTGCCCAGCACAGCTGCCAATTTTAAAGTGTGCGTGACCAGCATTGATTCCAAATTATAACTTCAGTATATGAAACTTGAGTTTGTGATTTGCACTTCTAAGTCACCATATATACAGCCACATGTATGATAACAGGCTGTCCATGTACACTGTAAAGCAATAAGAAGTTAGTAGAGTTTATGTGCAGCAGACTTACACTATTCTCACTATCCACTGTACATCTGTACATACTTTCTATTACTTTGGCGAAAAAAAAACAAAAAACGCTGCAAAATCTGCAAAAACAAAAAACACTGCGTTTCCTTTAGGCCTTAGGATTACAAATTCCTTTATATTTGCCTGAAAGGGCAGTATGCAGTGCTATGAGGCTGCTTAAAGGATTTGAGTGGCCCCTTCACATGGCGTAAGCGCGCCGCTCATTTAGACACGTATACACGTGTCCGAGCGCAGCGCTTCAAAACAGAGCCCATTGATTTAAATGGGAAACATGTGTATATCAGCATATACGCGCGCTTCCCTTTGAAATCAATGGGCTCTGTTTTGAAGCGCCGTGCCCAGACACTTGTATATGTGTCTAAATGAGCGGCGCGCTTACGCCGTGTGAAAGGGCCCTAGACATATAGTTTCAGTAAAGGGTGATATTTATGCTACAGCATGTAAAGACATTTCAGGCATTTATAGGATTACAACTTTGTGGCAACAGTTTGAGGAACCTTCAAGTCATTTAATAGTGACTATCACTACTGCAAGGGTTATATACCAGCTCCTTTATAGAGCAATCACAAATGTCCTATCCCTTGAATATCAAACAGGCAATCGTTTAAGCCAGAGACATAATAATTATTCTTCCATTTCCATTTATTATCAGAAAGGTATAAAATTGATAATGAGAATAATAATCATAAATATGAATATGACAGACCTTAGTCCTTTGTTGTCCAGTTTGGCTATTTGAAGGAATCAACGGCCTTCACTCCTCATTGTGGCGGACTCCAGTGTACAATAGCTTTTTCTTATTTCAATCCATATATCCCAGCATATGTTGTAGCTTTGTTGACCTTTGTATGAAGTAGCCCATTCCTAACTTAGGGTGCATTCACAAGGAGGAAAATGGCGCTGAATTTGGTGTGGAATCTATGTCAGATTCAGCGCTGAAAAAAAAGCCTGCCATTGACTTCAATGTGTTCCTTTTTCTGCTAGCGGAAAAAGGAACCCATTGAAGTCAATAGGAGGCTTTTTTTCAGCGCTGAATGTAACAAGGGTTCCACACCAAATTCAGCGCCATTTTCCTCCGTCTGAATGCACCCTTAGGCTAAGACCCCACGTTGCAGAAATGCAGCATTTTTTGTTGCAGATTTTGCTGGATTTTATTGAGCCAAATTCAGGAGTCACCTAAAAGTAATGGAAAATATAAAGGAAGCTCTTGTTTCCCTTCTGTTAAACCTACTCCTGACTTTGGCTCAAAGAAACGCAGTAAAATCTGCAACAAAGAACACTATGTTTCCACAATGTTGGGCCTTAGCCTTAAAAAAGAAAAGCTACAACACGGTTATTTTCTGGGACTAATATAGATTGAAAGAAAAAAGCTATTGAATTCTGGAGTCCTCCACTCAAAGTGATAAATTCCGAGCTACCTGTCTATGTATCTATTATGTTAACTAGATATCCTTAACTAAATAAATATAACAAGATAGCTGTATGTGACCGTAGCCCTAGTTGTCATGTGGAATAATTTATTAAGCTATAAAAAGGTGAGCATGTAACGCCAATGGCAGTTCTTCCACATCTGTCACCTTTTGTCTGATTCTTTGAGCTCTACCTATTTGTATGTAGAAGCTTAATAAGTAAGCAATTCGTTGTTGCCATTTATTGTGATTCAAGCCTCTTTTCTTTATATTGAAAGAAGTGGATAGCGCTGATATTGGTTTTTCTTGAATAATTTAAGCCATGGAAACTAAAGCAAATACAAATGAAAAAGGTCATTTTAGTACATACCATGTAATTGAAATGTAGTTATTGTACTGTAAAAGGTAGTAGAACCTCACCAAAAAAAATAACCACACATAAAGGTTTTCTCAAGTTCTTTTTAATTGATGACCAGATATTTTTTTATTAATAAATAAAAGACCAGTGGGGGCCAACACCTGGTACTCCTGTTTGGAGGGGCCTAGAGTGGCATTTGCTGTTGTGCCTGTTGGTACCATAAGTAAGCAACCATTTCATGACTTACTTCTAACAACTTGGGCTTGATTCATACTAATGCTCCCTCTACATTCGGGGATTCTGTTCCCGAATCTGCTTAAAAATGTGGAGAGGAAAGTCCTGCAAGCAGGACTTTTTTCTTCGCATTTTTCAGGCAGAAACCTAGCAGACCCCGTTATAGTCTATGTGGTCCACGGTTTCCGCAGGTAACTGCTTTTTAAACAGATTGGGGTTCCGTTTTCTAGGTCCCCAAGCAGACCCGTAGAACGGAAAAAATAAGCGCTAGTGTGAACCTAGCATTAGCTGAACTCCCTATAAGCTGATGGCTGGTCAGGTAATGGAGGGGGTGTACATCTCACCCAGACTACTCAGGTGGGTGAGATGAGAAAACTCCAGGAATGTTTGTTCTCAGCAGACAACTTTCGTCTGCTGAGCATTTTGGTAAATGCTCAGTACTGGGCTGGATTTTTAGGAACGACAGGTAGGATTGGTAGTGGGACCTGCCATTCCATTCCCCCTCCAGTCCACACTTTGGGGATGTTCTGGCAGCGACTCAGCTGCAGAGAGTCTCCTCGTCAAGGAGGCTTAAGAAGCCAGCTCAAGCAGCAACACTTTGGCAGAGGTTGGCTGGAGAGCTGACAGAGAGGTCATATTTTTGGAGCTATGTCCTGAATAATTCTACTGGCTTTTTGGATTTCTGTTATTCTAAGTGAGGTAACCTATTCTATGTTTAGTTAGAGCGTAGCCGGGCAGGTATTTAATTTTGTATTGTTTCCTTTTGATGCTGCACTACCTTTTTGAGTGAAAATAAACTCTACCTTTGTTTTGAACTAAAAGAAACTGGACTTCTGTGTCTATGCCACCCCACCTAGCAACCCCAGACCCTGACATCCCATATATTAGATAGGCAGTTTTTCCTAATCTAGGAACAACACTTCCTAGAATGCTAATCACTAGCACACGTTCTGCGCATAATTATTGCCCATCGGGGTATAGCATTTAATCTCCATGTACTTATCATATCCCGTTAGATACATCCGCTGTGGCGGACTAATGAACAAAATAGCACAGCTAAAATCTTAAAATCTGGCAATTACTTCATATGCCTATTCTCTTATTCCTCGAATACCATTCCTCTGTGTCCTTCAGTGATTATCCATTCTGCATAGAATACAATACTTAATCTATGTGGTTTGTCCAACTACTGCCTATATTCATTCTCTAATTTCCAGATGCTTCCCTCTGTCTGTGAGAAAAGCCTTCTAATGTACGTATATCTTCTTCTGCTTGTGTGTTTACAGATGGGATAATATTCACAGAGAGTAAGCAGTTTTCCTCAAGTGCTCATAGATTACTCTTTTTCAGTGTCAGGGATCTTTGTATCTGCATGACGCCTTTTATTTGCCTTATATTAGCAGTTCAGTGTACCTGGATCTCCTACTATGCCCACTTTGCCTTTTCTCAGCTATTTGTTTGCCATTATACAGCTACTCCTGGCAGAATTACATATAAATAAACTAGCATTAGTTATAATGGATAGGAGGAAACATATTCTTTATTGTATCCACCCACAGCCTGAGAGAGAAATGTAAAACACGCTGCTAGAACACCATGCATGAAGACTAAGGGCCCGTGCACTCAGAGTAAATGCGCGCTCATTTTTGCATAATGCACGTGTAAAGAATGCATGTGTAAAAATCACACTCCCATTGACTTCAATGACATTTTTACACATGTAAAAAACACGCCAAAAAACGTGCGAAAGGCATTTTTTGTGCATTTTCTGGAACGTTTTTTACATGTGTTAAAAAATGAGAGTCTGATTTTTACACATGTATTCTTTACATGTGCGTTATGCAAAAATGAGCGCACGTTTAGTCCGTGTGCACAGGCCCTTATAAAGTCATAGACCAGATTGTCCAGCAAGACCCTGCAGGTATATCAACTTTTCATGAAATCTCTGGTACCCTGTAAAACTACCTTGAAAACTTATTTCTTCTCATAATCTGGTAAAGTCTCTTCTAACCTGCAGTGCCAGTGATGCCTCTACTCCACTCTCCAACTCATAATTCTGTTGTTGATATATTTCAACCCCAGATAGGTTGACAGATCTGGTCTATGGATAGATATGCAGCTGGACATTCATTTCAGTGTGTATTGGGTTGCTGTAATATCTATATGCGGTAATGCTTTGTTTCATTACAATGGTTACACCTAGATGTCAATTTATTTATAGACAAGTGACAGAAAAACAACACAACATAGAATTGCAACACAACTTCAGCATGGTTATTCATGGGGAATAAAAGTATTTTCTGAAACAATAGGGATAGCATGTCCTTTGGGGAAATGTAAGTGGGGCGGGGGACCCACAAAAAAAGATTTTTTTTGAGGGAAGCAGAAGCAGGACACAAAATCCACTGTCAGAAAAAAAGAAAAAGAAAAAAGGCACCGAGCCGACCAATGTGTAGTAATTTAGAACAGTGACTCAAGGTAAGCAGAATATTAGGCCGCTCACCTGGCAGGGTTGTATAGGATACAACAACCCTGATGGCATAAACATCGAATAGATTGGTAGGTCTAGGTAGCTGCAGGTCATATGCCAAGTGACGTCAAGGAATAACAATTAAGGACCGTCCTTCAATCAAGGAAAGGAGACCGCGCTCGCCCAAGAACCAACAAAATTTTATTATCACAGCACAACGCGTTTCGAGCTATAATGCTCTTTTTCAAGTGCATAGAATTCACCTTTTAGGTTGAAGGTTCAAGCAGGAACCTTCAACCTAAAAGGTGAATTCTATGCACTTGAAAAAGAGCATTATAGCTCGAAACGCGTTGTGCTGTGATAATAAAATTTTGTTGGTTCTTGGGCGAGCGCGGTCTCCTTTCCTTGATTGAAGGACGGTCCTTAATTGTTACAAAATCCACTGTGGAAACTTTCAGTCCATGCCCCTTTTAACACAAAGCCTCCATATATCACTACTCCCTCAATGTCTTCTGATGCCCCTCTAATGTCCTTCAATTCCCTTTATATTAATAGTCTCCCTAATGACCAAAAAACACCAATTATGCTCATCTACTTCTGATCTTCAATGCATACTACCACAGCCACTTTAGGGCAGTAGCTTATAAGAAGCCAAAATCACTGTTAGGACATGAATGTCCAGTCACAAGAGGCACAATGCAATGATATCAATTCACTACCTGGGCTGAGATGGAGACATCTGCTCCCAGCACCTTGTTGGCTGCAGGTCTAAGGTAGTTTGCAGTGGTAGGGCAGGAAGCCATTGACTTCATGCTCCACCTGTGAACCAGGATAATTTATAACAGGTTG
This sequence comes from Leptodactylus fuscus, assembly GCF_031893055.1. Taxonomy (NCBI): domain Eukaryota; kingdom Metazoa; phylum Chordata; class Amphibia; order Anura; family Leptodactylidae; genus Leptodactylus; species Leptodactylus fuscus. The sequence continues at coordinate 126,264,112 of NC_134269.1, forward strand.
AATACCTAAGCCTGTCACCCATATTAATGTTCCCCTTATATAAGTTATGTCTCCTTGTATTAATATTTTACCCAAATATCTCTCCTTATGTTAATAACAATGTCCTCTTGGATGTTTCCCCATACAGGATAATGCCCTATTGGTGCATGCACAAAGTATATTGTCTCCATCAGTGTCTCACAAAGTGTATTGTCCCCCTTAGTGCCCCCCCCCCAGTTTAATGTCTCCCTCAGTGCCCCCAAACAGACTAATGGCCTCTATCAGTGCCCCTACACAGTACAATAGCCCCCTTACTACCCCCACACAGTATGATACCTTTTCACTGGCCCCACACAGTTTAACTCTCCCTTTACAGCCCCTACACTGTTTAATATCCCCTTCAGTGCCATGCACTGCTTTTCGGCCCCACTTATACTCCTCACTTCCCAGTGCCTTATAGGCTGCAGGCCTAAGGCGGGTTGTGGTTTGAGAGTAGAGACATAGGCTTTCTCCTCTATCTGTGGTTTCAGAGCCAGGGTACTTCTTCTCCCCAGCCATGCAAGTCAGTAGAATGAGGGAGAACCTGCTGCATCAAACCCTTGCTTCTTTAGCTCCTTAAAATTTTGTCATATGGTTCAAGGAGCTATGACAACATGATTTACCTGTTGTGTGTTATTATGGAACATGAAAATGTAATAGTAGCATTTTGCATGTATACCATTTTAATACTAATTCATATGCGAGACAAATAAGTGATCCCTTTGGAATTACCTGTATTTCTATAATGATTACTGATAAAATGTGGGTTGATCATTACAGACAGGATCTAATAACTCATTAGCAGTTGCAATATTCATATCTTTTATTAAGCACAGTGAGTAAACTTCCACAGTACAGGGAGGAAAAATAATCCAACCTCTGTTAATAACTTCTCCAGTGGCCCCAGTATTTCAACTAAAGGTGCTGCTATAGTGTTCAGTACCCAGCCATAGGTGCATTCAGTGCGGGGCCTTACACTTATAAATAAGTGAAACACAAATTATTCACAGGCTACTCCTTTACTGGATCTGCAGTTTGCAGTTTTGTCTGCACTTATAAGTGAAAATACCTTTGGCCACATCATGAAATGTGGCTATGGGTGCATTCACACGGAGTAACGTGCCGCGTGACCTGGCACGTATACGCCGTGTTATTTCGCAAAATCACGTCCGCAAAATAATGCGGCGTATACGATCCAGGCTCCCATTGATCTTGGATGCAGATACAGGAAACATTTGGTGGGGATGATTATTCCTAAAGGTAGATCAACCTGTTATGCAATTCAAGGGTTAACTTACATTTTCTCCTTGCACTGCAATATTTCTCCCTGCAATGTTTGCTTAGTGGGGCAAATTACTATTGTGTCTGGAGTAAAGCGCACCAAAATGTCGTGCACTTTCGTGCATCTAAGTGCATTGTGGTATGTCTAGTTTGAATTAAAATTTTTCTGAACTTCCCGACAAGTTGGGGTGACTTTACTTGAAAATTTAGGTTTTCTTCTAGCTCAAAGTAAGTAATCTAATAGGTGGTTTACTCTTAGACTATACTGTCTATAAATGCTCCTGATTTATCAGTCAACATCAGCCACTATGAATAATCTGTCATGGGCTGTGCAACTGGTAGGAAATGTGTACTAAATAAAAGACATGAACACTAAAACTTTTTGTGTGTTATTAGTTTAGTTATCTTGTGTCTGTCTATACCTGTGATAATAATCAGAACATATTTATTAGCAATCCATGCATGTGGATATACACTCACCGGCCACTTTATTAGGTACACCTGTCCAACTGCTCGTTAACACTTAATTTCTAATCAGCCAATCACATGACGGCAACTCAGTGCATTTAGGCATGTAGACATGGTCAAGACAATCTCCTGCAGTTCAAACCGAGCATCAGTATGGGGAAGAAAGGTGATTTGAGTGCCTTTGAACGTGGCATGGTTGTTGGTGCCAGAAGGGCTGGTCTGAGTATTTCAGAAACTGCTGATCTACTGGGATTTTCACGCACAACCATCTCTAGGGTTTACAGAGAATGGTCCGAAAAAGAAAAAACATCCAGTGAGCGGCAGTTCTGTGGGCGGAAATGCGTTGTTGATGCCAGAGGTCAGAGGAGAATGGCCAGACTGGTTCGAGCTGATAGAAAGGCAACAGTGACTCAAATAGCCACCCGTTACAACCAAGGTAGCCAGAAGAGCATCTCTGAACGCACGGTACGTCGAACTTTGAGGCAGATGGGCTACAGCAGCAGAAGACCACACCGGGTGCCACTCCTTTCAGCTAAGAACAGGAAACTGAGGCTACAATTTGCACAAGCTCATCAAAATTGGACAATTGAAGATTGGAAAAACGTTGCCTGGTCTGATGAGTCTCGATTTCTGCTGCGACATTCGGATGGTAGGGTCAGAATTTGGCGTCAACAACATGAAAGCATGGATCCATCCTGCCTTGTATCAACGGTTCAGGCTGGTGGTGGTGGTGTCATGGTGTGGGGAATATTTTCTTGGCACTCTTTGGGCCCCTTGGTACCAATTGAGCATCGTTGCAACGCCAAAGCCTACCTGAGTATTGTTGCTAACCATGTCCATCCCTTTATGACCACAATGTACCCAACATCTGATGGCTACTTTCAGCAGGATAATGCGCCATGTCATAAAGCTGGAATCATCTCAGACTGGTTTCTTGAACATGACAATGAGTTCACTGTACTCCAATGGCCTCCACAGTCACCAGATCTCAATCCAATAGAGCATCTTTGGGATGTGGTGGAACGGGAGATTCGCATCATGGATGTGCAGCCGACAAATCTGCGGCAACTGTGTGATGCCATCATGTCAATATGGACCAAAATCTCTGAGGAATGCTTCCAGCACCTTGTTGAATCTATGCCACGAAGAATTGAGGAAGTTCTGAAGGCAAAAGGGGGTCCAACCCGTTACTAGCATGGTGTACCTAATAAAGTGGCCAGTGAGTGTAGACCATGCATGGATTGCTAATAAATCATCAGTGAGGGAGTTCATTTCTCTAATCTGTTTATTCCTTGAAATATGAAACACTGGTTTTATGTTTTGCAAGTTGGAAGCACTCATATCATCCGGATCTGCGGTTATTACAAAGAAGATTATTATTGATGAATTGAGGAGTAATACATGAACAAATGTCCACCTAGATGGCTAAAGGATCACTTACACTGGCCAGTCATCAACACATTTTGTGATGTAATGATTGTAATATGGATGTAATGATACAGGGCTTATAGGCTGAGGGGTCCCATTCAGATTCAAGAACATTGTTTCTTTTTGTGGCATAAACATGTTGATGGGTTCTGTTATCTAGTAGCATTATGTGCTATATATGGCAATATTATTATTTCCTTTTATTATCCTTAAAGGGATTGTACAATATATTTTGGTACTGTTGCTGTAGGGTGGAGAAGGAGAAACCTAGAAAAAAAAACATACTCACCTGTCCCTGGTGCTCTGGTGTCCGTTCCGCTGCTTGTTCACCACATGTGACTGCTGAAGCCAATCAGTGGCATCAGTGGTTACAGAAGAGAACCCCGGACATGGTTCAACTTCCCCGGCCTCCTGCCTCAGTACTAAAATATCCTAGACAACTCCTTTAATTATTACTACTTATGCTACAGTTTCAGATCACTACAGAGATGTCCTCCCTTGCCTGATCTACTAGCTAAATAAGTCCAGATATACTGTATGTGTCACAAGATGACTAGTTTTTGATGACAATATCGTTTAACAATATTGTGTCACAAAGTGATATGCTATATATGTCTATATACAGACACCTAGTGGTTGTGTTGCTAAAGTGGTTTTCTGTCTCCATATCCACAGGATAGGTCATCAATTTGTGATCTGTTTGGGTCCGTCACCCAGACCCCATACACAACAGCAGTTCAAGCAGCCTTCAAGTGATAGGAGTGTTGCTGCAATTCCCCCAAAACCACTAATATGCAGTCAATGGGGCTGTATATTGAATTGAATTGGCTTCAAGGAATTAGTTTTAGACTCTGTTCACACTAACCATATTCATGGGTAAATGATGGTTGTTATCTGTGAAAATTTGAGTTAGCTCTATAGCTCTACATTTTGATGGATTATAAACACGGCTCCATTTTCAAAGATCCAACTCTCCCATTGAAAGTCAATGTTAAAAAAACGATTGCCACACTGGTGCTGACCAGTTGTGAGCAATTATTTTTCTATGAGCCCTATGAAATGCCTGAACTGTAATGATAATGAAGTTGTCATTATTTATAAATGTCACTTGTAATGGCCATCACATTTGCAGTATGTCTTATTGCCCTGCACGCCCTTACTATTGCGACATGGATATGTTCATTAGCTAGATCCTTGCCAACAATTTCTCAGTTCACCGATTGGTACAGCCGCGCTCTTACAAAGTTCACACTAGAGAGTCTGTCCAGCTCCTTCTTTTTATGAATGGATTAGACTCATCCATTCTTTGCACCAACGTATTATATTCTTTATGTATAAGTACTCTACAGCGTAGACGTCTAATAGCAACTAGAATAGAAAATGTAGTAACTGTCTTCGTACCTCGAGTTTATACACATCGGGAAGACTAATGAAGATTAAACGCACAGTCATTCTTTTTATAACTGAACAGCAGATCATTCATTTTTAATCAGTTGTAAGTAGAGAAGAATAGATGTTTTTTATTCATTTGTCAAGGGATATTTTGCTAATATACTCACTAAATAAATGATAGTGAACAGCATCAACTTGAGGTTTGTATATAGTTTGATGGCACTAGCCTTTCTACTTAAAGAAAAGCCTGTATTTACAACATATGCCTAAGGGAAAGTTGGCCGTGGGCAATACTGTTAAAAGGCGCAGAAATGTTTATGTTAATTCTCTCTCACCATTTCTTTCTGTCTCTTATCCATTCATTAGCTTAGATGAAGCAAGTGAGACTGTATAAACCCTAAAGATGTACAGCAGCGGTTGGCAGACTACACTTGTAATATAACTGTTAAGTAATGTTTATTAACTCATAAATATATATACACGTACAGTATCTGAAGCCTAATACCGCAGCTAATAACAAGCAGTCTGATGGGACTGAAAACCTACTGCTTCCGTACACTTCCATCATCATCAGTCTTCATATTCAAAGGATGCCCACTATTATATTGTATAGTATGTACATCTGATAGACAGCAGAGGATAGGGTGGGAAAGGAAGAGGAGGCAGGAGCTGCCGGCAATTCATTTGAATTGAAGGGCAGCTCTTGCTATGAATTCTGGGGCATTGCTGGTAAAAATTATTGCTGCCAGCAACACACCAAAAATCATGTTAATGTTAGATGCATATATGTATTTTTTTTACTCTAGTCCATACTAAAACAATGTCATATACATATTAAATTAATCTTCCTACTTAAAATGTATTTTTCTTAAGAAAAGTAGAGAGAGTTCTCCTAGTAATCTATTTAATCATGACATAGTCTACTCATAAAAAAACACTTTTTTTTAACAGTAACCAACCCAGAGATAATCTAGTTGCCATACACAGGTATTGCTTCTCTAATACCGCTTGTCTATAACAATCTATAATACAAATAATGAGGGGATATTTATTAACTATTATCAATTCTCAAACTAGCGTGAGATGTGCTAGAATTATTAAGTGGGGTTTCCAAAGAAATTGATATTAATGATCTATCCTAAGGTTAAGTCATCAATATTAGATTGATGGGGTCCGACACCCCTGACTCCTGCTGTTCAACTGTTCTCACCAGTCAAAAGCAGGTAGCTCCATGTGGTGGCTGTGCTATACGAATGAATGGGAACTGAGCTGCAGTAACACAGCTGCTAGAATAGAATTATCATCTTTCAGCTCTCTTCTTTATATAATAGCCTCTGAGGCCAGCGATGTTGGACCCCCACCTATCTGTTGTTGGTGACCTTCCAGCACATCTCACACTAGAGGCACCCCACACTAGAAGCAGTACACGTATAAATATACTTTAAATAGGAAGATAGTTTATCACTATAATTTACCAGGAAATCCCCTTTAAATCCCCTGGCTACAATGAGCATATCACGTTCTGGAAAAACACAATACAGTTTTAAAGCTCTTCAACTTATCCAGCCAGGGAGCAGCAGAAGTTACCCCTGAATCCTCTTCCAGGAACTTCGGGTGATAGAAGAAAAAATAGAGTAAGAGCAAACCTTGTGCAAGGTCCTGCTGAGGGATTATTTTCCAAAAGTGAAATGCCCTCTGACCTCTGCTGCCTGCCAAGGCTCAATAAGCTTGCATTCCTCCTTTTTCTGCTGGCTCATGTTCTTCAATCGTGGTTGGTGGATGCCTCCCTATTGTGCCTCCTCCCTGTGTGCAGGGGGATTAACCATTCTTCTCCCAATAAACACATGCTCTCTGTAGTTCCTCACCCCCACTTTGACCTGCAGTATATATTACTGTCTTTTTTTTTTTTTTTAGCAGTCTTTAACCTCTTCCTCCCCCTCTAAGCAGTATAAATGGTAATAAAAGTTGACCACAACATCTGAGTGGCTAATGTGAAAAATTAAATAGTAGTTAGAAAAAAATATAAAAAGTATCAAAAGACCTTTTACAAATAATTTTATTATAGAAAAGATAAAAAAAAAAAAGACACATAATTGCTATACAATTGGTTCCTTGAAAAATGTCCCGCACAATACAATTTCTCATACAGTTACTCAGATGAGCCAATAAAACAATTAGGACTGCTGTAACACAGGAGGGAAAACATTTTTATTCTAAAAGCTAAAATTCCGTATTTTAAGGGGTTGAAATGCACTTAAAGGGGTTGTCCTATCTCAAGGATCCTATCTATACTAAAAACCCCTTAAAGGCACCTGTCATGTGGCAAGCAGATTTACTTCATATATAAATTCATAATCTACAATACATAAGGGACATTTTCAGAAGAGTTTTTACAATTTTAGGCTAAGGTCCTTCATAGTGAGCCATAGCCAAAAAACACGGTGATAAAAGCCGTGGTAGAAATGCATTGGGATTTTTCCAACAGTGTCTTTCACAGAAAGTCTGCAAAGTTTTCCTCTGTGAACTTTCTTTTCCTATAAACCAAAAAGGAAAATACCAATGTTTCTGCAGGTATAGTCGACTTGTGATTTTCTGCTTATCTGCTGTAGATTTTTTTCTGCAATGTATGGGATTAGCCAGAATCCCTTTGAATTTGCAGGTATTACAAAACATCAAGGTCAAATTGCGGAGTTTACATGACTTGGAGCCCCGGCCTTAATGAACTGTTAGGGGATTAAGAAGCACTAACCTAATAATAATCTGGCTGCTATGTCGGTGGTCCTGTGAATTGAATCCTAGATTTCAATTATAAATCCCACCAGTTTTCCCTGCCCCAGGCCACCTTGTTGCTCACCGCACTCTGCCCATTCTGTGATGAGAGTGGTGCAAGAACAGCATAGTGGTGCAGCTGTGCTGCAAACAGTGCCAAAGATGCACCATTTCTACACCACTTTTTGGCATAAATGTGATAATGTGGTAAGTTCCCTGTTATTCCTCATGAACACACGTCAACTTATAGATGTAGCAGAGTTTAACTTGACATTGATATCTTGTTGCAAAATAGGTAAGTTAAAGTTTGCTACATCTTTCCACTGAAATGTCACCTTAGGCCCAGCTCACATCTGCATTCGGTATTCCATTTGGGGGGGCCACTTGGGGACCCCCTGAACAGAATACCGAATACATTAAAAAGCGGTTAGCAAAGAAACCATACGGATCCCATAGACTATAATGGGGTCTGTGTGTTTTCCGCTCAGTGTCCACACGAATCATGCAGAGAGAAAAGTGCTGCTTGCTTGATTCGTGCAGACACCATGCGGATAACACAAGGATCCCATTATAGTCTATGAGGTCTCTGTGGTTTCTTTGCTAACCACTTTTTAATGAGTCTGGTAATCCTTTCAGTGGGTCCCCAAGCAGACTCTCAGAACAGAATACTGCATGTAGATGTGAACCAGGCCTAAAACAAGTTATGATTTAAAGAGAATCGTGTGTGTTTTTTTTAACATTTTCCAAGCTATTATTTATACTAAAAAATCCTAATAATTCTGCAATTCTGACTCTGGCTACTAAGCCAAATAATATTCTGAGACTTCCTGCTATTTGTAGGAGATTTCTTTGAGAAGCTACCTCCCTTCTCAGAACACTCATCACAGCTATCATGTATTTATAGACTTCAGACATAGAATCCACCAGTTACAATTGGTGATTTCAGCACTTATTTACTCTTCTCTAAGCATTGGTCAATAGGGTCTGCTCCAGATCATTGTGTCTGTGGCCTACAGTCCACCTCCAAGAGACAGGAAGTCACAAACTATATTAGACTTAGTGGCAAGAGTTGGAATTGCAAGATTTTTATGATTTTTAAAAGCATAGATAACATGTAAAACAACATCACCAAAAAATGTATCTAAAATATGTTCAACGTAAAAATGTGATTTAAACAATAGGTCATATCCTGATGACACTTTTCCTTTAAGGGCTCGTTCACATCTGCGTTCTCCTCTTTATACTGCAGGTTTCCATTTCCTGCATAAAACAGAGCAGGAGACGGAAACCTGCAGGAAAGATGTCCGGCCGTGAGCGGCGGTGAGCGTTTTATGCTCTCCGCCGCGAAACCGGGTTTTATAATCCGGACACAGAGTCGGACATGCAGTACTCTGTGTCCGGATAAAAAAAAAATGGTTTCGCGGCGGAGAGCATAAAACGCTCACCGCCGCTCACGGCTGGACCCGGTCTGTGGTTTCCGTCTTCTGGCATGCAGACGACGGAAACCACAGAACGGAGACCCAGAACGCAGGTGTGAACCTAGCGTAAGTAGGTTAGTTGACATGAATGTCAGTGTGGTGATGACTTTTACATTGAAATAATTTGCCCAATTTAAACTGAGATCCCAGTTTGACAATCCAACCAAAAACAAGCCCTCATAGAGCTACAGTGATGGAAAAAAACAAATTCTGACTCTTGGAATATAGTGATGTAGTAAATAGGGTTGAGCAATTGGGATCGGAAAAGATCAGATTCCACTCGGCGATCGAGTAAATTTCACAATCGCGATCAGAATTCCGATCCCAATCTTTTTAGGCAGGATCAAGGTCAGAGGTTATTTCCCACAATGCTTTGCTACTGGCCAAGCATTGTGGGAAAAGCTAACAATGTTACTAGCTAACATCTCTAGTAGCTAACACTTACTTGCACAGATCGCTGCCGCTCCCCGCTGTTCTTGCTCCTCTTCTCGCCTCTTCTCGCCTCACTGCCCCTGCCACCCAGGTTACTGTAACAGACCTATGACAAAGGCAGGGCTTGTGGATTAGGAGAGTGTGGAGGGTACTGGGAGGGGAGATGTGAGTGACGCCCTGTACCCGCCCAAACTCTCCTAAGCCACAAGCTCCGCCTTCTTCCTAGGTCTGTAACACTAACCTGGGAGGCAGGGGCAGCGAGGTGAGAAGAGGAGCGAGAATAGCAGGAGCGGCAGCGATCTGTGCAGGTAAGTGGACACCAGGGGGGACTAAGTAATCAGAGGATTATTTTTTAATCAATACACTGCGGGAAGTCTAAAAATTAAAGCGTTCAATTTTTAGACTCCATGCTGTGTAGTGAATTGGATCATTTTTAAAATCCGATCTTCAATTACTTAAAAAATCCCATTGACTTGCATTAGGATCAGAATTGGGATCAGGATTGGGTTTGAATGGAAAATGATCGGAAATCAGATTTTAAAACGATCCTGAAATCTCAAGATCGGCTCAACCCTAGTAGTAAACAAAAAAGAGCATTTTTGCTTCAAGGCCAAAATCTCCATGGTACCAAAGGTATAAGGCAGTGTAATGCACATTACTATTATTTATACCTCCAATGAGAGAAGGCTGGGCAATGAGTGAGATTGCAGAATATGTTCTTACAAAATTTACGCTATTCATATCTTTTCTAGAAATATGCAATTTAGCAGTTGTTTCAGCTCGAAAATATAACTGAATTCACAAGAAACTGGAATAACACTGAGTAAAAGTTTGGTCTCATAAGTCTGGTTCATGACTGTGGCAGTAGTTATTATCTCTAGGGTGTTCTGACACTGAATGGATTTGATACATACAAAGTGGTTTTTGCCCTAGGGCGGCTGATGGCCTATTTGAGTGAAGAAAATATAAGACACTATATTGCATTTTATTTTATTGTACATGTCCTCCCTTTAAAATACAACCAATATTAGAAAATATATCTTCATTGTGAGGAAGAGATTTAGGCACATCTATTTCGGTGAATAGATTATGTCTAACATTACGCATGTACTAGATTTACATATACACCATATATCATGAAAATATAGAAAGTGAGAATAAATGCTCTGGTTGCTCATGGCAACCAATCAAATCTCCTTTTGTAACCATCAGATAGAAAATATCATATCAAAATGGACTGCACTCGATAAATATAGACAATAATAAAATACTGGTTTTACTTTCTGTAAGGGGTTCAGGCACAGTATTTTCTACACCAAAAATAATATAGCCTGTAGAAAAGAGTCTAATGCTGAAATGTCATAAACAGACAATTATTTTCTAAAACATCTATAAAGTCATGTCCTAATAGTTAAAGGGTTTGTCCCATCTAAAGTATCCTATCTATACTAGTAGCCTATGTAAATTGAAGACTTTTCCTAAATATATTGCTTTAGAAATGCTGCTTTGTTTGCCTGCTATGTGACCTTATTCCTCCCATTGTTTACACAGTGTTGCTATAACCATGGACTTATAGGAAAAGTGAAGTCAGTCACTACTCTTGCCAGCAGGACAATCAGTTCAGCTAATTGAAGTTTGCTGATAAAGCTGAGTCTGTTATCTCTCTATGTAAACACACAAATAACACAGAGTCTGTTCTCTACAAGCATCTGCATATTATTTGATCTGTATAAGTTGTGGGATTTCTCAGGCCTGTTCAGCAAGAGGGAGGAGGGAGGAGACATACAGGAACTGAGAAGAAGAGACTGCAGGCAGCTTGGCTGAAATACTGAGATGGGAAAACCCCTTTATCCACTTCCGGACCGCCCATAGACAATATACGTCCGGGAAGTGGTTGCCTTGTTCTGACAGGACGTGCCGGTATGTCCAGTCAGAACACAGTAGCTGTACGGAGATCGTGCTGTTACTGAAGCTGGGAGCCGGCTGTAACTTCAGCCGGAGCTCCCAGAGAGATGGCAGGGAACATTTATTACCTCCCCTGCCATCTCGATTGCTGTGTATACAGCGCTCAATGAGTGCTGTATACACAGCTATGGACGCTGCCATAATTCAGCCGCCCTCTGACCCAGCGGACACGTGATCCACCAGGAGCAGAGTCTTACAAGGACTCAGATCAGCTCAGTAAGCTGTATATACAGCGTGCAGGAGGCTGGATTTCTCCTGCAACTAGGGTTAAATGTAGCAGCCCCAGTTATAATAGAAATCAGCCTCCAGTAGAAAAAAAAAGTGATCAGATGTCCCCAAGGGTCTCTTATCACCCTATGGGGACACAATCTGAAAAAAATAAATAAAATAAAAATATAATAAAGTTTTAAAAAATTTAAATAAAATAATAATAAAAAAATTAATAATACGCTAATAAAACGCTGTTATTAAAGGTTATACCCCCACCCCCAACGACACCATACAAAATAAAAATTACTGTAACGGAGAGGAAAAACTATATTATAAAGTTTTTCAGTGACAATTTGTGTTATTAAAAAAAAAATAAAAAATTGAAAACCAGACACAATTTCCCTCCTATTTTATTTATATTTAGCTGGATATAAAAAGTGGTTAATCCATGTTTTTCTAATTACTCATTGAGGTACCAAGTTCAACGCTTATTCTGGTTTGTACATTAATAGAAAAATATGCATGTAACATACATGAAAAAATACTACTACTACTTGCTACAAAATACTGCACTAGCAAGTCACTAAAACATTGTAATTATGGTAATTAAAATGCAGCTGAATCTAAAGCTGTATTCACACTGGCTGGATTTTCTGTTTTTCCCGTCTTGCCTTCACTGAAAATACTAAAGCAAGCTAGGCTGCGATATAAGAAAAAAGAGAGAATGTTTTCAAAGCCTTATTTCCGCCTTGTAGAACAAATCTGTGGGTTTGTTGCCGCCAATCTTTCATATGCAGAATGCTCTCTTCTGCTGCTGAAATGTGGTAAATTTTGCAGTGCCTACATTTGCATCATATTCCACATACATGGTACAAGCTTTTGAAGCAGATTACTTTGTGGCTTTAATACAGATTTCTCCAAATGTATAATGTAGCACATACAAAGCTACCTAGATGAGAAAGGTTGGATTACTCATAGCAACAATGGCATCTGTTGACATTCAATAATGTTGCAGTTTTTTTTTTTTTTAGGATATAGTAGTGTTTTTTCAGTGGGATTGTGGGGACAACACAATTGTATATCTTATCTATACGTTCATAAACATGTAATGAAAGTCATTTTTACATGGTAGTCCTTTGGATTTGCATAGGATCATTATAAAAATACTTGTCAGCAAAGATCTAATTCCCTGATATTACTGTTTATTTGTTTAACATGTAGATTTATCCATCATCTATCTTTATGCCAAACATACATATTCTCTTTTAGTGCTAATTATGTATGTGATGCTTACAATGTATGCAATAATGTTCATTATAATGTGTGGAAAACCAAGAAGAGAGAAAAATAAAATCATGCATTTCCATTCACAATAATGTCTTTAAATATTAAAAAATAGATGTGGGAATTGGTGCATAAAATGGTAAGCGTATCCTTGGAGATTTGCTGCATGTTCTATCTGATGATATATTGTATGTGTGCTGATGTCATTAATTGATGTTTAATAGCAAATGGAATAATGTGAAGTAAATATAGATTTCTTACATGAAATCTAAATATCTACAGGTTGGGTAGAGCTGTAATAAGACTTCCATAGAAATGTATTTTGTCTTTAATTCATCTCTGTCAAATGTTAGATTCATTTGGAAGCAAAAAACAGTTGCTTGTTCCATTGTTGCTTCTAGAAAAGAATATCTCTGTCCATATGGCACCCAATGAAGGGATTCCATATCATGCCATATCATGTGGCATCACCTTTTGTGTAATAGAGTTATGCTACCCTAGAAGCATTGCTTTTAAAGGGGTTGCCCTTGGGCAGGAGACTGGAGAAGGTGAAATATAAAAAAAAAATCATACTCACCTGCCCCTACACGTTGGGGCTTATGATGGCAGAGGTCCTCACCGCATGTGACTGCTGACGCCAATAAGTGGCCTAAGGAAAGGAACCAGTGATGTATGTGAGTGCCGGGGAATATCAGAGCACCAGGGACAGAAAAAGACGATTTGTTTTTTTATTTTTCATCTTCCCTGGCCTCCTTCCCAAGTATTGAAATTCCTGATAACCCTTTTAAGGGAGAATATCTGAGACCCACCTATTGCACTAATACATGTTATTATTAGTTTAGTGTTTTACTGGAATACTAAGTGTTTGGGGTATTTTAGGATAAGCAGACTGTATAAATTGCTATTCATGTCTTACAACCTATTACCTGCTTTTTGTTGGACATTTCCAGCTTATTTTCATGTATAGCACTTGGCTTGGGCTTGCTATACAACTGGAGTTTTATGAGACAGTTTAGTTGTTATGAACTAATGTGGCTTGAAATCTACACATATATGGTTCCCAAGTGATCGGCTCTGCCTGAAAACAAGTTAAAGCAGCTATTCTGTATCTGACTGCACAAATGTGGCCAACTCATTCATTTAATTACTACTACAAATGTCCAAGGTTGAGCAGATAGTTAAAGGGATTCTACCATTAAAAAACACATTTCAAACTAAAAGCAAGTAGGAATAGTCTTTATAAAGGCTATTCATCTCTTCCCTTAACTTGAAGGTCCGCGCTACCGTTTTTTAATTTTTCTTCATCCGTCATTGTGTTCAGAAAGTACAGGGGGTATTCCACCTGTGTTCTGAGCATAGCATTGTTATCCATCCCAGTGCTGCTTTTCTTCTGCTCTTTCGGCCAGTCTCCTCCTCTTCTTACAGGAGACCACCACAAAATGGCCAATGGAATAGCTTTCTACGCATGTCCTCCCGCCATTTTGTGGTGGTCTCATGTAAAAAAACCAAAATGGTCCACGGACATGCACAGTTGGCTGATCTGCCGGCCATTTTGTGGTGGCCTCCTGTAAGAAGAGGAGTGAAAAGGAGGAGAATGGCTGATGAAAGGTGTTTCTGGAATGGATAACAATGTTGTGCTCAGAGCACAGGTGGAATGCCCCCTGTACTTTGAGCACAATGAAGAATGAAGAAAAATTCAAAAATGGTGGAGCGGACTTTCTAGATGAAGGTAAGAGATAAATAGACTTTATAAAGGCTATTCCTACGTGTTTTGAGTTTAAAACAGGTTTTTTATGGTAGAATCCCTTTAAACCTAAGTAATGCAATGAATAAATCCAATCCACACATTTCTAATGAAAGCAACAGACGGTAAAGGCATCCATGTTATTAGGTAGTTAAAGGGGCTCTATCAGCAAAATTATGCTGTATGAGCCCCACATATGCGTGAATAGCCTTTGAAAAGGCTATTCAGGCACCGCTAATCTTATTTTAAACCTCTCCCCCCGTTTTAAAATAAAACCATAAAAACATATTTGTAAATCATACCTATCGTGCACAGTGGGCGGTCCTCCACAGTCTGACATCTTGCTGTCACGCCTTCCTCTTCTTTCTTCTTCCAGCGACGCCCTCCTGTCCTCGCTTTTCCCCACCTTCATCTTCTTTTCTTCCCGAATGAAAAAGTTTGCAAGCGCACTGCGCATGCGCAGTACGCTCGCGTAGTTTTAAGGGGTACTTAGAACTACAACAAAAATGACGCCGCGCATATATGGGGCTCATACAGCATAATTTTGCTCATAGAGCCCCTTTAATAATCACACAACCAAGTATAAAGACTTATGGAGTAGAAAAGTACTTTGATATGTGTTATTACTACCTTTGCATTTGGGTGCCGAGTTTCCTGCCAGTATACACATGAAACAGCTGGATACTTTGTAGACACTAGGATTGCAATACAACGTGAAATTTATTCCAGTGTAATGGCAGCTATTGCACAAGCAGTAAGGCTCTTAATCTCTTTTTATAAACAGCTGCTGTGTTTCCATTGTTAGAATATGTTATATATTTAATCTATAGGAAAGAGAAATAAATGAACTGTAAATGGGGGGAAATTGATTTGTTAATCCTTATATTCAGTTTGGTTTTGTAAAGAAAACAATACAGGAACTAAGTAGGTTTGGAAGTAAGGCTTTAGATATGACTATTCTGTATTTCTTATATATCTACCTCTCTCTTCTTCCCTCTTGATTCCTTGTGAGTTAGAAATAGCCTATTCAGTAGTAAGACAGTTGTGAATTTGGCCACTGTGCAGAAAGTATGCCTTTAGGCTGAGGCCCTACGTTGCGGAAACGCAGATTCTTTTGTTGCAGTTTTTTGAGCCAAAGTCAAGAATGGCTGCAAAAGGAATGGGTACTCTAAAAAAAAGTTCTTATACTTTTCCCTTCTACTCAATCCACTCCTGACTATGGCTCAAAAAACTGCATCAAAATCTGCAACAAAAAAAGCTGCGTTTCTGCACCGTGGGGGCTCAGCCTTAAAGGGGCTTCCAACATTAGGTAAGCAGGGCCACGTTCTTACAGAAACCACACCACAACTGTGCAAGGTTTTTTTTTTCCTTTTCGTATTCAGTTTGTTTTAATCCCAGAAATCCCTTTAAGAAGTAGCCAGTAATGGTCCTTTAATACTGTATTATAGAAACCCCAGTGGGATACTTCTTTTGCCATCTTTGTGCATGAACAAAGCAGGTAGTTGCAAGTGCCATCCTTCCATTTGCACTATGCAGAGAATAGAAAATGTTACAAGCTGTGAGTAGGGGAAAAAGAATAGCAAACACCATTTTTAGACGACCCAAGAAGAGTGATTTGTATAGTTAAAAGGGAAAAAAATTAGCCAATTTGTCCTGTTACTGGGAAGAATTTAGCCAATGATGTGGACACACACGAGTAAATGTCTAATGTCAGTTTGTAACGTTTCTGCGCCACCCTCCTCTTGCATATTGTGGCACAGGAAACGTGTTCAGTTTGATTGTTTGCTTAGGGTCCTTTCACACGGAGGAAAATGGTGAGGAATTTGGTGTGGAATTTCATCGCTGAAAAAAAAGCTTCCCATTGACTTCAATGGGTTCCTTTTTCTGCTAGCAGAAAAAAGAACCCATTGAAGTCAATAGGAGGCTTTTTTTTCAACGCTGAAATTCCACACCAAATTCCTCACCATTTTCCTCCATCTGAATGGACCTTTAGATTTTTTTGTTGCTCTGTGTGAACACTGCTATATTACCTATCCTCTGTAAATGAATTTCCACCATACCCATAACCTGCACATTGTTTCCCTCTGTTGATCAAATAGTTAATCTTAGCCTTGCCTGTGTGATTGACAACCTGTCTACCAGCCAAGTCTGGGGCAGGTCCTGGACTTCCTATTTACAGGTCATCAGTCCACACAGATTTGCTGGCTATTGTGACTCTGTCTTGAGACTTTGTCAATACTAAGCTCCACTTTCTGCTACTATTGTATTATTGACCACTGACCTTTGGCTTCCCTTGTGACTACTCTTTGGATTATGATTTTGTACTGCTTTGTCTCTCTGGCTTTGACCCTTTGCTTGCTGATTCCTCTTCTTTGTTGTTTGTCTTGTCAGCATTCTGTGTCATCATGTATATTTAGGAAGGGTTTTGCCGCCAAGTTTTCCTCTGTCTCCTAGGGGCAAGTAGGCTAGGGACAGGGGACAGGATCAGCTTAGAGCTCACTGTCTCTGTCTTCCCTTCTTCCATTTTTCCAACAACAGTACTAGGGAATTGCACAACTAGCAATTCCCTTACATAGTTATTCCAGCTTACAATACTCTCTTTTCTGCAACCATATCTGTTGTTTCCTCCAAAATATTTACCTGCACAGAATCTGTTTTTTGGACAGTGATATGGCAGTATCATTTGTTTCTAAAAACTTAAGGCATTCCCTCAATGAGTATTGAGCAAGGAGTTTGCATACACCCTGGTCAAGCCCTGAAAATATTGATTTATTTTATTTGTTACACTTCCAAGACGTGCAATAAGCAAACATATTGACGTAATATGTGTCTTTATTTTTTATTAAATATATCTAAAATATTGTAATTTATTTTTTAATTCTTGAATCTGCTTAAGGGAAAGTTATTTTTGGTTATAAAAACATAAGTATTTTTCTTCCCTTAAATGCTGAACATTATGATTTGGACTCGTAGTGATTGTAAACAACTCAGATTTCTCACATCAAATAATGAAGCAAATTATACTTGTTTTTCAGCACAAATCACATTTAATATTGTTTTCATGGTCATTGACCTGAATTAGGCAAGGTATGCAGTACAGGAAATGAGTCATGGCAATCTCAGAGCACAGTTGCATCTGTTATTTCGATGTATTTGTTAAGGTAATGCTAGTTATGTATTTGGCATAGCTGGAGGACAAATGTATATACTGAAGCATATTTTCTTTGTTCTCTTTTCAGGTGGACAGTACCTAATGAATATGACTTGGAGACGACTGCCTCACAATAAATCACTGAGAGACCTCTTGTATGTAATAATTTATCTGCATGATGTTCTGAATATGGAGAATGTACTATATTGAATCAGATGTTTATAGTTTTGGCTGTCTCTAGAAGTTGCTGCTGGTAGACCATCCCTTATTGTCACATACTGGGCACTGATGGTAGCATCTAGTAGATGCAACTTGAAAGGGTCTACGTCTTTGCATAATAAATTACAGCACTGGATTTTGGATTGTGAACATGTTTTCGTCAAGTTTGGCTTTGAAAAGAAAATCCTCAAAGTCTGGCGGCCTTTCCACCATGTTTCTGGTCATAAGGCTGTATTGGATCTTAAGCTTGATACATACAGTTGGAAGTCAAGAATATGCCCACTCTATCCGAGTGGAAGGGGACATTATACTTGGTGGTCTTTTCCCAGTCCATTCAAGAGGAGAACGAGGGGTGCCTTGTGGGGAACTTAAAAAAGAAAAGGGAATTCACAGACTTGAGGCAATGATGTATGCCGTAGACCAGATAAACAAAGACCAGGACCTTCTTCCAAACATTTCCTTAGGGGTACGGATCCTTGACACCTGTTCAAGGGATACTTATGCCTTGGAGCAATCTTTAACCTTTGTGCAAGCTTTAATAGAAAAAGATGCGACTGATGTCAGATGTGCAAATGGAGATTCACCTATTTTTACCAAGCCGGATAGAATATCTGCTGTCATAGGAGCTGCGGCAAGTTCTGTTTCCATTATGGTTGCTAATATATTAAGACTATTTAAGGTAAGGTATTTTGTTCAAATCCATATTTGCAGTTCTTTGTCTATGACTAACGCACTATTTCCTTCATGTAGAATAATTTATGCGGAGCATGCTTCTTTTTATGGTTCACATTGCCAAGCTCTGAAAGCAGCATGTGTTATTGGAGTACTGAAGTAAATGAAATGTTTGTCTGCCAAGAGTCTTTGCATTCTCACTTTCTTGTTTTAATGACCCATTTACCCCTGTTAGTGCTGGAATCATCTTTGTAGCAAGTGAATATAATCTGGTGACGCACAGTAATTTTGTACTTCTAGAAAAGATTTTTGCAATAAGATATGTTTTTGAGTTCCTCTTATAACCTCTTGCAAACAGGGAACACCATTAACAAAATACATGGATCAATAAAGTCAGTAAAGAACATTGTGTATATTGTGTCTAACAGAGGGATATGTAGATTAAATGAGAATCCTTTAGAATGCAGGAATAAATCAGGTCGCACTCGTAAACACTTCATCATTTCTTTTTACACCAGTGATGTCAGAAATGTCATAGAATTTCCAACCTTTCAGATGATCACTGCTAAAGGTTTATTGTATATCTGAAAATATAAATTTTTACTTTGCAGAATTTTGACAAATTAACAATAAATCAAGTTGAAAGTATTGATAATCTTGGTGTTATGAATGTCGTGCAGAAACCAAATGTCACAGTAATCCTGGTCATAGTCTTAGAATTTCTATATTCATGACAGGTGGAGTGATGAAAGTCCCCATATGTTTGAGAAGCTGTGTATATATATATACTGTATATATATATATATATATATACTGTATATATATATATAATGTATATTTACACGTTGTTAGAATTATTGTTCCATTTTATTTAGAAGTAAACTATTTTACTGTACCCCTAACTTTATTAAATGGGTACTGTTTTAATCTACTACATCAACCCCACACTATCTATGGGACTTTATGCGGTCCCCATATTAATATACACATATCCCTAATAATAATAATATGTATAATTGAAGATTTGCCAACTTCTACTTTAGTTCTGCACCCGGTTTGCATGCTGTGTTGCTTCTGCATTTTTCTACTACTACTACTACTAATGATAATAATACTTATAATAATACGTTATTTATATTGCACCAACATATCCCTAAAGTTGTTAATAAAATTACTTGTCATTCACTCACGCTGTCTTCAAACTCACAGGGAAAAATATGAATTGATAACAAACCCATTTCCATCTACAGCACTTGCAACAAAACCCAGACACCCCTCTGGGATTGCAATGAAATGACTTCCATTGGTGGACTGCAAACGTTGTTAGGATGGCAAATCACTAGCCTTTGAGAATCTACTATCAGATAACCAAATCTCATTAAGGGAACACTATCTCCAAATATGACATTTCCTTTCCTCACCTGTGTTTATCCCACATGTCTATTACATAATATCATTTGAGATCAGCTGTTAGACAAAGGACTTATTTTAATGCTATAGTGTTGACTTTGTGACACTATCTATACAGGTACAACTACCTACATGCAGGCTTTACAAGAGGAAACCCTAGTACCTTGCTTAAAGTCATATATTACCAACATATCTTTGATAGGACCAGTTCAGGGGAAATAGATAATCTGTCAGTAGTGAATATCAGAAAGAGTCACATAAAAGTTTAAAAATAAAAGCATCAAAAAATTGTTAAAAATATGTTTCTCATAAAAACTTGGTTTACAAAAATAGGCCATCTTAGGTGACACATCCCCTTTTTCTCTATTGCTTGTGCATTTGCAAATTGAAACCCTGATGTAGAGGCCAACTCTCCAAAGACATTAGCAAAAGAGATCTATACTCTTAAGATAACCTGACAGTTATTATGGTTGTGTGCTGCATCATTAAATCATTTTAGGATCACATTTATTATTCTTATTCTTCTTATTATTAATAATAATAAGAATAAAAAATGCATTTGTATCTTTGGAAGCTGATATGAACAATAGCATGGTTTATTGGAAGATATAGCTTTACAATGTAGATAAATATCAGGTATTCTTTAATAAACCTACAGAATCTGATAAGAAGCAGCTTTCGGTTGTCTCACTTGGTATCACCGATACAGCTTCCCACCCTTAGTTTAAACATGCCATATATAGACGTACAGACAGCCGTCAGTTGTCTGAATCAGCCTGTTATACATATAAATAAACTGTTATCTGCAGTCAGAGTTAGTCATAGTTGGCATCTTCAGGGGGGCCTGGATGACAAATACATAGCTCCTATACTGTTCCTGAGCGCCATCAGAAGAGGCAAGTACCAGGGCTTTATCTGACAGAATGATTAATCGATCCAGCCAAAGGGGCTCTTAGATTTACAGAAGATGTGTCTGCCCTTATGGGGTCCTCTTCTTAGAGAACATCTTATACAGTCATAGAACAAACACAAATATGTACATAGAAATATTGCTGTAATCATTGGTCAGTTGAAAGATATTTAAAGGGGTTGTCAGATAAACACCTGAGCATGTTATAAAATAACAAAAAAAGTCATATCTCACTGGTCCCACTGCTCCATTTATGACATATCTTGGGTCCCTCCCTGGTTTCTGTATTGCACAGAGGATGATGTTATGCCATGGAGCTGTGATTGCTGCCCCCAATTACTGATCATAGTAGTGTCTCCCTACATTGACTGCGTTGGTAGAGACCAGCAGGGGGATGCGGAAAGCTTCAGTGGCAGGGGATTGTGTAGTATGACTACTTATGATATTTATTAGAATGCATACAATATTTTTCTATTATTCCTGTACAGAGAATCCCTTTAAAGAACAGCTGCCCCCCATTTTGTGCTTTAAGAATTTGCCAGTCTGTGAATAAGTCTATAGATTGGATCTTATACAATTGTATAATGATTAGATTTTCTGCTGCATTCCTTTTCCCAGCAGTAAATGTGAGGTCATGTGGCAGGTGAGTCCACAGTCAGTGTGTCAAGCTGCTCAGTGATGTAATAATAATGCCGGAGGTCTGGACAAGGATAAGGCCCTTATCAGCTATTTTGATTATGAAACATGAAATTGCGAAATTATTCTCATTTGGAAAAAAACATATTTAATTTATCATTCTAAAGTGATTGCTCAACACCAATAGGAAAACATTACATTTATGACACATGCCCTATATGTATATAACCAAGATGTTAGTGAATAGTCAAACACACATGTATTAGAATTCTGTTTGTCCCAGGAATCATGTGACATGCAGTCAACCTGTACTTCAAAACTGTCTGTAGGATATTTAAGGGAGCCCTCCTAAGACTGCAGTCTTTACTGGCAGAAACTACTTTAGGCTAGGACCTCATCGCAGCATTTTATAGTCCCTGCAAAGTGGAATAGATTCCAGCGAATTTCATCCATACTGTTAGGAAATTGATGGAACAGCAATTCCCAGTAGCTGCTGGAAACCCTGGGAAAGGGGCACAAAAGACAGTGAGCCCTAAGCTGAAGCCCCCCACTGTCCCTTCCTGCTTGCCTGGTCCTATCCTACGTAATAGGCGGCAACTTGGAGACGGGCCCTTTCTATATATGTGAAACACAAAACGCATACAAGACAAAGAACAACAAAGGGAGGTCAGCTAGCCAAGGGTCAGGTAACAGTTGAGCAAAACAGTGTCAAAATTGATATCCAAAAGAGTAATCAATAGGGAAAGCCAGAGGTCAAGAATCAGAATACAAGAAAAAACAGCAAGAGAAAAGCCAGCACGCTCAAGGCAATAGCAAGCACCAATGTAAATGTGAGCCAAGAAAAAATAGGGTGGATGAACCCGCCCTGAACCTGATAGGAAGGCAGGTTGTCAATCACAGGGCAAGACTAAGCTTAACTATTAGAGGAGCAGAGGAAAATGAAGGTGAAGGCAGACGAGTGTGGTGGAAAATCAATTACAGAAATAGAGCCATGTTTATACTGTGCAACCAAAAACTTTAAGCAAGGAATGAAACTGCAAATGCCTCCTGTACTGCAGCATGCAAGCTGAGGGTGGCGCAGTGACCAGAACAGGCAGAGATGTTACAGATACATTGCAGAAAAATACAATGGTTTCCAAAACCGTCACGCTGGCGGTTTCCCTATAGGTATAATGAAAGCAGTAAATTCTGTGAAAAGTGACGTGGGCCTTAGCCTTGAGTACTAACTATACTTTTTTAAAAATTTTGGAACAAAAATCTGATTATACTATCAAAGAGATCAGACAGCTGAAACAAGATTTTCAATTATAAAAGGATCAAAAAGAGTTATAAAGGTGTAAGAAATATGTCAAGATTTGTCATATGTATTAATATGAATTCAGGAGAAGAACCTTAGCATTCTAAGCAATAAAGCCATTCAGCATCTCCCCCGAACATAAAGGTTAATAGGTTCTGATTACAGATGAGCGAACACCATTTGATCAAATAGGTATTCGATCGAATATCAGGCCATTCGAGGTATTCGTTCTCAATCGAATACCACGCGGCATATGCAGTAAAAATTCATATCCTCTTCCACCTTCCCTGGCATTTTTTTGCACCAATAACTGTGCAGGGGAGGTGGGACAGGAACTACGACAATGGAGGCAGTGAAAAAAATTGAAAAAACCTATTGGCTGCTGAAAACATGTGACCTCCCATTTATAAGAATGGCCACCGCCATATTCGCCATTTTTGCGGCCAGAGATAGGGAGAGAAACATATCTGCTGAGGGCTAGATAGGGTTTAGCTTCAGATAGGCAGGGAAAAACCGAAGAACAACAACAGCTCTTCTCAGAGCTATACACTGTAGGGACAGGAGTCCAGCTTTCCACGGACGGTGGAAAACAGGGATACAGAACAGTTACTTGTTGCTATATACGTGCAAACCAGCTTTTGTTAGGGTTGTCCCCACACAAAATAGCAGGAATCCACAGCAGTTACTTCTTGCTACATACGTGCAAACCAGCTTTTATTAGTGGTGTCCCCCAAAAATTGGAGGAATCCACAGCAGTTACTACTTGCTATATACGTGACAAACAGCTTTTATTAGGGGTGTCCCCCAAAAAAGAGCAGGAATCCACAGCAGTTGCTTCTTGCTATATACGTGACAAACAGCTTTTATTAGGGGTGTCCCCCCCAAAATAGCAGGAATCCACAGTAGTTACTTCTTGCTATATACATGCAAACCAGCTTTTCAGGCAGTGTGTAACCCCAAAACAGGGACACAGAGCAATTAGGTCCGGCTATGTACGCTCAATCCAGATATCCAGGGTGTGTACCCCCAAAACCTAGGTGGGAGACACCGAAATTCAATCCGGCTATGCACGCTCAATCCAGATATCCAGGGTGTGAACCCTCAAAACCTAGGTGGGAGACACCGAAATTCAGTCAGGCTATGTATGCTCAATACAGTTTTTCATGGTGTGCACCCCCAAAACCTAGGTGGGAGAGACAGAAATTCAGTCAGGCTATGTATGCTCAATACAGTTTTTCATGGTGTGTACCCCCAAAACCTAGGTGGGAGAGACAGAAATTCAGTCAGGCTATGTATGCTAAATCCAATTTTTAAGGGTCTACCCCCTGAAGCTAAGTGGGAGACAGACATTCTTTCAGTCAGGCCATGTATGGTCAATCCAATTTTTAAGGGTCTACCCCCCAAAAGCTAAGTGTGATACACAGCAATTCAGTCACGCTATATCAGCTTAATCCAATTTTTTGTTCAATCGAGTATTGTTTGCTCTCCATGATGTGAACTATGCCTTTGTCTCTTGAAAAGCAACCCAACATGAAGTCAGCCATGTGTGCCAGTGTGTTACTTGGCATGACTTCGCTGCCCCCAACTGTCACTCTCTATTTCCTCCATTTTACACTCCCCTTCACACCATCCGTGCTGAAGCAATGGGATGCACTGAACTTCACCCTTAAGCCTCGTGTGGGACAGTGACATGAAATGCCACTTCATCCCCCTCATCTTCCTCTAGCCAATGTTGAAAATATGACTGGAGTGTGCTCTGAATGTTTTCAGCCTAGCAGAGGCTACTTCTCACTTACAAAAATGGCCGCACTTTGACCAGTATATCAGGCACAATGGTGTAGGTTTCAAAGAACCTTTGCACCAACAATTTGAAAACATGGGCCATGTGTGGACCGTGTTTGAGTCTGGCAAGCTCCAGATCTGCTACCAGGTTCCGGCCATTATCACATAAGCAAACATGCCTGGGCCCAGGCGCAGCAGGGAAAACCATATTGCCATATCATCCTGGATGGCATCCTTCACCTCGGAGGCAGTCTGTCCCCAAGCTGATGAGCTTCAGCACATCCTGCTGACATCTCCCCACGCCAGTGGTACAGCGTTTCCAGTCGTAGTTGGGGTCGAGATTGCAGTGCAGGAGTAGGCTTTTAGAGAAACCCTGCCATGAATTTTGGGCTGGGAGAGGAGATAGACCACCCCAGTTTGCACCTCGGGCCCAGACTCCACTACATTCACCCGGCCTGTGATTAAAGATAAGCAGCAACCCTGACTGCAGGGGCTTGTCGATGCGTCGGTGGTCAAGTGGACCTTGCAGCAAAGCATGGAACTCTGGGCCCGACTGATGTTATGGGACATGTGCAGGCACAAGGCGGGGACAGCACACCAAGAGAAGTAGTAACGGCTAGGGCCAGCATAGGGAGGTGCCCCAGCTGCCATCTGGTGACGGAAGGCCTGGGTATTCAGAAGCATAAATGCCAACATCTCCAGGGCCAGCAGTTTTTAGATGAGGCTGTTAAAGGCTTGGGCATGTGGGTGGCTTGCGCTTTACTTCTGCCTGCAATGAAACGCCTGGGAGATGAGAAGTGGCTGGGAAGAGGCGTATGATGGTGCAGGCCAAAAGGGCGGATGAGGGTGAACTCCTCAATGTGTCAGAGACAGATGTGTATGTGTCCAGGCTGGTGTAAACAGTGGAAGAGGCAGTGTCGGCAATGCCGGGCGACGATTATCCTGCGTTTGCTCTCTCGCACTGAGCCCAGGGCTTGCCTTCCAAATAACAGTGCACGTAAAAGGTGGTAAGGTTGCTCTTTTCAGAGCCCCTACTCAGTTTAGACTTGCAAAGTGTGCAAACCGCACTAAATTTGTCATGTAACTGGTGACACTAGGCACCTCAGTGGCGGTAGTTTGGCCAGGGGGTGCCGCTAGCCTCCTGTGTGACAATGAAATCATCTGCCATTTCATCATCCTCCTCCTCCATCAATATACACTGTGAAGCGGACAGGAGTGTACACTGACTATCCTGCTAGAATGGTTCTGCTCCTATGCCCGACTACTCAGCGTACAATGTATTATCTCTGATGGTGATGAGGGATTCTTGCATCACACACAGGAGCGGGATTGTTAAAATCATTACTGCATCGTCAAAGCTGACCCTCTTGGTGGACTCCTCAAAGACACGGAGAGAGCTCGCATAAGTCTGGCAACATGGGCAAGTTTTGCATGAGTGGCTAGTACATGGAAAATCTTTGTCCTTGCTGCCTCTGGACATGCCTCTGCCTCTAGCCCCCTTTTTTCCTGCTTAGCTTGCCTCCACATCTACACTGCTTTCCCCGCTATACATCACCCCTGTCCATTTAGGGTCGGTGGCCTTGTCGTCCACCAACTCCTCTTTCAATTGCTCACTCTCCTCTTACTGCAAACCGCACATGACAACAGCATGCCCTGATGGCAACTGTGTCTCATCATCATCACTGAGGACGGAAAATGCTGGTTGCAGGTCCACAACCACAAAATCACCAGGTGATGGCGGATGCTCCAGTGTTTGGGCATCAGTACACACAGGGAGTTCCTGACAGTCTGTCAGGTACGTCCTTCTTCAAAGCAGCACCTATCGCACTGTACAGTGTGAGCAGGGAGGAACGCCCCCTCCCTCTGCTCACAGTGCTCGTCCATAGACGAGTATTATCAGGAGGGTAGGGGGCGTTTCTCCCTGCTCACACTGTACAGCGCGATAGGCATGGCTGTGGAGAAGGACATTCTTGACAGACTGTCAGGAACGCCCTTCTGACTGTAAAGAGCTATTGTATCGGGACCGAAAGCTCTTTACCCGGGACACAGATCGGGAAAGCCAATTGAATTCAGTGCACTGTCGACTTTCCAGCAGTATATAGAACTGCTTGTGCCCCAAACCATGAAAGGTCCTCTTTAAGGTCAGACTAAGAGGTTACAATATGCAATCATGTAGTTCAGTGTAGACCCTAAAGATCATCCTCACCTATTGAAGAAGAATGGAACTTTACGATTAACCTAGAAAATATGGGATTCCATTTTGATGAATACAAGATAGGTTTGTTGATCTTCCATAATTTTTGAGTGTCGCATACCTTCATTCAGTCAATTTATATTACAAATTGCAATGAAATTATCAATATGACTTTTTCATTTTCTAATTTATGTTATGTCAAATTCTGCAATTTCATATAGCCCCTAGATAATATGTATCATCTGAAATCTAATGATTTTATAATGCTGACGTTATATGCAGGAAACATGAGGATGCGGCATCTCTCACTGAAAGGCAATTGATATATTTTGGCTCCTGTCAGACAGTCTAGTTACTGTGGATATACTACAGGGTCGCTATCTCATTACTTTTGGAAACCTGCAATGTCCTTAGAGGCATTTTTTTGCCAGTCTGTCTGGCTTTGCTTTTTGTTACAGAGGTCCTGCCTCATAATCTGTTGGAGTGTAAGGAAAACAGCTATAGACAGAAGATTTCAGATAATCTTTCAAACCAGCAGGAAAAATGCTCCTTGAAAAACTCTATACCACCCAAAAGTTTTTCAGCAGCTATTTAGTTACTTATACTTTTGTTAATTTATGGGTGCTTTTAGGTATTAGTAATGGATACAACACATCCTCTTTAATGGCTGAAACCTTCATTTTCCTTTGCGCCACATAAACGTTCCAAGGATACCTTTCTCACATGCTAGAAACCATTCTAGACATAATACATTTCATATATTGAACTTAATATTTACATAGGTAACGTTGTTAAGGGTATGTTCACATGTGAAGTTTACACTTTAGATTTTTAGCATTTCCAGTAGCAGCAGGGTGATGAGATATCCATGCGGAAATTGACCTACATTGCGAATTTTAAATACACGGGATGCCAATTTATATTGTAGTTTCCACCATGGATTTAACTCTTCTGTTTGCAAAGGATGAAATTGACAGCAAACCTGCAACAAAATTCACATGCAAATATCCAGATTTTGCAATGAAATTTGCAGCAAATTCCATGGCTGTTTTCCAGTCCATATGTTCGAAGTGGATGTAATGTAAATTCTTTCCGCTACAGGAAACAAGGTTATTTAACCCCTGTTCCCAGTTTGGAGAAATGAATCTACAAGCAGCCACAGAAAGTCTGTAGAGGTTTCCTCTGTGGACCTTCTGTTTCTATTATACCTATAGGAAAACCACCGTCGATTCCATAAGTATAATTGTCATAATACAATTTCAAAACTGCAACGGTTTTGGAAATTGCAGCATGACTGCTGCACGTATTTTTCAGCATAGTGAGGATGGGATTTACTAGAATCTCATCCACTTTGCTGTGACTGTAAAATGCTGAGGGCAAACCACAGCGTTTACGCCACGTGGGGCCATGGCCTAAACCACTTATATGTAGGAAGCATTAAATAGTCAACATTCCTTTATGGTGTCAAAGTGCAGTCTTGTTACTGATAAAATCTAAATTTAATCCATAGGCAAATGAGTTGTATGGTGCACCATGGGCATGCATCAAAAAAGGTATGTTCACTATGCCACCAACAGCCCCTACAGCTCCATATAAGTGGTTTACAAGTGATTTTTCTGGTGGTCAACGCCACTTAATAGTTAATAAATAATTATGGTGGGAATTCCTCTTATACTCCCAGTATACAAATAAATTATGCTATAGTTTGTTGTGGGCGTTGGAAGTACAGAAAATAAATTTGAGAAAAAAAAAAAAAAAGAAAATTGCATTTCTAGAATATGTGATAATAACAAGCTGCAAGAAGACAGTAAGTAGTTGGCTTGAAATTCTTTGTGTGATATCTTTGAGGAAAAATACATCATTTCACAAAGAAGTGCTAAGGATAAAAAAAAAACTGAAAAACACAGTTTATCAAGCAACACCTTTAAAAATAAGCATTCCAATGGGATTTTCTTCTTGTAATAGTATTTCCGACTGCTGGTAAATAGGTAAAGCAGCTGTGAATGTGTATAGTATTTTTTATATGTGTATCAGAAAGAAGTAAAGGTTTGGCTCTGTTAATATTTGCCATTCATATTGATGTGATAGAGATACCATCACAAGTTAGTTTAATACATTGTAAGCAAGTTTGTGTTTTTAATAAGTAATTTTTTTTAACATTATGGTTCTGTGCAGGTTGCTGTCCTGAAAGTTTAGACAAGCTTTTCCAAAGCTCACTGAACTGGGTCGTGTGCATAGGAGCCACTGCATGATTCAGTGAGTTCCCGAATGGCCCGATCGCTACAGTAATGAACTGACATAACACTATCAGTTCATTACTATAGCATATGGAACATTCAGGAGCTCAATGTATCATAACTCATTATGATGTAGTGATCCTTATGCACAAGGCTGAGTTCAGTCCAGGTAATACGGCCTAAACACGTTCCCCATGGATAGGACTTTGTAGTATGCAAGAGCCCTACGGCTATATTCATACAATTGTGGATAGTAGTGGCCGTGAAAAATAGACTTCAGTCTATTGAGTGATCCGTGAATACAGGCAAAAAAAGACCTGTTCTAGCTTTTCATACACACAAAAAAAATGAAAAAAATATTGCAAAATACAGTGTATTAAAAAATATATATATATTTTTACAAGGGGCTGAAACTCGATTGAGTGAATCTAGGGATATTCTATCTTTGTCCATTTTGGCGGACATAAAGATAGCCATAGGAATAGACCCATAGACGTTCACACCGCCATTATTCTTTGTTATGTGAATAAGCCATTTCAACAAGCTTCAGTGAACTGACACTGCCATTTTTCATATATTGTCTCCTTTTTTGTCCCCCACGCTGTATGTTGTCCCTTTGTTTAGCCCACACACTGTATATTGGCCTTTTTTTGGCCATTCCATTGTATATTGCCCCTGGAGGACAAAGGAGAAGCGTAATGCAACCCACTATGGGGCTCCCCTGATTCCTGGAGCAACAAACAATTGTGAGGGTTGTGTTATGGCCAAAGCCACACCTGGTTTTAATAACATTGACATTGACCCAGATTTGCTATTGTGGTTATGACTAGACACTGGTGAAAAATAGGTACATTTTACCACAACCTGGTGCATCTAGTTTCTGCTAAATTCTAACTTGACATGTGAGCATGGCTTCTTAGGGGGCATTCACACTACCGTCGGTGTCCAACAGCTAGTGTCCGCTGCTAATGTCCATTCAAAATCTTGCGCGGACATTAGCATCAGACACTAGCTGTGTCCGTGACATTTTGCATTGATTTAAATGGACATCGGGTGCGTTTTTTTACAGTCCGTGCCTGTCCTTAACTGTCCGTTCCCAAAGATGTCCGACTTTTCAAGCGGACAGAAAAACCCGACATGTAGGTTTTTGCTGTCTGTTTGAAAAGTCAGACATCTTTGGGAATGGACAGTTAAGGACAGGCACAGACTGTAAAAAAACGCACCTGATGTCCATTTAAATCAATGCAAAATGTCACGGACACAGCTAGTGTCCGCTGCTAATGTCTGCACAAGATTTTTCACGGACATTAGCAGCAGACACTGGCTGTCGGACACCGACGGTAATGTTAACGCTCTCTTAGAAAACGGGACCTGGCTTAAGTGTACCAGTTCGTGAGAAATGCACTCCGATTTTGTTGGAAACTTTTGGCTCAGAGTAGGGTTACTACAACATGGTATGAACTTAGATTAGACAGTCTATAGATACATCAGATTTATCATCTAGCACCAGCAATTGTGTTATATCTGGTGCATTTTTAGACTTGCCATTTTTACACTATTTAACTACTAGTAATTCTGGGCCATAGTTTTGTTTTTCACTAATCTTCACGGTCTCCTTTTCATTGTTTACACCGCATGAGATCTGTATAATGGTGGCTGTGCAGGGAATTTCAGCCTTTTGTAATTCAAGTGAAACTACTTTTGTAGATGACAATGAAGAATACGAGCTTGAACAAGTGCCATGGCCCCTTCAAATAGCTTACTGATGTGTGTTTTGAGAATTTTACCCCATCAGTGTGATATAGATGACCTATCCCA
Organism: Leptodactylus fuscus; assembly: GCF_031893055.1. Classification (NCBI taxonomy): domain Eukaryota; kingdom Metazoa; phylum Chordata; class Amphibia; order Anura; family Leptodactylidae; genus Leptodactylus; species Leptodactylus fuscus. The sequence continues at coordinate 126,294,907 of NC_134269.1, forward strand.
AGGATAAAACACAGACATATGAAAAATTGCATTTATTGCATTTATGAAAAAGATTTTTTCAGACATGTTCAGTCAATATGTCTACAATGCTCTCCAAGTCCATGTCATTTGCAATACTGTAACATCCTAGCCCGTCCGAGCTTTGACGCCATCCCCCGGCCGCATGGAGACTTGTCCGGCTGTGATTTCTTCTTTTGTGTTCTTCTTGTATTGTCTGAACACTGTACTATGCCCTCACCTTGATAATTGATTTTCCACAACACCCATATCCTTCACCTTGGTTTCCCTCTGCTCTTCTAATAGTTAGTGTTAGCCTTGCCTGTGTGATTGGCAGCCTATCTTCCTATCAAGTATGGTGAAGGTTCTTACTTCCTATTTATTCTTGGCCCACATCCACATTGGTGCTTGCTATTGCCTTGTGCTTGCTGGCTATTTACTCTTGCAGATTTGTTACCTGTATTCTTATTTTTGACCTCTGGCTTTTTCCTTTAACTATTCTCTTGGATTACAATTTTGTACTGTGTTGCTCAACTATTACCAAACCCTTGGCTAGCTGATAGAGATGAGCGAGTAGTGTTCGATCGAGTAGGTGTTCGATCAAATACTACGGTATTCAAAATACTCGTACTCGATCGAACACTACTAGCTGTTCGAAGTTTAAGGTTCGATGCAGAACCAGGATTGATTGGCAGAATGCTATACATTCTGCCAATCAACGCTGGTTCTTCTCTTACCTTTAGGAGTCTTCTCCGCGCAGCGTCCCCGCGGCGTCTTCCAGCTGGAATTCACTCTGCCTAGGCATCCGGCCTAGGCAGAGCTGACTGCGCATGCGCGGGCATGCCCCCGCATGCGCAGTTGGCTCTGCCTAGGCCCCGATGCCTAGGCAGAGTGAATTCCGGCCGGAAGAAGACGCGGGGACGCTGCGCCGGGAGAAGACTTAAAGGAGAATCCAGCCTGACCATCACTCGTGGACTTGGTAATTTTATCGAATTTTGCATACCCCTGAAATGAGCATTTCCCCCCATAGACTATAATGGGGTTCAAAATCCATTCGAAAAGTCGAACAGTGTGTGGCTGTTCGAATCGGATTTCGAACCTCGGACATTTTAGTGTTCGCTCATCTCTACTTGCTGACCCTTGTGTGCGCTCTGTGTCACACATATACCTAGGAAGGGCTTGTTGACCAGTTTTCACCTGTCGCTTAAGGCAGAATAGGAAAGCAGGAAGAAATGGTGGTGGGGGTTTAGTTTAGGGCTCCCTGTCTTGTTGTGCCCCTCTCCCCAGGGTTCACCAGCAGATACTGGGGAATTACTACTCTAGTACAAACTAAAATAGTGCGTGCATCCTTTTTTTTGTATGTGGACCACTAGTCTGTATAAAAATATGATTGCTTGCATGTTATGGGCACAAGTGCTGTCTATGTGCAGTCTGTTGTACAGACACAGTTCATTGTGAACTGGTCTTCATTTTTTTATGATGGACTTTATTCATTGTTTGAAAAAAAAATGGATGTGTGAGTATTCTCATGGACTTTCATTGTTATGAAAATGGTTGTGTGCATGAGGCCTTAAAGTAAATCTATCAGGCTAAGGTGTCCCTGCCATGGTGAGAAGATCACATAATAGACAAAGCTTTGAGTCCGTGACACATTTTTTGGCTCAGTCATGCACCAGTTTTGCACTAGAAAATTCCTCCCCTATGTGTTATATGTGGTGCATCTTGAGATTAGGCACTCTCCTCTTCTTAATCCAACGCTTAGTTAATGTACTCTAGACCATTACTTTTCGCCCACGTCAGTAAAGACAACCGGCGCATTTTACGACTCGATCAAACTATACTGCCTTGTCTAGACATTTTTAGAAAGTTTCTCTTCAGTTTGTCAGAATCTGAAAGTTTACTGGTTTACACAATGCAACTCTAGTAGTTTTATAGCTTATGAGGTCATGACAGATTGAGGTACAGCTGTGATTCGTGGAATGGAAAGAAAAAGCTGGGATCATGAGAATGATTCTCGTAGGGAGTAATTTCCCTCAGTTATCAGGAATTTGTTGCAGGGCTGTGTATTAGGTTAACATTGCTCTGTTGAAACCTTAGCAGCTTTTCATCTCCTCCATTCTGAGCACGAGTATCAGATACTGTACTGCACAAGATTTGTGAGACTTATACCATGGCTTGAGGGGCTATCTTGGGATTATAGTGTGTTGCAAAAAACCAAGAACGAAAGAAAAAGCCTACAACTTCCAATAAGCCCTAGAGAAATTACTTAGCTTGTTCAGGCATGCCAAGGTGCACAAAAAAGAAATGAGATTAAAATGCTCCAGCTGGTTGGCTGTCTTTTTTCTCTGTCGTCTTATCTTAAATCTTCCTTTTCCCAATAACATAACTTGGAACATAATTATTTTTAATTGTTTATTCTTTATGTAATGATATGCTGTACATAATAGATCACGGTCAGATCAGATTTCAGTAGCCACATGCTTTGTCTACTTCTTTTTTCATATATATTCATATATATTAGCCACCGTATTGATTAAGATTTAATTGGGAAACTAAACTATAAACCTGAGATGAAAGTAACAGAGATGAGAATGAGGCTATGATTTGTCTCAAATACCAGCAATTTGTCTTCTGAAACCATGACAGCCAATGCCTGATTTCCATTATGCAATGCAACGGCATAGAACGTTCCACTGCAGTCTTGATCAATATGGGGTCACATGGTGTCTCCTGTGGGAAAATCTCCTATTTACCCATGTAATTGATGTTGTACAGTTTCCTGCAAAAGAAGGAGACATCTCCTTTAGATCTAATTATGGACTGCAGCTAAGTAGATTTTTTTTTGCTCAGAGAAAAACTCTATATTTGAAGAAATATATATATATATATATATATATATATATATATATATATATATATATATATTTAAATATATATTTAAATTAGGGTTTGATAAAAAAAAGGTTACAGATAAACCTGCACATTCATCCGATGCATAAAAACCTCATTAGAATTTTCTACAGCCATATGCGCCTGTGTTCTCATGTTAATTAGTGAATGTACACATCATAAATTAGATACAAAAGAGACAGCTCTAATTGTAGTGATAGGAGTAACATTGAGCGTAATCTTATGGAATTGTTTCTCTAGTTAATGAATTAGACTAAGTTCATATCTGCTTCTTTTACTGTATGTCCTGTGACGGCTCAGAACAACGGGTTAAAAAACTGATTATGGCCTGGGGTCCCACGTGGCATTTTTTTCCCTGGCGTTTTCCAGTCTCTGCAAAGGGGATGGGATTCTGGTGGAAAGTGGAGACAGAAGAAAGCTTCCATATTGTTTTATATATTACAGTGAAAGATGAAGTACTCAGACAGAATGTGCTCCCTCGGCATCCTTCTTTATTGTTGTTTTTTCAGTCCATTGTTCTGATCCTATGACAAATAATTACAACGTTTAAAAGAAGCAGAAGTGAATGTAACATTGTTAAATCCCATCCACTTTGCAGGACTGCAAACCGTGGTGTTTATGCCACGTGGGAACCAGGCCGTAAGGCTAGATTCCCTACAACTACATCTGGTTGGCACATTTGGAAAGTGATATCTAATGTGTGATGTAAAAAACTCCAATAAAGTTGTCACATTTAAAATTGACAGAAATTCTCACAATAAAAGAGGATAAATCAAGAAATATAAGTGCAGGGATCAGAGAATTTTTTTTTTTTTTTATCAAATCTGATAAGTGGACTAGAACCCCCAGCCATGTTGGGAAAAAGGTCCCAGCCACAAAACCCTAGTACATAGCTTGATTATTAGTCCACTTAGCCACCACCACTCATAGTGGTTTTTCATGGCGTGGCAGTAGTAGAGCAACTCAAACAGCCTTATTAGTATGGGGAACTATCCAGAAAGTGTTACCCAAAACTAAAGATGTATACTCCAAAGTTTAAGTTAATTGATCCAGAGAACTATATGAAAATTCTCTGAAAGGGAAATATTATAGATAAAGATGGAATCAATTCACTTTAAGGCTGACTAAATGCAAGCTAGGGTGCGCCAATATATCCCTAATCCCTGCAATGGTAACTGAAACAGTCAGATTCCCAGTGGATAAGCATAGGTTCTGGGGGCAGTCCCCTCAATATATGGAACTATATAAAACTCAACCCCCCCCCCCCCTGCTAATTCACTATGTTTTAATCCAAGTTGTTGTTTGACCCCAAACCAATAAGGATTTGAACCATTCTAACCTAAAAAAAAAAAAGAATCCTGAGGTTTTTACCATCTCCATAAGTGAAGCATGCTGTGTATTGACTCTTTATACTGGTATATATCTATCGGGGAAATATCTTCCTATGACTGCTTTTGCTGTAGATTACTACTTAGTTGCATTTTCTGTTTCCCCAGTGGAACCTTGGCTAGGCCAGGGAGAAAAGTGTTGGGTTAGGGATGTAAATATGGTTTACCTTTGACTATACAGTGCATCATTACCATACCAGTGGCTCTGCTATGGGAAGATGGTGTATATGAACCCCTTTCCTCTTTCCCTTTTATTGCCATCTCCATTCATGTGCCCTAGGCACAATTTTATGGGGGTAATTTTTATGGTATAGTGAGAGTTAAGTTTTAAGAGTGGTCTTCATTTCCATGCTGTGGTTAGCCATAAACCATGATGTCTCCTGTTATATATTAAGGAGTGCCTGCAGTCATTGTCACAAGGCATTATAGTGGAAAGGTTTTTAGTGAGCAAGTCATGTACTAAGCATTATCAGTTTATGTAAATGACAGATGATAGTCTGTGATTAGCTTTAAAGTCAAATAGGTCAATAGGCGTCTTGTAGCCTTCAAGATATTGAGTATCACTAAATGAATTCTACATTACAGCGGAGAGTCTTTCAGACTGGATACAAGTAATGTGCATCATATGCTTTTTCATTATCTATATGTGTGTAAGCTTCAGAAGAGAAGATCATCTGTGCTTTTTCCTCTACAAAGAAATATTCCCATTTAGCCTTTGTAATCATGCAAACACAGCAGCTTCCCTTGTGTTTAGAAATTCATAGTCTCAGCATTTATATTTTCCACTTGTAGGGCAATCCTAGGGAACACAATACAAATGCCTAATCTTGTTAGTGTGTTACTGAGTAGAGCTGAGCTGCATTAGCACGCTTTCTTTAGTTGGCGGCTCTAAAAATATGTATATGTTATATAAAGCACTAAATACATAAAGAGATATATACAGTGCAGTTAGATGTCTGGCTGCAAGCGCTAAACACTTTGGTGTAAAAAAAACCTCAATGCTCTATTCTGTACACAGACATACGTGCTCATGTGTTTTAGTGATCCTGGATGTATGGTGGTTTCTAAGGCCACAATTCTTTGACTTCTAAGCTGGATTAATCAAGATCTTAAGTGACCTTGGCATTCCTCTCAATTAGTTGACATGATGGGTTGCTTTAGGTCATCATAATCAGTATGTTATTTAACCACAAATAAGAGTTTCTAGTGCGGCTTGCAGGATTGCTTATTTCATTATGTCTGCAGAGGTTTGCTGAACGATAGCAACAAAATCACGGTTATTGTTCGACAGTATATAAGCAGCCCAAAAATCAATGCCTCCCTATGTAATTGCATTATGTATGCAGTACAGTAAGCGTAGTGCTTATGAGATATTTACTAATGGATAGTAATCTAGTAAATAATTGGACAAAGAAGATGTTTTTTTTAACGAACTGTTTTTTGCTCAATTTTCCACATTGCAGTTTGCAAAGATTTAACTGTCCTGATATAAAAATTTAAGCGAAAATGGAGCCCTACAATTTTATTGGAATAGGATAACTCCTGCACGGATGAACTTGAAATAGATTGACACAGTGGGAAATCTTGGAAATAAAAATCACTACTGGGTGTTCATGAAATTTTACTGTAGGCTATATCAGAATAACAAACTGATGGGTGACTATTTACCAAGAGTCAAGAGTCGGGTCAAATGCTTTTTCTATGGCATCAATAGACAAGGGCAGGCTCAGACTGGCTCACAGGGGAATCCCTTGGTGGATCTCCAAGCCAAGTGGGCACCCAGTTCACCCTGGCATGGCACAGTCACTGCACATCATACAGATACTTATCATACAACATTTCAATCAGGCTGTACATCAGTATAATATACTGGATAAATTATCCAGGAAATTACCAAGTTTATTCTAATATATTTTAAACTCATTGGGCAGCTGAGATGATATATAAGTGCAGAGTCAGACCAACCAGTATCCTTCCTCCTTGGGCCCATCTTCTCAATCACACTGTAGGAACTCTAGTTACCAATCATCTTGTAGTATTTTAGTGCAGCCTGAGGTCTGCTGGTGTATGGGCACATATATGGATTACATAGCTAGACTCTAGTGGCCTCCACATATTATAATATGCTCCCAAGTGGCTCCACACAGTATTATATGTTTCACAGTGGCCCCCACACAGGGTTATATTCTCTACAGTGGCCCCCCACACATTATTTAATGCTCTGAAGTAGCCCCCACAGTATTATATGCTACACAGTGCAGTATAATAAGTGGAGGCCCAGAAGAAGTGATTAAAAATAACAAACACTTATACTCACCTTACCTCATCTCTCCCAGCCATCCTCGCTCCGTCCTGCTGTCTGTGGCATCTTACTTGGTACTCTTCTGCCCGACAACTGAAGTCACGTTCCCCAGACGTCACTGCTGCGGCCTGTAACTGGGTCTCAGTGGGGCGCGATGATGTTATTATGTTGGCGCAGCAAATGTGACCGCTGGGGACCAATCATAGATCCCAACAGGGATGTTGGTGGCGTGCGACCTAAGTCACTGGCAGGAAGAGCCCCTGAAAGAATGCTAAGCCTAGGAGAGGTTAGTATAAGTTTTTTTTTTTTAGTCACCTCCTCTGGGCTGGCATCAGTTGGAAAGGGACCTGGCAATAGCTGGACACTTTTCCATTAGCGGTCAAGTAATCAGACTTTCCCCGACTGCTATCATGGTACCCGGAGCCATGACCATCTCCATCTGGCTATAGGCCCCTTACTCCTCCGGGCCCGGTCATAGTTGTACACACTGTGACCACAATTGTTACACCACTGCTTGTAGTCCATCTGCAGACTTTCTGCTTCAAGTATACACATGTAAAAAACATTACCGTTGCCGTAGGTATAACTGACATGCTGAGATGTTCAAAAATGCAACTGTTTTTGAAATTGCAGCATGTCCGCTGCAGATATTTTTCTGTAATGTGTGGATGGTATCAGGAAAAATCCTGTCCACTTTGCAGGTACTGTAAAACGCCACAGCAAAATCACGGTGTTTATGCTACGTGGAGCCGTGGCATTTTCTTGCATTAACTGGTTTCTTCTGTTGATATGTTTCATATTATTTCACTTGTGTCTGGCTAACTATCACACTATTAAGCCCCAGTGTAAATTCTGGATGATATCTGAGTACCAGGAGACAAAATGGATACCTAGGAAAAGCAACGGTAGGTGAAATCCAGTTTTGGCATCTGGTATATACCATTGTCGTGGGGCCACACGGTGGCTCAGTGGTTAGCACTGGAGTCCTGGTGTTCAAATCCCGCCATGGGCAAAAAACCATCTGCAAGGAGTTTGTATGTTCTCCCCGTGTTTGCATGGATTTCCATCCCATATTCCAAAAAAAGACATACTGATAGGGAAAAATGTACATTGTGAGCTCTATGTGGGGCTCACAATCTACAAAAAAAAAAAAAAAAAAAAATACCATTGTTGTTTCATTCCATTTGGATCTCTTTAAGTTGACACCAGAATCTTAGCATGGGGAGTTTTGGTCTCAGGTCTGGTTAACAGTAGAGATGAGCGAGTAGTGTTCAATCGAGTAGGTGTTTGATCGAATACTACAGTATTCGAAATACTCGTACTCGATTGACTAGCTGTTCGAAGTTTAAGGTTCGATGCAGAACCGGCGTTGATTGGCAGAATGCTATACATTCTGCCAATCAACGCTGGTTCTTCTCTTACTTTTAGAAGTCTTCTCCGTGCAGCGTCCCCGCGGCGTCTTCCGGCTGGAATTCACTCTGCCTAGGCATCCGGACGCTGCGCCGGGAGAAGACTTCAAGGAGAATCCAGCCCGACCGTCACTCGTGGACTTGGTAAGTATAATTTTATCGAATTTTGCGTACCCCTGAAACGAGCATTTCCCCCCATAGACTATAATGGGGTTCGAAATCCGTTCGAACAGTCAAACAGTGTGCGGCTGTTTGAATCGGATTTCGAACCTCAGACATTTTAGTGTTTGCTCATCTCTAGTTAACAGTACTTTATTTCTTTGACAATAAATTAAAAATACAGTATTCCCATTGTTCAAACAGTTTGGGTCTGATGAAAAACATGTATTAGAATTAGTCGAGTAGAAGATATCCTTTACAAATTTCACACATCCGTGCTTTAACTAGACATACAAAAGACCACCTATCTCTTGTATCTGTCCTTATTTACCAAAATACTCCCAAGGGAAACAGTATCAAACGTCTTACAGAACCGAATGACTTTGGAAAATCTTTCTACTTTAATAACTTTTGATTAAAGCATCTTTCAGCAAGAAGGGACACTTTAGTCAGCAGAAACTTTTCTGTAAGCATATGTTTTCATCACAAGTGATACATTTCCTTTCAGAGAGGTTATATTGAGCAGCGTGTTAATTACAACAACATAATTAATGTGACAACTAGCATTGGGTATGTGACACCACAGCTGATGTGATCCACTGTTAAAGGTACAACTTTCTCTTTGTGCCAATGTCATAGAATACCTTTGTGTAGAATAACCTATAATAGAGGACAAAAAATCTATTTTGATATTTGGTTCTCTCTCCCACAAGGAAGTAATGCATAAATTATGATGGCGTGTTTGTCATCGCATTTACATTCATTTACATCAGTTACAGTTTCTAACATTTCAGGTATAATAATCAGAAAAAAAAAACCATCTGAATAAACTTTTAGTAGGAATAAACAGCCTAGCTTTATCACAATTATAGCCTAATGCCTTAAAGTGAACCTGTCAGCTGATTTACACCCATTGATGCACCTAGATAGAAATATCGGATTCCTGTAAACCTCATCCTGCAGTTACATCTCAGGCAGACATGGAAAAGATTACATGTGTGGTCTGGCTAGAGACTGGATGTCTTCTTCAACAATTTGCCCATTTGGTGTGCTATTTTTTTTTTGCCAATGAATGTTGTACTACCTGAGAAGAAGATATCATATAGCAAAAAAGACTGGTCTCTACAAAACAGATGTAGCAATCACCAAAGGAACATTCAGCACATTGACTTACATTCAATTGACATTTTCTTTGTTAGAGAGAACCTAAAGGCTAAGAATAGTAGTAGCACAAACAGCAGTTGTCAAGGTGGCTTGTTGACTTAACCAAATCCTTGAGCTCTCCTCCTGTGCAGGTACAGGGTTCAGGGGGCCTGCAGGGTGCCTGATTGTGGTGGAAGTCATCTCGCTGAGCATGGGGTTGGAGTTGGAGTGCCCATGATAGTAAAGCAGAAAATTGCAACCATCATCTTCTAGGCAATGGAGGTACTACTCTTAGAAAATAGCGTCACTGTATGTATAGGATGAACTTGGTTGATAGTGGCGTACTAAGTGCCAGCCTCTTACCTTCTATTCCCAGGGTGCCTGTCTGTCCCATGGCTTGGCAGGGTCAATGCTCTGTGGTCCTTGTTACACTTGTCCTCAGACTCCACAGAAAAGCAGTTTACTGGCTCCAAAGTGTCTCTTTTAGAAGTTCTATTACCTGTACCAGAGCTGCGGTACAGTTCCGGGGATTCTTGGTACTAGCTCAGTTCACACACCCTTCATCTTTTCCACTGTCTCCTCCCAAACTCTAGAACATGCTGGCTAGACTATACCATTCCCTAATCCCCCACACACAGTGGATCAGCCCATTTAGGAGGGCACTATACAGGTTAACAAATACAACTAATTACTAATTAGTGACACAGTGCAGTGTCACAATCAATGTAGCAGTGTCCCCGGAAATGCCATTGAAAGTGAATGGCAGCTGCACTATGTAGTTTGCAAAAGTGAAAAATAAACGGTTAACCTGATATAAACTTTCATTCCAGTGCTGCTGCATCTGTATATAGGCTTATATGATTATTTCAAAGTAAAGAGCAGAATAAATCCTGACAGAACTCTGAATAGGGTCAATGGAATTCTTGAGTATTTTACCCACATTCACCAATTTCCTAATTTTGTTACTCATATCATTGTATATACACAGGACCAGGGTTGTCCTGGGCCCACCACCACATGGGCAGCACCTGACAAGTCACTAGATTATAATGGGTTTGTCAGGTTTCATCCTTGTGGTTTTTTGTGTTACCAGATAAAAAAAATAGTGCAACATTGTCTTTTTATATAGAGTGACTATAAAAGGAGGCAGGAAAAGGAGGCTGGGACAGGCCCACATAATTTTACTGGACCTAGGGCCTGTAATAGGCTAGGCTATGCCAGCTGGATACATAATGCGGGTTCGTGGGCGGGGAAGGGACTACATGACTGGGCTGCTTGGTATGAGCTACATGACTGGTGAATGCATATGGGCTACATGACTGGTGAATACATATGGGCTACATGACTGGTGAATACATATGGGCTGCATGACTGGTGAATGCATATGGGCTACATGACTAGGAGGGTGGACAGCTAGCAATGTAACATGGTGTTTGCTCAGAAGACCAGGCACGTGGTACAATAAGTGGTAGTGCAGCCCATTTTATTAGTATTCAGCAACATTATAAAACTCAGTGAATACTAATGAAGTGCCTTATAGTGGGCTAGATCACATAACTAAATGAAATATACATTTTGTCCTGACTGTTATTAACGTCACGCTGGCGCCACCCCTTTATAGATCACTGTGACCTAAATGGGGTGGAATTAGAGAAAAACTGTGCTTCTGCCACTTTCTAATGGGTGTTGATTTATGTTGTTCACCATGTAGACAAAATGACATGTTACCTGTATTTTCTGCGTCTCAGCATGATTACAGAAATACTACATTTTTATAGTTTTGTTTATGGTTTAACAGTTTGTTAACATGTCTTTATTTCCATATATATGGGGCTGCATAAGGTGGTTTTTTTGGGGAGCGATATGTACTTTTTATTTGTACCATTTTGGGGATTTTCTGATGTTTGGATTGCTTTTTTTTCAAAGTTTTGGCTAAACGGCAAAGTTTGTAGTTTGGGCATTTTTGGACACGCGGTTACCTAATCTGTTTATGTTTTACTTTATTTATATATTTTTATGTGTTCTAAGGAAACGGGGGTGGATTTTGAGTTCATATTAATATTTGTCCAAGGCATCAGCAGTGTTAATCCCTGAGATCAATGTGATGTGGCTGCCATATTTAAAGACGTGTCACCAACATACTCTTTTTGCAAATAACACATAGTAATATACTCTACACCACAGAAGTGTTATTTTCTTCACATACTTACAATCTGATCCTCTTTAATTTGTTTATAAATATTCATTAGAGGATGTTTCCCTGTCTAGCCTTTTACAATGCATGATTTACCAGTTTCCTTTATATATTGATATCCGAATGGCCTGATTTTCACTACTGAGCAACATGTAGAGGCAAGAAGTCCCTATAAATACTCATACTCGATCGAGTACCACTCACTATTTGAATGGAAAAATTCGATGCAGAACCAGCGTTGATTGGCCGAATGCTATATAGTCGGCCAATCAACACTGGTTCCTCTCCTACATTTAGAAGTCTTCTCCGCGCAGCGTCCCCCCGGCGTCTTCCTGTTCTGAATTCACTCTGCCAGGTATCGGGCCTGAGCAGAGCTGACTGCGCATGCCCGTGCTACAAGAAAATGGCCACTTTGACTGTAAGCGGCCATTTTCTTGTAGTGCAGGCATGCATAGTCGGCTCTGCCCAGGCCTGATGCCTGGCAGAGTGAATTCAGAGCCGGAAGACGCCGCGGGGACGCTGCACAGAGAAGACTTCTCAGAGAATCCAGCCCGACCATCACTCGTGGACTTGGTAAGTTCAATTTGATTGAATGTTGCCTACCCCTGAAACGAGCATTTTTCCCCCATAGAGTATAATAGGATTCAATATTCGATTCGAGTAGTCGAATATTGAGGGGCTACTTGAAACGAATATTGAATATTGAATATTTCACTGTTCGCTCATCTCTACCTATAAACTGTTATTTATTTTTCTTTCTTATATGTACTGACAATGTATTCCTTAGCACTTTACATACATTGTCATCTTTCACTCTCCCAAGTAGGGAGCCTAAATTGCCTTATCAGTATGTCTTTGGAGTGTGGGAGGAAACCCACATAAACACAGTGAGAAGGTATGAACTCCATGCAGATGTTGTCCTTAGTTAATCCAGGACCTCCATAATACGGGATATTTGGGCCGTTATTGTTGGCTGACAAGCATGCTGTTCTGATTTACTAAACAATATGTTCCAGAATTGGCGTACATATTTTACACCACATTTATTATGTGGTTTTTGTTGCAGCCTACTTGTCATGGACATGATTTACCCAGAACATAACTTGGTTTAAGATGCACTAATGTGTGTCCCATTGCTCTAAACTTTGGTTGTTCAACAAACTGTGCTGTACAACTTTAAACCTTGGACTGATTTGAACTTTTTTTTGTATTTTTTTAGAATTTTACTTTTTTCATTTATTTTTATTTATGTTTTTCTACATCCTAACCTTATGTATATAGTTAATGGACACGGCGGCAGACTGTACTACCTGAAGCACCATAATGCATGGAAATCATGAATCAGCTTTCAGAATTGAAGGGTTTATCAAAAGCGTATCCTGTAATGTACTTCATAATAGAAAGTATATTATCTACAGTGCTTTTAGCAAATGAAGTTTTATTAGTAGTGAAATCTACTGAGCAGTAGTAAAACATTTATTAGGGCTGTGTCATTTATTTTAAAGCAGAGGGATATTTAAGCTGGCTACAGGGAAATGTCTCCCATATGATGGATAACCATGTCACAAGCAATTAACTACATGTGTAGAATACTTTTGCTTAAAGTTTCAAACAACACAATTACAATTCATGCATGTTGTGCACGTAACGAAGAAAACTTTTTGGCTGCTAATTACAGAATACTCCGGCTACTATTGATTGTAACATATAATGGAACCAATTAACATTCAGAGGCTGAAAGGGGAGGAAATGAGAAAGATATAGCTCTTAGATCTTCCCTGCATATTGTGTGGCTGGTTGAGGCAAGGGAAGTGACAACATGTTACTTACCTTGCTACATTTTTCTACTAATATTTTTGTGTTTTTATCCTTCTCCGTCATTATTCACATTAAAGTGTCTTTTATTTTGACCAGGACTAATCTGGTCTTTAAATACATTTCTGCACAAAAATTTGAATCCTAGGGGAAACGCGGTGGCTCAGTGGTTAACACTGCAGCCTTGCAGCGCAGGAGTCCTGGGTCCAAATCCTGCCAGGAGCATCTGCAAGGAGCTTGTATGTTCTCCCCGTGTTTGTGTAGAATTCCTCCCATTCTGCAAAGACATACTGATAGGGAAAAAAAAGTACATTGTGATCCCTATATGGGGCTCACAATCTACATGAAAAAAAAAATAGAATAAAATTGAATCCTTGAGCTGACCGCCTACAATTGCATAGAAAAGTCACCTTTTACTGAAGTGGATTTCATTGGTCAGTGTGCATAATATACTGTATGATCGTCGTGAAAATCTGCCACAGGAAACATGGACTGGATGACGAGAATGTTTTTTCAAAAAGGTGTTCTTTTGAAGAGGTTTCGCAGTATTACTACTTTGGTTATGTGAGTCTTCTTACTTTAGTATAGTAAGGCATTCTAGTTACTTTGATGTAGACAATGCCCCATAAATAAAAAATATTAAATTATAGCCACATATAGTGGAATTAAGCAACTACAGATGACTTTATGTATCGACTCCATAACTAGGCAGTTTGACAAAAACTTTACATTTTCTATTGACTATATTGTTTTTCAAGCAGGTTTTAAAAAATAACTGAAGATAGGAATGTGGTCAGACCTAGGTACGTGGTGCTATCAATGTCACTTGTCCTCAGATATCGAGCCTAGAGAAGCAAACTGAATCTTACAGTATTAGCTATGCAGAACACACCTCAAGAAATTACATACACTGACTTAAAATACTTTTCAAGTCTAAAGGTAAAGTTCTTAAAGTGGCCATGCATATTAGTCTAAAGTTGGTGAAAGAACAATAGTCTATCAAAATTGTTCACTGAATAAAATTTACAGTAAACGATAATTTTAACTGACCAATGATAAGACTGTATTCATGGAAAAGAAGTTGAGTGTTTATATTTTTGGTCCTATAGTTACTTATCCATTTTTCAGATTGTCCGAAGCAAAATCCCAAAAAGATCCTTTGACCTTCATCTGCTTTCATTAAACATGTATGGTCAGTTTAAGCAAATGCAATGGCCAATATGGACTAAAATGATCTGCTGTTGTATTATAATTGTTCTCCAGACAATTGTTCGTTCAATGGTTGTTCAACCATCGGCGTGATTCTGTCTAATATGTATGGCCACCTTTACTATCTGCTTCATAATCTAATTCTCTACTTATATAGTAGTTTAACTTTACAAATAACATGTTAAAGAGGCTATCCAGGATTAGAAAACATGGCTTCTTTCTTCTCCTCAAGAAATGACATCCTGTTGATTAATCACAAAGCCATGCTGCAACTAAATCTCATTGTTAGGAGCTAGACCGGAGACTCCTCTACAGTGCACAGAGGCTGCCGGCCTGCTCCTCTGTTTGCACAGGGTCCAACGCTTCCGCGTACTTCAAGGGGAGGACCGGAACCTCTGCAATAGTTGCCGGTCTCCTCCTGGGACTGGAACCTGGACTTCTGGGGTTAGTAGGTTAGGTGGCAAGCTGGGGTCTATTTAAGTCTAACCCTAGCTCCGGCTCGCCGATGGTTATTCAGTTCTCTGATATCAGCTCCACTCTGCTTCATCCTGTTTGCCCCTGACCTTGTTTCCTGCCTTCCTATTGTGTATCTGCTGTTTGCCTCCTGTGTACAACCCTGCTTGCCTTCCAGACCTCTTCTTCTTGACCTGCAACTGTGTACCACGTAACCTCCTGTGTATGACCCAGCTTGCCTGAAGACCACCTCTCCTTGACCTGCTACTCTGTACCTCGTGACCTCCAGTGAATAACCCGGCTTGTCTGACTACACCCTGTCTCATCCCTGGAAACTGTGTGACCTTCTGATTACCGACTTGGCTAGTACGGCTACTCTGCTGTGTTTCGCCATATTCTGGCAAACTCCTATTACTGCATTCAACTCCGCTGACCAGCTTCATCTGTTTCTACACCCACCTAGGTCAGTGTTTTTTGGGTTTCTGGGTCCTGCTGTAACTTGTGGTGCGCTGTGTGTGTGTTACACCCTCTGGATGGCTGCGGTTCTGGGTCCCAGAACTTACCAGACTATCTACACCATCAGGAGCTCTGGCGAAGACCTCTGGGGCCTGGTTCTGCTCCACTTTGGAGGGCCTTGGATGCTCATTGCTGTTTTGCCTCAGTGTGCATTGGAGTCTGGTTGCACGGGACTAATTGTCCCTTCTATACTCTATTTGGTTCCTAACACTTATTCATTTGAATGGCGCTTAGCTGCATCATTGTCAAGTGACCAATGGATGAGATGATGTGATTTCCTGAGAAGAAGATAACAGCCCTGTTTTCTAATCTTGGATAATCCCTTTTACTACGCTGGCACAAAGTATTAACTTGACTTTATTTTTTAATAGATTTCAATTACTTTTGCTGTCTTCTGTAATATCATATCACATCACGGCACAGCAATGTATTCAGTGTAGTAAAAAATGTGCTACTTCAGCTGGTCATACTTTACCATTTAACAACTTCTACATCCACGGAATTCTTCTGAAACCCTTTTTTTTTTTCACTTTATTTCTTCATATAAAAGAAATGTCTTCATATATAAGCCATTTTCCTCTTTGAAAGTCTCCATGTAACTGTGATTTCTTGGTGCAATGCATCCTCAGCTTCCTTTTAGTAAAGAGCACAGTAAAGATGTGTTAGTACATCTTTCACTTACTTCCAAAAAGCGGTTGTTAAGAAAAAAATATAGTTTACCGGACTTTTTCACATTCATTTGAAATGCTGAAGAGCTGAAGTATATTTGCTATGTTACATAAATGGATTCATAATGAACTGAACTCATAAAACCTTATGTAAAGACCTAATTATTGGTTTTCATTTTATTTTCATGGTAACCATGGCAAGTGGCAGGCGCATTATCTGCCTAGAATTGCTGGTTAATGATTAGTCCATGCCCCTGTTACATATTTCAGAATGACCCCTGTTCTTGTTATTGCTCGCTGAGAATCTTCCTGTCTTCACCTTAGTACCAGAGTATCAGTAAACCGATTTAAGGAGTCCTCTTGGATAAATGAACCGCTGAAACCTTGTATTCCTAATGATGGAAAATAAGGAAAAACTTGTTTTCTTTGTAATCTTGTTAATCAGTGACAGGTGCACAAGGAAATATGAATATTTTATTCTACCAGCTTCTGGTTTATTGTCTCACCATTAATAAGAGGATTGTTCCCTTATCAATACATTTAGCTCCCTTGCCTTCATTTCTTTGAGTGTTCAAAGTAAAGGAGGGCAGGAACAACATCAAACAGTCACCAAAGTGAATATCAATCATTATGCTGTATTTTCATCAGCAGATCTCTACAAAGAGGAAGGAAGGCTTTTTTCTGCTTTGTTCTTGACCTTACATTTTAATTTGCCTTTGATAACTGTGGGTGCAGGTGGTTTGGTTTTATGAGCTGTATTGTTATTATTGTTTGTCTGGGAAATTATGATTGTAATTATGAAATGTCTACACATAACTTGAAATATCACCCACTGGTTTGCGGATGACTATTGATTGTCATTGACCTTGCACTCAAATCATGTGTTGTGTTGACAAGTGCACGTTGGGCTTTTTGTCACATTATTTATACAAAAGTCATAGGACAAAATATTCTTATAATTAAGAAAAAATAAAATCAGAAGAAAAGTGAAAACTTTTTATATAGGGAGTGTAATATGCGGTAAGGGTTTTGTTTGGTACATTACTTAATGAGATAGTGTGGGAGCCCTAAGGAACTATGAAAGCTTTAAGAATATTCAAGGGTTTATTGTGATTTTCAAACCCAAGACAAGCTTTTAGCAAATCTCAATAAAACTCTATTTTAGCCACTTTACAATATCCTCATGCCTAGTGGAAAGCTAAAAGTACCTTTCCTATACAATAGATATTAATAGATGTTCCCCTCTCAGAACCTTCTAAACCAAGGGGGCTATATTGGAAAAGCATGTTGTCAAATCTGAAAAACCCCTATTACAAGGTTATTCAAACAATAGTTTAGGTTGCTGAGAATTTATGAGATCCTATAATGTTTTTATACCTATGTTACAGGTACGTTGGAGTTGCTATTAAAACAAAACCGTTGTATAGATGACACTATTGTTACATTACATATTAACCTCTTATTTTTATGTATAAACTATGGTTTGCATTGTTCATTCTGTTCCATACAATGCATAATCTTGGAAAATTGGATGGTGGCTCAGTGGTTACTTCTAATGCTGTGGTCACCTGAGCACTTGAGTTTGAATATAACTAGAGATGAGCAGATTGAAGCTGACAAAATGGAATTAGATCCAAATTTCAGAAAATATTTGATTCGCATGGAATCCATATTTTCTCACACTTTGTGGTAATGAGTCGCATAGGTTCAGGTCCCGATCATGTAATGGTTGGGAGGCATTGGGAGTGGATGTTAGCTGTTACTGACAGCTAACACTCTTCTCCATAACCCCCGGTTGGAGCACATGACCACAGCTATGCTACATGTCTCTCTTGTCAATCCCCATGGCGAGATCAGGGGATGCTGACAGGGCCGGTGTCAGCAACACACATACCCGGGCAAGTGCTGGGGCCCCATGATAGCGATCAGAGAAAGCCTGGTTTCTCAACCGCTATACATACTGCTAATGGAGAGGGTCGGGTGATCGTTGGTCCCCTTTTCATTAGATGCCAGACCAGGGAAGGTGATTAAAAATAAAATACTGATATTCACCTTTCCTGGGCTCAGCATCCACTCCAAAGCCCTTCTGGTCGGTGACTGAAGTCTTGCTCCCCAGGCCTCACTGCTGGGTCCTGTGATTGAGTCCCAGCGATCATGTGGAGCGCGCCAGCGTAATGACAACATTGTGCTCCATGTGACCGCTGAGGCCCAATCACAAGCCCCAGCAGTGACGTCTGGGGAGCTGGACCTTTTTAGAAAGAAGAGAAGCGAGAAGGATACTTCAGACTGCTGGATACTCAGAAGAGGTGAGGTAAGGTGAGTATTAGTGTTTGTTATTTGTAATCACTTACCCTGGACCTCTGATTATTCTACTCTGGGGTCTGCCCTTGCAGATG
This sequence comes from Leptodactylus fuscus, assembly GCF_031893055.1. Classification (NCBI taxonomy): domain Eukaryota; kingdom Metazoa; phylum Chordata; class Amphibia; order Anura; family Leptodactylidae; genus Leptodactylus; species Leptodactylus fuscus. The sequence goes on from NC_134269.1 coordinate 126,313,466, forward strand.
CATAGGCTGACAGTCTCTATTCAATGCAGGATCAAGCAGGTATTCAGAAGCACAGTGATGGGGCAGACTTGAGTTCACTGGTCAGACTGAATAGGAGCAGGGGCACCTCCCCAAAACATTGCAGAACCCCAATATATAATAAAACAGATGAGATACCATGGTTATGTTTGACCATGGCATATCAGGGGTTAATGCCCACCATCGAACCTCAGCTTCAACATGGGGTATTAGAGGACAGTGTCAGACGGTATATAGGTTGACACCCACAAAGCATGTGTGCACATAGGTTAGCATCTACATGAAATTTGTATGTTGTAGAGCATATCTGTGCCTGGGGTCCCCAGTTGACAGGGACAATGTGATCAGCATATCTTGAGGGGAACTTCTAAGAAAAGTGGATTGTACAAAGTGGATAGTCTTTTTATTGTTACTATGAAGGTTTCTATCAAGTACCACTTTTATCTTTTTGAAACTCAGTATGCTTGTATAAGAAATCTTTAAAATCTCAGCAGAAATATTCTACAGGACTGTATTCTCCATGTTCTGTTTAGTTTATATACTAGGTATGAAAAATCCTAGCTTTCAAACTGATTAAACACTAGGTTATTGAATATTTGATATAATGACAAAACTCCAGATAACGTTTTTAGATTGACAGATCACCTGTAATAGGAATAATAAAAAGAAATGCAATTTTTATGGAAATAGCCAGAAAATATTAGAGAATTATTATTTTTCTATCTATACACTGTACAATGTAATTGTGTTTGCAGTATCATAGTATAGCAATTACTCCTAAAACAATCTGACAAGTAGGCCGGTAATAGTTGGTATGCAAAACTTTCAATAGAAAGCAGTAGTATACTTGTAAAATATTAGATTGTTGATCCACAGGTAATGAACATGTCAGACCTTAACCGGTTAAGGACCAGGCCCAAAAGTATGTTAAAGACCAGGCCTTTTTTTTCAAAACTGACATGTGTCACTTTAAATGGCAATAACTTTGAGACGGTTTAACTTACACAAATGATTTTGAGATTGTTTTTTTCGTAACACATTATACTTCATGTTAGTGGTAAATATTAATCAATATTTTTGTATTTATTTATAAAAAAAACTAGGAAATTTGATGGAAATTTGGAAAAAATTGCAATTTTCAAAATGTGAAATTCTCTGCTTTTCAGGCAGATAGTCATACCACCCAAATACATGAATAAATATTATCTCCCATATCTCTGCTTTATATCGGCATCATCTTTTGATTGTCTTTTAATTTATTTTGGACGTTACAAGGCTTACAAGTGTAACAGCGATTTTCTAGATTTGCAAGAAAATTCTCCAAACCAATTTTTAGGGACCGCTTCAGTTCTGTAAGGAATTATAAAGGCCTATATAATAGAAACCCCCATAAATCACCCCATTTTCAAAACTACACCCCTCAATTTATTCAAAACAGCATTTGGGATGTTTGTTAACCCTTTAAGTTTTTCATAAGAATAAACATAATATGGAAGTGAAATTTAGACATTTCATTTTTTTTCATTAATACATTCATTTAGACCTAAAATTAACACATTCACAAAGGGTTAAAGGAGAAAATGCATCTCACATTTTGTTATGCAATTTCTCCCGTACACAGAAATACCCCACATGTGGGCGTAAACTGATTTTTGGGTACACAGCAGTGCATGGAAGGGAAGGAGCGACACTGGGTGTGTGAACAGCAGATTTTGCTGGAATAATTTTCAGGCACCATACCTCATTTGCAGAGCCCCTAGAGTACCAAAACAATGGAAAACCTCCAAAAGTGACCCCATTTTAGAATCCACACCCCTCACAGAATTCATCAAGGGGTATAGTCAGCATTTTGACCCTACAGTTGTTCCACAGATTTTACTAACATTGGGATGTGTAAATGAAAAATTACTAAAATGTCACTTTATCCCCAAAGTTTTAATTTTCACAAGGGGATAAAGGAGTAAAAGCCCCCCACAGTTTGTTAAACAATTTCTCCTGAACACGGCAATACCCCATGTGTGGCCATATTCTGCTGTATGGGAACATGGCGGGGCTTGGAATGGAAGGAGCGCTATTTTGCTTTTGGATGGCAGATTTTGCTGGAATAATTTTTAGGTGCCATGTCTCATTAGCAGAGCCCCTAGAGTACCAATACAGTGGAAACCCCCTAAAAGTGACCCCATTTTGGAAACTACACCCCCCACAGAACATATGAAAGGGTAGAGTGAGCATTTTCACCCTACAGCTGTTTCACAGATTTTATTAACATTGGGGCATGAAAATGAAAAATTACTTTTTTTCCAATAAACTGTCAATTTAGCCCCAAATTTTTCATTTTCACAAGAGGATAAAGGGGAAAAAGCTCCATAAAGTTTGTTAAACAATTTCTCCTGAACACGGAAATGCCCCATATGTGGTAATAATCTGCTGTATGGGAACATGGCGGGGCTCAGAATGGAAAGAGCGCTATTTGGCTTTTGAAGGACAGATTTTGCTGGAATATTTTTCAAGTCCCATGTCGCATTTGCAGAGCCCCTAAAATATCTATATAGTGGAAACCCCCTAAAAGTGACCCCATTTTGGAAACTACACCCCTCATAGAATTTATCTAGGGGTTTGGTGAGCATTTTGGCCTCACAGCTGTTTCACAGATTTTATTAACATTGGGACGTAAAAATGAAAAATTACTTTTTTTTCACAATGTATCGTCCATTTAGCGCCATATTTTTAATTTTGCAAGTAGTTAAAGAATTAAAAGCCCCCCACAGTTTGTTACAAATTTTCTCCTGAACACGGCAATACCCCATATGTGGCCATAATCTGCTGTATGGGTACATGGTGAGGCTCAGAATGGAAAGAGAGGTATTTGGATTTTGGAGGGCAGATGTGGCTGGAATAGTTTTGAGGGGCCATGTCACATTTGCTGAGCCCCTAAAGTACCAATACAATGGAAACCCCTCAAAAGTGACCCCATTTTATAAACTACACCTGTCATGGAATGAATCAAGGGGTATTATCATTTTGTGCCTAAAATGCTTCCAAAAAATGAATGTCCAAAATGAAAATTGAAATTTTGAAAGAAATATGCCATTTCGGTGCCCAATACATTGCACCCACTTTGTGTTGTCAGAGACCTGCACTCCTAAAACTATTAAGGGGCCATCCCGAGGGGCAAAAAAATATATATGTGGGTGTAAACTGCTGCTTGGGTACACAGCAGGGCTCAGAAGGGAAGGAGCACTGCGCTTTTTAGCTTTTGGGGTACAGATTTAGAGGGACTTTCTGGGGGCCATGTTCCTTTTGGAGAGACCTGGAGGTAACTGTAAACCCCATTTTGTAGGGGCAAGTTTAGCGTCTCTGCAAAAGTGTCATGGCATCCAAAAACCAAACCATCTGTGCTCCAAAAACCCAATAACCCTTCTGTGTCCGTCTGTGCCCTAATATCAGTTTATAACCACTTATGACATTACGTACGTTATCCCGGGTACACCAGTGTCATACATGTGCCCTAATATCAGTTTATACCCACATATGACATTACGTCCGTTATCCCGGGTACACCAGTGTCATACATGTGTCATAAACTGTAGTTTGGGCACACAGCAGGGCGCAGAAGGGAAGGAGCGCTATTTTGGTTTCTGGAGCACAGTTTGGTTTTTGGACGTCACTTTTGCAAAGCCCCTGAATTGTCAATAAAGTGGAATCCGCAGACATGTCACCCTATTTTGGACACTAGCCCACTGATGGGATTTATCAAATGGAGTAGCGAGAATTTTTAACCCTTGAGTGTTGCATTTATTTAGTTTCCAGAAATGAAATCGCAACTGATAATGAGAAGTTAAAAATGAAAAATTTCCAGAGATTCGCCATTTCAGTACCCGATATGTTGTGCCCAACTTATGTCAGCAGAGACACTCCAAAAACTGGTAAGCGGGTGGTATCCTGGGCACAACAGCTTTCAGAGCGTTCATCTCTGATACAAGTCGGACACAACATATTACGCACTGAAATGACGGGTTCCTGGAAAAATGGTCATTTTCACCTCTCACAATCAGCTTCGTATTCATTTATGGATAATAAGTTATAGCAAAACTTGGGGGTTAAAAATGCTGTCTGTACCCCTGGATAAATCCTTCAGGGGTGTAGTTTCCAAAATAGGGTCTCATATCAGGGGATTCCACTTTACTGGCGTTTCAGCTGTGCAAAAGTGTCATGGCATCCAAAAACCAAACCGTCTGCGCTCCAAAAACCCAATAACCCTTCTGTGTCTGGCTGTGCCCTAATATCAGTTTATTACCACATATGACATTACGTCCGTTATCCGGGGTACACCAGTGTCATACATGTGGCATACATGTGGCATAAACTGCAGTTTGGGCGCACAGCAGGGCGCAGAAGGGAAGGAGCGCGATGAGGCTTTTGGAGTACAGATTCAGATGTTTGGTATCTGGACGCCATGTCATGTTTGTAGAGCCTGTAAAGGTACCAGAAAAGTGGATTCCCCAAAGGAGTGACCCCATTTTGAAAACTGCACCCCTCAAAGAATTTCTCAGGGGGTGTAGTGAGTATTAGTATCCGGACGTGACTGCACAGCGGATGGCGAAGAGGGAATGTATAAGCGGTGCGGAAAACATTGCAGACACCAAATTCCCTACTATGTCCCAGTAGCTCCTATGATTGGGGGAGTCACTCTGGGGGTCACTTTGGGGGTCACTTCTGGTGTCTGTTCCCTCATAAGCTGTAAATCTGGGGTGTCCCCTGATATTCGCTCACACTGCTTATACATTCCCTTCCTGACGCCGCCAGTTGTATTCTAATAATTTGGCGATTTTGGGGTTTTTTGTCTTCACATTGGTAGATGCTATATTTTCTTTATTCTTTTGGTGACGTGGCCATATAAGGGCTTGTTGTTTGCGGGATGTGATGTATTTTGTAATGACACCATTTTTGGGTGCCTACAACATACTGAATACATTTTATTAACTCTTTCTTGCTGGATTTAAAAAAAAAAAAAAAATCAATCCTGGCATTGAGTTGTACCCTTTAAATTTTGCACCATGCAGCGTACAGTATAAGTAACATGTAGCCTTTATTCTGCGGGTCAGTACGGTTACGGCGATACCTCATTTATAGTATTTTTTTATGCGATACTAATTCTGCAGAACAAAAACACATTTGGGGACATAAATCAGTGATTTTTGCATCGCCATCTTCTGAGAGGCGTAACATTTTTATTTTTCGGTTGACAGTGTTGGTTGAGGGCTTATTTTTTGCGGGACAACCTGCGCTTTTTATTGGTACTGTTGTGGGGTGCATATGATTTTTTGATCACTTTTTATAGCATATTTTGTAAGGTGATATGGTGAAAAATCATTACTTCCGGCGGGTTTTTTCCATTTTTTTTTTCAGATGTACACCGTATACATTAAATATTATTTCAGTTTTATTGTACAGGTTGTTACGGACGCGGCGATACCAAATATGCATTGTTTTTATTAATTTTTAGTACCTTTTTTTATATAATTCATTTTGTATAGAGAAAAAGGGATTTTTGGGCTTTATAACTTTATTACTTTTTTTTTTTTTTTTTTTAACTTTTTCATGTGTCCATTTAGGACACTTGAATCAGTTGATGCTTTGATGAAAGCACCAACTGATTCTGTATAGTAGCTTGCAAGACACGAGCAGGACATGAGCCTGCTCGTGTCCTGCAAGCAGCAGAGGAAGTGAGACACATCGCTCACTTCCTCCATCGGTCGGCAGGATCAACCAGGTATGTGGGGGCTCCGGTAGTCTGGGGTCACTGGCCAGACCCCAGACTACCTTCTACTGACATCGGCACCCCCCGATCTCGCCGCGGGGGGGTGCCGATCAGCTTCAATCTGCGGCGGATCCCTTTCGATCGCGCCGTGATGTTTCACGGCAGGATCGAAAGGGTTAAAGCGTTCAGTCGGAACTGAGTCCGACTGAACGTTGTTGAGGGGGTGGTTAGGTGTCAGTAACACCTAATACCTGCCCTCCCCCTGCCCCACCCCCTGCCTAGTGAGTCTCTGAAGACCGGCCGTAAATTTACTATCGGCTGGTCTTAGAGACCAGGACTGCTGGCCGTAAATTTACGGCCAGCGGTCCTTAACCGGTTAAAGGGGTTGTGCCATCTCAGGAATCCTATCTATACTGCTAGTTTATGTGGATTTAAGACTTTTCCTAAATACATTGCTTTATCAGAACTACTTTGTTTAGCCGCTATCTGTTACGGTTCTCTGTGTATATATAAAATAATAATAAACACAACCAGAACCGCTAAGCCGCAGAGCACTGTGGCAAGGTCCACAGGCCCAGATGGGCAGCCGTTAGTCTTAATTATGCACCACCAGTTGAACTGCACTGGCAGTGATGTTGTGCAACACAAATGTGAACAGGCGGAAACAGAGTCTCCTCAGTTAAACGACACTGGGAGAGCGTGCTAAAGTATACTAGTTGAGCAAGTGAAGCTTTGCCAGGAGCCCCTGCTATACAGCAGGAGAACCAGGCCTTAGCCTGTGCTTCACTCTACTGCAAACACACAAGGCTGCCAGGAGTTAGCTTCACTCCTGGTCAGTCACAAAACAAACTCCTAACTTTAAAGGAGATACAAAGCAATTGAGCTAGGAATGGGTAAACTGGTTTCAAAGGGCAGCTCCAAGGGATTCTAGCTGGATCCCTACTCAGCTCCTAGAATTGACAGGAACCTGGCCCTAACTTCCTGTCTCAACATATGTTAAGCAAAGTGTGAGCACTGGGCGGGCGTCGGCTCACACTTTTTAAAAGCTAATCCCCGCCCAACAGGGTGGTGGCATAACATCACTGATCATGCTCAGTAAGGCCAAACTGGGACTTAGCCTCAGAGCGGAGCCAAAATGCCTGAGCATGCTCAGTAGGGAGAGAATGGCACTTAGCCTCTGAGCGGCTCCAAAATGCCTGAGCATGCTCAGTGGGCCGAAAACTGGACTTAGACTCCAGACATCCTATTGCACAACGCCGAGGGCGAGGTTCGGATTAGCCCGCAGGTGGCGCTGTGCGCCATGATGGAACCCTGCGAGACCCGATCCTAACACTATCTTAATTTATTCACTTCATTGTTTACACTGTGTTTCCCTAACCATGGGCCTGATGATGAGCTTATCTCCTCGGTCCACAAGTGAGGTAGGTCCCTGCTCTTAGGGAGGGGGGGGGGCTGAGCTTGTATTTCTGAGCTGTGTATCTCTCTGCCACAGACAAGTAATGTAGCTCCTGCTCTCAGATAGGGGAGGGGGAAAGTGAGTGATCCGTGCTTGTATTTCTGAGACGTATGTCTCCTGCTCTTACAGTTATCAGTTGGTTTAATTGAATTTGGCTGATAAGGGGTGAGATAGGGAGTCCGGCACCTCTGTATGTAAACACAGACCTAAAACGGAGCTTATTGTAATCAAATCCAGCTCTGCTAAATCAGCTTCATATTGTGCATCTTCCAGTGATACTGTGGTAATTTATGTACAACCAATCCCTCATTACTGACTGCAAACATAATGCTATAAAGAGAGATAGCAAACCCTGCCCACCAATGTACCAAGAAAAGCAGGAAGTGAAGAGAGCATACAGCATACAGGTTGCTCAGCAAGTCAGTTGGGAATACTCCTTTTACATACATTGTGTAAGGCTGTAGAACTATAAAGACACTTTCCAGCTAAATATTGTATTTGATTGTGAACAACATTGAAATCTAAGGTATTGTTTAGCAAACATCCAATGATTGTGATGACAATACTTTAATGATATTCTGTCAAAAACCATGGGGCCATGCAAAACATCATTTTTCAATTGAAGCATCCAAAGCAACTGGACACTGGTAGTAGGTGTTCTGATAAGGGATTAAAACAACAGGAGATGCCATGACATGTATATAACAGCAATACTAGTGATAGCAGAACCACTTTGTCATGAACCAGATTCAACACGAATATTTCTAATGGCTATTCACTTTAGAGGAACAAAAATGGTTGCTGCCATGTGTTTCACTAGAAAATACAGAGGAGACAAGTGTGCAATGACTCAGACTCTGTCTGTGAGTTACTGTGACAATGTAACAACACTTGACAGTTTCTCAACCAATAGAAATCAATAGGTGGACCTTACAGTGCTAATGTCATATGGAGTATAAAAGTTTTTTACACTTGTGACCAGCCTTCAGTAGCTGTAAATGCTGGACATGCAAATAGATCTGTGGTCCATCTCTCAGGCTAGCACAGTCCAGAAAAACAACAGGAATTCCAGTAATAGTTAGAGGAATAGAATTTAGGGACTCAATCAATTACACAGATTAGTTTAGTGATAGAATTCATCAAGTGATAGGGTAGGTTCATAGTCAGTAACTGACAGTAAACCCTTTCATTGCAATAATCTAATTTTGTCTGTCTGTTCATAGCTTTTTGCAAAATAACTGCCATGTTTGTATAACCCCCCCCCCCAAAAAAAAAACAAAAAAAAAAAAAACAAAAACAGGGGTAGCATCTTTTCCCCCAAAAAAAGGATCATTTTGGAGCATTTTAAATGTTGAAATGTGTTAAGGCAAGTGTCAGTGCAGTGTGTGGTTACAGTTTGAGTTTGTATCCACTGCTTATCCTTCATTTTTCCATAGATATACATTTCACTTTCACTTCAACATAATTTCTGCTGTGTTTGCCTTAGAGAGCTAGAATTTGGATACAAAGGAGCTCTAAGAGAGTTGCAAACTATATTTTAAACCACTTTAAGGTGTGGTTCATATCGTACTTGTTCTATCTGACCTGAATCTTGGTCTTGAATTGAAGCTGAAACAAAACAAATCTTGAGAGTATCACCTATCTTTAAGCAATACTTGGATACAAGAGCATATTAAAAATGTATTTCCAAGTGAGAAATTGTTATGTATTACGTGATCTGTAAATACTATACGTGCCTACATGCACCCACCCAGATGTATTATGAAATTCTAACATATTGTTATATTGTACTAAATTGGTTTTGTGAGTCTGTAACCACAATGTAGCAGAGTTTAGGGTGGACATATCTGTACCTCCAGTGGCTGTGGGGTTTCATAGTAGCTGATTGGATGGGATGCCAAGAATCGAACTCCCGTGGATTAGACATTTATGACCTATCCTAAGGCGACACTGCAGTAAGCCATTACTATGAAGATCTTGAAAAAAACTTTACAATATATTCATTAGCACAATGCAATTCATTGCAATTCATACTTGCTGTTTTAAAGTGCAAGTCTCAAAGAAAGCACAAGTAACACAAAGTTTGTGGTCTTACTGTTCTTGTATGTTATTAAAAATCCTTTGCAGCCATTTCTTTCCTACACCTGTTTTTGATAGTTGAGAGACTACTTACATAGAAAGATATTGTAGTAGCATCAGTGGCGTAACTACCACCATAGCAGCGGTAGCAGCTGCCACAGGGCCCGGGGCATTAGGGGCCCGGTGACAGCTGCTACCGCTGCTATCATTATTCTCAGAGGTCTTTTCGGACCCCCGAGTATAATGATCGGGGCCCCCTGTTGGTGGAATACTTTCCACCAACAGGGGGCCCCGAAGCTGCAGCAACGGCTGAGACACAGGAGCTGCAGCTCTGGCTCCTGTCAGCGCTTCAGGATGCTCTCCCTCTCTCCCCCCTCCCTTTCTCTGCTGTCCTCTGCCCACCAATGAGAGGAGGAGGCGGGGCTTATCCCTGCCGAGCTCCTGCCGTCCTGCACTGGAGGAAGAAAGGAAGAAGGAAAATGAAACTAAAGCTACACAGGTACATACTGGGGTTACTTATTAATGTCAGGCATATGGGGTGATTACTTGTGTTTTAGTAACTCCATGTGCCTCATATTAATAGCAGTTAACCCCATCATCTCCCTCACATTAACCCCTGTGTGCCTCACCATAAGGGTTACTGATATGTGAGACATATGGGGGTAATAATAATGAAGATACTTTATTATTACCTCCATGTCTCTCACATATCAGTAACCCTTATGGTGAGGCACACAGGGGTTAATGTGAGGGAGATGATGGGGTTAACTGCTATTAATATGAGGCACATGGAGTTACTAAATTGTAATGCACATGACCAGATTTTTTATCCACAATTTGTCCTGGTATAGCGGTCAGCGGGTGACGTGACAGTATTTAGTCCTGTAGGGGCCACTATTGGGTATAATACTGTGTGCAGGGGACACTATTGGGTATAATACTGTGTGCAGGGGCCATTATTGGGTATAATACTGTGTGCAGGGGCCACTATTGGGTATAATACTGTGTACAGGGGCCACTATGGAACATAATAGAGCGCGCAGGAATGCGTAGGAGGGACTCGGTCGAGATCTTTGGTGTCGGGGGGGGGGGGGGCCCATGTCAAAAGTTCGCCACGGGGTCCCGCCATTCCTAGTTATGCCACTGGTAGCATAGTAATATATTAACATCAAATAGTAACCTACTACACGTGAAATGAGTTGTGGAAGGGCAAAAGAGGAGTTAAGTAAAGTATACGCTGCAGAGGCACTCCTGAAGATATATATATATATATATATATATATATATACAGTATATATATATATATATATATATATATATATATATATATTCACAAGTACACAAGTACATCTATTGCATGCAGTTTCTGAACCTTAAAATTCAATGGATTGTAAGGTTCTGCAAGAGACTGAAGAGACAATTATTGGAAAAATGTTTAGAAACGGTAAATAAAAGATTTTGCTCAAGGTCGCCGGCTTTATGGCACTTTTTAATTAGTGACTTAGCTTTAAATCTATTGATTAAACTGTTTTCTCCATCATAAACTACTATAGCACATTGACACATACTGTGCGTCATAATGTCTAGTGAGGGGTGCTTATTCCAGTAGAGGGGACAGGTGAGTGAACCTGCTCTGTCCTTTATGTACCTCCTATTCCTTTTAATGGACAGCGACCATGCCTGCATTGGGGTACATTGCTTAGGTGTGATGAATATACTTTAAATGAAAATCAATTTACATTTAATTTCTACAGTTCTTAAAATAGCCAAATATCACATATTTACATGTTAATACAGTGTGTATCAGGCAATTGCAAATAATGGTTCAGTCCATAAACTCAAATTACTCAACAATAAAGTACATGTCAGGTTGGTGGTAACTGAAATCTGCTGAAACATTGGTCATTTTGACCTTCAAATTCCCAGCTGGACCAAGATATATTCCTTCTTTTCTTCTTGACAGTGTCAACAGGGTGACTCGAAAATTGAACTACAGTATTATACTTTGAGTATACACATTTATAACAAAACAATAGGCTATAGCAAAAAAAAAACAAAAAAAAAAAAAAACACTACTGTGCTTCACAATACATGCATTAATATTGATTTCTTCAAAAAGTCCCGTTTCAGCAAAAAGTAAAAGAGCTGTCTGTGCCAATATTTTTCACTTAATTCTTGGAGAAATCATAATAGAACTATAAAAAATACAGGGTAATTTTACAAGGTTACTGATACTATACTTCCTGTATATACATTAGACACGTTTTAAGTTAATTCAGTTCTCTCCAAAATAAATGCAGGAATTGGAAAAAGTCACCAGAAAATAGACCTGCTAATTCCCTGACAAATCGGTAGCAAAATAAGCTGGAAAATAAAACCTTGGCAGGTATCTACATTACCATTAAGTGCATTTGATTAATCACCCCCATTATCTTTCTTAGCAGTCCTTGGATTTTTGCCCTTTTGTGCTTATACACAGAATGATTTAACTAATGCCACTTCTTTTATTAGAATATGTTCATGTTTCCTTCTCAAAAACAGAAACTTGCCATGCAAGATAGAAATGCAAATAATCATAATAGTAATTTGCATTATTATCATCATTATTTTGTATATTCTTCAACTAGCATATAATATAATATAATCGTGTCAGTAGAAAAATATTGTGTTAATAACATGACAAAATATAGCATATTTTCCTAAAAAAAAATTACAGCTTCAACACTGCCTAATATACAGTCAATTAAGGGACAATTATGAGCCTGAAACGTGTTGTGTTGAGGTTTTGAATAATGCATTCTACTAAGGAGATGCCTTGGTAAGCACAAATTTATTTTCTTTGCACCTTTTCTGACCCTGGAATTGGTGTTACTTTTGGTCTTCTTCTGATGATAGCTTCAAGCAAAAGTCATCTTCAATCCCATTCCTGCTGAAATCCCATTCCTGATAAAGGAACTGGCCAAATTGAGGCTATGTCACCATGTCTGCTGGAGGTTTCCTCTGTTGTAGATGAATCCAGCAAAATGACATAATAGATACCAAACTAACCCCATTACTATCAATGGAGTCAATCACGAACCCTTTGTTTTTATCAAATGGCAGAACCGTTGTGATTGGGGTTTCTACCTTTCTGTTTCTTCAATCAAGCAGAATAATGGAATCCCATTTGGCCTAATTAGGAGAAAAGTGAGAACGATGTGTAGTTTGGACTCTTTTTTTCCACATTCTTTCCATGCAAGGGGAAACCCAAGTTTCTGGAGGGAAGAGCTTCCCCTATGTGCGGCTACATGGGGGGATCCACTGTTCACATATGAGACAGAGGCATCTGCTTACATGTTTTGGATTACTGCTTACTTGGCATCTCATACATGATACTTGTATCCTTTTTTTGATTACTGCTTTAATAAAAATAGATAGACTGCTTGTTACAATATATCAAACTTGTGGTGGGACTCTTTAAATTGGTTAAAGGAGTTGTTTGGGGATATAAACATTTCTTTGGTTGTTTATGAAAGTACTGTCCAAGTAATAAAACCTTCTAATATAGTTTGTGTGAAAACTGCAATAATAGCCCAATTTTAGCGAAGGTCCTTAATCTGCACTTCTGCTATTGTTCTGACACAGGCTGGGAAAGTCAATGAATAGACCAGCACAAGGTGAGGATAAGTCTAGCAAACAAATCAGACACCATGGTATGGTTTACACTAAGTTCACACTTGAGCTAGGATTTCCATTCTTCGGATCCACTTGGGGACCCAAAGAATGGAAACCCAATCTGCTTACAAAGCGGTTACCAGTGGAAGTGCTTGCAAGACTTTTCTCTTTGCATTTTTCAAGTGGAGTGGAGAACATAATCCCCGAGCGCTCTCAGAGCGCAGATGTGAACACAGACTTACACATTTCAGATGATTAAATCTTACTCATAGGGGATACAGTCAGTTCTCTCTTTTTTTTGGTGACATACTTGAAGAGAGCTGGCTATCTGGCTTAGTTCATTAAATGGCTAGTCATGTCTCTGTGTCTGCCATTTTGAAGCATTGGCTTAGCTATTGACCTGAACCAGCTTTCTGCCTGTATCAGAATAAAAGTGGAACATCTGGATCTGCAAGAACGTCTGAAATTGGGCCATCGGTACAAATTTCATTATTAAATCTTATTAGTAAGTGTCACTATAATCTAAGACAGTTTGCATATTATAACTTTCACATCTATACTTTGGATTGAATTTCCGTCTCCATTTCCTCGATAAACTAAATGAAAAAAGATCGAAGGGAGACTGTAGATTATAGTATAAACTTTCCCGTGTCCATAACTATAATTTAATATCATTATTAGAGAGAGACACCATTTAGCACATCTTGTGTCTGTGGTGACTAATCTTTCTCAAAGAATAAGACTGCAGAACACAATATTAAGTATGATAATGTTAAGGTGCAGGAAATGTAGGTTAATGAAATGTTTTGCATTATGTTCTAGAGCTGTCAAATGTTTCCAATAATACAACGTATGACATTTACCTGTACCCTATGCAAGCAATGGACAATAACACGTTATTTGCAACACCCTAAAGCAATGCCATTTCATTTTATACAGCAAAATGTTTACAAAAGACAAAGTAACCATTGGTTCTATATTTCATGGCATCCAGTGATGCCGTTAATAATAAGCTGTCAATCCAGAATCCAGAATGGGTTAACAACATACTGTAAGGGTCATATGCTCTCTGAACATTAATCCAAAAGTGCCACAGGAGAACAGTAAAACAGACGGCAGAATGGCTGAGAGCAATATAAATCTTCCTGAAAACAGCCAGCTTACATTTTATAGTTGGTGTGGTTTTTACCAGTCCAGACATCAGAAATTCAAGTGCGCCAGATGAAACGTGCATAAATGTAGCATAATAAAACAGCTCTGATCTGTGCCCATAGGTGTACAATCATGATGGAGCACCTCAAGGAAATCTGTAAATCTGAAGAAAAGTGATGTATAGTGATGTATAGCAAGTTCTTTGGTTTCACATCTATTCACATATGATAGCATTGCTTTAAGCTCACCCCAAACATTTACCTAGGGTTACTTGTCTTGTAATTATAATGAGAGAATCTTTTCTTCTCTTCTTATATCCAAAGCATGTTTCTGTAATCTGTCTGGAGTTTATATGCACTTTGATGAATATGATCTAAGAGTATATATCTGTAAGTAGAGTTCTTTCATTCAAACTCCCATATTACATGGCACTAAAGGCAAGCAGAAGTGTGAATTTAGATGTGGATGAGAAGGAAAAAAATCATAAACTCAAAATCAGCATAGCATAAAGTAAAACAGATTATTGAACTGGTTGAGCAAATAAAGCCTATTCCTTGCATAATAAACAGTAATAATAAAGCATGCATCATTACATTAGTAAGGCTAGGACTTCGCAGCAACATGAGGACACCCTACAATTCATAGTAAAATAACAACATCCCAACAATTAATATATAACATTAAGGATTTGCAATGGAAATAGTGCAAGTTCATAAGGCCCATGAGGGTGACGGCTCACTCCTATGGTCACAGAGGCTTTGGAGCCAAATGACCTTACTGCCTACAGTGGCACAGTGATGAAGAGGTCACCCTTGTATGAAGTTAAAGGGTCTCCAGGGGTACTTCTTGTGTGTCTTCTGAATGCTGGTGTTTCAGAATGTTCTTGACACTTGTTGGTGAGTGTGAATGAAGCACAGGAGACAGTATGGCAGGTAAACAGGTGATGCTTACAGTACAGTTCCTTAGCCGTAGAGATGAGCGAACACTGTTCGGATCAGCCGATCCGAACAGCACGCTCCCATAGAAATGAATGGAAGCACCTGTGATGTTGACTTTGCCGGCGGCCGGCTGGCGTCACAGGTGCTTCCATTCATTTCTATGGGAGCGTGCTGTTCGGATCGGCTGATCCGAACAGTGTTCGCATCGGCTGATCCGAACAGTGTTCGCTCATCTCTACTTAGCAGGTTTCTTCCAGTCACAAAGCAACATGAAGGCACATTAATGTACAGTAAACAGTGACCTCATGTTGGATACTTTGTAAACACAAAAAGAAGCAGCATTTGTTCTTCCTTCCTTCTTCTAGTCCTCAGACTCTTGTGACCCTGGCGATCTGGCCATGGATACTAAAGATTATCAGTACATCAGTGATATTCACTTAGGCCCCGTTTACACGGGGCAAGAAGGGGCGGATTTTGGCGCTGAATCCACGTGATAATCCGCCCCCTCACAATAGCGGTCTATTTAGAAAAAAAAGAAGCGAGCTGCCCTTTCTTCAGGCAGATTCCGCGACTGACACAGATTTGCGTCCACCTCGCGACAGCACCCTCCGGACTAGACCCATTCATTTGGCCCTAATCCTTAGTAGAAAGTCGCAACGGGATGCCGTGTACTACACCGGCATCGCATCGTGGCAGCTGCGAAGGAATATGCACTGCGGCATCTCCGTGTGAACTAGCCCTTAGAATCAGTTACAGGAAGGTTTTTTTGTGATCAAAGGGGTCTGGTGATATGGGACTGCCCATTGTGGCCATAACTACCACTAAATAGCATGGAAAACTAAAGGCTCTTCCCCACAAACTAGTGCACTAACCTAAGGCTAATTCCAGACTCTCTGAAACAAGTCCAAACATACTAGCTAAAAGCTGGGATAAGCTTACAATGGCTAAGCTCCTCTACCATCTAGAGACCACTGAGCACGAGCCTGTTTTCAAAGCAGCATAGGAATGGTTTTGTTGAGCAAACAGTATAAAGCTGAGAAAGTGCAAAGATAGTAAATAACATTGCAAAACATATCACACATCAATAAAACGGTATACCACTATGAAGTAGCCCTTTTAGGAGAGTTATATATGCCACCTTTTTAAAAGAAAAGCAATTTAAGTTGAACAGCGACCAAAAATAGAAAGTTACAAAGCAAGAGCATATAAGACAGACAAAACAGCATCAAATACACAGGTCGAATAGTCACATTAAGTGTAAAATAGTCAAAGGTCAAAAGTCTCATTCACAGAAGAGTAATCCTATGAAGGCACCCAAGGTTGCTATAAACAAAGGTACATACTACACCTGGAAACAAGGACAAAACCAGTCGCCATAATAAAAGTAATTTCACATTATGAAGTGAAACCTGAGATTTTGCTTTGGAGTCATGGGTTTTAACAAATCAAATCAAATCAAAAAAGCTTTATTGGCACGTCCAAATGGGTATTTGGCATTGCCAAAGCTAGTAAAGTGGGCGGTGGGGGGGGGGGAAGTTGGCTTCGGGTGGGTGAGTGGTGGGTATAGGAGGTGGGGGGTGGGTGGTTTGGGTTATAACAGTCCATGGAGTTTCATCTTCCTTTTCGTTGGTGACCGCTATATGGGAAGGTGGGGTTGGAGGTGGTAGGTGGGGTGGATAAATATAACAGTCCATGGAGTCTCATCTTCCTCTTAGTTGGTGACCGCTATATGGAGAGTCTATCACCAGAATCCAGCATATCAATCCAGTCACATATAAGGTTAGGATAACTTGAAACGAAGTGTTTTCCCATTATGACTCATTGCCTCCATCGCCAAGGTATTGCCATTTTTGTCATCATGCAAATAAATTTTGGAGCAATGACAATGCCCGCATTGTTCCAAGAGCAGATTTGCAGGTTGATATAAACAATGATATGTAGGCCACAGACACACCACTTCACTAGGGGATAAATAAATTTGATTGGGTGACCCTAACCTATCTATCTGCAGGGCTGGGTTGATATACTGGTTTCTAGTGGCAGACTCCCTTTATGGGTTTATGAACTTTGGCATGGAGCTTATATGGCTTTCTATTCCAGAGCTTCACAGCCCCTGTGCAGGCTCCGTAAGGATAATGTATCTGTACATACAAAGTCTGAAAGAATGGCTTGGTAATTTCTATTGAATTTATATATAAGGCCTTGTATGCCTCTGTGTAATATCAGAGGTTACTGAAAGTACAGCACAAGACGTATGCACCTCTATCGCCATCTGCATGAAGTCTCACTGTACCTATTTGTGTGATCATCTCATGACCAAAAAAGATTGTCCTGTTCAAAGACTACAGGTAGAGATTTTTTCAAATTGAGAGGACCTACAAGGTTCTGTATCTCTAAAATATTATGACATGAAGCTGGATAGCTTTGTGAGTTGTTTTAGAATTCACATTCCTATTCCTGTGTAATGCCTCGTCTATTTTACCATTCTCTTTGTCTATCTGCTCTATCATTATTATTTGCATTCATAGTAAATCAACAAGTTCTAAGCAATGCAATCGAATGGATTTATTGGGTACACGTTCTTTCTTTGTGTACACTGTAAATCAACAAGCTGTAAACAAAGCAATAGATTGAAAGTCTTTGTTAAGAGGCCTAAATAACTAATGTACATTCGGGTAATTAAGGCCTCAAATATTGATGTGAATGCAGCTTTGCTTTTTTATGCGCTTATAATGACTTTGGTCTACCAGATTACATTTTTTGCCTTCATTGGTGGATCTCCTATTTAATGTATAAATTGCAATAGCTTTTTCAGCATTTTTTATTCATACTCTTTTTATTTTATTAGGATGATTATTTTGAAGCGCTTGGCATACATACCTTATGAAATATATATTTTATAGCCGTACAAATGATGTTCAGTTCAGAAGAAAAGGAAATTACATTATTTCATAAAATAAGTAAATTTATACATGGAATACCTTTCACCATCCAGATGCCTCAGATATTGCTAAATGACTTTAGCTTTGCCGTAGGTTGTTTAGATTCGATATATCTACATGTGTTGTACATCATTTATACCAATATTTGACTAAACAATTGTGAAAAGGCAACCAACATAAAAAAAAAGTTGCAAAAATTGTTGCAAATTCACTTCAGGATGGGGGTGATTTAAACAGCGGAGTAACATCTCAGGACAAAAATGGTAGGCTTAAAATTTCAGTAAATTTTTGAGACACAAAGAATTGTAGCATGCTGCATCAAATATTGTATAAAATATTCTTCTGCAGGGTAAAATAGATTAATAGTATAGCATCATGTGGAGCATCATACAAAGACACATGAAGCGCAAAAGGCTCTATAGTATTTTTTTGCTTGCATAGCATTTCCTTTTTGATCCGCACTTCAGCCTCCGACTCATAACTGTTCCCATCCAGTGTAACATGTACCTGGGATGTATTTCTCATAATGTTGATAGAAAATGCATAATACAGAAATATTTTCATACATTATCCATACATTCAAATGATTTACAGCACTTGACCTTAAGATTATAAAAGAACAGCTTCTAGTAAGAGCTGTATCTATCACTCAAACAAATGTATATACATGTATCTGGAGTTTTTCAAAACTACATATATGAGTGATAAAGTACTCAGAATATACTATATTCATGTGCACAGCAAAGAACACATTTCATGGCTTTAGTGCTGTTAGATACATTGTAGGTGACATGCTATATGGTTTGTCTAAATGTGATGTTTGCAAATGTAACCCTCTATTTGTCTCTACCTTTGCCTCATATCTAAAGAATAACATGCTATTATGATTACACTACACAACAACAAAAAACTTTCTGCGGATATCTTGGTATACAATAATTGATCTTAGTCAATTTGAACATGCTGATTTCGAATATGCAAACCGTTTTTCTGTATCACCCTCCATTCTTGAAATATCCACGATCTAACATTTTAAATTTCTATTAATTACTTCAAAACATAAGAAATGTAATTTTTGCACAACAACTTGTATTTTAAAAGTCATGGCTACATTAATTTTAAACGTAAACATGAACGTGGCTATAGCTACTGAAATGCTATATAACATACATAATTATATGATAATCAAAAATTTGGTTTGAATTCTAATATCTGTAAAATATGTGCAAAAATTTGTTAAACTTGTTTCCCTATCTCCCTTGTTTATAAAACAAATCCCTTAATAAAACTTGATTATACATAAAAATTCGTTAAACATGTTCATGGTTTAAATTTCTTGGCTGTGGACATCCGCTTATACTGATGAGTTGACAAATCACGCTGAAGCGTTCAACAGTAGTCTGCCAACATGGCTGCACTTCACCGACCCTGACAGAGTGACTCCTTCACCGAAATGACCTGCTGGTGGAAGCGCTCACCATGTTCATTGCTGACTGAGCCTAGGTTTTCTAGAAAGGCTATTCCACACATACTTTTTGTATGTAAATTGTCTCAGTAGATTTTGAATAAGTCCATTTTTATTCATATGCTACTGAGCCTTCTCCGTGCACCCGGAAATCTGTTCGTGCACTGTCTTCTGTTTATATAGCACAAGCTGCTGCTGCTGACTCCTCCCTGCTCTGTTCGGGGCACACCTAGGTATACTGCACATATACAGAGATGTGGCAGAGCTGAGACGCGGGCACAGGCGGATCTTCGGCAGCAACAATTGCATGCATATACGCGTGTCGTTGCTAACAACAACACGTGGACGAAGTCGCAGGCAGATGCTAGTATATACAGTGTTGGCCAAAAGTATTGGCACCCCTGAAATTCTGTCAGATAATACTTATTTTCTTCCAGAAAATGATTGCAATCACAAATTCTTTGGTATTATTATGTTCATTTAATTTGTCTTCAATGGAAAACCACGATAACTCGCGGCAGAATCAGCGCTGATAAAAAGACTCCCGCTAGGAACACATTGAAATCAATATGAAGCTTTTTTACCCACTGATTTCAATGTGTTCTGCGCAGAAAATGGAACCCATTGAAGTTAATGGGAGTCTTTTTATCAGCATTGATTCTTCCACAAGTTATCGTGGCAGAATCAGCGCCACTTTACTCCCCATCACAGGGAAAAGGCATTCAAAAGAAGATTACGCGGCTGTACTTGGGGCGCAGGGATAATACCCCCTGTACTCCGTGGAGCTAATTAGCATACGGATAAAAAGCTTTTTTTTTTACAAAATTACTGGGAGGCTCTTGCTAATAAAGAAATGCCTGGAATCGACTTTATAAAGGCTAATTCACTGTCTGATTACTTTCAAATTGAGTTTCTTAATAATAGACTTCTTTTAATTTTGCTTTAGTCAGATGAACAAAAACAAGCATTCAATGCCAAGGTGCGAATATCTTTAAAACTATGTCTCGCGGCAATGAGTAAGACTTTCATTACTTGTGAAGACCTTTGATTATAATCTATTAAATTTGTTTACGATTGTCATAGTAATTAGGAAAGTAGTAATAATCAAAAATATCGTAAAGAACTAAGCTAGTGCCAATTAAGTAAGCAAGAGACTTCAAAATCTTCAGGAATGGCCACCACTAGTGCATGCTACATTCTCGTACAACTACTGCACAATTCTTAGGTGCTTTCCATATTTTGGATCTGTAGGCATTTTATTTACTGCTGTATGGTTCCTCTCTATTTTAGTGGAGGACACTATGGAATTAGTCATGCAATTGAGTTCTACGTGATACAATTTTTCTCATGACTCTGTTTGAAATTAAAGGTATATATACCTCACATGCCAAATCACACTTGAATTTTTTACTTTTCAATTAAGCTGATGGCTGATTTTGTGTCTCAGGTTTCTTTCGATTACTGAAATCAATCTCAAACACCTGTTAGAATTAGTTTGAGCTCAACTAATGGAAACCTGCTTTAGGTTGGGGCCCCACGTGGCATAAACACTGTGGAAAAAAAAAAAAAAATTATAGTCACAGTAAAGTGGATGGGATTCTAGAGAATTCTATCCCAACATAGTGGAAAAAAATGCGTAACGGACATGCCACAATTTCCAAAACCATCGCGACTATGAAAATGGAATGCATGTCAATAATACCTATGGAAACCTCAGTGGTTTCCCTATAGGTAAAATTGAAACAGAAAGTCCACAGAGGAAACCAATGTGGACTTTCTATGAAGGGCATTGAGAGACGCTACGTGGGGTCTTAGCCCTTCCTATATGGAAATTAGGCACTGGGTGTACAGCAGGAAATCAAGTAAGCAAGTGTTCTAGGGATCAGTGTCAGTGCAAAATTAGGTTAGAATGAGAAAATTGAGCAATGTGAGCAACCTTGAATGAAGCATGGTCATTGGTGGTACATTAGCTGGGGCCATATTACACAGCAGCCAGACTTGTTTTCTTGTGCAATATTGTCATGTGTATATAGAGAGTGGTGAGACTGAGGAAAAACATCCAGAGAAGGGAGATCCTGTGGGTGTAAACAACTTCTTGACAAATGATGCGGGGAATCTGAAAAATCATCCTTCAGTTAGTGCAAAGTCGAGCACATTGCAGCCAAATTCAAAACTGGCGCTTCAACTAACTTGTCAGGGATAACAACTCAAGTTTTCTTGGCACAACCTTGGTTCCCTGAATACCTGTTAATGATATCTATGTATTTCATGAGACATTGCTGCAGTTCTGAAGGAGGAAACAACCCTGAGGCACTACTAGATGGGTATTTCTAATAAAGTGACCCTTCAGGGTATATACATATGTGAGAATGAATGTATTTATTATTCAGTCATACTCAACCTTCTCTGAGTTACTGCACCGCTATGGTTCACAATTAATAATGGATTGTAGCCTTTATTAGAAGGAGCAGAGGGAGAAAATGTGATTGTATTGTGTTCATCCTAATCTCTTTGGGGTAGTATTGATGGCTTTGCACTACTGAATTTCCCTCCTCAGATCATTTATACATCCTTCTTGATGGCTTCAGTAAGAACTGGCTGTAGTATGTGCTGATGAAACATATATATACACTAGTTTAGATAGATAGATAGATAGATAGATAGATAGATAGATAGATAGATAGATAGATAGATAGATATGTGTGTTTCACCTGGATTAGTTAATATTGCATCTTGAAATTCTCTTTCTCCCTATGCCATTATTCACACTGCCCTAATCTCTCAGCTCTCAGCAGGACGTACCACTGTTTGGTGCATTCTGCATTGTTTTCCTGCAGTGATATAATTAAAACATCACTGCAATGATAATTGGTGGAAGATATAGTGGAGGCTTTAATATTTTACTTTGTATCATAAAATAAAATCCGAATTCCCTGGGTTACTGTGAATTCAATGAGGTGCAGTTTATTTAGCAAATATTTACTCCAAGGGATGTAAAGCTTTGATGGAATGAAAACACATAAAACTCTTATTTTCAGTGTTCAGAGATACATAGTTTGCTTCCAACTTTGTGGTAATTGCCTCCGAAACATGAATAAATGACTTCAATATGGAGAGACATGGCAGAATAACACCCTCCCTCATGTATTGAATTTTTTGAGATGCATTCATTGTTTCCTAGAAGTGAAGGTAATATTTCTTGCTGTTCACTGTAACCCAAGCTGATGGGAACATAAAAACTCACAATGGTTTATATTGCATACTTTGCTTATGTATAGCAATATTCTTATTAATGAGCCATAGATTTGTCACTATAACGCCTTGCTATCTGCAGACATGTAAGCAGCATATGACACTTTCTACTTGCTGCCTATCTACAGGCTAATCCGAAATTGATATTTCAATTTCAGCAACAGCGTGCTGCACGCGTCATCTGCCACACACGGCGAGATTGCATTCGGCGTCTTAGGATATATGTAGAGACTATTTATGTTATTCCTTATGTATCATAACTCAAAATCAGGGAAGCCTACAAAAAAAATCACTACCATTGATGGATTATATATTTATTTTGCAGAATTAGGCTATTTCTCAGCTGAGGAGAAGTGACAGAGAGAAGTTAGAGTGACAGAGTTCAAAGCATCCTGAAAATGAAGTGAAATATGACCCAGCCGTACCATATAAAATGCCTTCTCGAGGATCCATTTTGTCTTAAACCGCTTCAACCATCATAAACATTCATCTCTATCTAGACCCTACAGCGGTGTTTGCTCATTCAATTTTACTAGACTTCTGTAAGGGATGATTAATAAGTCATCTGTATGTGCAGAGAGATGCAATGTGTCACCATTCTTAAGACTGCATTAAATCACAGAAGTACACTCAAATTTAGGAAAGCAAATGAAAACAAGTCATTGTAACAATAATTACAAAATAGTCTGTGAAAAAATAACTTTTATTATATTTAATATATATATATATATATATATATATATAAACTTTTTGGAATATCTTTAATGATTATTGATGCAAGTTTGGCAAAACTCAATAGGGTAAATGTTAGGGCTAGGATTTCCTATACCAGACTTGCACTGCCTAACTTATTAATAGGCTCATAAATTAGGTCTATATTTGGCACTCAGTGTGTTGGAAACTCAATTGTAAACCACCTAGGGATTGGCATAGAAATAAGCTAGAATTCTCATCAGTTTCTGGCATAAATTATAGAAAAGTATGTGTATCCTGGAAGGTCACTTCCCTTCTGCAAAAGTTGCATCAACATTTTAGAAAAGTGGCAAGTGCTGGGCAAAATATTAAAAAGTTGTAAATTGTTGAGCAAAAATGAACACGCACAAAAATGTCTGACTTTCTTCATGCCAACTGTAGCAGGGACCCCAGAATAAATTATTCCGCTGTGATCCTACATTTTTTATATAGTCTACAAAATGGAGTTTATACAAACTCCTTGCAGATGGTTTTTGCTCTTGGCGGGATTTGAACACCAGGCCTCCAGTGCTGCAAGGCTGCAGTGCTAACCACTGAGCCACCGTGTGGCCCCGCATGGGTTCCAGATCTTGACAAAACTGCTGCACTTACCCAAGTCCCAACTAGAAAGCTCCTCAAACCTACAGATGTGGTTGACCCTAGTAACCTATTCGAAAAGAGTAGGAGCGGTGGTCAGCAATAGAGTTGAGCTGATCTTGAGATTTCAGGATCGATTTTAAAATCCAATTTCTGATCATTTTCCATTCGAACCCGATCCTGATCAATGTAAGTCAATGGGATTTTTTTTAATAATCAAAGATCGGATGTTAAAAATGATCCTGTTCACTACACAGCGTGAAGACCAAAAATTGAAGCCTCCACGCTGTGTAGTGATTAAAAAATCAGCCGGCTACTTAGTCCCCCTACTTACCTGCACAGAACTGCTGCCTCTTCTCCCGGTGTGTACGCTGCTCCCCGGAGCTCCGTTGTTCTCTCCTCTCATCTTCGCACACCGGCATAGCGCTGTGCGCGCCCCCGCCTCACAAGCTAGTGTGACTGATGCTGTGAGAAGGCGGGGCTTGTTGTGGTTTAGGAGAGTGTGGGCGAGTACAGGGTGGGGAGACGTGAGTGCCTACTCCCAGCAGTAACACTAGCCTAGGGAGGCGGTGGTGTGCACAGCGCTCTGCCGGCATGAGAAGAGAGAGAGGAGAGGAGAGAACAACGACCCGGAGCTCCAGGGAGTGGCAGCGGTTCTGTGCAGGTAAATGGGGGTGAGCAATCAGGATCGGAATTCCATTCCCGATTCTTTTTTAGGTGGGATCGGAACCTGATCGTGATCGTGAAATTTACTCGATCGCCGATCGGGATCCAATCTTTTTCAATCCTGATCACTCAACTCTAGTCAGCAACCATCTCTGAGGAACAAGGAACTTCATTGCTGCAAGCAGGTGGGTCACCAAGTCACACTTGGAGGGAGTCAGATGGGTGTCAGGAAGAGCAAGTGCTATTTGGGAGAAAGAGATTTGGAAATTCGATCTGAGTATTACCCCCAGGGTGGATTCCTCTGACTTCCTGTACGTGTTTAGGACAGGACAGGACCACCAGATGTGAGAAAGAGAGCCAACTCCTTGACCGCAATGCTAGCAAAGATTACTATCCGCTAAGTTATATACATGCAATCACCCTGCACCACTGTGTCAAAAGCTTGTAATGATTCTCCTGCAGTCTCACACAGGAGGAGAACCTATGTGATGTTGTCAAAATCGTTTGACTTGGTCCTCTGTTAAGGAGAGACAGAGTTCTCGTTCCCAAGAGACTATAAAGGTGGGCCTAGTTAGGTCTCTTTTCTCTACATACATGTGAAGGATGTGAGCTATTTTCCGTAATTTGGGAAGGGGAGCTTGAATAAATTTTTCGAAGTTGGTGGATTCCTGCCGCATCGTAAATCTAGCATGAAAAAGCGAGGCTATGTGGAAAAGATGTTTCCAGTGCAGTATACTCAGAGTGGGTAGGTTTATGGGTTTTGAGAGTCGGACATCTGTCTGAAAGCGATTGGTCGTTGGGATGGACGACAGGGGAATTCCATTGAATTTGGACCAAAGATTACGAGGGCCATTGACCGAGAGCATGTCTGGAATCAAGGAGAGAGGCATCGCCACAGCCATCTGATATGTGCCAAAGAATGACTTATGTAGAAGTCATACATTTTCATAACATTAATTATTATTGTATAACTTCCCCAGTACTTTATGTAAACCTGTATATGGAAAACCCCTTTAGGCTAAGACCCCATATAGAGAGCTGCAGCCAAAAAACTTTGCGGGAAAAACCGTGGCAGAAACATATTGCATTTTTACCGCAGTGCTTTTTGCAGAAGATTTCCCCTGCGGACTTTCTGTTTCTATTATACCTATGCGGAATCCACCAGCATTTGTATAGGTATAATTGACATGATTTTTTGAAATCTGAGCATGTCCGTTGTGGATATTTTTCTGTAGTATGTGGATGGGATTAACCAGAATCTCATCCACTTTACAGGTACTGTAAAACACTGCGTTTTTTGCCGTGGCATTTATGCTACTTGGATCAATGTCCTCAAGGCAAAAGGAATAGGTTTGACAGTGTATTCTCTGATAACGCAGTGTTAAATATGTAATCATACACATGGAATCTAAGGATAAACTAGAGTATTATCTTATCTTGACTTTCCTAATCCTGTTATCACTTTGAAACTGTATTTTAGCAGTTCAGCTTCACAGTTAAGTGTTTGAAAGATCTTTGCAGCATTAAAAGATTTGATTTCTAAGAGTTGCTTTTATTTTATCAATTCCAGATTTATTTTTTCAATTACAAACCAACCAATTGACTAGATGTGTAAAGTTGACCAAGAACCCTTAATAGTTAAGCTGTGTATACACATGAATTGGCTGAATCAGCTGTTATCATCAGAACGGGCCTAATGTCTCGTATGTAGGGACCTTCCTTCTTCTTCAATGGCAGATTTTGAGGAAGATAAAGATCGGCCAGTTGGATGTCAACTTGTAGATAAGTCGCTGTCAGAGCAGCTAATATATAGAGCCAACGATAGAGTATTAGCCATGTTTTTTGGTACTTACTATGTGCATTTTTTATATCTATGTCCCTATGAAATTGTTCAATAAGCTTGTTTGGATTTGATTCCATGATTCGGAGGTGTGACCCTTGTTTGTCTCTTTTTGTTTAGTCCAGCATTAAGATAATATAAATTTAGTTCATACGGTTTTTGTGCTTTTCATTGGGTGTCACAATAAGGCATTACAATTACAGTAAAGGAATAATCGACACTTTCGAAAATTTATGGAACATATAAAAATGAGACTTCCTGAGTAGGAAAATGTTCTCTTTGGACCTATATCACCTTGTCTTTTAGGTTCTTTTCACACTTTATTGGAAATCATGGGTTTAATTTGTAAGGACACTAAAGAGATGAGGATTCTTGTAGAGGTAATTACTTGTCTTCAAGAAAATGTTGGACTTGTCAGATGTTCGGAGTTGGCTTCCCAAAGTCATTTTGCTTTCATTACCTTGTTACTTCTTTCCTGAACTTTAAACGTACAGCGGGCAGGGGGTCATGGGTTACAGTTCCTTTTCACTAAATTACATCTCATTCTAAATTGAACTAACGTTTAACACAGAACTGTGTTTTTTATTTTTTTTATTTCTCGCGCTATAATTTACAGTTATATCCTATTCTATTCTCATCCAAGTAAGAGCCTTTCTATTATTACTATTATCTTTATCATCCATTTTTTTATGTGTACGCACCTGCATATATGAATTAAGAGTCTGATCAAAATAATATTGCTGATATATTCCGGAAAATTTTTTTTGGAAAAAAAATATCAAATCTTAAGGAACAGATTGAATTTCGTTCTCAAAGTTATAAATTATTCAGTATTAAAATTTTGGACTAGACTAGCCAGCTACTCTCGTGACCCAATGTGCGTAGAGATCATGCTTTATTTTTCTTTTTCCTGTTGTAAACCCCATGAAGCCATGGTGAATTTAGTTCTGTCAGCTTTTGATGGAAATTCCCTGTGGTGCTGGCTTTTCATTAAAAATTGTATTGAAACGCGTTTCATAAGAGTTTATGGAGCATCCAAAATCAGCAGACAAGGAACATAGTGTATAGTATACATACAATAGCTTAGCACTGTGCAGCATGAACGAATAAAACAGATTCCCTTGGATCTTTAAAAATCTAATGTTTTAAGCGCAATGACAATGATATTGAAAGAGATATCAAGTAGATGACAGCAGGTTCCAGGTATAGCAATACTTTTTAGTTAACTTATTCTGACATCTAACTAAATGGGGACATGTTACCGACCCATTCATTCAGATATCATTGGGGAAATCATATGTCTAAGTCCCTTTTTTCTAACGTATTGTCTGACATTTGCATTATTCATATTTCTACTTCATCTAGCATAAGAATGTTTAGTCTCAAAGTTTCATTTTAGATGTAAATGTAAGAAAACGATTATATGATTTGACAGTTTTTTAAATTACGGTTTTATGGTTATGAAGATTATTTTATATTGTGTAGATATGGTCAGTTCAACATATATGGTGGTCTAGCATAAAAGTTTGGCACTATCGTTTTGTAAGGAAGGGTACAACACCTCTGCATTGAATCACTCTTTGTAGACAGTGTATTTTCTCTATTATGTAGTTTATTAGTAAACTTGCTATACACTACTAAAGTCATTCACATAATTTGCATCCATATTGCCCTTATAATAACTGCACCATTGACTATGGTTCTTACACAGTGGAGCTGCTGTAGATGTCATTCTGCTAGCACAATAGATGTAGGGAACATAATGGTCACTCTATTTGTGAAGGAGTCAAAAAGTTTTGTTTTTTTTTTACCCTGCAGAGTCATTATATTGTTAGTGAAGGAAAAATCACTGGTGACTGCTGCATTTTCTCTTCTCAGGCACAGTGACAGCTAAAGCAGCTCTACATGTCAGGATCCCTCATATCTCAGCTGAACTTCACTCATGAGAGTGTAATAGGGGAAAACTGTTGCCTAGTTAGTCTGTCTCTCTCCTTGTTCCACCTCTGCTTGTCCCTTCAACCAGTTCCTTGACTGACTGCCCATTGTCTAGTGAATTTAGCTAACGATATTAAATATGACATACAAGACTGTCCATAACCTGACCCTCAATACATCCCTTCATCTCCCCATAGAAAAACAGGTTCGCGCTCACTGGTGGGTCTTGAATCAGATGCAGTATTGGGAGGCAGGTTCTTTTTATTGTAAAACAATTAAAAAGCACGACGCGTTTCGGACCGCCACGGGTCCTTTCTCAAGTGCAAGTGTAGCTCTGTTAAATGATGATCACTAGCTTTACTCTTCTGTATTGTAGCTGCAAAGCATGAAGTTTGTGACCATATCTTTAAATATAGTCAGTAAATAAGCGCAAAAGCCAAGAAGCATGCCGATAGTCAAAGCAAATAACCTGGGACTGCAGGGATCGTCTCACCTCAGCAATAGCAGCAGCAGCAGTACTAGGAATTCATCTCCCCATACCTAGCTACATGTAAACTCTGATCCCACGACCTCCATTACTTATATAGTGCCAACATATTCTGCATTATTAACATTTCATGATTCACTTCAGATCCTAACCCCTTTGTGTCTCACAATCATATTCTAGTTTTATATATGCACACTAGGACCAGTATGTAAAGCTACTATCTACTAGTATGATACTGCAGTGCTCCTCCATTCTTATGATGATTGGGATCCCTGACTGTTATTCCTTACCAATTAGGCCTGGTTCACATCTGCGTTCGGTATTCAGTTCAGAACCCCATGAATGGTATACTGAATGCATTAAATAGTAGTAAGCAATGAAAGTACATGGACCCCATAGACTATAATGTGGTCTGTGTGTTTTCCGCGTGGTGTCCGCACAAATCATGTGGAGAGAAAAGTGGTGCTTGAAGTAGTCTATGGGGTCTGTGTGCTTTCATTGCTCACTGCTTTTTAATGCATTCGGTATTCCGTTAGGGGGATCCTCAAAAGGACTCTCCAAACAGAATACCGAACGCAGGCCTTAGAAGTGATGGCATACCCTAGCAATAGGACATATACTTTTAATGGTGGAAAAATCTTTAATAACTTTTGTAAATGGTGACAAGTACCAGTTATCATATTTACTGTTACATTACCATCCTCCCTTGTTTAAGACAATATAAGTCTGAAATATACAGTAAGCATCTTAGCCACAGTTCCCTTAGGGAATAAAGGACTTGCTATACAGCATATTAGCCTGCAAACCTACAGCCTTGTTTGGCAAGAGAATTGCCATTTCACCACACTCCTATAGGCTAGCCGTAATTCAAGTGACCTGCATTCTGATTTACCATAATTCCACAGTAACACCATTTTGAGCACAAGATGGCAGGAAGATTTGTGTTTGGCACAGGAATGAAGAACAGAGGTTGTCATAACAAGCTGCAAACATAGTGTAGTGATGTATTAGATTTTTACTTTGAGATTTTGGGAACCCTATCCAAGGTGATTATTCTAATGACTAAAAATACCCTGATGTATAATAACTTTTCATTGTTGGAAGGCACTAGCATACTCATGTCTCTTATGCTCAGAAGAGTCCTGCTCATAGACTCCCTCTGCATAAAAATTAAATCATTATCATTTACTTTAGAGCTTTCATTTTCATCTCAAGTAACATACGCTTGTCTCACAAGTGAACATTAGCCGGCACCATCATCTATCAGTGTCATTATTTTCCAAAGTCCTAATGAAAAAATTACACACGCTGCAGACTTAGAGGACAAGTCATTATTCTGAAACAAAATATTGACTTGTGAGCATTTTGAGAGCCGAGCGTAATGTTTGATGAATCAATCTTTTCTTCAATAGATGAATTGTAATATTTCAGTGCTGTTTTATTGTGTATGCTACCGCCGCGTTTTCCTTGTATGTGATTTGAATATGTTGCTGTATTCGCCAAACATCATCTGGATACGTGGCAGAATTGCTTGTCTCTCGTGCCAGCTTCCCTGTCTATTCATCCATGTCATTGCTGGCACGCTTTTCTTATGAAACACTCCTGCCACAATTCAATTCATTCTTGACATGCTTATGTTAATTAATGTGTTTTCATCATGTAAATTTCCTTGATCACCCAAAATAAAGCGCAAATGAAGAACATTTCACAGCTTATTTACCATGTGTACTGTTGTTTGTTTCTTTGGTACATTGCACCTAACCTTTAGACATTTATTGAGCATCACGAATGGCAACCCTCTGCTAAACCTTTGCTGCTTGTAGATTTCGAGGCATGACACTTGGGAACTGTACATGATATAGATGGTGATCTGTATTATTATTATTAAATGTGTTGCCTTTAAGAAGGGATTTGTTTACTCTTGTATTTCTGTAACTAAATAACACAACTTATTGGCATCTACTCCTGAAGCCCATCACCTAGGGCACATACCTCACTACCACATCTATAGTAAGCATGAATTATGACATATGTGAGCAATGTTCGTATATATAATAACTAGAGATGAGCGAACAGTGTTCTATCGAACACATGTTCGATCGGATATCAGGGTGTTCGCCATGTTCGAATCGAATCGAACACCGCGTGGTAAAGTGCGCCAAAATTCGATTCCCCTCCCACCTTCCCTGGCGCCTTTTTTGCACCAATAACAGCGCAGGGGAGGTGGGACAGGAACTACGACACTGGGGGCATTGAAAAAAAATGGAAAAAGTCATTGGCTGCCGAAATCAGGTGACCTCCATTTTAGACGAATAGTGGATTTCAAATCCGGGTCATATGAGAATGTGAACTTTGTGACTATGAGACAGGGATAGCTGTACAGGCAGGGATAGCTAGGGATAACCTTTATTTAGGGGGGAATGTTATTAAAAATAACTTTTTGGGGCTCTATCGGGTGTGTAATTGTGATTTTTGTGAGATAAACTTTTTCCCATAGGGATGCATTGGCCAGCGCTGATTGGCCGAATTCCGTACTCTGGCCAATCAGTGCTGGCCAATGCATTCTATTAGCTTGATGAAGCAGAGTGTGCACAAGGGTTCAAGCGCACCCTCGGCTCTGATGTAGCAGAGCCGAGGCTGCACAAGGGTTCAAGCGCACCCTCGGCTCTGATGTAGGAGAGCCGAGGGTGTACTTGAACCCTTGTGCACCCTCAGCTCTGCTACATCAGAGCCGAGGGTGCGCTTGAACCCTTGTGCACACTCTGCTTCATCAAGCTAATAGAATGCATTGGCCAGCGCTGATTGGCCAATGTATTCTATTAGCCTGATGAAGTAGAGCTGAATGTGTGTGCTAAGCACACACATTCAGCTCTACTTCATCGGGCTAATAGAATGCATTGGCCAGCGCTGATTGGCCAGAGTACGGAACTCGACCAATCAGCGCTGGCTCTGCTGGAGGAGGCGGAGTCTAAGGTCGGACCTGAATGGAGACTGGTGTGGAGCGATCTTAGACTCCGCCTCCTCCAGCAGAGCCAGCGCTGATTGGCCGAATTCCGTACTCTGGCCAATCAGCACTGGCTAATGCATTGTATTGGCGTGATGAAGCAGTGCTGAATGTGTGTGCTTAGCCAATACACGCCAATACAATGCATTAGCCAGTGCTGATTGGCCAGAGTACGGAATTCGGCCAATCAGCGCTGGCCAATGCATTCTATTAGCCCGATGAAGCAGTGCTGAATGTGTGTGCTTAGCACACACATTCAGCTCTACTTCATCGGGCTAATAGAATGCATTGGCCAGCGCTGATTGGCCGAATTCCGTACTCTGGCCAATCAGCACTGGCTAATGCATTGTATTGGCGTGATGAAGCAGTGCTGAATGTGTGTGCTTAGCCAATACACGCCAATACAATGCATTAGCCAGTGCTGATTGGCCAGAGTACGGAATTCGGCCAATCAGCGCTGGCCAATGCATTCTATTAGCCCGATGAAGCAGTGCTGAATGTGTGTGCTTAGCACACACATTCAGCTCTACTTCATCGGGCTAATAGAATGCATTAGCCAGCGCTGATTGGCCGAATTCCGTACTCTGGCCAATCAGCACTGGCTAATGCATTGTATTGGCGTGATGAAGCAGTGCTGAATGTGTGTGCTTAGCACACACATTCAGCTCTACTTCATCGGGCTAATAGAATGCATTGGCCAGCGCTGATTGGCCGAATTCCGTACTCTGGCCAATCAGCACTGGCTAATGCATTGTATTGGCGTGATGAAGCAGTGCTGAATGTGTGTGCTTAGCACACACATTCAGCTCTACTTCATCGGGCTAATAGAATGCATTGGCCAGCGCTGATTGGCCAGAGTACGGAATTCGGCCAATCAGCGCTGGCTCTGCTGGAGGAGGCGGAGTCTAAGATCGCTCCACACCAGTCTCCTTTCAGGTCCGACCTTAGACTCCGCCTCCTCCAGCAGAGCCAGCGCTGATTGGCCGAATTCCGTACTCTGGCCAATCAGCACTGGCTAATGCATTGTATTGGCGTGATGAAGCAGTGCTGAATGTGTGTGCTTAGCACACACATTCAGCTCTACTTCATCGGGCTAATAGAATGCATTGGCCAGCGCTGATTGGCCGAATTCCGTACTCTGGCCAATCAGCACTGGCTAATGCATTGTATTGGCGTGATGAAGCAGTGCTGAATGTGTGTGCTTAGCACACACATTCAGCTCTACTTCATCGGGCTAATAGAATGCATTGGCCAGCGCTGATTGGCCGAATTCCGTACTCTGGCCAATCAGCACTGGCTAATGCATTGTATTGGCGTGATGAAGCAGTGCTGAATGAGTGTGCTTAGCACACACATTCAGCTCTACTTCATCGGGCTAATAGAATGCATTGGCCAATCAGCGCTGGCCAATGCATTCTATTAGCGTGAACTGAGTTTGCACAGGGGTTCTAGTGCACCCTCGGCTCTGCTACATCAGATTGCTACATCTGATGTAGCAGTGCCGAGTGTGCATCAGATGTGTAGTTGAGCAAAACTGACTCAGCACTGCTAAGTCTCTGCATTCGCATAGGAATGCATTGGCCAGCCTTCGGCCAATCAGCGCTGGCTCTGCCGGAGGAGGCGGAGTCTAAGGTCGGACCTGAATGGAGACTGGTGTGGAGCGATCTTAGACTCCGCCTCCTCCAGCAGAGCCAGCGCTGATTGGTCGAGTTCCGTACTCTGGCCAATCAGCACTGGCCAATGCATTTCTATGGGGAAAAGTTAGCTTGCGAAAATCGCAAACTGACAGGGATTTCCATGAAATAAAGTGACTTTTATGCCCCCGACATGCTTCCCCTGCTGTCCCAGTGTCATTCCAGGGTGTTGGTATCATTTCCTGGGGTGTCATAGTGGACTTGGTGACCCTCCAGACACGAATTTGGGTTTCCCCCTTAACGAGTTTATGTTCCCCATAGACTATAATGGGGTTCGAAACCCATTCGAACACTCGAACAGTGAGCGGCTGTTCGAATCGAATTTCGAACCTCGAACATTTTAGTGTTCGCTCATCTCTAATAATAACTTTTTGTCAATCCATGAATTCCTTATGGTGTAGGGCTCTATTAAAGACAATTGATAACAATACTTGGATATTTAATACTACAAAAATTAGATTCAGAGGCTAATTTTACTTACAGTGTCATACCTAGTAACTTGTATTAGCTGAAATCCTAACCTTAAACTCCTATTGATATTATGTTATGCTAAATCGGAGCACTAAAAAGGTTGTTCAACTAGGACAACCACTTTCTTGTGACAAATCCTTCCAAGTTGCAATAATAGGTAGTGGTTAGAGATGTTAAACCATGTACTACATGGTCACAACAAGTCCTCCATGGTGATACAAATGGTTCTATTTTTATTTTAGCTCAAATTTGGGTAAGCATTCCAATTTGTCCTAAAGCCAGTTTAATACACTATCACATTAACCTTTGAGAGGCTGCAATTTACAATTAAACCATTTAGTGGCCAGACATACATTGGATAAACATTTTGTGACCGATTATCCTAGGATTGTGTTGTTTTGAAAATATGATCATCTCATCATATTCAAACTTTTGGATTAAAGGGATTCTATCATTAAAATACCCTTTTTAAGCTAAATACACGTATGAATAGCCTTAAGAAAGACTATTCTTCTCTTACCTTTATTATTCTGATCTGTGCCACCATTTCTTAGAAATATCTTCTTTCTTCCTTTTGCAAATGAGTTTTCTCGCAGCACTGGGGGCGTCCCCTGCGCTCAAACAGCACTGAGGGTGTCCCCAGTGCTGCTTGAAAACACTCCAGCGATGGACTCTGTCTTATTCTCCGCCTCCACAATTTCTCTCGTGCTCCTCTTCTCTTCTTTAAAAAGTGCCGACTGCACATGTCTGTCAGCCATTTTTCCTCTGGCCAAATGGGAGAGGCCACATGGAAATGGTTGACTGCGCCGACTGCACATGTGCGTCCGACATTTTCCTGTGGCCAAACAGGAGAGGCCATAGGAAAATGGCCGACGGACTTGCACAGTTGGTGCTTTTTGAAGAAGAGAAGAGGAGCGTAAGAGAAGAGACAGAGGTGGAGAAGAAGACAAAGTCTGTCACTGGAGAATTTTCAAGCAGCACTAGGGACGCCCCCGGTGCTGTTTGAGTGCTGGGGACGCCCCCATTGCTGCGAGAAAACTCATTTACATAAGGAAGAAAGAAGATATTTCTAAGGAATGGCAGCGTTGATCAGAATAATAAAAGTAAGAGAAGAATAGCCTTTCTTAAGGCTATTCCTATGTGTATTTAGTTTAAAAAGGGATTCCAATGATAGAATCACTTTAAACTTACTGAAGTATTTTAACCTATACACAGCTTCAGCTATCTTGCTTCATTTGTGTAATGCAGTTAAATATGCCTTCTCAATGTTTACCTAGGTTACAGACCACTTCTTTGGTTGGCTTTTTCTCAGGCATCTATATTCTCTTTTCTTTCTCTGTCTGCAAATTGCTAATCCTTGATAAGTGCAACTAAAGTTTCTTCATCAGGCCTTTTGTTATATCTGTATGTAAACCCAAAGGTAACTGTGCATTTACAATAAGCACAGAGGACACTGCTGGACTGAGATGAAAACAGGAAAGTGAAGGGGAGAGGAAACAGGAGAGCAGTTGTAATCCTGACATGGGAAATCTCATTTAAGCTTGCATTCACACAGAAATTAATGAAAACGGCCGTGAAAAATGTCCATTTTGCATGGCCATTTGACACATGAAGAGTGCCTGTTTTTACAGATGCTTCATATATTGAAGTGTATGGAGGGATCAAAAAGAAAGCTTGACCTATATTTTGACCATCTGTTACAATGGACCATCAAAATATCAGTCATGTGAATAGCTCCTGTGATAGTGATTAGCAGAATTAGTGTAATTAATGTGGCCATATGACGGTCTTTCCAAAAATGCCCATCACACGAGTGAATATAGGGTCGATGCATATATAGGAAGTGACATCACTTCCAGAACTTTTCATTATTTCATAAAATAATATTTTATTCCTGCTCTCTCTTATTGTTTTCTTTCAAATCTGTAACTCAGCGTGATTACCTCTTTTTGTAAAGCCTCAGGAATTATACTTCACTGTAGATATTCTGTATGGATTCCATAAATATCTATCTATGGCAAGGCTATATGTAGAGAGCCCATGTAGTGTAGTGTATGGAGAACCCTTTGGCACTGTGCTATGGAGTACTTTGTGGAATAATATCATGCCTCTGAACAACACTATTACAAATATTATGAAGCTATACTTCCCTTGAAGGATTTCTTGTGAAAGAGCATGGGAAGGATAGAAGTAGTGCTCTGAACCCGGGGTTGCTCTTCCACCTCTAACCATGTGACCTGAGGGTCAGGACAAGGCCCAGACTTCTGTGTCCATCATCATTATCCACCAGATTAGGTAAATTCATTTGAACTCCTCAGACAAACCCTTTGTAGTGTTTATTTGTTACATTTTTTTTTTCTCCCTAAAAGACTATTATGACTGCAAGAAGAGGTTTATAAAATAAACACAACAGTCTGCAATGGTAGGCTGGTGCTGTTAATTTGTAGAAGACATGTACTTGGATACATTACTTATGTGTCCCGGCATCTGTCATAGACAAATGAATTAAATTCCAAATACCGAGGTGATTTGCATAAAATGTATTTGCTATAATTGCACAGTGTATGTTTTGTAACTGGATGCAGATGGAAAGGGAAATGTTAAATTTAAGGTAATTGGATTTAGAATAAAACACATTCCCTCCGGTCTGGTCTTGCTTATTGTACCTTAAGTGTTTCTGGAATGTCATCCTCTCATTTAACCAGTTCATGGCTGACTCTAAGTGTATGCTAACATCTTGTCTATGTTCTGATAAATCAGTTCACCTGGAATATGTCTATCGTATCTCTGATGATACAATAGTCAGAGGCTCAAGAGCTAATGCTATTTATGCCGACTTGTTAAACAGTTGATCTTTTAATGAGTCAAAATTGTCTAATTTACATGAGAATGAGGAAGTAGCATATTGCGTAAATTATAACCGGGCATTTTCCCCCTCTATTAGTTACCTTATATGGTACATAAAGAGAGTTACTGAAAACATAAAATACAACTACAAATCTTAGATATTACACTTAAAAGAATAGTAGTTGTTTGTATTCTTTCAGTCCGATCATGCAAACATACTGGCACTTCACTCACAGGGAGAATGTAAGGGGAATTTCAGTCCTTCAATCTCCTGATTCATGGGGGTCACCGCGATCAGACCCCCAGTGAACTGACACTTATCCCTTGTCCTGTGGATAGGGTAAGTGTCTCTAATGGCACAACTCCTTTAAAATAAATATAATATACTCACTAGAGATGAGCGAACAGTGTTCTATCGAACTCATGTTCGATCGGATATTAGGCTGTTCGGCATGTTCGAATCGAATCGAACACCGCGTGGTAAAGTGCGCCATTACTCGATTCCCCTCCCACCTTCCCTGGCGCCTTTTTTGCTCCAATAACAGCGCAGGGTAGATGGGACAGGAACTACGACACCGGTGACGTTGAGAAAAGTAGGCAAAACCCATTGGCTGCCGAAAACATGTGACCTCTAATTTAAAAGAACAGCGACGCCCAGCTTCGCGTCATTCTGAGCTTGCAATTCACCGGGGACGGAGGTTTCCGTCCAGCTAGCTAGGGCTTAGATTCTGGGTAGGCAGGGACAGGCTAGGATAGGAAGGAGAAGACAACCAACAGCTCTTATAAGAGCTAAATTCCAGGGAGAAGCTTGTCAGTGTAACGTGGCACTGACGGGCTCAATCGCCGCAACCCAGCTTTCCCAGGATCCTGAATGGAATACACTGTCAGTGTATTCCCGTATACCCGATATATACCCCGATACCCGTTCCAACGGTGTGCCCCCCCACCTTCACCCCAGAAATACCCTGCAAGTCCCCTAGCAATAGAATTGGGGCTATATACACCCACAATTTTTACTACTGGTATACAGTGCCATTGTCTGACTGGGAATTCAAAGAATATATTGGGGTTATAAATACCCTCATTTCTTGCTACTGCCATATAGTGCCAGTTTCTGACTGGTAATTCAAAGAATATATTGGGGTTACGTGCACCCACAATTTTTACTACTGGTATACAGTGCCATTGTCTGACTGGGAATTCAAAGAATATATTGGGAATACAAATACCCTCATTTCTTGCTACTGCCATATAGTGCCAGTGTCTGACTGGGAATTCAAAGAATATATTGGGGTTACGTGCACCCACAATTTTTACTACTGGTATACAGTGCCATTGTCTGACTGGGAATTCAAAGAATATATTGGGAATACAAATACCCTCATTTCTTGCTACTGCCATATAGTGCCAGTTTCTGACTGGTAATTCAAAGAATATATTGGGGTTACGTGCACCCACAATTTTTACTACTGGTATACAGTGCCATTGTCTGACTGGGAATTCAAAGAATATATTGGGAATACAAATACCCTCATTTCTTGCTACTGCCATATAGTGCCAGTGTCTGACTGGGAATTCAAAGAATATATTGGGGTTACGTGCACCCACAATTTTTACTACTGGTATACAGTGCCATTGTCTGACTGGGAATTCAAAGAATATATTGGGAATACAAATACCCTCATTTCTTGCTACTGCCATATAGTGCCAGTTTCTGACTGGTAATTCAAAGAATATATTGGGGTTACGTGCACCCACAATTTTTACTACTGGTATACAGTGCCATTGTCTGACTGGGAATTCAAAGAATATATTGGGAATACAAATACCCTCATTTCTTGCTACTGCCATATAGTGCCAGTTTCTGACTGGTAATTCAAAGAATATATTGGGGTTACGTGCACCCACAATTTTTACTACTGGTATACAGTGCCATTGTCTGACTGGGAATTCAAAGAATATATTGGGAATACAAATACCCTCATTTCTTGCTACTGCCATATAGTGCCAGTGTCTGACTGGGAATTCAAAGAATATATTGGGGTTACGTGCACCCACAATTTTTACTACTGGTATACAGTGCCATTGTCTGACTGGGAATTCAAAGAATATATTGGGAATACAAATACCCTCATTTCTTGCTACTGCCATATAGTGCCAGTGTCTGACTGGGAATTCAAAGAATATATTGGGGTTACGTGCACCCACAATTTTTACTGCTGGTATACAGTGCCATTGTCTGACTGGGAATTCAAAGAATATATTGGGAATACAAATACCCTCATTTCTTGCTACTGCCATATAGTGCCAGTGTCTGACTGGGAATTCAAAGAATATATTGGGGTTACGTGCACCCACAATTTTTACTACTGGTATACAGTGCCATTGTCTGACTGGGAATTCAAAGAATATATTGGGAATACAAATACCCTCATTTCTTGCTACTGCCATATAGTGCCAGTTTCTGACTGGTAATTCAAAGAATATATTGGGGTTACGTGCACCCACAATTTATACTACTGGTATACAGTGCCATTGTCTGACTGGGAATTCAAAGAATATATTGGGAATACAAATACCCTCATTTCTTGCTACTGCCATATAGTGCCAGTTTCTGACTGGTAATTCAAAGAATATATTGGGGTTACGTGCACCCACAATTTTTACTACTGGTATACAGTGCCATTGTCTGACTGGGAATTCAAAGAATATATTGGGAATACAAATACCCTCATTTCTTGCTACTGCCATATAGTGCCAGTTTCTGACTGGTAATTCAAAGAATATATTGGGGTTACGTGCACCCACAATTTTTACTACTGGTATACAGTGCCATTGTCTGACTGGGAATTCAAAGAATATATTGGGGTTATAAATACCCTCATTTCTTGCTACTGCCATATAGTGCCAGTTTCTGACTGGTAATTCAAAGAATATATTGTGGTTACGTGCACCCACAATTTTTACTACTGGTATACAGTGCCATTGTCTGACTGGGAATTCAAAGAATATATTGGGAATACAAATACCCTCATTTCTTGCTACTGCCATATAGTGCCAGTTTCTGACTGGTAATTCAAAGAATATATTGTGGTTACGTGCACCCACAATTTTTACTACTGGTATACAGTGCCATTGTCTGACTGGGAATTCAAAGAATATATTGGGAATACAAATACCCTCATTTCTTGCTACTGCCATATAGTGCCAGTGTCTGACTGGGAATTCAAAGAATATATTGGGGTTACGTGCACCCACAATTTTTACTACTGGTATACAGTGCCATTGTCTGACTGGGAATTCAAAGAATATATTGGGGTTATAAATACCCTCATTTCTTGCTACTGCCATATAGTGCCAGTTTCTGACTGGTAATTCAAAGAATATATTGGGGTTACGTGCACCCACAATTTTTACTACTGGTATACAGTGCCAATTTCTAACTAGGAATTCAAAATGCGCAAGGCTCCCGGAAAGGGACGTGGACGAGGCCGTGGGCGAGGTCGGGGGAATGGTTCTGGGGAGCAAGGTAGCAGTGAAGCCACAGGGCGTCCCGTGCCTACTCCTGTGGGGCAGCAAGCATTGCGCCACTCCACAGTGCCAGGGTTGCTTGCCACATTAACTAAACTGCAGGGTACAAACCTTAGTAGGCCCGAGAACCAGGAACAGGTCTTGCAATGGCTGTCAGAGAACGCTTACAGCACATTGTCCAGCAGCCAGTCAGACTCTGCCTCCTCTCCTCCTATTACCCAACAGTCTTGTCTTCCTTCCTCCCAAAATTCCGAAGCTTTACAGAACAATAACCCAAACTGTCCCTGCTCCCCAGAGCTGTTCTCCGCTCCTTTCATTGTCCCTCAACCTGCCTCTCCACATCACGATTCCACGAACCTAACAGAGGAGCATCTGTGTCCAGATGCTCAAACACTAGAGTCTCCTCCATCTCCGTTCGATTTGGTGGTGGATGACCAGCAACCCACCCTCATCGACGATGATGTGACGCAGTTGCCGTCAGGGCATCCAGTTGACCGGCGCATTGTGCGGGAGGAGGAGATGAGACAGGAGTTGGAAGAGGAAGTGGTGGATGATGAGGACACTGACCCGACCTGGACAGGGGGGATGTCAAGCGGGGAAAGTAGTGTGGATGTTGAGGCAGGTGCAGCACCAAAAAGGGTAGCTAGAGGCAGAGGCAGAGGTCAGCAGCTTAGGCGAAGCCAGGCCACACCCGGAATCTCCCAAGATGTTCCAGTTCGTACCCAGCCCCGAAAAACTCCCACCTCGAGGGCACGTTTCTCGAAGGTGTGGAGTTTTTTCAAGGAATGCGCCGAGGACAGATATAGTGTTGTCTGCACAATTTGCCTCTCGAAATTGATTAGGGGCTCTGAGAAGAGCAACCTGTCCACCACTTCAATGCGCCGTCATTTGGAATCCAAGCACTGGAATCAGTGGCAGGCAGCAACGGCAGGACAAAGGCCGCCTGCCGTTCACGCCACTGCCACTGCCTCTGCCACTGCCTCTGCCTCTGCCACTGCCACTGCTGACTGTGCTGGCGATGCACTCCAGAGGACGAGCCAGGACACCACTTCATCTGCCTCCGCCACTTTGTTGACTTCTACCTCATCCTCCCCTGGTCCTGTCTTATCTCCTTCTCCTGCACCATCAAAGGCACCATCAGGCGTTTCTTTACAACAACCCACCATCTCTCAGACATTGGAGCGGTGGCAGAAATACACTGCTAACCACCCACACGCGCAAGCCTTGAACGCCAACATCGCTAAACTGCTGGCCCAGGAGATGTTGGCGTTCCGGCTTGTTGAAACTCCCGCCTTCCTGGACCTGATGGCAACTGCGGCACCTCGCTATGCCGTCCCTAGCCGTCACTACTTCTCCCAGTGTGCCGTCCCCGCCTTGCACCAGCACGTGTCACTCAACATCAGGCGGGCCCTTAGTTCCGCGCTTTGCACAAAGGTCCACTTGACCACCGACGCGTGGACAAGTGCATGCGGACAGGGACGCTACATTTCACTGACGGCACACTGGGTGAATGTAGTTGAGGCTGGGACTGCTTCCCAAACTGGCCCGGTGTACCTCGTCTCCCCGCCTAACATTCCTGGCAGGGACACGAGAAGAACACCCCCCTCCTCCTCCTCCTCTACCGCCTCCTCCTCCGCCACCGCCTCCTCCTCCGCCACCGCCTCCTCCTCCGCTGTTAGATTGACCCCAGCTACGAGTTGGAAACGTTGCAGCACTGGCGTTG
The DNA here is from genome assembly GCF_031893055.1 of Leptodactylus fuscus. NCBI lineage: Eukaryota > Metazoa > Chordata > Amphibia > Anura > Leptodactylidae > Leptodactylus > Leptodactylus fuscus. Next base: position 126,355,710 of record NC_134269.1, read on the forward strand.
GTAGACGTCAGCAGGCTGTGCTGAAGCTGATCAGCTTGGGGGACAGACAGCACACTGCCTCCGAGGTGAGGAATGCCCTCCTCGATGAGACGGCAATATGGTTTGAGCCGCTGCACCTGGGCCCAGGCATGGTCGTTTGTGATAACGGCCGGAACCTGGTAGCAGCTCTGGAGCTTGCCGGACTCCAACATGTTCCATGCCTGGCCCACGTCTTCAACCTAGTGGTGCAACGTTTCCTAAAGAGCTACCCCAATGTTCCAGAGCTACTGGTGAAAGTGCGGCGCATGTGCGCCCACTTTCGCAAGTCGACAGTAGCCGCTGCTAGCTTAAAATCTCTCCAGCAACGCCTGCATGTGCCACAACACCGGCTTTTGTGCGACGTCCCCACACGCTGGAACTCAACGTTTCAGATGTTGAATAGAGTGGTTGAGCAGCAGAGACCTTTGATGGAATACCAGCTACAAAACCCTAGGGTGCCACAAAGTCAGCTGCCTCAGTTTCACATCCATGAGTGGCCATGGATGAGAGACCTTTGTGACATCCTACGGGTCTTTGAGGAGTCCACAAGGAGGGTGAGCTCTGAGGATGCGATGGTGAGCCTTACAATCCCGCTCTTGTGTGTTCTGAGAGAATCCCTGATTGACATCAGGGATAACTCAGATCACACAGAGGAGTTAGGGATAGCATCCGATCCGTCACAGCTGGAGAGTAGGTCCACACATCTGTCCGCTTCACTGCGTTTAATGGAGGAGGAGGAGGAGGAGGAGGAGGAGGAAGAAGAGTTGTCCAATGATGTGATGGTGATACAGGAGGCTTCCGGGCAACTTCGAATCGTCCCATTGTTGCAGCGCGGATGGGTAGACATGGAGGATGAGGAGGAAATGGAGATTGAACTTTCCGGTGGGGCCAGAGGAGTCATGCCAACTAACACTGTGGCAGACATGGCTGAGTTCATGTTGGGGTGCTTTACAACCGACAAGCGTATTGTCAAAATCATGGAGGACAACCAGTACTGGATCTTTGCTATCCTTGACCCCCGGTATAAAAACAACATCTCGTCTTTTATTCCGGTAGAGGGGAGGGCCAATCGCATCAATGCTTGCCACAGGCAATTGGTGCAGAATATGATGGAGATGTTTCCAGCATGTGACGTTGGCGGCAGGGAGGGCAGTTCCTCCAGTAGGCAACCAAGTTCTCACCGGTCCACACAAACGAGGGGCACACTGTCTAAGGTCTGGGACACCTTGATGGCACCCCCTCGCCAAAGTGCCGCCACGGAGGGTCCTAGTGTCACCAGGCGTGAGAAGTATAGGCGCATGTTGCGGGAATACCTTTCCGACCACAGCCCTGTCCTCTCCGACCCCTCTGCGCCCTACACGTATTGGGTGTCGAAGTTGGACCTGTGGCTTGAACTTGCCCTATATGCCTTGGAGGTGCTGTCCTGTCCTGCCGCCAGCGTCCTATCTGAGAGGGTGTTCAGTGCAGCCGGTGGCATCATCACTGACAAGCGCACCCGTCTGTCAGCTGAGAGTGCCGACCGGCTCACTTTGATAAAAATGAACCACCACTGGGTAGAGCCGTCATTTTTGTGCCCACCTGTGTAAAGCACCCCAACATGAAACTCCATGTCTGTACTCAACCTCTCCAATTCCTCCGCATCCTCATACTCATCCACCATAAGCGTTGCACAATTCTGCTAATACTAGGCTCCCTCCACCCTGATTTCCCCCAACTCTGCTGGTTAGAGGCTCCCTCCACCCTGATTTCCACCAACTCTGCTGGTTAGAGGCTCCCTCCACCATGAATTTGCCCAAACTGGGCTGTTTAGAGGCTCCCTCCACCATGAATTGGTCCAAACTGGGGTTTTAGCGGCTCCCTCCACCATTAATTGGTCCAAACTGGGCTGGTTAGAGGCTCCCTCCACCATGAATTGGTCCAAACTGGGGTTTTTAGAGGCTCCCTCCACCATGAATTGGTCCAAACTGGGGTTTTTAGAGGCTCCTTCCACCATGAATTGGTCCAAACTTGGCTGTTTAGAGGCTCCCTCCACCATTAATTGGTCCAAACTGGGCTGGTTAGAGGCTCCCTCCACCATGAATTGGTCCAAACTGGGTTTTTTAGAGGCTCCCTCCACCATGAATTGGTCCAAACTGGGGTTTTTAGAGGCTCCCTCCACCATGAATTGGTCCAAACTGGGCTGTTTAGCGGCTCCCTCCACCATTAATTGGTCCAAACTGGGCTGGTTAGAGGCTCCCTCCACCATGAATTTGCCCAAACTGGGCTGTTTAGAGGCTCCCTCCACCATGAATTTGCCCAAACTGGGCTGGTTAGAGGCTCCCTCCACCATGAATTGGTCCAAACTGGGGTTTTTAGAGGCTCCCTCCACCATGAATTGGTCCAAACTGGGGTTTTTAGAGGCTCCCTCCACCATGAATTGGTCCAAACTGGGGTTTTTAGAGGCTCCCTCCACCATGAATTGGTCCAAACTCGGGTTTTTAGAGGCTCCCTCCACCATGAATTGGTCCAAGCTTGGCTGTTTAGAGGCTCCCTCCACCATTAATTGGTCCAAACTGGGCTGGTTAGAGGCTCCCTCCACCATGAATTGGTCCAAACTGGGTTTTTTAGAGGCTCTCTCCACCATGAATTGGTCCAAACTGGGGTTTTTAGAGGCTCCCTCCACCATGAATTGGTCCAAACTGGGGTTTTTAGAGGCTCCCTCCACCATGAATTGGTCCAAACTGGGGTTTTTAGAGGCTCCCTCCACCATGAATTGGTCCAAACTTGGCTGTTTAGAGGCTCCCTCCACCATTAATTGGTCCAAACTGGGCTGGTTAGAGGCTCCCTCCACCATGAATTGGTCCAAACTGGGTTTTTTAGAGGCTCCCTCCACCATGAATTGGTCCAAACTGGGGTTTTTAGAGGCTCCCTCCACCATGAATTGGTCCAAACTGGGCTGTTTAGCGGCTCCCTCCACCATTAATTGGTCCAAACTGGGCTGGTTAGAGGCTCCCTCCACCATGAATTGGTCCAAACTGGGTTTTTTAGAGGCTCCCTCCACCATGAATTGGTCCAAACTGGGGATTTTAGAGGCTCCCTCCACCATGAATTGGTCCAAACTGGGCTGTTTAGCGGCTCCCTCCACCATTAATTGGTCCAAACTGGGCTGGTTAGAGGCTCCCTCCACCATGAATTGGTCCAAACTGGGGTTTTTAGAGGCTCCCTCCACCATGAATTGGTCCAAACTGGGGTTTTTAGAGGTTCCCTCCACCATGAATTGGTCCAAACTTGGCTGTTTAGAGGCTCCCTCCACCATTAATTGGTCCAAACTGGGCTGGTTAGAGGCTCCCTCCACCATGAATTGGTCCAAACTGGGTTTTTTAGAGGCTCCCTCCACCATGAATTGGTCCAAACTGGGGTTTTTAGAGGCTCCCTCCACCATGAATTGGTCCAAACTGGGCTGTTTAGCGGCTCCCTCCACCATTAATTGGTCCAAACTGGGCTGGTTAGAGGCTCCCTCCACCATGAATTTGCCCAAACTGGGCTGTTTAGAGGCTCCCTCCACCATGAATTTGCCCAAACTGGGCTGGTTAGAGGCTCCCTCCACCATGAATTGGTCCAAACTGGGGTTTTTAGAGGCTCCCTCCACCATGAATTGGTCCAAACTTGGCTGTTTAGAGGCTCCCTCCACCATTAATTGGTCCAAACTGGGCTGGTTAGAGGCTCCCTCCACCATGAATTGGTCCAAACTGGGTTTTTTAGAGGCTCCCTCCACCATGAATTTGCCCAAACTGGGCTGTTTAGAGGCTCCCTCCACCATGAATTGGTCCAAACTGGGCTGGTTAGAGGCTCCCTCCACCATGAATTGGTCCAAACTGGGTTTTTTAGAGGCTCCCTCCACCATGAATTGGTCCAAACTGGGCTGTTTAGCGGCTCCCTCCACCATTAATTGGTCCAAACTGGGCTGGTTAGAGGCTCCCTCCACCATGAATTGGTCCAAACTGGGGTTTTTAGAGGCTCCCTCCACCATGAATTGGTCCAAACTGGGGTTTTTAGAGGCTCCCTCCACCATGAATTGGTCCAAACTTGGCTGTTTAGAGGCTCCCTCCACCATTAATTGGTCCAAACTGGGCTGGTTAGAGGCTCCCTCCACCATGAATTGGTCCAAACTGGGTTTTTTAGAGGCTCCCTCCACCATGAATTGGTCCAAACTGGGGTTTTTAGAGGCTCCCTCCACCATGAATTGGTCCAAACTGGGCTGTTTAGCGGCTCCCTCCACCATTAATTGGTCCAAACTGGGCTGGTTAGAGGCTCCCTCCACCATGAATTTGCCCAAACTGGGCTGTTTAGAGGCTCCCTCCACCATGAATTTGCCCAAACTGGGCTGGTTAGAGGCTCCCTCCACCATGAATTGGTCCAAACTGGGGTTTTTAGAGGCTCCCTCCACCATGAATTGGTCCAAACTTGGCTGTTTAGAGGCTCCCTCCACCATGAATTGGTCCAAACTGGGCTGGTTAGAGGCTCCCTCCACCATGAATTGGTCCAAACTGGGTTTTTTAGAGGCTCCCTCCACCATGAATTTGCCCAAACTGGGCTGTTTAGAGGCTCCCTCCACCATGAATTGGTCCAAACTGGGCTGGTTAGAGGCTCCCTCCACCATGAATTTCCCAAAACTTGGCTGTTTAGAGGCTCCCTCCACCATGAATTGGTCCAAACTGGGCTGGTTAGAGGCTCCCTCCACCATGAATTTGCCCAAACTGGGCTGTTTAGAGGCTCCCTCCACCATGAATTTGCCCAAACTGGGCTGGTTAGAGGCTCCCTCCACCATGAATTGGTCCAAACTGGGGTTTTTAGAGGCTCCCTCCACCATGAATTGGTCCAAACTTGGCTGTTTAGAGGCTCCCTCCACCATTAATTGGTCCAAACTGGGCTGGTTAGAGGCTCCCTCCACCATGAATTGGTCCAAACTGGGTTTTTTAGAGGCTCCCTCCACCATGAATTTGCCCAAACTGGGGTTTTTAGAGGCTCCCTCCACCATGAATTGGTCCAAACTGGGCTGGTTAGAGGCTCCCTCCACCATGAATTGGTCCAAACTGGGGTTTTTAGAGGCTCCCTCCACCATTAATTGGTCCAAACTGGGCTGGTTAGAGGCTCCCTCCACCATGAATTTGCCCAAACTGGGCTGTTTAGAGGCTCCCTCCACCATGAATTGGTCCAAACTGGGTTTTTTAGAGGCTCCCTCCACCATGAATTGGTCCAAACTGGGCTGTTTAGAGGCTCCCTCCACCATGAATTTGCCCAAACTGGGCTGGTTAGAGGCTCCCTCCACCATGAATTGGTCCAAACTGGGCTGGTTAGAGGCTCCCTCCACCATGAATTTGCCCAAACTGGGCTGTTTAGAGGCTCCCTCCACCATGAATTGGTCCAAACTGGGTTTTTTAGAGGCTCCCTCCACCATGAATTGGTCCAAACTGGGCTGTTTAGAGGCTCCCTCCACCATGAATTTGCCCAAACTGGGCTGGTTAGAGGCTCCCTCCACCATGAATTGGTCCAAACTGGGCTGGTTAGAGGCTCCCTCCACCATGAATTTGCCCAAACTGGGCTGTTTAGAGGCTCCCTCCACCATGAATTGGTCCAAACTGGGTTTTTTAGAGGCTCCCTCCACCATGAATTTGCCCAAACTGGGCTGTTTAGAGGCTCCCTCCACCATGAATTTGCCCAAACTGGGCTGTTTAGAGGCTCCCTCCACCATGAATTTGCCCAAACTGGGCTGGTTAGAGGCTCCCTCCACCATGAATTGGTCCAAACTGGGTTTTTTAGAGGCTCCCTCCACCATGAATTTGCCCAAACTGGGCTGGTTAGAGGCTCCCTCCACCATGAATTGGTCCAAACTGGGTTTTTTAGAGGCTCCCTCCACCATGAATTTGCCCAAACTGGGCTGGTTAGAGGCTCCCTCCACCATGAATTGGTCCAAACTGGGTTTTTTAGAGGCTCCCTCCACCATGAATTTGCCCAAACTGGGCTGGTTAGAGGCTCCCTCCACCATGAATTGGTCCAAACTGGGTTTTTTAGAGGCTCCCTCCACCATGAATTTGCCCAAACTGGGCTGGTTAGAGGCTCCCTCCACCATGAATTGGTCCAAACTGGGTTTTTTAGAGGCTCCCTCCACCATGAATTTGCCCAAACTGGGCTGGTTAGAGGCTCCCTCCACCATGAATTGGTCCAAACTGGGTTTTTTAGAGGCTCCCTCCACCATGAATTTGCCCAAACTGGGCTGGTTAGAGGCTCCCTCCACCATGAATTGGTCCAAACTGGGGTTTTTAGAGGCTCCCTCCACCATGAATTTGCCCAAACTGGGGTGTTTAGAGGCTCCCTCCACCATGAATTTGCCCAAACTCTGCTGGTTAGAGGCTCAATCCACCCTGATTTTCAAAACAAATGTTGGTGCCAACCTCAACTTACTACAAGGGCCAAATTCACTGCTGGTGACAAGCTCTCCTCACTGCAAGTGCCAAATACACATGTTTCAAGGTGTTTTCCTACTGTCAGAGAGGTGGTATTGAGTGTGTAAAGTGTGTAGTTGTTAGGCTGTGATGTTGGGGTAATAGAGGGTCTTTGGTGTGTTAGATGCCCCCAGACATGCTTCCCCTGCTGTCCCAGTGTCATTCCAGAGGTGTTGACATCATTTCCTGGGGTGTCATAGTGGACTTGGTGACCCTCCAGACACGGATTTGGGTTTCCCCCTTAACGAGTATCTGTTCCCCATAGACTATAATGGGGTTCGAAACCCATTCGAACACACGAACATTGAGCGGCTGTTCGAATCGAATTTCGAACCTCGAACATTTTAGTGTTCGCTCATCTCTAATACTCACCTGTCCATTTGGCTGGAGATACACCAGAGAGTCCTGGTCTTTGTTTACCACTTGCCTGTGCACGAGCGTGGCAGCACTGCTGAGCGGTTGAGTGCTGATGCTTTATTTCAGCAGAACAACCACTGATTGACTGACCTATCGGAGACCTGGAAAGACACTCTCTGCTGGATACACAGATGAAAAGACAGGTGTATATAGTGTTTGTTATTTAAGTCATACTAGGCAGTAAAAAAGAAATGGGAGACTACTTCAGCACTCAGCCTTACATCCTACTTATTGGATATGATATCTGTAGTTTGCTTTTTATTTATTTATAGTATGTAACATATTGAAGATGCATAGTGACACCATGTAAAAATGCATAAATTGTTTTATTTAAAATACATTCATAAAGAAACATTTTAGCAAAAAAAGACAGTCTTGAAAAGTAGGCCTATATTGTATACAACACATGTAACTGTGATTGAGAAGGCATACAGCAGAATATGGTCCCCTTTGCCAATCCCTTCACTGGTCACCCATTGCCCGGAGAATTGAGTTCAAGTTTCTAACGTTAACATACAAAGCCATCCACAACCTGTCCCCTCCATATATTGCCGACCTAATCTCCCACTACCTGCCCACACATAACCTCAGATCCTCCGAAGACCTCCTACTCTGCTCTGGTCTCATCCCCTATTCACATAACTGTCTCCAAGATTTCTCTTTTGCATCCCCCATACTCTGGAACTCCTTACCAAGACACATAAGACTGACCCCCACAATCACAAACTTCAAGAAGGCACTGAAGACTCGCCTATTCAGGAAGGCCTACAACCTCCAGTAACACTACTGTCACCACACCGCCATCTGAACAGCCTCTCCCCTCTCCTTCTGTGTCTATCCCTCTTCCCTCATAAATTGTAAACCCTTACGGGCAGGGCCCTCTGTTCCACTTGTTCCACTGTGCCAGTCGGTCATTGTTAATATTATATTTGTTTTTATATTTTGTGTACCATATGTAAACCCTCAAATGTAAAGCACCATGGAATTAATGGCGCTATATAAATAAACAGTAATAATAATAATAATATGGTCAAATAAATTAGGCATTAGTCAAGGAGGACTTGCAGGGGGATTAAGGGTATCATGGGTTCTTGGCTTGGGCATCCCTTTCATGACAAAGATCCCTGTGACAAAATAATGCCCCATAGTGGCCGTCAATGCAGTATAATGTCTAATAGTGGCCCCTCCATACAGTGTAATGTCCCATAGTGGCCCCTCCATGAAGTATAATGTCACATATCAGCAGAGCAGCACCTAGCCTTTCTTCTACCTGAGGTGAAAAGTAAAATGGCATCCCCCATATAATATTCCCCCACAAACAAGAACATATACTGAGAATTACACACAACATACAGGAAAAGAGAAGAGGTATTTTGCAGTGTCCATATATAAAGAATAAGGGCAGATACTAGGAATTATACTCAGCATACAGAACAAGAGTAGTAGTACTATGTACTGTCCTTATGTGCAGAATAAGAGAAATGGTACTGTACACCTTACATCGTTTGTGTGTAGTTTAAATATGTTTCAATTTATAATAATGCTGATATCCAGTATGGCAATCCAGTATAGGTGCAGTCTATTTATGGCTGTGTTGTTATGGAAACCTGGTAAATTAAATGTGAACTTATATTGGCTTATACACTTATACAATATTTAAAGACCTGCGAACTGCTATTGACTAGTACAGGTCCTAAATAGCTTGCTTGCTATGTCGTGTATGTCACCTGAAGAAACTGCAAGTTTTCATTGGTCCATAAGTGTCATGTGATCATGTGTATCTGTGTTTGGATATGAGCGAAAAACCTGCAATTGGTTGTTATGGAAACCTGGAGTAAAACTGTGTGTATGTGATCTTGTGTAACAGTGTCATGCACAGTGCCATGTCCCTTTAAGGCTGCTTTTCAGAAGTGAAGACAAATGGCTGGGTTGTTATGAAAACCTGGAGTAAAACTGTGTGCATGTGGAGACTAAGTGCCTGTGAGCTTCTATTGGCTGATAAGGGATATGTGATCATGTTTATGACAGTTGAAATATGAGTGAAAGACTTGCAGTCTTCTATTAGCTAATGCAGGTCATTTTTTTGGGGAATACTGTATCTCAGGAACAGTATGTCCTAGAGAGCTGAGATCCAGTCTAAAACTTTCCTGGACACCTGATGTACCTGTGTTTCAAATTTTGTGAAGATCGGTCCAGTCATTTGTTCGCGCATAAAGAATAGACGGACAGATGGACAGACAGATGGAGAGACAGGCAGACAGATAGACACTCAGACAAACAAAAACTCATATATATATATATATATATATATATATATATATTGAGATATGAGTAGATACTGAGAATTATAGCCAGCATACAGACTAGAGAAGTAGTACTATGCACCATCCATAACTACAGAATAAGAGCAGATTTAGCCACGTAATATTACAGAATTTTCTATGCAAAGATCTTGTAGTCATAGTCAAACCCCCCCCCCCAAAGAACCCCAGGCGATGGGAAGCTCCTGCACTGATCAGTATATGTGGGGACTAATGTACATTGCAGTCATGCACAATTTTTCCCTCATACACATGTGTTGGCTATACAAGTGTGTAGAACAGAAGACTTAATGACAACCCCCTCAAGACTGGGGTCATGCCACCTGAGGCCAGAGTCTCACCTTGCCTTATGAATGATGCAACCCTGCATAGCAATCTTTCATGCAGAATAATGTCCCATAGTGGCCCCTCCATGCAGTATAATGTCTCACTGTAGCCCCTCCACCCATGAATCATTAGTCTGGCATTACACATGTGACTGATGAGCCCCAATTACAGGTCTCAGCCCTCTCTGACATCATTCAGGAAGCCAAAAGAAGCCTGAAAAGGATACACCAGAGTCTAGGGGAGGTGAGTAACAACGTTCTTATATTTGCTGACCTCCCCTAGACCTCTGTTTATTATGCTCTGGCTCTGAAGTGTTAGGTATGAACGAAACTGCCGGTCGAATCTTGAGAATATTTCTAAGACAGATCTCACAATATTCAACCAACACATACTCGCCTCCAGTATACTCCGTGCCATGCCATAGTAATCAACTGTATTGTTGGATGCTAATGAAATTTATTACAATATTGGATCAAAATGGGGCAAATGTGCAGTTGCTGATGGACCCCCTTAAAGCATTTCCACTTGTTGGGTCATATGTTTGGGCAGCATTGACAAGGTGAAAAACCCTTATAACATACAGTAATATCCTCATGCAGATACCTGAGTGAAATGGCAGCAATAGAACATATCCTGAAGCACTGTGAAGAGATTGCTACCAGTCAAATCAGTCCCTGTGCTCAATCGGGCTTGCTATCTAATTTCCCTATCTCAGACAACACAAACTAGGGCCAATTTAATAGAAAGCCAATAATTCTACCTGTTAAAAAAATACAGAGTTATCCCAATGAAGTATCAATCCGTAGATCTCCAGGATTTCACAATAAAAGCAAAAACATTTTGAACTATTGCATCAGAGTGGATCTTTAATTGCTAGGTATGGAATGCTTTAATGCTAACATAAGCCTAATGAATGAAGATCTATTTGAAGCTATTACTTCATGCTATTGCTTTATGCTGCTTATTGCAAATTTCTTGAGTTGTGTGAGAGTACAGGGCTGAATCTTTGGCAATATTATTGTCATTATTGAGTTGTACAGTGGGGAAAATAAAAAAAAAGTTTTTCCACCTACAAAGAATAGAGAGGTCAGTAATGTTTATTGTTGGTACACTTCAACTGTGAGAGACAGAATATAGAAAAAAAAATCCAGAAAATCACATTGTATCATTTTTTAAAAAAATTAATTTGCATTTCATTGCATGAAATAAGCATTTGATCACATACCAACCAGCAGGAATTCTGGCTCTCACAGACCTGTTAGTTTTTCTTTAAAGGGGTATTCCCATGTACATAATTATTTTTAAATTTGTAAATAATTAAAAGTTAAACATTTTTGTAAATATAAGTAATTAAACATTTTGCAGAGTTTTAAAGATTTTCTCTAAATATCTTGTGGTCACAGTCCATGAATGCAGGAACTTTCTAAGGTCAGAAAATCAGCCATGATTTCTTTATTGTGGCCGGGATATCTTCTCATACATGTAATGTCCCTGCCTGATAACCCAGCTACAATAAGAAAATCATGGCTGGGTTCCTGACAAGTCCCAGACCGCAGAAAGTTACTGCATTATTGGTCGTAATCATTGGCAACCGATCAAGACAACAGACTGTCACCACTAAGAAAGTTGGAGAAAATCTTTAAAACTTTGCAGAATTTTTAATTACTTATATTTGCAAAAATGTTTAAATTTAATTATCTACAAATATAGATATGGTTATGTACATGGGAATACCCCTTTAAGAAGCCCTCCTAAGTCTACATTAATTAACTGTATTAATTACACCAGTTTGAACTTATATGTATAAAAGACACCTGCCCATGCACACAATCAATCACCCTCCAACCTCTTCCCTATGGCTAATACCAAAACGCTGTTGTACGAACACCAGGGATAAAATTGTAGATCTGCGCAAGGCTTTGATGGGCTACAGGACAATACGCAAGCAGTTTGGTGAGAAGGCAACACCTGTTGGTGCAATTATTAGAAAATGGAAGAAACACAAAATGACTGCCATTCTTCCCTGGTTTGGGGCTCCATGCAAAATCTCAGTTTGTGGGGTATGGATGATTCTGAGAAAAGTCAGGAATCAGCCCAGAACTACACAGGAGGATCAGGTCAATGAGTTGAAGTAAACTGTGACCACAGTCTCCAAGATTACTGTTAATAACACGCTATGCCTGAATGGATTAAAATCCTGCAGGGGATGCAAGGTCCCTCTGCTAATGCCAGCACATGTCAAGGCAAGTTTGTAGTTTGCCAATGACCATATGGATGATCCATAGGAGGCATGGGACAAGGTCATATGGACAGATGAGACCAAAATAGAACTTCTTGGTATCAACTCAACTCGCTGTGTTTGGAGGAAGAAGAAGGATGGGTAAAACTCCAAGAATACTGACCCAACCATGAAGCATGAAGGTGGAAACATCATACTTCAAGGGTGCTTTCCTGCAAAGTGGAGAAGGCGACAGAACTGTATTGAAGGGAGAATGGATGGGGACATGTATCACAAGATTTTGTCCAACAACCTACTTCCCTCAGTAAAAGCATTGAAGATGGGTCGTGGCTGGGTCTTCCAGCATGAAAATTACTTGAAACACACTGTCACTAAGGAATGGCTCCAAAAGAAGCAGTTCAAGGTCCTGGAGTGGCTTAGCCATTCTCCAGACCTGAAACAAATCAAACATCTTTGGAAGGAGCTACTCAATGTAGCCCAGCAACAGCCCAGAAACCTGAAAGATCTGGATCCCTGCTGCAGTGTGTGAAAACTTGGTCAAGAACTACAGGAAACATCTGACCTCTGTAATTGAAAACCAAGGTTTCTGTGCAATAAAATGCAAATTCATTATTTAAAAATCATACAATGTGATTTTACAGGATTTCTTTTTATATTCTGTCTTTCACAGTTGAAGTGTACATATCATAAAAATTACAGACCTCTCCATTCTTAGTAGGTGGGAAAAACTTGCAAAATCACCAGTGTATTAAATACTTGTTTTACCCATTGTATATGTATTTTTGTTGCTATGTTTACATCTGCTTATGTTCTATTTTTGGAGACTGTCGCAGAAACCACCGAAAATCGTCAGAGAGAAAACTCCTTCATGGAAGACATTTCTCTCTACCATTTTCAGTATAAAAACATTAGACACCCGATGGAGTCCATTATAGTCTACTAGCTGTTACCCGCGACTTCGTCTGCGGTGATTGTAGAAGTGGGTATATACAGGCGCGGGTAAGGTTTTCGTACTGTGTATAAGGTATGGGATATGAAATGTAACTTTGTATCTTGTTTTTGCTGTAATTCAGAGAATACATGAGACTTTTGTGTTGAAGTTAATTTGTATTTGAGCTGCTATATATACAGTGTTGTGAGAAACTTTACATAGTGACTTTGGGACAGAAGTATTTGAAGTTAACCCTTTCCTGCCGATGGCATTTTTTGATTTTCGTTTTTGACTCCCCTCCTTCTAAACCCCATAACTTTTTTATTTCTCTGCTCCCAGAGCCATATGAGGTCTTAATTTTTCCTGGGACAAATTTTTCTTCATGATGTCACCATTAATTATTCTATATAATGTACTGGGAAGCAGGGAAAAAATTCTGAATGGGGTGGATTTGAAGAAAAAATGCAGTTCTGCGACTTTCTTACGGGCTTTGGTTTTACGGCGTTCACTGTGCAACCAAAATGACATGTCCCCTGTATTCTGTGTTTCGTTACGATGCTGGGGATACCAGATTTATATGGTTTTATTTACAATTTGACCCCTAAAAAAATCCCAAACTGTGTTAAAAAATTATTTTTTGAAAAGGCGCCATATTCTGACAGCCGTAACTTTTTTATACGTGCGTGTACGGGGATGTATAGGGCGTCTTTTTTTGCGGGACCGGGTGTACTTTGTAGTTCTACCATTTTCGGGAAATGTTATTGCTTTGATCACTTTTTATTCAATTTTTTATCAGAATCAAAACAGTGAAAAAATGGCGGTTTGGCACTTTTGACCATTTTTCCCGCTACGGCGTTTACCGAACAGGAAAAATATTTGTATATCTTTGTAGAGCGGGCGATTTCGGACGTGGGGATACCTAACGTGTATGTGTTTCACAGTATTTAACTACTTTTATATGTGTTCTAAGGAAAGGGGGGTGATTTGAATTTTTAATCCTTTTTATTTATTTTTTTATATTTTTTTTACTTTTTGTAAACTTTTTTTTTTGCATTTATTAGACGGCCTAGGGGTATTGACATGGGTGGGCGGTGTTGCGGATTGTCAGAGTGGTGGGGGTCGGCAAACATGGCTGCTCCGGAGCGTTAAAGAGAGCCTCCTGAAGTATCGTTAAGGTGAGGGGCAAAGTGGTAAAGTGTATGTATATGTGATTGTGTGGGGTTAGGGGCGAGGCTGAAGAGGGCAATATGAATTTTGGGGCTTGCTATGGTCCAAAGTGTGTGAGATTGCAGAGATGGTGGTGTGAGTTTGGGTTTTGTGGGGGTCCTGGCACAAACGTATGTGCGCTATTATGACAAAAAGTAGCCTATTGCGCAATTGGGTGTATTAACTATGTTTGTGGAAAATTTCAGCCAAATCAGTGGAGCGGTTTTTCCGTGATTGAGGAACAAACATCCGAACATCCAAACTCACAAACCCACAAACTTTCACATTTATAATATTAATAGGATGAGGTCCACAAGGGTCTGCGGTTAACCACTGTTTTAATGGTTCAACTCTCCATTGTTCAGGTCCCGTGGCACACCCGAATAACAGATACTCATGCAAAGATGTGATCTTAGCCCCACTGGAAGAATGACGCTTCAGATTAATACATTTTACACCATATATAACCCTTGTTTTGTTAGAACTAGAGATGAGTGAGTACTATTCGAAACAGTAGTTTCGAATAGCATGCTCCCATAGGAATGAATGGACGCAGCCGGCACACAACCGGGGCCGGAGTCCTGCCGCTTAACCTCACTACCATTGAAACTACCGTTTCAAATAGCACTCACTCATCTCTAGTTATAACTATGTGTTGCTAACAATTTTGGCTTCATGGTGACTATGATGGACTAAACAATAATAGAAAAAAGTGTAATAATGATTTATTACAAAAATAAACAACAAGTATAAAAAAATTCCTTTAGCTAAATGTTTGTACCAAAATAAAAATAAAATACACATAATTGGTATCTCCATGTTCATAATGACCCCTATGATAAATTCTATATAAAAATACTAAAACAATGTTGAGATGTTTCCAATAATCCATAAAGAGGTTAACATAACGGGACGCCAATCCATGGTGCTACCCATACACTCACAATAAAACCTTGAATTATAAGCAAAATAGTTGTAAGATTTTACTTGTAATGCCAACTGTATGCATATCATGACTGCGGTGTCATGTTCTAAGCTTCAGCTGCCATTTTGTTACATTACACAACTAACTTTTTTTGGCTGCTATTTGGCTATTTGGAAGGAGAGGACCATTTTGAAATACATAACGGATGATATTGTTATATTGTACTAATAAGTTGTACTGCTATCTGCATCTCTATTCAATTAGAGGTTTGGTATAGTTTTAAGGATATTGCCATGCTCATATGCACCATTTTTATTCATGTATTAAGTTCAACACTGCTTCAGTGCATTGAGTTCTACTTAGATATACTTTAATCATTTTTAACGAATCCACTTTTATGAATGAAGTTAGCCTTTAAGTTACCACCATGGGTATAAATAATGTATGAAAATGGAAAATATTTAAATTGTAAAATCCATGTCTGAGGACATCTGCTGTAGAAAGTAGAAGTGTGATCACACTTTCCATAAATAAATCTGAAAAGTAGATCGGAGACTCATCAGTTCTGTTACCATAAATAAGACAAGATACATTATCCCAATCCCACAATCTGCTATATTTCTGTACACTTTTGGTGACTTGCAAGTTCATATTAACGTGAAAAGACATGTTTATGAGTCACATTGGTTCCTTCAATCCTTAACCATTCCAGCATTCCCAAAAACTGCTGTTAGAAGGCTACGAAAGACTACACCGCTACAGACAAATGCTATGTGCAGTAAATTGAGAGAATACGGCTCCTTTAAAAGACAGTGAGGGAAATGTATTGTTACTGGCACAGAGTAAGTCTGGTGTGTCTGTCATTTCCCCAGGGCGCGTGTGCCAGATTTATCAACCGAATGTGCATGCTGTTGATGTATCTGGCAGAAACAGAAAATAATGTCACGTTGGCATGGCGCTACTGTATAGCATCACCGATTTTATAGACACATTAGTTGTACAGATGCTTTATAAATATAGCTGTATAGATCCTCAAAAATATGTCAATGGAATCATAAAGCATCCATCAGTCTTTCATCTATTTTATGCTTTGGTGATACACTATCTTCAAGAGAGGAAGACAAATAAACTAGGGTGTGATCCATAATACAGACATCTTGAACTTTCTTTTTGATGTCCTGAATGTTTTTTAATGGGTATTTTCTCCTACAAAACTGAAATACATAGCCCATGCTGTTTATTTTATTCAATGATTCCTGTTTGAATGATAATATTGGTCCAACTGAGTTTGCACACAGTATTATAGACAGTATACTTCTGAATGGTTATTATATTACAGACTGTATTTTCTCCTAGGTACAAACACCCCTGACTCAATATCTATACTATATTCAGATGACAGCATGCCTAGGACAGTTTCCCATAGAAGTCACTGAACAACTCCACCTAATTATTAAAGGGGCTCTATCATTGGAAAAAGTCATTTTTAACTAATCACATCTTTGCTTAGCCTTTAGAAATGCTATTCCACACCTACCTTTAGTATGTAAATTGCCTCAGTGGTTTCTGAATAAGTCCGTTTTTATTCATATACTAATGAGCTTCCAGCCAGCACAGGAAGTTCCCAGCAGCACTCGTCCCTGCTATTATCTCCTATGCGTGTGTGCAAACAGGAAGCTGAGTCATAATCATCATCATCAGCAGCCTGTGCTGTATACACTCATAGGAAACTATAGCAAAGAGGGTGCACAATGCATCGTGCACCAGTCTAATTAGCATGTGAATAAAAACGGACTTATTAAAAAAACACTGAGGCAATTTGCATACAAAAGGTAGGTGTGGAATAGACTTTCTAAAGGCTATTCAAGGATGTGATTAGTTAAAAATGACTTTTCCCAATGATGGAGCCCCTTTAAGCTGCTTAGGCCATATGCCAAAACTTTCACCTTTTTACACCTTAACTGAGAAAAATAAATTGAAAAGGGATTTTGCTAAGTGTTTGTTCCATCCAAAACTCTTATACATGTAGTCTAAGACTGGTTGCAGATGACCGTGCTGCAACCAGCTAGCCGTGAAATAAAAGCACGGACTGTACATGGGGGACACAGTGATGTCCGCGTGTGCCACCCGTGCACTGGCCATGCTTCTGCAGCCCCTTTCATGAAATGAATAGGAGCCACGGAAGCAGGGCCTAAAAATAGGAAAGGAATAGGACCTGTCCTATCTGATGCGGCCCAAACTGACGGCTCGCACATGGGACCGTGAAAATCATGATCGTGTGTATGGACCCATAGAAAAGAATGGGGATAGCATATGGACAGCACACTGGCCCACAACATGGTCCTCTGCATGGGGCCTAAGATGGATTTTTCTAAAATTGAGTTGAAGATATTCAATAACTACATCTGAAATCTTTAAAGATTAGATGAGCAGTCCAAGAACCATGTTTGGTCCACGATCTGAGGAGTTAACTATGTAAATACATCTAGGTTGTAGATTCCTCAATTTAAAGTGTCATAAAATGCCATTGTATTCCCTTTTATTACACTTTAAGAATAATATGTGACAACTCCTGAACATAGTTATAAATGCAGACCGATAATGATGAGAAAATGTCACTATTTACATTTCAATTACAAAGAATTTTAATGTCACCGCTGCTTTTTTTTATTAGGAACTCAATAATTGACAGTTTTGGGCTTAATAAAAAAAAGAACAGAATCGCTCATTGTAGATGTACAGAAAATGCTAGGAATGACTAAGACATGCACTTCAGAGAAAAGTGTAATCTGGACACAGATAATTCGACGCTTGCTGGAATTTCCAGTTATAAATGTCATTTTTAATGATCTAGTCTATGTTTGTCATGACATTTGATATACGATTTTTATCTTTTAGTCTGCTACATGCCCCGATTTTCAACCTCATTTTGTGAGTAAATTTGTTAAATTAAATTGCCTCTTAATGTCAAGGTTAAAGGCATCCACCGCTATCCGTTTTTAAGGCAGCGCTTTTGTTACAATGACAATACATAACATTAGCTCAAACTAGGCACATACAGGCAATGTTTTGAATATACATTTAAAGTGTAAGACTATGTAGGGTGGAATGATAACATACACGACTGGATATAGAGGTAAAGTTGCTGTCTTACAAAGACATTTAAGATGTATTGACTGGTCAGCACCACAGAAGTGCAAATAATTCAATCATTTTAAGAATTATTTTTTTGTCTGGTTGTGACAATAAAAAAACTATTAAACCCAGAATCCAAAACTCATAAAACCTATGCATACAAAAGATTTGAACAAGTGCCAATAGAACTTTATATACCCATAGACCAGTATGAGAGTACAAAAATATAAATAGTTAAATAAATGCCCAGCAAACCTTAAATAAGTAATGTGGATACATATTATTTGTGCAGTTGGTTATAAGGTTTATAACAATATTGATGAATAAAGTGATGTTTCAGATCTTAAATCCTTTTTCAAACTTTCTAGTGTTACACCCCGTTCACACGGCGGAAAATGAAGAGAAAATTCCTCTTTATTTTCTGCCGCCGGCGTTTTCACATGGCTAGTCATGACGAGATGCCGATGCAGTGCATCAACATTCAGTCGTGGCATCCCACTCCTGATTAGGCCCGGATGAATGAGCCTGAGTCACAAGCCAAGGATGCCATGGCTGACCCAGCCGTGGAATCCGCCTGAAGATAGGTCATGTTGCTGAAAAAAATCACTGGTGGTAAAAAACTGCTAGTGACTGCCATTGAAATGAATGGGAGGCTTTTTTGCAGGCAGATTTTAAGAAAGATTCCTCATCAAAATCCACCTGAAAAGAACTCAGTGTGAACTGACCTTTAAAGGTCAGTAACTCAAGTGCGTTAGACTAAGTCCCCACATAGCGGACCGTAGCAAAAAAGTGCTGCGCTGCTCTGGCATTAGCCTGGAAATCCTATTACTAGACCCGCAACTGCAAAAAGCTGAATTGAAATAGCTGAGCCAGAGCTCACATGGCATTGAATGTCCGATTACGACCAGCAGCAGGAAACATAAAGCCCAATGGTTTGTTTGGACAACCATAGAATAGAGCAGATGTGATGCAATGGTACTACACGGTGCTGTAAGAACACTGCTATGAAACCAACAGACAGATTTAGGAAAATATCTAAAAGAAAAACTGTCATTGTTGCCCATTTTAATCAATCACAACACAACCTTCATTTTTAGAATGCACTGCATTGTGTTTGGTTACTATGAAGAATTAGAACATTTTATAAATCTGTCCCAAAGTCTGAGATTCTTTTCACAAGAAATAAGTGCAAAGACACTAGCAAGCACTGTGATCATGTAATAACAGATTAACTATGAAACTACCCATATGACGTAGAAAACATGCACGCTAGGTGTAAAGGCACCAATATAAATACACATCTTAGTAGTAACCATGACTGTTAAACTGGAAGCAGCAATAATGTCAGGGTCCGTATAGAGAATTTGTCAGTAGTACAGGTACAATAGTTATATGTAGTGATCCCAGATGATAGTGAAAGGCTTAAAGGTGAATGCAAGATAATGTTCGTGTAAGGCTGGGTTCACACTATTGCTCGGTTTTCGTCCTTCAGCTGTCCATGCGAAAACCATGCCTGCCTAAAAAAGCAGTTACCTGTGGAAACCCATGAACCCCATAGACTATAATGGGGTCTGCTGGGTATCCACACGGTTTCTGACGATTTTATACTGAAATATCTGGATTTAAGAGTAATCTCGGGCTGATTTGCCCAAACGCTAGTGTGAATCTAATGTAATTGATTACCATATTTTGCAATTACTGTATTCAGTAAACTAAAAGGAAGCAGAAGTATGCTGCATCAGAAAAAGCAATTTCTTTCATGATATTTTGCAGCACCACAATGTACCTTGTAGACAATATATACAGTCCTATGAAAAAGTTTGGGCACCCCTATTAATCTTAATCATTTTTAGTTCTAAATATTTTGGTGTTTGCAACAGCCATTTCAGTTTGATATATCTAATAACTGATGGACACAGTAATATTTCAGGATTGAAATGAGGTTTATTGTACTAACAGAAAAGGCGCAATATGCATTAAACCAAAATTTGACCGGTGCAAAAATATGGGCACCTCAACAGAAAAGTGACATTAATATTTAGTACATCCTCCTTTTGCAAAGATAACAGCCTCTAGTCACTTCCTGTAGCTTTTAATCAGTTCCTGGATCCTGGATGAAGGTATTTTGGACCATTTCTTTCTACAAAACAATTCAAGTTCAGTTAAGTTTGATGGTCGCCGAACATGGACAGCCCGCTCTCAAATGATCTGAAAACAAAGATTGTTCAACATAGTTGTTCAGGGGAAGGATACAAAAAGTTGTCTCAGAGATTTAACCTGTCAGTTTCCACTGTGAGGAACACAGTAAGGAAATGGAAGACCACAGGGACAGTTCTTGTTAAGCCCAGAAGTGGCAGGCCAAGAAAAATATCAGAAAGGCAGAGAAGAAGAATGGTGAGAACAGTCAAGGACAATCCACAGACCACCTCCAAAGAGCTGCAGCATCATCTTGCTGCAGATGGTGTCACTGTGCATCGGTAACAATACAGCGCACTTTGCACAAGGAGAAGCTGTATGGGAGAGTGATGAGAAAGAAGCCGTTTTTGCACGTACGCCACAAATAGAGTTGCCTGAGGTATGCAAAAGCACATTTGGAGAAGCCAACTTCATTTTGGAAACAAAGATTGAGTTGTTTGGTTATAAAAAAGGGCGTTATGCATGGCGTCCAAAAAGAAACAGCATTCCAAGAAAAACACATGCTACCCACTGTAAAATTTGGTGGAGGTTCCATCATGCTTTGGGGCTGTGTGGCCAATGCCGGCACCGGGAATCTTGTTAAAGTTGAGGGTCGCATGGATTCCACTCAGTATCAGCAGATTCTTGAGAATAATGTTCAAGAATCAGTGACAAAGTTGAAGTTACGCCGGGGATGGATATTTCAGCAAGACAATGATCCAAAACACTGCTCCAAATCAACTCAGGCATTCATGCAGAGTAACAATTACAATGTTCTGGAATGGCCATCCCAGTCCCCAGACCTGAATATCATTGAACATCTGTGGGATGATTTGAAGCGGGCTGTCCATGCTCGGCGACCATCTAACTTAACTGAACTTGAATTGTTTGTCCAAAATACCTTTATCCAGGATCCAGGAACTGATTAAAAGCTACAGGAAGCGACTAGAGGCTGTTATCTTTGCAAAAGGAGGATCTACTAAATATTAATGTCACTTTTCTGTTGAGGTGCCCATACTTTTGCACCGGTCAAATTTTGGTTTAATGCATATTGCACATTTTCTGTTAGTACAATAAACCTCATTTCAATCCTGAAATATTACTGTGTCCATCAGTTATTAGATATATCAAACTGAAATGGCTCTTGCAAATACCAAAATATTTAGAACTAAAAATGATTAAGATTAATAGGGGTGCCCAAACTTTTTCATAGGACTGTAAGGCCTTTTCCATAATGTGTGCTATCCACATCATTTGCAGGTAATAGGAGAGTATATATTGCAGAAAACCAAGATACATAAGTATCATGTAGGTATATAAGTTTACATCATAGCTAGAGATGAGCGAATACTGTTTGGATCAGCCGATCTGAACAGCACGCTCGCATAGAAATGAATGGACGTAGCCGACACGCGGGGGGTTAAGCGGCCGGCCGCCATCAAAGCGGAAGTACCAGGTGCTTCCATTCATTTCTATGGAGCGTGCTATTTGGATCGGCTGATCCGAACAGTACTCGCCCATCTCTAATCATAGCCTGTAGAACATGTAGATCAAATTTCTTATAATGGCTCCATTGTTTTTATTAGAGATGAGCGAACACTAAAATGTTCGAGGTTCGAAATTCGATTCGAACAGCCGCTCACTGTTCGAGTGTTCGAATGGGTTTCGAACCCCATTATAGTCTATGGGGAACATAAACTCGTTAAGGGGGAAACCCAAATTCGTGTCTGGAGGGTCACCAAGTCCACTATGACACCCCAGGAAATGATACCAACACCCTGGAATGACACTGGGACAGCAGGGGAAGCATGTCTGGGGGCATAAAAGTCACTTTATTTCATGGAAATCCCTGTCAGTTTGCGATTTTCGCAAGCTAACTTTTCCCCATAGAAATGCATTGGCCAGTGCTGATTGGCCAGAGTACGGAACTCGACCAATCAGCGCTGGCTCTGCTGGAGGAGGCGGAGTCTAAGATCGCTCCACACCAGACTCCATTCAGGTCCGACCTTAGACTCCGCCTCCTCCGGCAGAGCCAGCGCTGATTGGCCGAAGGCTGGCCAATGCATTCCTATGCGAATGCAGAGACTTAGCAGTGCTGAGCCAGTTCTGCTCAACTGCACATCTGATGCACACTCGGCACTGCTACATCAGATGTAGCAATCTGATGTAGCAGAGCCGAGGGTGCATTAGAACCCCTGTGCAAACTCAGTTCACGCTAATAGAATGCATTGGCCAGCGCTGATTGGCCAATGCATTCTATTAGCCCGATGAAGTAGAGCTGAATGTGTGTGCTAAGCACACACATTCAGCTCTACTTCATCGGGCTAATAGAATGCATTGGCCAGCGCTGATTGGCCAGAGTATGGAACTCGACCAATCAGCGCTGGCTCTGCTGGAGGAGGCGGAGTCTAAGATCGCTCCACACCAGTCTCCATTCAGGTCCGACCTTAGACTCCGCCTCCTCCAGCAGAGCCAGCGCTGATTGGCCGAATTCCGTACTCTGGCCAATCAGTGCTGGCCAATGCATTCTGTTGGCGTGATGAAGCAGTGCTGAATGTGTGTGTTTAGCTCAACTACACCGGTGGAGTAGTTGAGCTAAGCACACAGATTCAGCTCTGCTTCAATCAGCGCTGGCCAATGCATTCTATTAGTTTGATGAAGCAGAGTGTTCACAAGGGTTCAAGCGCACCCTCGGCTCTGATGTAGCAGAGCCGAGGGTGCACAAGGGTTCAAGTGCACCCTCGGCTCTGATGTAGCAGAGCCGAGGCTGCACAAGGGTTCAAGCGCACCCTCGGCTCTGATGTAGCAGAGCCGAGGGTGCACAAGGGTTCAAGCGCACCCTCGGCTCTGATGTAGCAGAGCCGAGGCTGCACAAGGGTTCAAGCGCATCCTCGGCTCTGATGTAGCAGAGCCGAGGGTGCACAAGGGTTCAAGTGCACCCTCGGCTCTGCTACATCAGAGCCGAGGGTGCGCTTGAACCCTTGTGCAGCCTCGGCTCTGCTACATCAGAGCCGAGGGTGCGCTTGAACCCTTGTGCACACTCTGCTTCATCAAGCTAATAGAATGCATTGGCCAGCGCTGATTGAAGCAGAGCTGAATCTGTGTGCTTAGCTCAACTACTACTACTAGTTGAGCTAAACACACACATTCAGCACTGCTTCATCACGCCAACAGAATGCATTGGCCAGCACTGATTGGCCAGAGTACGGAATTTGGCCAATCAGCGCTGGCTCTGCCGGAGGAGGTGGAGTCTAAGGTCGGACCTGAATGGAGACTGGTGTGGAGCGATCTTAGACTCCACCTCCTCCAGCAGAGCCAGCGCTGATTGGTCGAGTTCCGTACTCTGGCCAATCAGCGCTGGCCAATGCATTCTATTAGCGTGAACTGAGTTTGCACAGGGGTTCTAGTGCACCCTCGGCTCTGCTACATCAGATTGCTACATCTGATGTAGCAGTGCCGAGTGTGCATCAGATGTGTAGTTGAGCAGCATTGGCCAGCCTTCGGCCAATCAGCGCTGGCTCTGCCGGAGGAGGCGGAGTCTAAGGTCGGACCTGAATGGAGACTGGTGTGGAGCGATCTTAGACTCCGCCTCCTCCTTCAGAGCCAGCGCTGATTGGCCGAATTCCGTACTCTGGCCAATCAGCACTGGCTAATGCATTGTATTGGCGTGATGAAGCAGTGCTGAATGTGTGTGCTTAGCACACACATTCAGCTCTACTTCATCGGGCTAATAGAATGCATTGGCCAATCAGCGTTGGCCAATGCATTCTATTAGCTTGATGAAGCAGAGTGTGCACAAGGGTTCAAGCGCACCCTCGGCTCTGATGTAGCAGAGCCGAGGGTGCACAAGGGTTCAAGCGCACCCTCGGCTCTGATGTAGCAGAGCCGAGGGTGCACAAGGGTTAAAGTAGTTCATGATAGAAATCCTTTCTCCTCATATAAAGAATACATGACTTAAATCTAAAGTAGCCCTAGGTAATGTTATATAGTTATAGTGCACAGAGTTTTATGAATCTGAAAAGGCTTCTAAGTAGCCATCCATTTCTTAAGGAGTATACTGGACAAAAAATGTCAGATGGTTTTGTCATAGAACACTAAAGAGAAATAAAGGAACCATAATTTGGACAGATGGTCATAGTTCAGAGGGGAAAGAGAACCTGTCACTGGGAAACTGCAGTGCTATATCCAGGCAATGTGTTATACAGCGGGGGGAGATGAGCAGATTGATATATCATTTTACAGAAAAATATTTAATTCTGTGTAACCTGTCATTGAGTCATTAAAATCTCAGCTTTCTTTGCTCTTTTTCTTGCTATATATGCACAGCCAATCACCGAGGAACGCTCATTGATTTTAGGGCAAAGAAAAGGCAGAAATTTCCATAAATAAACTTTAAGTTTTAGTCAATTTTTTTCCCACATATCTACGTATTAATCTGCTCAGTTCCTATTGCTCTATAGTATGCTAACTGCAGATTACATTGCATTTTCTTGGTAACAGGTGCTCTTTAAATCCAATACATTTCTCTGTTTTTTAGGATCATTATATTGCCACCTTCTCTGTATGTATTGTGCTATAAGCAGTCATTAGTAACAACAATGCAAGAACAAGTTCCACTTCTGGAACATTCTCCTCTATATTAGGTAAAGTTTGGCCAGTAGTTTATTTAATCATATCTCCTCCGGACTCCTCATTGACTCCAATCACCTGGAACATTTTATCAAATTTTTTTTACCATAATATATCTGCAAAACCTCCATCAAAATAACCAGTATTGTTTTCTAAAGGAAAAAAGAAATCACTTGCCTTCCTTTCATTAGCCAGTATCCCATCCAATTTGCAGGTACTGTAAAATGCTGCATTTCTGCAAAGTGGGGTTTCAGCCTTAAGGCTTAAGCCACACGTTGCAGAAACACAGCTTTTTTTTGTTTCAGAATTGTACTGGTTTTTTTTTGTTAGCCATAACCAGCAGTGGATTGAGCAGGAGGTAGAAGTTTAAGAACTTCCTAAATATTTCCTATTCTTTTTGTAGCCATTCTTGACCTCAGCTCAAAAAAACTGCAGCAAAATCTGCGACAAAAAAATGCTGCGTTTCTGTAATGGGTGGCCTTAATCTCAAGGGGTTTGAACACTGGAAAACCACAGGTTCTGGGAACAACATGAAATAAAGAATAAAGTGATACCTGGTCCTCTGCTCAGGCTTTACCCCTCCCATTTTATCAGTTGCCAGCACTGGACAATCTGGAAATGAAATGGTTTAGGTAACTGCTGTGGAGGTAGATGAGTATCACTTTATTTTGATTATTTTACCCCACCTCCTTGGTTTTCTAGTGATTCTGAGAAACCCTTATTAGGTTAAGGCCAGGGCTTCATGTGGCGTAAACGCCACCCTTTATTTGCATCGAAAATACCACGTTAAAACCGGCTGCATTTTACAGTCACTGCAAAATGGATGGGATTCTAGTGAATCTGCATCTGCACATTGCAGATAAATACGCACAGTGGAAACGCTGCGACTTCCAAAACCATCCTGAAAATCGCAGCATGACAATTATACTTCTGGTAGTGCTGGTGGTTTCACTATAGCTATAACGGAAGCTGATGTTATGTGAAAAGCGTTGCGGGAAATACTGTGATGCATTGCCATTGCCGTTTTTCCCACAGCACTTTTGGCTGTCTGGAGACAAAGCAAAAAATCCCACTATGTTTAGAGCACTAGCTGTGCTTTATATAAGTGGGGCCTTGGCCTTAAAATATGCTTCTATGCAATAATCATCCATCCCTATTGTGCTAGCTGGTGCAGATTTGTCCACCATTAACTTTCTTTTAATTTGCTTAAAGACTGCAATTTCTTAACTGAAATCAACACAACACAATATTGTAATATACAAAACCCGTAAAAGACTGATGTGGCTAAACATAGCCACAAAAAGTATTTTATAAAGTATTGCATATCGTAAGCAAGCTACTTATCTTGTGACACATATCTGGACATGTCAAAAGAAGAGGAGACGAGGTAAGGAAGGAGACTGCATTTCTACATACACTTGGGCAGAACCTTTAATTAAACCAATCCTATACCCTCAGGGGTGAGCCTGCTCCTTTCGCCGCCCGAGGCTAACTGCAGAAAGCCGCTCCCCCCCTGCTGGGAGGAGGGGGCGGGTCGGGGCGTGGCCGAGTGAAGGGGCGGGGCTTAGCGCCATTCGCCGGCAGAGAGTAGGCCCGGAGACTGCCTGCTCTCTGCCTGAGCGTGAAGGGAGGCTGCTGGAGCAGCGCTGCTCCAGCGGCCTCCCCAAACCACTGCTCGGTGATAAGCCAGTCCAAGACAGCTTGTCCTGGACTGGCTTAGGGAAGCAAAAATGCCGCCCTCCCTGAGGCCCTGGCATAGTGCCGCCCGAAGCGCTCGCTTCAGGTCGCCTCATGGGAGGTGCGGCGCTGTATACCCTGAAGAAGAGTAGCTTACATGTTGGCTAATCCAGAATTCTCTATATTTTCCAAGAAAACTCTCTTGTGGAGTCTGTCTGACCATTTTCTCATTATTTCCCTAACTGAATAACTTCTTAAATAACTTTTCAAACACAAATTTAACTCTTGTTCCTTCCTTTGTCAGCAGCAGTATTCTGAACACTAGGTACCAGGTTACACACCGTATTATACAATATCCTGCGGCAGAAATGTGCCTGTATACTTCTAAATATAGTTCTGAACGGGGAACTGTAAGTATAAGCTTGCTGGGTCCCTCAGGGGGAAAAGTACTATATGAAATTAAGCCCTCAATCACTGAAACGTTCATTGTGCTTGTGCACAATTAGTTTTGATCAATACATACACTAATATGCAGCCTATGCAGTAAAGTATTCATTATCTCTGCTGTAAATTTAGCAAGCGGTATGAGGTTCATTTAGCTACATTTACTGGCTTAAAAGAGTACAAAATGTTAAATTACTTAAAATACATATATTTACTCTAGGCTTTATTATGTCTGCTCTGGGCAAAACGGCAAAGTGTATTTTACCTCTATATACATCTATTGAGAGAACTATATGTAGATAGACATGAAATAAAGGGACGACATGTGACAGTATACACCAATTAGCCATAACATTTAAATTTCTTGCCTAATATTGTATATGCCCAACAAAACCACACTGACTCATGGAGAGATACACTTCACAAGACCTCTGAAGACGCAGTATTTGCCACCGAAGCGTGGGCAGAAGATCCATTAAGCTGTGGAAGTTGCAAGATGAGGCTTTTTTAGAAAATTCCACAAACCAATTCATCACATTGAACTCTTTGTTTTATTTCTCAAACCATTTCTGAACATTATCCTGCTGAGAGAAACCATTAAAGGGATCCTATCATTAAAAAGCAATTTTTTGTCCCTAACACGTAGGAATAGGCTTAAGGCCTTCTCTTACCTCCTACCTTCACCTGTCTTCTCCGCGTCGCCATTCAGTGGAAATCTTGGTTTTCTTCTGTATGCAAATGAGTTCTCTCGCAGCACTGGGGGCGGTCCTCAGCGCTCAAACAGCACTGGGGCATCCCCAATGCTGTGAGAGAACTCCCCAGTGCCGCCTCTATCTTCGCCTTCGGCCTCTCCCTGTGTCTTCTTCCGGTATTGGCTTCAAACTACTGGGTATGCGCAGTTGGCTCTGCCATCAGGCCTCGGGCAGAGCCGTCTGCGCATTCTGGTGCCATGCTTTTATCAGGTAAGTGACATAAATGAAGGCCATTCTTATGATATTAAAGTAAACTTGATTCATGGGTCCAGACGACCTCCTACTCATTGCCCCATGGTCCAATTCTGATACCCACATGCCTATTGTAGGTAACTTGGGCTCAGTATGGTCACTCTGATTTAGTCTCCATGTCTATACACAGAGAAGCTATAATGCAGTCTGTTTAGACACCATCTTATTATAGTCAGAACTGCTTGGTATTCATGAAATGGTTGACATTAATAAAATGATATAAATTGCGCCTTATTTGTCATCCTTTTAAGCCATTTTCTGACAGTTTTGCACATGCCTAGAATTATTTGACTCTCAGAAAAAGTGGGCAAGGTGCTGAGAAAGTAGTCAAATTCAACAATCGGGCCTAATACAAAAATTGCATTTCTAGACACAAATTGTGTGGTGCAAAGCGAAATGATAAAAATGTTTACAGGTTTCATCCTATTTACCTGTTTTACCCGGCAGTATCTCATGTATTTCAAGCTGTTTTCATGCACTTTAACCCATAAATGTGTTGCCCACGGAGTAATTCTATTCCTTGGCATCTGGTCATATGACAGATAAATGAAAGGCATAGGGAAATCTCGCCTTTTCAGAAGACATAGTTTTTCAACCATGAATGTTTCATGAAAATGCCTCAATTAAATCACATTTCAGAGTTTATACTTTGCACTATTTGCAATCCTTAAGAATGTCCTAGAAGAAAACTGTCTGGATATTGTGTGCCCCAGGTGGCAATCTGCTACTAGAATAATCAACACAGCTTTTCAATTTGCTTTGCAAAGAATATGGCAATGCACATCAATTGGAAACAATCATATCCAGCGCAGGATTACTGTTCCAATATAGTTTTCTATATGAAAGACACGAAAATATCGCTACAGCAATTATATCCCTGGTTTACTTTATTCGGCGTAATAGAGAGACATGTGCATTTATTGGGATATTTGTGTTCTCAGACGATCTATCCGCATTCTGCCTTTCTTGTGTCGTTTTGTGGTAATTCACCGTATTGAGAAGCATGGAGAAAAGCTGTAGGCAAAGAATTCATTTCAGAAAATGAACTCACACTTATCTGACTATGAGACAAGCAATTAAATTAATATGATGTTTTAGTTTGCATCTTTCATCGAGTAATTATAGTGTCTTTTTATGATGTAGGAATAACATGGCGGTTAACATAATTGTACTGTGTGCCAAGAAGATGTCCACTTTGACATAAGCTCTCTCTGTACATGAGATCCAGAAGGAGATTATTATTATTGGAACAGGACAGAGTTATGCTTCCATGGCGAAGGAACTTCATAATTAACGTAACAAAAGGAAATGTGCTGACCAATGAACCACATTAAAATGTATTATGTTCTTTATGAGTGTGATGTGACAAAGGTTAAGAGAAGTGAAAATGAAGCCCTGTATTAATTTGTTCGCAGAAAGCAGAGGCTCTTCCAGTGCCGCGCTCAAGGTCTGAATTCCTAAATCCATTGCTTTGTACTTATTTGATCTTAAACTCTGGAGAACAAAATTTTGTTGGCAGACTTAAGGCTTAAGAATGTAAACAAACTGATATATTTAAGCCCGCATTCTTGAATTTCTCCTCTCCATCTAAATTCATTTTGCTGAAACTAAATCAAAGGCTCGGCCCAGAGGAATCTGTCATGATCTCCATGTCATATCGGTTTATTCAAGAGGCTGCCCATTGCTATAGTGAAGAAAGGTTGATGAACATTTTCTTTCAACTTGTATGTATTTTATTGGCATAAAATTGCTCGTGGCAGTCTGGAAGCAGAAAGTTACGGTATATCATTTTTACTAAGTAAATGATCTAATATCATTATTATTTGTGCTTGATGTCTTTGTGTAAGTCCCTGCTCGCCCTGTAATTTGCTTAAGGTTAGAACTAAGAAGTGGAACAAAATTGATTTTGTTGATTTGATTTTAGTTTTGATAGACAGCAGTATCCAGTTTCCAATCAGAAGTACTCCTGGTGCAGATGCTTACAATGAGTCTATCTGCGACAGCTTAATCCTCTGGGGATCGTCCCTAAGCTCGTACTTAATTGCAGATTGGATTAATAAAGCAAATATGGTTAGTTGGGTAGGTTAGAAAAATCAATAATGCCTAGCAAAATATTTTTACTCTGAATTTTTGAAATGATTTTAATGGTTTTAGTATATTACGTTTTATGATGATGTCTAGTATGAATATGGGATTTAAATGTTAGATGAGTTTAGATTTTTTTTCTTTATATTTATGCTTATGTTTAGAGTGTTTTACATACATATTGAGAGAGAAACGTTATTGCTTGCACAATTTTCCCAAATACTTTCTGTATCAATTTTTCTTGGTTTGTGGTCATTCATTCTGCTTACTTACAGGTGGTCATGTGATATACACTGGTGCACAGCTTGTTACAGTCACGGCACAGTAATCACACATCTGCCCGGAAATGAGCTGTGCACCCTGTATCCATCACATGACCATGGACCGTACATCATATGACCATCCATTGGAATTGTGCACAATGAATGAAAGCAAGCAAAGATCTAGAAAGCTGGGAAGATTGATTCAAAAAGTAAATTGGAAAATTGTAGATTTTTTTTTATTATATACAGAATAACATTTGGTTCTCAATATTTGCCTGCAACTAGACATCCATTTTAATATAAAATAAGTGAGGTCCACTGTGCATAAAGCCTTTTTTCACACATCAGTGCTATTGGTCTTGCATTGGTGTTTCTAATTCAAAACCAAAGCAAAAAAACATATAACAAATGTAAATCTTTCTTTAACTTGTATCTGAGTAATTTCCATTTCTGAATCTAAGTTGTATTTTCCAGGTATTT
The DNA here is from genome assembly GCF_031893055.1 of Leptodactylus fuscus. NCBI lineage: Eukaryota > Metazoa > Chordata > Amphibia > Anura > Leptodactylidae > Leptodactylus > Leptodactylus fuscus. The sequence goes on from NC_134269.1 coordinate 126,386,468, forward strand.
ATTATATCTCATCATCAATATCATAATAAACTTGTATACACTTTATCCATCAATGCCTTGTTGATACAATGGAAGATGCAGGTTTTATGCTTTTCTAGCTGGATTCCAGAATGGATCCTAGAGAAAATGGTTTAGTGTGTGGTTACACGTATCAGATTCAACAAAGGCATTTTTGTGCCTAAGAAATTCATTCCATGAAGTTGCTTCTGTAGTGTGCATGGATTCTGCAAACACCTTTCAGTTAATGGGATAGTTGCAGAACATTCTGCATCAGATACTTTCCCTCTTTCTTTTGTATCTAAATCTCGATTCAGCTGAAGAGACCAAAAACTGAACTGTGAATCACGCCATACATGATTTTACTTGATTTTTACTTTTTCACTCCCTTAAGTATAAAATGTTATAAAACTCCCTATATAGAGCAGCTTGTGGTTTTAAAAAGGTGCATCATGCTCAAAATGTACTTACAGATATGTCAATCCTTACCTTATACTTGTTCAAATTAGGCATTGTCATGAAACCAGCTCAATACAATACAATAAAATGCTAACAATACCCTTGACAAGTGCACATAGAGATATATACAGTAGGTTGGCGTTCTCATACATATATTGCATAGAAATACAAGATATAGTGAAAGAACCTATTGCTTTAAAAAAAACTGGCCACAGTTCATTGAGGGAACTTATCAACCCATCTATGGCAGTTTTCTGGTGTAAATTGGTGTAAATGGAGTGTATATTTGGCACACAGCCCTTTTGTGCTCCAAAGAAATTTTATATCTTTTGTTCTTTTTGCAAAAGTGGGCAGAACAGGGTTAAGAGCGGGATAGGATGGGGGCAACTAGACCCAACATATTTTTTAAAACTCACGCCAGAAAACCAGAGTGAGCTACATTTACGCCATTGACTGCATTACCTCCATTATAGTACATGTCAATGTTCCTGATCTATGAAGAGGTCGGGACTTCTTAGTAACTCAGGAGTGCCTTGCATCAGTCGTGGACTTTATTAAGGCTTGCGAGGCAACTCCAGCCTTAATAAATTCTCTTTATATTTTTTTCCACATTTTTTTTAGTGCACTCTTGCATGCAATTTAAAGAGGACCTTTCATCAGATCGGGCACATGCAGTTTTATAAACTGCTGGAAAGCTGACAGTGCGCTGAATTCAGCCCGGTGTAAAGCGCTATCGGTCCTGGGACCGTAGCGCTTTAGTGTCAGAAGGGCGTTTCTGACACTTAGCCAGGGACGCCCTTCTGCCCAGCAGCGCCTATCGTGCTGTTCTGTGGAGCAGGGAGGAACGCCCCCTCCTTCTGCTCACACAGCTCGTCCATAGACGAGTATTATAAGGAGAGGGAGGGGGCGTTCCTCCCCGCACCACTGTACAGCGCGATAGGCGCTGCTGGGCAGAAGGGCGTCCCTGGCTAACTGTCAGAAATGCCCTTCTGACACTAAAGCGCTATGGTCCCGGGACCGATAGCGCTTTACACCGGGCACAGATCGGGAAAGCCGATAGTGCGCTGAATTCAGTGCACTGTCAGCTTTCCAGCAGTATATAGAACTGCATGTTCCAGATCTGATGAAAGGTCCTCTTTAAGTGAGACTAAGGCCCCATGTAGCGATCTACAGCCAAAATGTAGTGCGGGAAAACTGTGGCAGAAATGCATCCCGGTGTTGGTGTATCCCACAGCACTTTCACAGGGAAATTCTGTGGATTTTCTACATCAATTATACCTATACAAAAATTGCCATCATTACCATAGGTGTAATTGATTTGCTACAATTTACAAAGATGCAGCGGTTTTTGAGATCGCAGCATTTCTGCTGTGGGTATTTTTCTGCAATGTGTGGATGGGATTATCCAGAATCCATCCAGTTTGAAGGGACTGTAAAATGTTGCAGCAAAATTGTGCATTTACGCTATTTGGGGCCCTGGTCTGAAAGCCTTTCCTTCTATTTACTATCCTGCTCTGGTATTTACTTTAGAAAAAAAAAACATGCCCTGAATCTGCACAGTGTGATCAATGCAAATACAAATATATTTTCCCCTTCAAACACTGTACACATATTTGGACTACACACAGACTAATATAAAATTTGCTTCTACATATTTTACAAACGGAAATGATATTAAATGATGTCTTGAAAATGAGAACTTCAGTCATGCTATTTGACATGCAGAAAATCTTTGCACAGTTTCCGCTTCAGTGTAGCTACTTCTAATATATCTTCATCTTTCCGGTCTTTTATGTTTTTCCCTGATCTTTTTAGTGACCCTTTCTATTGATCATCATAGACTTTGGTTTTCTTTGTTTAGAACTGAGAACATATGTAGTTAGCTGTAGGAGCGGCAGGCAGTGATGACTCCTGTCATATTCTTTATATATTTTAGTGCTTACAATCCTCAAAGGGAGCGACCTCTGGTGCTTGATGGCTTTTCACATCTGACTATTTAATGTGAGGAAGTAGTTTACAATTGTATTTGTTGGTTGTGCCACTTGTCAAGACTTCGGCAGACTCTTACACTGTATTTACTTCATCAGGCTTTGTGAAGAATGTGGTCTCAATATAACAATTTGCTGTTTTATTTTCTATTGTTTATTACTTCCATTTTATTTGAATGGTAATGTACCGATGTAACACTTTATAACTTGAGATACACACTGCTAACATTTAACTCCGTTACGAGTCATGTTAACCTTTGCTACATATATAAAAATACTTAGTGTTGGATGAGTTCTCAAGGGTTATGTAGATAGTGCTCTAAAACTTGGATATATAGATTGAAGATAGACCCAGATCCATCAAGTTTAACCTTTATTTAGCAATTGTACATGATTAATTTTCAGATGAATAACCCTCAATGTCATGTTAATGAGATCACCTCTATGATATTTATAGAGCCATTACATTATATTGGGATCATGGGCTTTTTAGATTTTTTCGTCCACCATAAAATAGTTTTGCAGCTTCTGCTTGACACTGAGCATTGCTGCTTAGTTCACTTGTAATAACTAATATCCTTCTCATAATCTTTCATTCCGACATGTGTTACGTTTAATGTTCAGTATATGTAGTAACTTGATAAGTGAGTTACATAACAAATCAACATTAAAATTGATCTGCTATATCTCTGTCCATGATACCAGTTTATCTAGGTCTTTCTTAGGTATTTTTTTTAATGAAGCTGAGTTTTAACTAATCTTTAGGATGTTGTATTACCAACAAAATGGAAACATATTCTTTCAATCCCATTGCCAATGTTATTAACAGAGGGATTGAAGAGAGTTGGACCGAAAATATATATAAACCTATTTCCAAAAATTTCATTTTGTTTCTATCCCATAAACAGTTCTTTAACAGCAATATCAGCCACATACTGCTGCACTGACGCTGTTGCAAACAAATTCTAAGGCCTTATGCACATACATTAGCTGTCCCATTTTCACAGACCTAATGTCCATTAAAAATGGCTGTTTTTGTCCTTGCAAATCCACATATGCCACTTATTTACATGGCTGTGAATAATGGCCGTGCAATGGATGTTTTTGAAATGGTCATTTTGGAACCTATGAACTTCAATGGATCTATTTAATGGCCCACTATATGTCTGTTTTGATGGACGGACAAAATGGACCATCAAAAAAATGTACTTGTGTATTTTTGGAATAATAAGGTATGTTGTGTTCTGCCAAAAAAGACATAGAAGTAAGGAAAGATAAGGCCGTATGCACATGACAGTGATGTTTTTGAAGCATCTAACAGTACTTAAAATGGGAATAAATTTAACAGCCATTTTGCACCCGTTTTGCATTTCTACTTTTTTGCTTTCCTGTTTTTTGGTGGCCAGTTGTCATCCATTTTGTATAAGTTTTCAACCCTCAGTAAAAAAACTGATGAATTCTATTGGTCATTCTTCTTTTGATCGAACAAAACAACTGATCCATTTTCAACAGATAGAAAACAGATGTCAATCCATTTTACATCAGTTAAAAATGGATCTACTGATTTCTTTTGGTTCTGTGTATTTGTAAAGATGGATATAGATAGAACATGTCAATTTTTTGATGGCTGTTATGATGGTCAGTCATAACAAAAGGCATGTGTATAGACACATTGAATTCAATGTGTTCTCAGAACAGCTATGTGACAGGAGTTGCAAAAACAGCCATCAGATGTTGTGTGAATAAGCCTTCAGATGTAACCTTTCTTGTGTTAGGCCGTATGTTGCTGCAACGCAGCAGAAAACAACACTACATTTTACAGTACTAGCAAAGTGAATGAGATTTTGTATTTAAAAAAAAATGCATTTTTTCTGATAGACTTAGGGTCCATTCACACAGAGTTTTTTGGCGAGGAAAAAATCCACTTCAGGAATTAGGAAATGTTTTTTTTTTCTCCAGCACAGTGTATGGACCTTGAAAAAACTGCTAGAGTCTTCCATTGACTGCGTTGGTTGTTGCAGGCAGAATCTGCCAGAAGGAAGCTTTTTTTCTGCTAGTGGAAAAAATCCACTAGCGGAAACAAAAAAAGCTAGCGGAACCCATAGAACTCTATGAGGAGGCATTCTCTCTACGTGGATTCTGACACGGATTCAGCGCCAAAATCCTCACTAAAAAACTCAGTGTGAATGGACCCTTAGGGTGTAGGAAGGTAAAAATGAAAAACTCAAAGTAAAAGCAACAAAAAATGCAAACTTTTTGCTATATTTTTTCTGCTGCATTTCGGCAATGTTTGTCCTTAGTGTTAAGTTGCTTTGCTACGATTACATTTGCTTAATTGTTTTACTTTATACATCTATTACTGAGATGTTTGTAAGCCGGGATTGGTGTTTCTAAATCCTTTATTTGCAATAGGTTAAATGTGCTTGCTTTTGTCTTGTTACATTTAGTACGTCAATAATAATAAGTGTATTCTTAAGGTATGTGTACGTGCAGGGCTGCAGAGCCATGATAAAATGTACATGCTGTGTACTCCAGCGACTTCTTTGAGCCAGAAATTTATATGTTGCATTGGTTGTTTTAAAATGAATAAAGTTTTGTAAGCGTTTGTAGGTATGGAATAAGTAACGGCTTGTCTGTTTGCTATTTATGTATTAATGTTAGCACTTGGCTTATTACCTCTTAGTACAGTTGCTTGGTGAAGGGGCTCGGTAGGGATCTGTACATTGTACTTACTACTTCAGTGACCACTGCTCCACATGTAAGCTGTTAATGTACATCCCTGCAGCTTTATGTTGACTTTATTAGTACTATAACTAGAACAATTTTAAAGTTCATTCAAGCAAAACATTGGAAAATAAATGTGATGCAATATTTCTTATTTCTGCCTCAAGAAATTACACTTGTTGCTTCACTACTAACATAATAACTTGCTACCTGCTGTATAAAAGGAAGCCTGGTTTGGAGGTACTTTAATTGTAATATTAGAATATTACTTTAGGTTTATACTAGCGTCCGGGTCTCTGTCATTTGGGTCTGCAGGTTTCTGACAGTTTTATAGTGAAACCAGCAGAGATAAAAGTCCCCCTTGCAAGACACGGTCCTATGGACATTCCAATGTGAATATATCCGGACATTGAAAGCAATTACCTAAATTAGATTTATTTTCACATCTGCTGCAGGAGAGCCTTCAAAATGTTAGACATATATTTTTTCCGGCAAAATAAGGTATGTTGTGTTCTGCCATAAAACACACAGAAGTAAGGAAAGGTAAGTCCTTATACATGTGACTGCGATGTTTCTGAGATCTAATGGCAGTTAAAAATGGATATAAATGTCTTTAATGGCTGTTTTGTACCATTTTGTGTTCGTACTTTTCTGCTTTTCTGTTTTTGATGGCCATTTGTTATCCATTCTGTTTAAGTTTGTAACTGTCAGTAAATCTCATTGGTCATTCTTTTTTAATCAAACAAAGCAATTGTTCCATTTTTAATAGACATAAAACAGACATCAACCCATTTTACATCATCATTTTAAGACTACCTGGACACTCCGCAGGAGGGTGAGAGAACACGTGACTAGTAGGGTTGAGCCGATCTTGAGATTTCAAGATCGATTTTAAAAATTTCCGATCATTTTCCAGCCGATCTCGATCCCGATCTCGATCGTGAAATTTGCTCGATCGCCGATCGGAATCAGATCTTTTCCGATCCCGATCCTCAACCCTAGTCAATGCTTTTCTATGGGAAAAGTCACTTTTGGGGTTGAGCCGATCTTGAGATAACCTCCGATCTTGATCCCGCTGGAAAAGATCGGGTCGGAATTCCGATCGCAATCGTGAAATTTACTCGATCACCTATCGGAATCCGATCTTTTCCGATCCCGATCGCTCAACCCTAGTGACTAGTATAACTAGGCAGGATGATACAACGGTAGCACGACATGTGATAGACTGTCATTAGGGTGATGTGTCTCATATAAGTTTCCAGAGAATTGAGAGAGTGTTTCCCTCCCCCATAGGGGGTAATTATGATCAGAAACTTCTACAAAGAGAGGCTCGGTGGACATTTACTCTGAGGACGGTTAAGCCTTGGTGCTTTAACGATAACATCTCATACGCTTGCTTTATTTTACATCTATTCATTTAGGCATGGCGTGTTTATCATATGTCGATCATCAAGGAAAATGATGTTGAGTTCATTACGGCCTTGGATTGGGTCCTTGCAAAGGATTATTGTGAGATACATGTATTGGCTGTATATGAGATTACCATGCAATATATATGCTGGCCTTTTGACAGCACTTACTGATAATTCATTGTTCATTATCAAAAACTGGCAGTGATTATTATTATGGATATTGAGAGACTGTGGTATCCTCTAATGAGGAACTTCCGTGCTGGATTGCCTTTTTCTTTTCATCTATGGAGCGGTAGCAATATACTTCACTGCGTCTGGTTCCTGTGACACAACGATGCAGTGATCGTGTGTGCCTTTTTTTGGTCCTAGCCAGTGGGCAGGGCATACAGGGGAGTGGATGTAGCTCCTCTTTTCATTGGCAGGCGGCTGTCACATGTGCACAGAAGATAGGCCCCATCATGTTGCTGGGCTGGATTGCAGTAGGAGTAGGCGATTGGTCCAAACCAAGAGAAGGGGGCATTCCTCTGCCAATATAAGGCCGCACCTCTAGCTCTTTCACACGGCTGCACAATAACATTGGCGGGGAGCTGGGGGAATGACAGATAAGAATGGTACTCCGCTAGGTAGAAACCTTATTAATAGGGAGACTTTACTTTATAGCTGTTCTAGCTTACTTAGAAAGCACCTCTGATGAGATGTCTTGGCAGATTATTAGCCAGAGACATTGAAATGCGTTAGTAGCTTAGCAATTTGATATTAGGGAGATCTTGTTCCTTGATAATAGAAGTTCAATCCCCTGTTAGTATTGGCTTCAATCCCCACACTAGCAATGTTCTATGGGGGAGACACACTAGTCCCACTGTTCTCAGTGGTGATAGTTTCTGTGGGAAGCTAGGTGTGTAGTTATGTTCTACTATTAAGATTAGTGTTTAATCTAGGCTATCCTGTTTTTAAGTAAGGAGGTTCTTCTATATACTCTATGTTTTGGGACCATTTAGACAATTATTCTGCATCAGATAGTAAGGGGTGTATATACACATCAAATACCTGAGTGTTACCCCTGTCACTAATGTTTTTATTATTCACTAGTAGGGGTTCTTTTAATACATATAAAATAGTTTGTTTTTTAATACATCCATTTGGATAGATCCTCAATCCTGTCTTATGAATTAAATTAATGGTAGCACGTAGTACTTCCTAATTTTCATAATTGATTATTTAATCAAACAAAGCAACTGATACATTTTTAGTAAACATAAAACAGACATCAACCCATATTACATCAGTTAAAATGGATCTACTGATTTCTATTGGGTCTGTGTGTTGTTAGAAATGGACAAAGATAGAGCAAGTCAATTTTTTTATGCCAGTTATAAATGGTCAGTCAAAAAAAAACAGGCATGTGAATAGACACAATGAAATCAATGTGTTCTCAAAATGGCTATATGAAGGAGGTCGCAAAAACCGCAGATGAACGCTTTTGACTGCTGTATGAATAAGGTTTAGCTTGACCATGAAGTATGTAAACAGAGTCTAAGTATAGGAAATCTCTACAATAATAATCTCTCTTTTTATATATTCAACACCGGTGACGTTGAAAAAAGTAGGCAAAACCCATTGGCTGCCGAAAACATGTGACCTCTAATTTAAAAGAACAGCGACGCCCAGCTTCGCGTCATTCTGAGCTTGCAATTCACCGGGGACGGAGGTTTCCGTCCAGTTAGCTAGGGGTTAGATTCTGGGTAGGCAGGGACAGGCTAGGATAGGAAGGAGAAGACAACCAACAGCTCTTATAAGAGCTAAATTCCAGGGAGAAGCTTGTCAGTGTAACGTGGCACTGACGGGCTCAATCGCCGCAACCCAGCTTTCCGCGGATCCTGAATGGAATACACTGCCAGTGTATTCCCGTATACCCGATATATACCCCCGATACCCGTTCCAACGGTGTGCCCCCCCACCTTCACCCCAGAAATACCCTGCAAGTCCCCTAGCAATAGAATTGGGGCTATATACACCCACTATTTTTGCTACTGGTATATAGTGCCATTGTCTGACTGGGAATTCAAAGAATATATTGGGGTTACGTGCACCCACAATTTTTGCTACTGGTATATAGTGCCATTGTCTCACTGGGAATTCAAAGAATATATGGGGGTTACGTGCACCCACAATTTTTGCTACTGCTATACAGTGCCATTGTCTCACTGGGAATTCAAAGAATATATGGGGGTTACGTGCACCCACAATTTTTGCTACTGCTATACAGTGCCATTGTCTCACTGGGAATTCAAAGAATATATTGGGGTTACGTGCACCCACAATTTTTGCTACTGGTAGATAGTGCCATTGTCTCACTGGGAATTCAAAGAATATATGGGGGTTATGTGCACCCACAATTTTTGCTACTGGTATATAGTGCCATTGTCTGACTGGGAATTCAAAAAATATATGGGGGTTACGTGCAACCACAATTTTTGCTACTGCTATACAGTGCCATTGTCTCACTGGGAATTCAAAGAATATATTGGGGTTATGTGCACCCACAATTTTTACTACTGGTATATAGTGCCATTGTCTGACTGGGAATTCAAAGAATATATGGGGGTTACGTGCACCCACAATTTTTGCTACTGCTATATAGTGCCAGTTTCTGACTGGTAATTCAAAGAATATATTGGGGTTATGTGAACCCACAATTTTTACTACTTGTATATAGTGCCATTGTCTGACTGGGAATTCAAAGAATATATGGGGGTTACGTGCACCCACAATTTTTACTACTGGTATATAGTGCCATTGTCTGACTGGGAATTCAAAGAATATATGGGGGTTACGTGCACCCACAATTTTTGCTACTGCTATACAGTGCCATTGTCTCACTGGGAATTCAAAGAATATATTGGGGTTATGTGCACCCACAATTTTTACTACTGGTATATAGTGCCATTGTCTGACTGGGAATTCAAAGAATATATGGGGGTTACGTGCACCCACAATTTTTGCTACTGCTATACAGTGCCATTGTCTCACTGGGAATTCAAAGATTATATTGGGGTTATGTGCACCCACAATTTTTGCTACTGCTATATAGTGCCAGTTTCTGACTGGTAATTCAAAGAATATATTGGGGTTATGTGCACCCACAATTTTTACTACTGGTATATAGTGCCATTGTCTGACTGGGAATTCAAAGAATATATGGGGGTTACGTGCACCCACAATTTTTACTACTGGTATATAGTGCCATTGTCTGACTGGGAATTCAAAGAATATATGGGGGTTACGTGCACCCACAATTTTTGCTACTGCTATACAGTGCCATTGTCTCACTGGGAATTCAAAGATTATATTGGGGTTATGTGCACCCACAATTTTTGCTACTGGTAGATAGTGCCATTGTCTCACTGGGAATTCAAAGAATATATCGGGGTTACGTGCACCCACAATTTTTGCTACTGCTATACAGTGCCATTGTCTCACTGGGAATTCAAAGATTATATTGGGGTTATGTGCACCCACAATTTTTGCTACTGCTATATAGTGCCAGTTTCTGACTGGTAATTCAAAGAATATATTGGGGTTACGTGCACCCACAATTTTTACTACTGGTATATAGTGCCATTGTCTGACTGGGAATTCAAAGAATATATGGGGGTTACGTGCACCCACAATTTTTGCTACTGCTATACAGTGCCATTGTCTCACTGGGAATTCAAAGATTATATTGGGGTTATGTGCAACCACAATTTTTGCTACTGGTATATAGTGCCAGTGTCTGACTGGGAATTCAAAGAATATATTGGGGTTACGTGCACCCACAATTTTTGCTACTGGTATATAGTGCCATTGTCTGACTGGGAATTCAAAGAATATATGGGGGTTACGTGCACCCACAATTTTTGCTACTGCTATACAGTGCCATTGTCTCACTGGGAATTCCACAAATAATTTGGGGATTCATTCACCCTACATCTCAGGCTCTTGCAATATTCACCCAGGTTGTCAGTGCTGCACCAGCTCGTTCCCAGACAGCTCGGCCCGAAAAACACGTTACCTATATAGAGGATTTGGACAATGAAGACAACATGTTCTAAATCAAATGTCTGCACCTTCTCCAGAATTAAAATAAAGGCAGCGTTTAACTTTCAAATAGCACTGCACAAAGGAAGAGCTTATCAGCTTGTCTCATGACATGCTACTGAAAAGTGTCATTTGTGTATCTTAATGTAAATATAGTTGTATAAGCTTTTTGGGTTTTAGGCACTGCCAAGTTATTTATTACCACCCGCTCCCTTATAATGATGATGACGCCAAAGTCACTGTGGGTGTTCAGAGCTAACTCTGGTTGACATTTGTCTTGCTCTCTGTCGGTACCAGCTGTCTTTTTGGATACCGTAAAGTTATGTTGACTTTATTAACAGCTATAGAAGCTTTAGCCAGGTTGTGACGGTGTGTAACCCTAACAACACTAAGTGGGATACACATTAATAGTCAGTCTATGTACGCTAAACGTATCACTGAAGTAATTTTTTTCCCTCTCCCCTAATATAAGAAAAGAACAGACATTAGACCTAGACCGGGGTTCGAGGCTTGTAAAAATCCAGTATTATTTGTTCTTCATGATGTGAAATATGTGTTGAAAAGCAACCCAGGATGAAGTCAGCCATGTGTGCCAGTGTGTTACTTGGCATGCCTTTGCTGGCCCCAACTGTAAGGGTCACTCTCCATTTCCTCCATTTTCCACTCCCCTTCACACCATTTGTGGTGAAGCAATGGGATGCACTGAAGTGCACCCTCTAGCCTCGTGTGGGACAGGGACATCAGATGCCACTCCAACCCCCTCGTCTTCCTCCGCCAGCCAATGGTGCGAAGATGAGAGGAGTGTGCTCTGAATGTTTTCTGCCTAGCAGAGGCTAGTTCTCACTTACGAAAATGGCCCCACTTTGACCTGTATATCAGGCACAATGGTGTAGGTTTCAAAGAAACATGGCACCAACAAGTTGGAAAACGTGGGCCATGCGTGGACCGTGTTTGAGTCTGGCAAGCTCCAGATCTGCTACCAGGTTCCAGCCATTATCACAGGCGCAAAAATGCCAGGCCCCAGGTGTAGCAGGGAAAAAAAAATGCCATCTCAGCCAGGATGGCATCCCTGACCTCGGAGGCACTGTGCTGTCTGTCCCCCAAGCTGATCAGTTTCAGCACGGCCTGCTGACATCTCCCCATGCCAGTGTTACAGTGTTTTCTGCTAGTAGCTGGGGTGGAGGTTGCAGCATCGTAGGGTTTCAGTCTACTCCTGCCATGAATTTTGGCCTGGGAGAGGAGATAGGCCACCCCAGTTTGCACCCGGGGAACAGACTCCACCACATTCACCCTGCCTGTCATTAAAGATAAGCACTGCAGCATCCCTGACCACAGGCGCTTGTCCAAGTGTCGGTGGTCAAGTGGACCTTGCAGCAAAGCGTGGAACTAAGGGCCCACCTGATGTTGAGTGACACGTGCTGGTGCAAGGCGGGGACGCCACACCGGGAGAAGTTGAGACGGCTAGGGACGGCATAGTGAGGTGCCACAGTTGCCATCAGGTCCGGGAAGGCAGGAGTTTCAACAAGCTGGAACGCCAACCTCTCCTGGGCCAGCAGTTTAGCGATGTTGGCGTTCTAGGCTTGCGTGGGTGGGTGGTTAGCGGTGTATTTCTGCCGGCGCTCCAATGTCTGAGAGATGGTGGGTTGTTGTAAAGAAGCGCCTGATGGTGCCTTTGATGGTGCAGGAGAAGGAGATAAGACAGAAACAGGGGAGGATGAGGGAGAAGTCAACAAAGTGGCGGAGGCAGATGAAGTGATGTCCTGGCTCGTCCTCTGGAGTGCATCGCCAGCACTGTGAGCAGAGGCAGTGGCATGAACGGCGGGCGACGTTTGTCCTGCTGTTGCTGCCTGCCACTGATTCCATTGCTTGGATTCCAAATGACGGTGCATTGAAGTGGTGGACAGGTTGCTCTTCTCAGGGCCCCTACTCGATTTCGAGAGGCAAATTGTGTAGACGACACTATATCTGTCCTCGGCGCATTCCTTGAAAAAACTCTACACCTTCAAGAAACGTGCCCTCGATGGGGGAGTTTTTCTGGGCTGGGTACAAAAGGGAACATCTTCGGACATTCCGGGTCTGGCCTGGCTTCGGCAAAGCAGCTGACCTCTGCCTCTGGACATGTCTCTGCTTCTAGCTACCCTTTTTGGTGCTGCACCTGCCTCAACATCCACACTACTTTCCCAGCTTGACATCCGCCTTGTCCAGGTGGGGTCGGTGTCCTCGTCGTCCACCACCTCCTCTTCCAACTCCTGTCTCGCCTCCTCCTCCTGCACAATGCGCATGTCAACTGGCTGCCCTGACAGCAACTGCGTCTCATCGTCGTCGATGAGGGTGGGTTGCTGGTCATCCGCCACCAAATCGACCGGAGATGGAATGGAGGAGACTCTAGTGTTTGAGCATCTGGACACAGATACTCGTCTGTTAGGTCCGTGGAATCGCGAAATGGAGGGGCAGGTTGCGGTACAGTCAAAGGAAGGGAGAACAGCTCTGGGGAGCAGGGACAGTTGGGGTTATTGTTCTGGGAAGATTGGGAATTTTGGGTGGAAGGAGGACAAGACTGTTGGGTAAGAGGAGGTAGAGGCTGACTGGCTGGTGGACAATGTGCTTTAAGCGTTATCCGACAGCCATTGCAAGACCTGTTCCTGGTTCTCGGGCCTACTAATCTTTGTACCATTCAGCCTAGTTAATGTGGAACTTTTGTGCAAAGCGCAGAACTTAGGGCCCGCCTGATGTTAAGGGACACACGCTGGTACAAGGCTCAACTCACCCTAAGTGCCAAAAACACTGCTGGTGCAAGGCTCTACTCATGCCAAGGGCCTCAATCTCTGCTGGTAGCTCAGCTTAAGGTCCTGTAACTTTGTTTGGAAGGGCTCATGTTAAGGGCTAGAAAAGTGAATTTTGGAAGGTCTTACCACATCACACACACACACACACACACACACACACACACTCAAAATGACAGTTAAGGGTGAGGGCTTTTGGAATTCCCATTGCCTATTCCATTTGTGGTTGTCATGGGGAACGTGATTTAAAGGGGTGGTTGTTACTGTTTGTTGAGCTTAAATTGGGGTTTGTGTCCATCCATTTGGGGAGTAAAGAAGGTTTCCAGGTATTTTCCCACTTTGATAGAGGTTTTTTTGAATGTGGAAAGTGTGTAGTTGTTAGGCAGTGATGTTGGGGTAATAGAGGGTCTTTGGTGTGTTAGATGCCCCCAGACATGCTTCCCCTGCTGTCCCAGTGTCATTCCAGAGGTGTTGGCATAATTTCCTGGGGTGTCATAGTGGACTTGGTGACCCTCCAGACACGGATTTGGGTTTCCCCCTTAACGAGTATCTGTTCCCCATAGACTATAATGGGGTTTGAAACCCGTTCGAACACACGAACATTGAGCGGCTGTTCGAATCGAATTTCGAACCTCGAACATTTTAGTGTTCGCTCATCTCTAATACTAAACATACAAGTATAAAGTGCCTCATATACCTATGGCCTGTTATTAAGGACATCCATAGGATTTGTGAGGAACTCTGCTTGAAGCCTTCATAATACTTTCTGGACAATGCAGTGAATATCTGCTGCACAGTCCTGAAGGACAGAGTCATAGTGCTATGGTTCAAGTAACATGTTGGCTTATTAATTTGTTCAGCATCCTACAATGTACAGTATGTGGATCTCAACCATTTTGAGTATTCTTGTTACCAATAGTAAATCCTGGATAATCCATGTTACACATTATTGGGACCGGTCTGAAGACAATATCGCCTACAATATAACACTCCTAGGGCCCATGCACACGGAGTTTACATGCCCACATTTTAGCATAATACACGTGTATAGAATACATATGTAAAAATAGCAGTCCCATTGACTTCAAGGGAATTTTTTACATGTGTTAAAAAATGCGCCAAAAAACGCTCCAAAAAATGCGTTTTTTGATGCGTTTTTTACATGTGTAAAAAATTCCATTGAAGTCAATGGGACTGCTATTTTTACACATGTATTCTATACACGTTTATTATGCTAAAATGTGCGCACGTAAACTCCGTGTGCACGGGCCCTTACTTTAATAACTATATCCAAACCATAAAAACATGAATAACTTACACGCAAATCATTTCAAAATTCAAAATGGATTATTCATAAATAATAAGATGAATTCAACAGATCACCAAGAGAAATAAGCACAAAAAACAAATATGAAAATAAAATGTAACCGGCCTCCACTTCGAGGAACATGTCACAGTGGTAAGTGAATATTCATTCGACAGGGATCTCTGGCCGTATGTTAATCATTGTATCAACGGCCCAAACATGACGCCATAAATGTTTCTATTAACACAGCCTTAATTTGGCAGTATGTGGGATCTGTTTTATGGATCCCTTTAATAGATTCAAGTCTATAAGAAATCAGTGAAAAAGGTTACATTTGGGGCAACACGGTGGCTCAGTGGTTAGCACTGCTGCCTTGCAGTGCTGGAGTCCTGGATTCAAATTCCGCCAACAGGAACAACATCTGCAAGGAGTTAGTATGTTCTCCCCATGCTTGCATGGATTTCCTCCCATTCTACAAAGACATACTGATAGGAAAAAAAAAAAAGTACATTGTGATCGCTATATGGGGCTCACAATCTACAAAAAAAGAAAATAAAAAAATGGGTTACATTTGGCTGTACACTCTTCCAAGCAAAACGTTCTTTTTCACAGGAAAGTTCACGGCACATTCATGTGAGTATGCACTAAGACTGCAACAAACACTGGAGATATCAGGAAAAATTAGGATGCAAGTAATACAACTTATAACATACTTCCACCTTATGCAAGGTCATTGTCAGAATCCAGTATTTTGCTAATCTACCACTAGTGGCCACTAGTTCTCTCACTCTGAAATACTGTTGCACTTCAGCCTTTTCTCAAGTATTGTGACTTGTTCCAGTCTCCTGCTCCTCAGAACTGTCTTCCCAGATTGTTTCTACTCCATTGATGTATTACC
The DNA here is from genome assembly GCF_031893055.1 of Leptodactylus fuscus. Taxonomy (NCBI): domain Eukaryota; kingdom Metazoa; phylum Chordata; class Amphibia; order Anura; family Leptodactylidae; genus Leptodactylus; species Leptodactylus fuscus. The sequence goes on from NC_134269.1 coordinate 126,402,115, forward strand.
CTTGCTATCTACACTTTAAGCCACACCTCAGACTACTACTCTTCAGTACCAATCTGCTCCTGGCTATTTCATCTGGCCATCCAATTCCAGCCGTGTATACCAGTATCGTAACATTCATGGATAATCTCAGCACACAAAAGAAAAAACATAAATGCATCTTTTATGGAACAGCAATAACTTATAGATAACAAATAATCATTTCATAAATACACCAACACAATACCACAGAATATATTATTGAATCAAACACGAGACAGCTGCATAACAGTTGCATATATACCAATGGACATAGCACCAACATGATTCAGGTCACCCCCAGTCAATGTGCATTTCACTGTCTCTAGGTTAGATCAACTCATGTGAATTGGTACTAATCCAGTATTATGGGATCTGAAGTCCCCAACTGCTTCATATAAAGTATTACATACAAAGAATGTACTCAACTAAAGTGTTTTATCTATCTACTATCTATCTACTATCTATCTAGCTATCTATTTATTTCTCTACCTATCTAATACAAAAAGCAAAAGAAAACAAAAAAAATTATTTTATTTTTATCCAAGAGCAAAATGGGATATTTCTCAGATAACATTACATTGCATAATACAGTATGTTCTGAAAAGCATCAAATGCAGAATCTCTTGAAACACTAAATGACCTTTCTCTAAAAATACAGTATATAAGAAGTGTATTAGAAATCGTTAATTATTGTAAATGACCTTAAACGTGTCTGATATGTGTTAAGGTTTCAGACTGACATCTTATGTCGTATTTCATAGAATTATTACCGTTTGGTTGATTAGAGGTTAGTCTGCAAGTAGATAGCTTGACCTTGGAATTTTCATAAAAGGTGCTTCAATGATTTAGTATATACCTGCCTGTCTATCTACCTATCTATGAATTCATGGTAGTCTGGGATAAAAGAATAAAGTTAACTCTTATATATATTGTACTTCTGCATCAAATCACTTAAAAGGGTTTTTCTATGGATCTTTAAATAATTAAATAGCATGTATTATTATTATTAATAATAATAATAATAATAATAATAATAATAATAATAATAATACATTTTAAAGGTTAGGAATCTCCGTGTGAAGCACTGCTCACTGCTATCACCTTAAGGTTGTCATGCCAAAATATGAAGCTTTCTATAGCTCTCAGAACTCTGTTTTGCTGAATCACTCAGCATTATAGGAGGAATAGTTAAGGTCTGTTCTCAATGTCTCAGGTGCCTGCTATTAGTAAATTATTATTAAATTTGACTCTAGAAGTATGATCACATCTGTTTGTTGCTGTTATACTGATCTTGGATTGATTGACTGGATATTCTCTTGTCTTCTGATTTTGGCATTGACTTTGACCTCTTGGATTTACCCCAGCATGGATTAATTTACTCTTTTGAGTTAACTCCCCAGTTATGATCTGCCTAGTGAGTAGTACTGTGGGTCTTGGATTGTATTCAGATTACAGATTATTTATTTTTTCTCTTATCTACTTGGGCGATAACTGGGTCCAAATTCAGCATAAACCCAGTGCCAATTGCCTAACAATAAATCCATTTATTAAGCTAAAAAAACATTATTTTGTTTAGTGTGTAGTTTTGTAAAGGCTAAAATGGCTGCCATCACATTGCTGGGTCAAAAACCTGTCCTACAATGCACATGTAGGAACAACACATAAGCAGATACCTATTCAGTCTCCTATTATAGTTCTGAGGTGAAGACAATCAGTCTCCTAGGATTCAACATACCAAAGACAGTAGCTGCAACTCAGAAGACGTAAAACTGAAGTTCTCCTCACCTAACTGAGCATGTGTGCTCTGCTCAGCCTCCTAAGATCTGAAGCTGACTTTGGAAAGAAAATACCTGCCTGACACCACTTTGAAGAGATAGACATGAGTCTCTGAGACGCTGCAGTACTTTCCCATAACAGCAGAGAAACCTAAAGCAAGTGCTCTTGGAGTATGTAGTTTTGAAACAGCACAAGCTAAATCTTATAGCTTTTATAAATAATTTAAACACTCCACTTTGACATATATTTACTGCGTATCTCAATTAGTTTTTGTTGGACACACAACCCCTTTAAGAATAAATGATGTAATATTTTTTTTATGGAAAGAGAAAACAGAAAATTCATTCACAGCGCTTTTAAGAGCCATGTAATTTTCACACATATGCTTCTGTCCTGATAGGTCTTGGCAAACTTGTTTTCTCCATCTGTAGCATAGCCTCAGGAAAAGATGTAGAGCCAAACTATTAGTTAACATCAGTTACAATAACTGTGTTGTTATATATTGTACATGCAGAAATTGCAGTACTTTATTAAATTTGTATGGGGTATATAAGTTAACTATGGGCATGATCTTCTATGGTATGTAACTATGGGCATGATCTTCTACAGTATATAACTATGGGCATGATCTTCTACTTTATATAGCTATGGGCATGATCTTCTATGGTATGTAACTATGGGCATGATCTTCTACGTTATATAACTATGGGCATGATCTTCTACGTTATATAACTATGGGCATGATCTTCTATGGTATGTAACTATGGACATGATCTTCTACGTTATATAACTATGGGCATGATCTTCTACATTATATAACTATGGGCATGATCTTCTATGGTATGTAACTATGGGCATGATCTTCTACGTTATATAACTATGGGCATTATCTTCTATGGTATATAACTATGGGCATGATCTTCTACTTTATATAACTATGGACATGATCTTCTACTTTATATAACTATAGGAATGATCTTCTTTGTTATATAACTATGGGCATGATCTTCTACGGTATATATAACCTCTTTATTATCCTAAACCAACTGTTCTGCCCCTCAAAAAGTCAAATAAACTGCAGTATTCTTTTCAATTCAAGGAACATAATTCATTAATATTGCACTAAGATTGTGAGAGTTATTTGTCATAAAAAATTTGCTGCTAATGTTCAAAAACATGTTCTTTTTGCTAAAAGTGCTATGTCTTATGTCTCATGCTCGATAGATTAGTTTTAACCTGTTGAAAAAACCTTTTAGTTATTCCCAAATTCTTTACAGAGAAAAAAATGTTTTCAATTCAATCTTTGTTAGATATCTGTAGACAAAAAGAAACTAATATTAAGACTTTGAATAAAAGAATCCTCTTATACTTTATGTGAAAATGGCCTTCATAGCAAGCTGTGATTAATCTTTCCTATTGAGATACTGTATCAAACAATAAGCACATTGTAAAAAGGAGTTCATTGTCACAGAGCTGTTGTGAGATTTTCAATTTTCCATTTATTGTCCATTTAATAATTCTATTTGATGTATTGTGTTAGACTATAGATTCACAGACATAGAATTTGAGTGATAACAATATGTTCAGTAATTAGATTAAATTAATGAGATATTATAACAAACTATGATGAAGGTACAACATTGATTGGAAACAATTAAACAAAAAATCTTTCAAAGTATAAGTCAGCCATAGAATAGCAAATTTTTACTAAGCAGACAAAAACACAATCTGAATTGTGGCTTTAAACAGGGTGGGATTTACGGCTCAAGACGCCCTACACCAGGGGTCAGCAACCTTCATCACACCAGCTGTTTTGAAACTACAACTCCCAACATGCTCCATTCATTTCTATGGGAGTTCCAAGAAAAATATGGTATGTATGCATGTTGGGAGTTGCAGTTTTACAATAGCTGAAGGGACGAAAGTTGCCTACCTCTGGCCTAGACAGTGAGACTTAATACATCCCTATTAAGTGATATATTTTCATGGAATTACACCACTTGTTTGAAAGAGATTGCATATGGACAAAAAACTAGATTGGGGATGAACTAAGTATACTTACTTAGCCAGAATGTCAGTTCACTTTAGACTGGTAAATTTACAAGTTATTGGAGAAGTATGATAAGTCTCACTACTGCTCCCACAATGGAATTGCTCAGATTAGAGCAGCAAAGTACACAACCTCAGACCCAAAATTCCAAAATGATGCATCTACTGTCAATTATGACCAAGACATCTATAATGTTAGCAGCCTCAATTGGTTCAGAAAGAGATTGCGCTGCTTGTGGCATTGTGGTAAACATACATCTTGCATTTACTGTGTATATAATGGGATCAACTCCTGAGATCGCTCCATACACCTTGTCCGATACCATGATGTATAGTTATGTATTGGAGTAGTGAAGGGGATTATCAGGCACAGTTACAGGCAGAATGAACAAAATTTAAATCCTATGTCTTATGGTAGATGTTTTAATTTATTAACTTTCATGGTATTCAATATTCATCCCAGACTATCAAGAAGACTCCTTCGTACCCACTATCATTTCTCCCTCTGCCGGCTGAAATGTGGTCCTACCTATGACAAATTTCTATTTAAATCCTTAGGGAAAAAGGTGCAAGGGTAGGAAAATGCTTACTTTGTGTATGCACCTGCCATCCCAGATAAGCATTGCCACAGTCATTGGACCTGTAGCGCCTTACACAAAATATAACAACTGTATATACAATCTGAAATAGTAGGCACAGCTAAGTCATGTGAACTTTGAAACATAAAGACTGTATATAGGCCAAAGACTACATTGAGGTGCAGCATTGTCACCTGGCTGTAGGGCTACATATCACACCATGTACTTTAGCCCTACCTTTAAAAGATATTTATTTTATTGTTTTGAATATTGGGCTTGAATATTCAGTTTGTTTGTAAATTATTTCATTGGCCGTATTGACTTGAGCCTGTTCACTTTTTGACCATCTTTTGTATGCTTCTCATCTCAAAAGAATAATTTGGCATTCAGTGAGACAGTTGTGGATTCCTTCTACTGATCCAGAACTCCACGTCTGATACATATAGATTTGTCCAGTTATGAACTTGGACTATGACGTTTACCAAAGGAAAAGAAGGCTACATTTACATTGTGTATACCTTCATTGTGGCGGCTGAAATCTAAGTTGCTATTGACTGTGTAGGACAGTTCAGGACCATGGAGAAGGTAGGCGTGTTGAATTCTAGAAGAACTGTGTCTGGCACAATAGGACGGGCACTGTTGTCTGGCTGGCACAATGTTGTGAATAATCATACATGGTGGATTAATGCTCTAGGCTATTCAGTTTAGATGTTATTGCTGTGCTGGCACTACCATTTTACCTGTACTATTGTATGAGAACTTGTGTAGAATATCTATGAGGTGAATCTAATGTGTAGCTGCTGTATGGTGCGGGGATAGTCTACTGCGAGCACTATTACTTGGAACAACAAAGCTCCAATTTCTGCTGCTAGATGTGAACACTTAAAGAATATAGTATTGTCTTTATTTGTTGGTTCTTGAAGTGCTGTCAGGTTAATATGGGGTAGCAATAATGCAGTAGGGGTTTCTGTACTTTCATAAGGCAGCAAACCAATATTGTAGCTCCATGAGGGCTGCTAGCTGACCTCCCTGGTGTCAAAGACAAATATATGAAATATTTTTCAACATGCAGTCACCCAAGTGATGAGAAAACCTTTGCAGCAGGTCTAGTGGTCCCCATTGCTTAGATGTCACTGGCAGCAATGCTTTGTGCCATCAATTCATGGAAAATGCAGTGTGACACAATGCAATCTCAAGTAATATACAGTACAGTCCTTAATAGTGGATGACACTTCATTGAGTGTCATCTCATCTGCTAATAAAGGGAACATTTTGAGCTAGGACACATGGAAAGGGGCTGCTCAGATACAGTGTATATACACTCACCGGCCACTTTATTAGGTACACCATGCTAGTAACGGGTTGGACCCCCTTTTGCCTTCAGAACTGCCTCAATTCTTCGTGGCATAGATTCAACAAGGTGCTGGAAACATTCCTCAGAGATTTTGGTCCATATTGACATGATGGCATCACACAGTTGCCGCAGATTTGTCGGCTGCACATCCATGATGCGAATCTCCCGTTCCACCACATCCCAAAGATGCTCTATTGGATTGAGATCTGGTGACTGTGGAGGCTATTGGAGTACAGTGAACTCATTGTCATGTTCAAGAAACCAGTCTGAGATGATTCCAGCTTTATGACATGGCGCATTATCCTGCTGAAAGTAGCCATCAGATGTTGGGTACATTGTGGTCATAAAGGGATGGACATGGTCAGCAACAATACTCAGGTAGGCTTTGGCATTGCAACGATGCTCAATTGGTACCAAGGGGCCCAAAGAGTGCCAAAAATATATTCCCCACACCATGACACCACCACCACCAGCCTGAACCGTTGATACAAGGCAGGATGGATCCATGCTTTCATGTTGTTGACGCCAAATTCTGACCCTACCATCCGAATGTCGCAGCAGAAATCGAGACTCATCAGACCAGGCAACGTTTTTCCAATCTTCAATTGTCCAATTTCGATGAGCTTATGCAAATTGTAGCCTCAGTTTCCTGTTCTTAGCTGAAAGGAGTGGCACCCGGTGTGGTCTTCTGCTGCTGTAGCCCATCTGTCTCAAAGTTCGATGTACTGTGCATTCAGAGATGCTCTGCTGGCTACCTTGGTTGTAACGGGTGGCTATTTGAGTCACTGTTGCCTTTCTATCAGCTCGAACCAGTCTGGCCATTCTCCTCTGACCTCTGGTATCAACAACGCATTTCCGCCCACAGAACTGCCGCTCACTGGATGTTTTTTCTTTTTCGGACCATTCTCTGTAAACCCTAGAGATGGTTGTGCGTGAAAATCCCAGTAGATCAGCAGTTTCTGAAATACTCAGACCAGCCCTTCTGGCACCAACAACCATGCCACGTTCAAAGGCACTCAAATCACCTTTCTTCCCCATACTGATGCTCGGTTTGAACTGCAGGAGATTGTCTTGACCATGTCTACATGCCTAAATGCACTGAGTTGCCGCCATGTGATTGGCTGATTAGAAATTAAGTGTTAATGAGCAGTTGGACAGGTGTACCTAATAAAGTGGCCGGTGAGTATATATATATATATATATATATATATATATACACTATTATATTCTTTCCTGTGTAAATAGCATGTGTTCATTGCAGTTTATAAATTCATATAAAAGTATTGTCAAGAAATATAGCCTATAGTTACATTTGACCTGTTCTTATATATTACTGTTTACAGAAACCGTAGAAAAACACAACACGATTGTCAAATAATCTTGAACTGTTCTGCACTGTATTGATTGAACTTGGTAGAACATTGCTAAAACTTTTACTATTTCACTTTACCATTTAATAATACGGTTGATGGAAAACATTTTACACTCTTTTTATGGAGACATTTGGAATAACAGCATTCATTTAAAGGGAGTCTGTCACCAGAATCCAGTACATCAACCCATCCCCACAGATAGGGAGGTTAGGGTCAGGAGCGTAACCACCGGGGTAGCAGTGGGGGCCTGACGACAACTGCAACTGCTGCGTTTTTTTTTTTTTTTTTTTTTTAAATAGGCCGTTACTGCCTGGAGTAACGGGTCCCACAAACACTATTATTATACTGATCGTAGGCCCAGGGGACAATAATACTGTGTGCAGGGGCCACTATGGGGGATAATACTGTGTGCAGGGGCCACTATGGGGCATAATACTGTGTGCAGGGGTCACTATGGGACAATGATACTGTGTGCTGGGGCCACTATGGGGTATAATACTGTGTGCAGGGGTTACTATGGAACATAATACTGTGTGCAGGGGCCACTATGGAGCATAATACTGTGTGCAGGGGTCACTATGGGACAATGATACTGTGTGCTGGGGCCACTATGGGGTATAATACTGTGTGCAGGGGTCACTATGGAACACAATACTGTGTGCAGGGGCCACTATGGAGCATAATACTGTGTGCAGGGGTCACTATGGGACAATGATACTGTGTGCTGGGGCCACTATGGGGCAATAATACCTTGTGCTGGGGCCACTATGGAGCAAGAATACTGTGTGCAGGAATGCGGGGGGGGGGGGTCATTCGGAGTCCTTGGCATCAGGTTCGGGGGGGGCATTTCGAAAGTTCTCCACGGGGCCCCACCATTCCTAGTTACGCCACTGGTTAGGGTCACCTGAATCAAACAGTGTTTTCCTGCGTCTGTTCCCCAGACATTGCTGTTGTTGTCAATATGCAAATTAAGTCTTTGAACAAACAGGGGCGTTGCTATTGCTCTAAAAATGTAAAAGGCAATACTGTCACTGCTCCAAAGAGTCACCCTAACCTCTCTATCTGCAAGGCTGGATTGATATGTTGGATTCTGGTGACAGACTCCTTTTAAACCTTTAACCCCTTTTAACCTTTAGCCCCTTGTAACCCTTTGTTCTCCTTGAATATAACCAGCTAGTAGACAGCCTAAATATATACACTTCTATATACTCATTGTTAGTGCATATTCTGCCTCTAGTGATCATAAATTTGCATCGTTGTAGCAGTTAATATGATTTTAAATGGCCTTGTCAATTATATTATTCAATATGCTAATAGTAATTACCTGTTATTTACTTATTCATAAAATACAAAGGTAGATGGATTGCTTTTCAATGTACTTGACATCCATTATAGTATGTACATGTGATAAATTGGTAGGCACTGTAGCTCACTAGCATGTAAATTATTTTGTCTTATATTTAGGTCATTGTACTTTACAATTATTATGTCGGGAAAGTATTTGGCGTGTTGATGCATCGTAGTGCCAGTAGGCTTCTTTACTTGTCACTTGTTTGCCATTCCTACTGAAACATAAACTATTCATAGCAGATCAGTCATTTTTTGTATTATTACCTTATGTTAACAAACTGGTTATTATAAACTAAAACGCTTACTTTCTGCTAAAAAAAAAAAAGAAAGTCATGTTACGCTATGATAGGTAAGTAAAGCAACACATTAGGAATGTAAGTAAATACCTAGAGTATTGGCTTTGTTATTGTGTGCAACATCACCTAGATAGAAATGGCCTTCTATTCATTTACTCCTTACAACAGCCTGACATTATTCTGTGTATAGAGCAGAATTACAGAAACTTTCCTCCTCAACTTCTCAAACATGCATTTATTGTTGTCTGATAAAGCTACCTGTTTCCATATGTCCCATAAGGATGGACATCACTGGGCTCACTGTGGCCCAGACAGTTTTGTAAGAAACACTTGACAATTACATTTGTAGTATGCAGAGTGTAGAGGATTTGTTTTATGGCTGTTTCTCCAGTATTTGTCAGGTGTTTTAGGTGCATCTCAACAATTGCGTGCCGAAAAAAAAAAGCACCCAAGCCACCACAAAAAACTAAACCGAAGTTTGATTGAATTTCATGGCATTTTTATCAAGCTCAGGCTAGATTCTCATCTGCATTTGGGGATTCCCAACTTTTTGGAACCCCATTATAGTCTATGGTGTCCACGGATTTCCACGTGTAACCACTTTTTTAAGCAGATTGGGTTTCCGTTTTTTGATCCGCAAGCAGACCCTAAGAACAGAAACCCTAATGCAGGTGTGAAACTAGCGTCAGTAAACTGACAATACTTGTGTGTAAAGGAAGCCTAAGGCTATATATACTTGACAATGAATACTGACCATGTCACGTACGTTTAAATGGCAGTGTTAATTTCACTGTCACTGAATAGAGGGCTATTCACATGACCATTATTTTGATGGTCTGTTGTCATGCACCTTCAGAATATAGCTCATGTCATTTTTTTGACCACTTTCACGGATCCCACTATACACTGAAATGTATGAGAGATCTGTGAAAACGAGTGCCCCTCAAGTGCAAGCCCATGACAAATGGATGTTTTTCGTAGCCATTTTGCACCTCTTTTGTGTTAATGTAGCCTAATACGGCTAAAGGTGTGAGTTGAAATGTCATATTCTGACCTGGTAAGTTTTGTAAGTTGTGAAATTTTTGATATTTCATTTATTTTGCACGGATGAATGTAGTAGTTACATTTACTCATAAGCATTAGGGTGCGTTCACATGATGTAACGTGGAGCGCAATCTGGCACGTATACATGTGCCGGCAGATGACGCGCTGAAAATGCTCCCATTCATTTCAATGGGAGTTAGGAGCATATACGCCGCGTTATTTTGTGCCCGTGATTTTGCGGCCGCAAAATCACGGGTGCAAAATAATGCGGCGTATACGCTCCTAACTTCCATTGAAATCAATGGGATCTTTTTCGGCGCGCAAACTCTGACACACCGTATACGTGCCAGATCACGTTCAACGTTACATCGTGTGAACTTACCCTCATCCTGGCATATACGTTTCCAGATACCTTCAAAATGAAGGGTTATCCCACAATAGGTGCCAATGTACACATTCATTTTCTTTCCTTACGGATAATGTGCGGTTATATCCTGCTGTCATATTTTTCATAGACTCTTGTCTTCAAAACACTTGGGTTTTCCCTCTTTTAAAATAGTTAAATCTAATCATATTTACAATTTGCTTATGAATAATTTTACCTGATTAAATTAGTAAATTGATGGAAACATCTGCTTAGTTCTCCACATAATTACTCTGCACTAAATGTTGGGGAATTGAGATTTCCAAAACAGACATTGTTCCCTGGAAATATCTGTATCCTTTTGAGCATATTCATACTTTTATGATGGTTACAGATTTTCTGAGCATATTTGAGCACGGATAGCTCAGCATGCACAGTCAGAAAATGATACTTATTGAGTACAGCCAAGGCTAATTTTGTTATATAATGTTAAGTATATTTTGTTCAGCAGCATTTACGTGCTTTGCAGTACCCCATGGCGAAATCTACAAAGTATTCCTATATATTCAGAAACCATCTAGATCAAAGGCACCATTGTGTAACTGCAATGCAAAAGGAAATTCATTACAGTTATGACTGTCAAAATGGGTGAGAATAGTATAGCAATGCTTCAATGGTATTCTGCTCTGATGTCTGGAAGTTATTCTCTCACTCCTATTTTTACACTGATGTGTTGCAACACTTTTTATCCCATTCATTTTGAGCTATGGTTTCAGCGCACTACACATTAAACCCATGGGGAACCTTCTTGTGATATTGCATTTACTCAATTATTTTTCTGACACAATTCATAAGTAGATGTATTATCTGCAGTGAAAAGTGCGAAAAAAAGTTTAATATGACCTGCCTGTCTGATGCTTATGTCGTAATATATAAAATATATGCAACAATCTAATATCTTCGCATATGAAGCAATAGACATTATATACATTACCAGTTACCCTAACTACGTGGATAGGAATAAGAAGCAACACTTGCCAAGTACTAGAGCTTAATAGAATCAATCTGTATATAATGTATTGTGCCAAATATATTACGTTATACGTCTATGCTGCGCAGTTCTTCTGCTTGCGGCTAAAAAAAAATGTGATTTAGGAGTTTATGAAAGGTCTCAATGTGCATTGTGCTTTATGAAGGATATTCATGTTGTCAAACTGCATGGAGTGTACATTCCCTATGGGGTAGTGGATTAGCACCCTGTCACAGAGAAAACAGAGATCAGGAAAAAAGGTCAGACAAGGACGGGAATGGATGTGAAGCCTTTACTAATTAAAATGGTGATGGTTACGTGTGATGTAATGGGATACAGGCAGCCCAGACTAAGAAGTTAGCAACACATGAGGCAAACAACAGTTGTGTGTCTATGATCAAGCGGTTAGAGCAAATTAACATCAGAAGAAGGATTACCATTAGAGTCCTTGACTAAAGGACCACAACATATAAATTACAATACGTAAACACAAGCGGGGTGATTTGTGAAGACCGTTATATTGAACACCGACCTTCATGTCTCTGGCGCTGAGGAGAATGGGCCTCCTTTATAACAAGGTATACACCTCCTCATAAATGATGTACGGAAATGAATTGCCTTGACTGAAATCTACCCTGACTTGTAGTTTGCATAGATTTCAGCCATCATGTATGTAATGTCCCACCCCTCATTTTAGGAAAGCGGTCAGGGCATTGAAAAATATTAAAAACATAATTTTTTTTTGCGTAAAACCGCAACATACCTAGAGGATTACACATTTTTGTACATACCTTGTACATCTGAAAACTGGTCGGCAAGGCATGATAAATCTGTCCCAGTGTCTGTAAATCTTACTGTATAACTAAAAGCTTGTGGTGTAGCAATACTTTTAAATAAAAAGTAAAGAACAGAGGTTTGGTATATAGTATGTGGTTTTTTCCATTTTAAAGGTTATTACTTATATTTATATTTGTAAATCTACTGTAAATCCTACCAAAACAAGGAGAGAAGATAAATTCTGCAAGTGCAAGTCTTTTCTCTGGGTTTGTCTGCCAGATTACTTAGGGCTTTAGTTATAGGTCAGTCAGAGAAATCAAATTATTCACCATCTCCTATACACCCAAAAACTTTTCCATAGGAGGGAGGAATCCAGATTCTATATAGAGTCTGGTTACATAGTAGATTAGGTTGGATGAAGACATCAGTCTATCAAGTCTAGCCTATAACCCTACAGTCCCCAACAGTGTTGATCCAGAGCAAACCCAATGAGGCTCATGCCAGTTGTCCCATTTCAGGGGAATAAATTCCTTCCCGACTCCAATCTGGCAGTCAGTATAAAAACCCTGGATCAATTTGTCCTTCAAATCTAGAGTCCATAACCTGTAATGAATCAATGGGGAAGGTCACCCTAAGTTTCTGGTTATATTGGATATCATTAACAATTATTATCTTGCCATTTCATTAATAGGTGCATTTCCTACTACCTCCCATGTGAGACAATGCAGGATGAAATCTGGGTCAATATTTTTACCATTTCTCCTTTATTATTTAAATGGTGGAAATATGTCTACCTAAAAGGAAGTTTGTCAATGAAACATCAGGATGGAACATTTTATAAACCTATACCGATTGTAGACAGGCAGATGGAAAAGTGGTAGATGGCAGGTACCTTCCACTGAGGTGGCTGGTACCTGCATGGTGACTGGCTGGAGTATGGGTCCAGGATTTAGGAGTTGTTGTAGACCGAGGCCTATACTCCAGTCCTGGTTTGGTAGGTGACGAAAGCTGTAAAAGAGCTGAGGCTGCCCAAGGGAACGGGGTGTGGTCATCTCTTGTGTGAGAAAGCTGGTGTACACACTGCCCTGGGGGTCTGGAGGAAAAAAGGCAAAAATCACTTTGTGCATTGGTGAAAAAGCTCTGGAGATTTACTTTCTTGTATCCTGAAGTAAGGACTGCTTATGTTATTTGATTTATCTTTGTGCTGAAGAAAGCCATTTTGTTTTATATACTGCTGCTTCCAATAAAGCTACAAGTGTGAGTTGATATCCTCGCCTCCATCGGATTGACCTAGCAACTTAACTTCTCTGAAGGTCCTGCATTTACACTATAATTTGTAATTTTATAGGTTCACTCATCTCTATTGGGGAATCCTATTCACAAAACTCATGATCAGCTGGTTTTTGCCATTAAGTTATATTATTGCTGGATTATTAATTTACTCTACACCTGTTGCATTCATCAAATTATATTTATTCTAGTCAATAATAAGTGGTTGGTAATGGAAATTGCAATCATGTTACATCCTCTTGCACATGAGGTCTTTTCATATAGAGACATATTGATACAAAGATTTATTCTTCTATATATACAAGCTTGATATGAATCCTGAGTAAATTGCTGCATTTTTATCCAATGTTCTAGTATTCAAGTATTGTTCTCTAGAAGCTTTGTCATTATGACTCTGCTGTCTACATAAGGCCTCGGTCTTCAAACTCCCCTTTTATCAAATAGAAGGGTTTAAGGATGTTTGGAGGGGTTTCTTTTTGGCATTGCTTAATGTCTATTTTTTTATTGCGTATTCTTGGTTTTGTTGTCTATATTTTGTTTTTTCTTTTTTATTTCACACTATGTCAGCCTGTAGGCATATCAGCCTCCTTTGTCTAGTAAGAATTATGTGCATATAAAGCAGTACACTAGTATACAGTACATACAGTAAAGCCCCAGAACAGGTTAGACTAACATTTAAGGAATAATAAAATAAGTGCTTTGGAAAATATAATTACATACATAGTATGTGTATATTCCATTATTTATGTCACCTCTCTATCAATGGATATAATTTATTGTATTATCTGTATTCAGAAAAAGCTAGTGTGGGATGTAGAGAAAAAAGTGAGGAGCGCGAGAGGCACCTTGTGAGGTTAATAAGAATTAGCAATATGCTGCTCTCCTTCATGTCAGACGGGGATGACACTTTGAGGATGATGTATGTGGATACTTTCTATGTTTTTACAGACAAGTCGAGAGATTTCCTTCATCGTATACCATTATTTTAAGCTATTGATTCAATATTGTAAATGTAACATAAAATCAGCTTTCCTTTCAGCTTAGTTTATTAATGTCTCCTTTGATAACATAATGCTGTTAATTCGAACAGTCAGTGTATTGCAGAGGAAAGGAACTGTCCCACAGGAGTTCTTGTATTGATGTCTGATATGGTGAATCTGTGGTGATTCATCCTAGTTTGAAGGTCATATTGGTCTTTTTTTACCTCTCCACTCAAAGATTCCCCACAGAGTTCACCCTACTCATCACTGCAAGGTATGCATGTTCTTTTTAATTGGTCTGGATGAAGCAACATATGAGCTGTTAAGAGCTCTGTACAATGACATCTCTTATGTTCTGTGTGCTATTGTTAATTTAGGCAAGTTTGTTTATTGCAGGGTATATATACTGAAGTCATAAATGCTATTATTGCAGCAGGATATGGGATTGAAAACTACAAAATATTACTGTGAGCGAAGTTGATGTGATATTTTACTATATATAACACCATAGTTATGCTTGGTATATTGCCTGCCTGCTAAGCTGTCACAGGAAGAAACATGTCAGGTGACATTGTTGCTGTGACATTGCCTCACATTTATAGCACATGTAGCACAGCTGAATTTAACTCTTATATCTTTAGCACTGTGTTAATTATGCATAGTGATAAGTCTAGTGTAGGTAGATCCACTGTAGATTCACTGATCTACAGTCACGTGCACAGTCATTCATCACATTATAGTGAATCATCTTGAGTGACAAACTATTCTCTGTACTATATATTATTTTGTATTTATTTTAACTGGAATATGAAAATAAAATTAAAGGTAAATATAGTCCATGTCTAGTTACAATCTATCAGGAAATAGAACTCCTCAAAAAAGTCCCAACATTTGGGATAAAGCTATCCTATCTTTTAAAGAGGACCTTTCAGGTCCTTGGGCACCTGTGGTTCTATATACCACTAGAAAGCAGACAGTGTACTGAATTCAGCGCACTATCGGCTTTCCCGTTGTGTGCACTTGATGAAGAGTTATCGGTGACATTACTGTACCATAGGGCATTTTTGACAGTTTGTGAAGAACACCCCTCCTGAAAGTAGCGTCCATAGCGCTGTACTGTCAGGGGGGCGATGACGCAGAGCGCTGAGGAACATCTCCCCCCCCCCCCAGTACTAGTCTATGGATGAGTAATATCAGAAGTAGGGTAGGCATCATTCAATATCCTGTGCAATGTATTGGAAAGCTGGAAAAAAATTCAGAATGAGATGGAATAGAAGAAAAAAACATTTGCGCCAATTTCACATGGGTTTAATTTTTACAGCATTGATTGTGTGGTAAAAATGTTACCTGTATTCTGTGGCGCAGTATGATTACAGTGATACCAAATTTATATAGTACTAGCAGGAGGACCCGGCCTCACACAGGTATATTTCATTTTTTGTTTGTATAGTATATTTTGTATGGTGTTTGTGTGTTTGTCCATAATAATTATGTGTATCTCAGTTTGGATATCAGTGAAAAGCCTGTGATCGGTTGTTATGGATACCTGGAGTAAAGTTGTGTGAATGTGAACTTGTGTAACAGTGTCATCAACAGTGCCCTGCCTCTTTAAAGCTGACCCACAGTAGTGAAAAAAAATGGCTGAGTTGTTATGGAAACTTGGTGTAAAGCTCTGATGTGTGATGGTGTGTGCTGAGCTGTGTATCTAATCCCCTAATGTGTTCTAGTGTAAGATGAGCATTGTATCTAATCCTCTATGTGTGATAATGTGTGATGAGCTGTGTATCTAATCTCCTGATGTGTGATAGTGTGTGCTGAGCATTGTAATTAATCCTCTGTGTGATAGTGTGTGCTGAGCTGTGTATCTAATCCTATGATGTGTGTATCTCAGTTTGGATATCAGTTATGGATACACCTGTAGTAAGGCTGTGTGCATGTGGAGTGACAGTGTGTTTGGCAGTTGGAATACGAGTGAAAGACATGCAGGTTTGTATTGGGAAGAATATGCAAATGTGTTTCCGAGAATGTAAATAAGGAAACTGCCTCAGTATGCTGCCCTCTATTGGAAGAAGCTCCCTTTAACCTTTAATTGCAATGATGTGGGATTTTGCCAAGTCAGTATCATCCCAACTGTGGACGGCCATTTCGATCTGATTGGATCTCATTAGAGATGAGCGAACAGTGTTCTATCGAACACATGTTCGATCGGATATCAGGGTGTTCGCCATGTTTGAATCGAATCGAACACCGCGTAGTAAAGTGCGCCAAAATTCGATTCCCCTTCCACCTTCCCTGGCGCCTTTTTTGCACCAATAACAGCGCAGGGGAGGTGGGACAGGAACTACGACACCGGGGGCATTGAAAAAAATTGGAAAAAGTCATTGGCTGCCGAAATCAGGTGACCTCCATTTTAGACGAATAGTGGATTTCAAATCCGGGTCATATGAGAATGTGAACTTTGTGACTATGAGACAGGGATAGCTGTACAGGCAGGGATAGCTAGGGATAACCTTTATTTAGGGGGGAATGTTATTAAAAATAACTTTTTGGAGCTCTATCGGGTGTGTAATTGTGATTTTTGTGAGATAAACTTTTTCCCATAGGGATGCATTGGCCAGCGCTGATTGGCCGAATTCCGTACTCTGGCCAATCAGTGCTGGCCAATGCATTCTATTAGCTTGATGAAGCAGAGTGTGCACAAGGGTTCAAGCGCACCCTCGGCTCTGATGTAGCAGAGCCGAGGCTGCACAAGGGTTCAAGCGCACCATCGGCTCTGATGTAGGAGAGCCGAGGGTGCACTTGAACCCTTGTTCGGGCTAATAGAATGCATTGGCCAATCAGCGCTGGCCAATGCATTCTATTAGCGTGAACTGAGTTTGCACAGGGGTTCTAGTGCACCCTCGGCTCTGCTACATCAGATTGCTACATCTGATGTAGCAGTGCCGAGTGTGCATCAGATGTGTAGTTGAGCAAAACTGACTCAGCACTGCTAAGTCTCTGCATTCGCATAGGAATGCATTGGCCAGCCTTCGGCCAATCAGCGCTGGCTCTGCCGGAGGAGGCGGAGTCTAAGGTCGGACCTGAATGGAGACTGGTGTGGAGCGATCTTAGACTCCGCCTCCTCCAGCAGAGCCAGCGCTGATTGGTCGAGTTCCGTACTCTGGCCAATCAGCACTGGCCAATGCATTTCTATGGGGAAAAGTTAGCTTGCGAAAATCGCAAACTGACAGGGAATTCCATGAAATAAAGTGACTTTTATGCCCCCAGACATGCTTCCCCTGCTGTCCCAGTGTCATTCCAGGGTGTTGGTATCATTTCCTGGGGTGTCATAGTGGACTTGGTGACCCTCCAGACACGAATTTGGGTTTCCCCCTTAACGAGTTTATGTTCCCCATAGACTATAATGGGGTTCGAAACCCATTCGAACACTCGAACAGTGAGCGGCTGTTCGAATCGAATTTCGAACCTCGAACATTTTAGTGTTCGCTCATCTCTAGATCTCATCAGCACAGTCTAGGAAGAACTGACATGACAGAGGTGAGAGACTTCTAGACCAGATTAAGGGGATATTGTCACTCCTTAGAGAGAAAATGGCTTTATAAGATTTCACACACCTACATGGTGGTCTCCCCCTAAGGAGTGACAATATCCCCTTAATCAGGTTTGTGTTGGCTAATGCAGGTTGTTGTTTTGGGAATACTGTATTTGCAGGAACAGTACATCTGAGAGAGTTGAGGACTGGTCTAAAACTTTCCCGGACACCTGGTGTATCTGTGTGCCATATTTGGTGAAGATTGATTAAGTCGTTTAGTCACACATAGAGGACAGACAGACAGAAACTCATTTTTATATATATGAGACTAGCAGGAGGACCTGGCTTCACATGGGTTAATTTCATTTTTTGTTTGTGTAGTGGCCCCATAAGGATTGCCCAGTATTGTACTAGTCTATTTTGTATGTAGGTTGTGTGTGTGTCCATAAGCATCATGTGTGTTACAGTTTGGATATCAGTGAAAAACCTCAATTGTAATGGATACCTGGGGTAAAGCTGTCTGTAGGTGACCTTCTGTAACAGTGTCATCTACAGCACCCTGCCACTTTAAAGCTGACCTACAGCAGTGAAAAAAATGGCTGTGTTGTTATGGAAACCTGGAGTAAAGCTCTGATGTGTGATGGTGTGTGTGGAGCTGTGTATCTAATCCATTGATGTGTGATAGTTTGTGCTGAGCTGTGTATCTAATCATCTGAGTGATAGTGTGTGCTGAACTTTGTATCTAATCTCATGATGTGTGATGGTGTGTGCTGAGCTGTGTATCTAATCCTATGATGTGTGCTGTCCTGTGTATCTAATCTTCTGATGTGTGTTGAGCTTTGTATCTAATGGATACACCTGGAGTAATGCTGTGTGCATGTGGAGTGACCTTGTGTATGGCAGTTGGAATATGAGTGAAAGACTTGCAGGTTTGTATTGGCTAATGCAGGTCATTGTTTTGAGAATACTTTATCTCAACTACGGTACATCCAAGAGAGTTGAGGTCTGGTCTAAAACCTTCCCAGACACCTGATGTATCCGTGTGCCAAATTTGGTGAAGATCAGTAAAGTCGTTTGCTCGTGCATAGAGGATAGACAGAAACTCATATATATGAGATTTGTAATGTTTTGTTGTCTTTAAAAAAAAAAATAAAAAATGAAAATTTTGCAAAATAAAAAGAAAAAATGTCACCATATTCTGACACCTGTAACTTTTTCAAATTTTCAAATATGGAGCTGGGCATGGCATCTTTCTATGTGGGACAAAATTACATATTTGTTGATACCATTTGGGGGAAGGTCTGATGGTTTGATCACTTTTCTTATCCAATTTTTTTATTTATTTTTTTTTTGAGGAAAAGTGTTGAAATAAATGCCATTTGGCTATTTTTATTTTTTGCCCTCGCTATTTCAACATTTTAATAGTTCAGGCATTTTTGAGCATGATGATGACTAAAGTGTTTCCTTTTGTTTACTTATATATGTGGTCTAGTTAAAGGGGATAACTTGAACTTATGTGTTTTTTTTTTTAATTTTTAGTACTTGCAAAAGTATGAAAAGTTGTAAAAGGGAACTTGAACCCTAGGGGGTATCATCGCTCATACCATTGTATTGAATTGAAGAGTGAAATTCATTCACTTCTATTACACGATGCCTTTGGCAGCGTGTGATAGAACTGATATGATGACAAGCCTGGGAACCCTTCAATAGGCTGTCAGCTGTCATGGAAACCAATCGAATGATGATCTGTACTATACAGCAGGAATCTGTCGTGTATGGAGAGAGCTCAGCTGTTAAAGTGGATCTGACAGCATATTACACACTTTTTAGATGCAAGTTGGTACTCCTAGTAGCTACAGTAGAATGACCCAACATTGTTGTAACATTTGGCAAATAGGAATAGTGAAATATCACGCTAAACACAAAACTATGAACTTGATGTATTCCTGAAATTGACAGAATACAGTATATATGTGAATATACTGCAGTCTGAGGAGTAGGGGGAGGTGAAATGTTTTCCTCATGAATACACTGAACTCATAAACTATGGGGCAGATTTATGAATCTCTCTGACAAAAAACTGGATGGATGACTTTGTGGTACACATTTGGTTCAAGGCCCTTCCTTCTGCAAAACTTGTGCTACACCCACTCTTCCACACCACTTGCCATGAGTAATAATTCTAGTACAGGGATATGGAGGAGAAAAGATTGGATCCTCTTCTAAATCCCTGGTTCCCTGTGCCAGTCGGGGCCTTTATTACAATACGTTAGTCTTAATAGATCTGCCTGTATGTGTCTGCTGTATTCTTTCAGTACTCTTAGTAGCCAAATGGCACAAAGTTTTTTTTACATTTTATTTATTTTACATTTTACATTTTATATTTTTTTTTACATACTATAGCATTTAAAGGTGACATATCTGCTTTAATGAGTATCATGGTACCCAAGTGTGGGGGTAGGGACTGAAATTTATAAATAGCAGCCAATTACTCTATTTTATGTTGTAGTCCTTGTCTACCGATTAGTTAAATCTTTTATACACAATAATACATATCTTCTATAAGAAAATATGTTGACACAGATTCCCATTTGGTAGGTGATGTAAAAATTTCTGAATTTTAATTGCTATACAGTCACATCCAGGGTGAAAGTCATTGTCAATTATCCTGTTTTGTACTTCCATGCTGTGCCTCTTTGTCTTATTACGTTACAAGACTTCTTTCTATTTGCAAATATACACTTCATTTTCTTTTATTGGATCTGCAGTCATGTCATGATACTGTCACTATATCTTTGCATAAGAAGCAATTTAATCTGGATTCCACTGCTCAAGTCAGGATTAGGGAACCTCATAAGACAAGACAAGCTCACCGAATCTGCATTGTTATTTCTTTTTGCCGGTAAAGGATAACATCTCTACAAGGGAACATCCATCTAAAGACAGGTTGATACTTACAATTTGCAGTCTGGAGATGTGTGAACGGAGATTCTTACATCACCCGGATGAATAATTTATGGTGTATGAGTATGTGTGTTCTACTTCAAACCAGAGTTTAAAATGTATAAATGATTTTGTTGGGAAAGGGCAATCGGGCTATGAGAATTTAACTCCCGATGTTAAGGTAGGAAGCTGGAAAAATGTTTTAATGCAAACCATAAAATAAGTCGAAAGAGAGCACAAGACAGGCTAAATTAGATGCAGTAGCACTGGGAAAAGGGGCTTTGGAGCTGTGAGGTTTTTGGCCAGAGTTGAAGGCATAAACTACCAAGGAAAAGTTTTGTGAATTGATTACAGGAGCTTTAAAGAGGATTTAATATTAGTTAGATGCTTGCATTTTATAGCTTTGTGCTGCCCAGATTCGCCTCACACTACAGTACATTAACAAACCATTATAACACTCAAAGTGCATTTGATAGTCCTTCTAATCTGATGCAAGGCATTTTACAAGGAAATTAAAATGCTAACATCTTAATTAAGTAACAGATGAAATTATGAGCGTATGAGAGTTTGGAGATGGCAACTGCAGAGAAAATAGAGCTTCTTATAGAACAAGCTCTTGCAGTTTCCATATTTATTACTGCTGAAATAAATTCTTATCTATTCTTAGGCAAAATGAATTACCTAAACATTGGCATGAACTGATTTTTCATAGTTTTATTTGAAAATATAGATGAAGTTTAGTAAGCCTATATATATATACAAATATATTAGGGGATTATAAACATCAATTCACCCTTACAATAAGGTTCTGGTAATACTGGTGCCTGGACAACTACTTATCTAATTCCAATGCAGAAAAGACTTCAGTAGGGTTGAGCCAATCTTGAGATTTCAGGATCGTTTTTAAAATCTGATTTCCGATCATTTTCCAATCAAACACAATCCCAATTCCGATCCTAATGATCGAAAATCGGATTTTAAAAATGATCCTATTCACTACACAGCGTGGAGTCCCAAAATTGAAGACTTCAATTTTTGTCCGCTTCTCTGCACAGAACTGCTGCCGCTTACCAGAGCTCCGGGCCGTCGTTCTCTGTCCTTTTCTCTCTCATTCATTTGCCGGCAGAGCGTCACATGCCCCCACCTCCCTAGGATAGTGTTACTGATGCTGGGAAAAGGTGGGGCTTGTTTTGGCATAGTAGAGTATGGGCGGGTACAGGGAGGGGCGACACAAGTGCAATATTGACAGACATACTTTTGCGCATGATATTGTGATTGTACATGATGTAAAAGTTTTTCAGTATTTTTGCTATTTACATCTTAAGAAATATGATTATAACTATTACTGAAGTAGCCAGTTATCCAGCTGAACATGTGGGAAAAAAGGCATAAGGGTCCATTCACACGGAGGAAAATGGAGCTTTATTTGGTGCTGAATTTTCCACGCTGAAAAAAAGCCTCCCATTGATTTCAATGGATTCTGCTAGCTTTTTTTTCCACTAGCGGAATTTTCCAGTAGTGGGGGGAAAAAATGCTAGCAGAACCCATTGAAATCAATGTGAGGTTTATTTTTCAGCATGGAAAATTCAGTGCCAAATAAAGCACCATTTTCCTCCATGTGAATGGACCCTAAAATTATGTTTTAATAGTTTGATAAGTCTGGATAGAAACAAGTGTTCCAATATATATTTAATAACATGAACTGCAGCTCTTGTATATGAATGAGAAAGAGGAGAACAACCCAGAAAATAGGTACAGCATGAGATAAATCTTGGAAATGTGTCTTGGAGGTTTTAAAATGAGGCAATGAAAGTGTCAGAATCTTGAATGCTATGGATTGAATACAGTGCAGTGACCAACAAAGAGCAGTGGTTAGTACAGTAGGCATAAAATCATTAGACAAGGAATCAATCTAGCTGTTATGGAGTTAATTGGAATACCATTGAGTTGAGTCTAAAAGAGGAGAGCACATTAATATGTACAGTAAGACTGAATGTTGCATAAATTCTTATTATATTGATGTAACAAGTGAGAATCTATTATGACCCCAGGGCAGTGGGTCTGCTAGAAATAACAGTGTATTCACACACTGTGGTCATAGCGGGATATGATTGCATTTTCTAAATACAGCAAGTGTTATGAATATTGCTTTTGCAAAGATAATAGAATGAGAGAAAGTTACATTTCAGGGTAAAGAGACACAAGGGTTGAGACAGCCGACCGGCATCACATCATTGAAAGTCTGTGTGTGAAAAAAATTGTTCTTTTCATAGACTTGAAAAGTGGATCAACCCTGGACAGCACACTACCCGAAAAGGAGCAGGGTGGTGTGCTGCCCTTCAATAGCACAGACTCACACATCTGTGGATGTGTGAATGAGGTCTAAAACAGAAACGGAAAATTCCATATTCCTATGTAAATTTCTCTTACAAAAGCACATATATCTTGGATGTGAATGAATGGTGGAAGAGTCATGTTTTAGTCAGTGGTATAAAACAAAAATAGAGGCAGCACTCTAGTAGATGTGACGTTGGTGGTAAGTTATATTGGGTTAATAAACTTCTCATGTGCAGTATCATCTATAAGAGAACTGTCTCAATTTTTGTTGTATTGTTTAGGTTGGGGCCCCACACAGCATTTTGGCTGTGGCAAAAAAACAGTGCATTTTATAGTACCTGTAAAAGGGGTGGGATTCTAGCTAATCCCATCTACACATTGCAAAAAAAACTGCAGCAGAAAAACTCCATTTTCAAAAATTGCAGCATGTCAATTATACCTGTGGAAAAGCTGATGTTTTATGTATAGGTATTATGGGGCAGAAAGTAAGCAGAAGAAATCAAAATGAAAAATTCTACGTAAAAAACACAACGCGTTTCTACCTTGGTGATTTTCCCACAGCACTTCACTACAGAGGGCATTAGCTTAAAGGAGAGTTACAGTCCTTAAAGGAATGTTGCCCTGCTCTTATCTTGATGATATTTGTGTCAATAATACTAGTACTAGTGACAGGACAATGTATAAAAAGACCTCTATCACTCTATCACTAACGTCTAAGAACTCTCACTATCAGATTCTTCTATTCTTCTTTAGTCAAGTCATATAATCCTGCTATAGAGTAACTGTCATGCAGTTGAGAGTATTCGGTCAAATGAAATGAAATGCAACAATTGTTTTGTGATATTTGCAGTATTTTTTTGCTATGCTTTTGTATGAAAAGGATTCATTTAATGGTTTGGTTCGATTCTTCTAATATAAATAGCAAATCACCAATTTAGCTTTAGCTTTTTGAAAGGGAGGTGGAAGAGATGAGCATCATTTTTAGCAAATGATCATAAAGTGAACAATGCATACCAGTTATAATATTTATAAATTTGGTTCAACCTGCTTGATTGTAGAATGTCAAATCACTTGCATGTTTCTAGAAAGGTCTATGCCCAATATCCATCTACACCAGAGACGTTATCTAAGCTCTGTGTACTGTACATCATAGTATATCGCTTATTCATAGACCTCATATTCCACAATGCTTTACAGATATCAATATGAGTCAGTCACTATCACAAGAATAATTTTATGTGGATGCATATATATGATTCATTCTAAATGTTTTTTTATGATATACTTGTGATATAAAGATAATCTTGTATTTATCAGTATTCATTTGGTGTAGTATATTTTGTGCCAGTTCAGGCTTTTTTGTTTTAATTGTGACAATTGTGTGTCATTGTAGGCTTATTACAACTTACTATACTTAAATATGGACCTGTTTTCAAGGAAATGTAGAAAATGAAGAGATACACAGTTTTGGTATAAATACAGTCCTATGAAAAAGTTTGGGCACCCCTATTAATCTTAATCATTTTTAGTTCTAAATATTTTGGTGTTTATAACAGCCATTTCAGTTTGATATATCTAATAACTGATGGACACAGTAATATTTCAGGATTGGAATGAGGTTTATTGTACTAACAGAAAATGTGCAATATGCATTAAACCAAAATTTGACCGGTGCAAAAGTATGGGCACCTCAACAGAAAAGTGACATTAATATTTAGTAGATCCTCCTTTTGCAAAGATAACAGCCTCTAGTCGCTTCCTGTAGCTTTTAATCAGTTCCTGGATCCTGGATAAAGGTATTTTGGACAAACAATTCAAGTTCAGTTAAGTTAGATGGTCGCCGAGCATGGACAGCCCGCTTCACATCATCCCACAGATGTTCAATGATATTCAGGTCTGGGGACTGGGATGGCCATTCCAGAACATTGTCATTGTTCCTCTGCATGAATGCCTGAGGATTTGGAGCGGTGTTTTGGATCATTGTCTTGCTGAAATATCCATCCCCGGCGTAACTTCAACTTCGCCACTGATTCTTGAACATTATTCTCAAGAATCTGCTGATACTGAGTGGAATCCATGCGACTCTCAACTTTAACAAGATTCCCGATGCCTGCATTGGCCACACAGCCCCAAAGCATGATGGAACCTCCACCAAATTTTACAGTGGGTAGCATGTGTTTTTCTTGGAATGCTGTTTCTTTTTGGACGCCATGCATAACGCCTTTTTTTATAACCAAACAACTCAATTTTTGTTTCCAAAATGAAGCTGCCTTGTCCAAATGTGCTTTTTCATACCTCAGGCAACTCTATTTGTGGCGTACGTGCAGAAACGGCTTCTTTCTCATCACTCTCCCATACAGCTTCTATTTGTGCAAAGTGCACTGTATAGTTGACCGATGCACAGTGACACCATCTGCAGCAAGATGATGCTGCAGCTCTTTGGAGGTGGTCTGTGGATTGTCCTTGACTGTTCTCACCATTCTTCTTCTCTGCCTTTCTGATATTTTTCTTGGCCTGCCACTTCTGGGCTTAACAAGAACTGTCCCTGTGGTCTTCCATTTCCTTACTATGTTCCTCACAGTGGAAACTGACAGGTTAAATCTCTGAGACAACTTTTTGTATCCTTCCCCTGAACAACTATGTTGAACAATCTTTGTTTTCAGATTATTTGAGAGTTGTTTTGAGTAGCCCATGATGCCACTCTTCAGAGGAGATTCAAATAGGAGATCAACTTGCAATTGGCCACCTTAAATACCTTTTCTTATGATTGGATACATCTGGCTATGAAGTTCAAAGCTCACTGAGGTTATAAAACCAATTTTGTGCTTCAGTAAGTCAGTAAAAAGTAGTTAGGGGAATTCAAATCAATAAAATGATAAGGGTGCCCATACTTTTGCACCGGTCAAATTTTGGTTTAATGCATATTGCACATTTTCTGTTAGTACAATAAACCTCATTTCAATCCTGAAATATTACTGTGTCCATCAGTTATTAGATAAATCAAACTGAAATGGCTGCTGCAAACACCAAAATATTTAGAACAAAAAATGATTAAGATTAATAGGGGTGCCCAAACTTTTTCATAGGACTGTATAATGTCATGTCAATATCATGTATAATATGTTTATGACTCTGAGAACTGTTCAACATCAAACAGGATAGATCATCAATGTTAGATCAGAGGAGATCTGACATATGACACCCTAGCGCAGGGATAGGGAACCTTGGCTCTCCAGCTGTGGCAAAACTACAATTCCCAGCATGCATACTTGCTCTACTGTTCTTGGCACTCTCATGGAAGTGAATGGAGCATGTTGGGAGTTGTAGTTTCACAGCAGCTGGAGAGCCAAGGTTCCCTACCCCTGCCCTAGCGCTTGCTCTTGTAATATTATGCATAGCCAATATGGATTGTGATGGCATTTTGAAAAACTGCTGCATCTCCTTTAAAAAATTGAAGAGTTGGACCCCACCGATCCATTAAATATGGCCTATCAATTGTATCTGCTTGGAAAACCCCTTTCTATGTTTTTATTATAGAGATCTTCCAAGATCCTATTCTCATAGTTTTAGGAGTAATAACCCTGCAGGATTCTTGTACTGTAACTATGTATTGATACATCAATTGCTGTTTCTGGAAAGATCTTTGCAATAATTATATAAAAAAAAGGTTTTCCAATACAGTACCATGCCTTACAGAATGGAGGGACAAGGTGAATCAGGTCACCCTGTGAAAAATGTGACTCTGAAATGTTATTAGGAGAACAGAAAATTTCTCTGTAAATGGCAAAGATGGATGGACTGGTAAGACCAGAATGAAAGAAAAAGCTTCATTTTTTTTATTACTTTATTTTTATATTTTATTTAGGCTATTTGGTTTACATAAGTTATAATGGTGGAAATAATAACTTGCCAGCCTTATCCACGCACACTCATCCCTATATACAAGGAGCAAAAAAGTTTACTCATTTTATTTTCATTCGTTTAATAAATAATGAATACCTATACATGTATAAGGTCCATTGTACACTAAACTGTTGTATCAAATCTGTGATATGTTGCATGGATCTTTGAGGTAAGGGTATAAAACTAACACCAAAGTGTACAGGGTGTTTAAAAAAAATATGGACCCATTTTCAAAGCAGTATATTTCACATTGGGTTTAATGTGTTATCAGGTTTTGGCAACCATTTTATAAATGCTACTCCTGGACTCCAATTGGAGTATGGATACAGTTGAGACATTGGTTGTTTTCATCCCAAAAACCTCCCAAAGTATCTTCATCCACTAAGGTCACCACTGCTGTGATTCTGTTTGAAGTCACCAAGATTAGTTGGTAATAATGGGCATAATCCCCCAATAAATAGTCACAGGACATAATGATGGGATCTTGGGGGCCAAGAGTATACAACTAAGTCTTGGGGTCCCATATAACCAACTTTGAGACAATTTGTCATTTAAAAATGTTTGCCCCATAAAAGTGGGGCCATAAATCTTACTATGAGAAATATAAAACACATTATCTTTTGAAGAATTACACTCATGCTGTATAGTTTAATGTGGAGTCTCTAATCCCCACATTGTCACATTGTGTCTGTTAACTTTATCACTTAGATGAAATATTATCTAAAAATGAAACTCTGTGTTCTGTAATATCACATCTCCTTTGTCTGAAAAAGTCTGTACCAGTTGCAAGGGATCTGGCCTCATGATTAAACATTGTCTAGGAAGTCGTATGAGGAATCTCAAGTTCTCGGCTGGCAAAACATGGATATGCACTGGTGAAGCAGAAAACTTTCTTGCATTCTTCTCACATTTACCTCTGAAGTATATGGTTACCCTGTGTTCTTTCCCTTACATAAACAGCCTATTTCCTAAAATTGCCATTACCAAGGACACTGCTGAAATGCAAGCTCAGCGATTACAGATTCCATCTTACTGAATTGCAGAACGCAAAACTTCATGTGTTGCCATCTTGTGAACGACTTAGGCTAAAAGGCATCTTGTAATATTCATTTGACAAGCTATGTCCTGCCATTTTACATGGCAAAAGTTTCATTCATGGGCAGTTTGTGCTTGCAGATCTATAGTGATCTCAAACTAGATCCATCACTTTGACATTTCCTATATTATAAAGTACATCCTGTATAATTGCAAGCACATACTAGCTGCTACACCTATAGAAGTACCTTCATTGGCCAAAGTACAATATACAAATATATCACAGTACACAAGGATTGAATAAATCTTATTATTGTGAATACAATTCTGACAATCACTTGTAGGAAAGGCAATATGCCATAATATCACAGTATGTTGATCAACATACAAAACCCTCTATAAACAATGTGCTGCATAGACATTTTGCTAGGAGCAGAGTGACATGTGGACAGGCCGGTGACAGTCTGGGGTCTTCCCCTATCTAAAGCATGCTTGTGGTTGTCAGAGATGAATGCACATAAATAGAGGTTTGTGTGTATTATGTAAAATGTATTAAATGTGTCCGTGAAGGTGAAAAAAATGAAGCTTATGTATATATGGATGTAGTAATGTTTAACCGTCACTTAACGCATTAACAAAACTGCAGTACGGAATGTTATGCGAACTCTTTCTGTGGCTATTCAATGGGGTTTGTCGTGTTCCTGAATGCTGCGGCATGATATTGATTAGTGACATGCCAACGCTGCTACATCTGTCATTTCTGATTATACTATATACTTTGCATGGAAGAAGAAATGAAAATCCATGAGATTTCCTGTGATTTCTGGTACTCAGGATGGGAGGTGGGGTGTGGAGGCAGTAGCCATTGGCCCATTGACTTTTTGGGATAAACATATGTCATACATTTAGTTATATCAGTGTCGGCAGGACACCAATATAGTTAAACTGCATCCTGCTACTCTAATTTGAAAACTGCAAGCTAAAGTGGCTACAAAGCACCATGACCATAGACAAGATATGGTTTCTCAGTGCAGGCGGGCGTGATGAAGTCAAAGTATCATGGCTTCTGTGCTGAGATGCAGACGTCTTGTGTCCAGTCATGGTACCCTGTAGTAAGACATAAGAAGTTGGTGGTGGCTCATGAAGTGATTCCCCTTGAATGTATAGCATTCTGCCAATCAACGCTGGTTCTGCATCGAACCTTAAACTTCGAACAGCTAGTAGTGTTCGATCGAGTACGAGTATTTTGAATACCGTAGTATTCGATCGAACACCTACTCGATTGAACACTACTCGCTCATCTCTATTACCTACTATTTAAGGAGGTTCACAGGGACAGTAATAATTTAAAGATGCACTTGTGGGTATTATTCATACTGGGTGGGGTTATATTGTATATTTTATACATTGAGTAGCAGTGAGATGGAGACTTTATATAGGTAAGGACAATGTGGGTCACATACCTATTAAAGTAAGGAACCAAACATATTTGTGTTGCGAAATTTACAGAGCCACATCTTTACTGGAAGTAGTGGTTATGGTTTTCTGTATGGAAGAGGCAGGAAATATAAATGGTTAAAGATGTCACTATTGTATTCTACTAAATGGCCTTGTGTAGAGCCAGTAACTAATGCTATATGGTAGTGATGACATTGGTAAACCTGAGATGGGGGCTACTTGGATGTGTTTGCCCCCATCTCCCCAGTTGCCTAACCTCTAGCTCTGCCTCTTCTGGTACTGTATGTGCTATAGTCAGGGAAAGACAATCGGTTGGGTATCAAGCCCTACACTTCAATATTCTGGTGTCAAGCATCAAAATAAGAATTTTCAATATTTTTTGCAAATATCTTGTGACTTTTTACTCTTTTACACCACTTACTCCATTTTGATAAGTAGAATGGTGTGAAAGGTTTGAAAAGAATAGAACATTTTTTACAGTCTCACTCCAGTCAGGGCATGGAATAGAAAGCGGAGATAACTTCTCTGGATAGAAGTGTTAGCCTTACAAATCTGCATAATACATATAACATTTTGCAGTATTTGAGAAATTTGGCATTTGAATCCAGTAAAACTGACTACAAAAATTCAGCTCTAGATAAATCCTCCCCATAGTCTGCATTTTTAAGCATTTTTGTGCATTAATTAATATTTAGACAATTGCCGTAGAATAATGATCTTTATTTATAATTTTGTATTTGACTTATTTCCATGTAGAGGAATTATGAATTAGTACAGAGCTCTTGGGACTATAGCTAATACATTCACCTCTATACGGGGCCCACGTACATGCCTTTTGTTTGTGTATTACACCTACAGTACAAAATAAAACATTTCCTAACATTGAAAAACATCATTCTGAACGGTCAAAATTTCCCAAATCCTGAATGATAAAGAAATCCTTGAGTTATTATATAGAGATGAGCGAGTAGTATTCGGTCGAGTAGGTATTTGATAGAATATTACGGTATTCGAAATACTCATACTCGATCGAGTACCACTCGCTATTTGAATGGAAAAGTTCGATGCAGAACTAGCATTAATTGGCCGAATGCTATACAGTCGGCCAATCAACGCTGGTTCTTCTCCTACCTTTAGAAGTCTTCTCCGTGCAGCTTCCCCGCGGCGTCTTCCGGCTCTGAATTTACTCTGCCAGGCATCGGGCTATGTCATAGTATGTATGTAATGCATATGTTATAGTGCGATCACAACATTAATCTTGCATTAGAAATTGCTATATTATACCAACTGGTAACTATATATCTAATAAATAATTGATGAAAATTACCAAATTACTTGTATATACAAACTTGCTACAAAAGATTTTTCTTCAAATATTCTAGTCTAACATTATGATCAGCTAGACTTCCTGAAATAGATCTTTGGAAAACATATACTATACAGAACATATTAAAACATCAATAATCTAAAAAGGAAAACAGTATATTGATCCATTATGTATATAAATCATGCAACTTCAAATAAATTGTATCACCAACAAAAAAATCTATAATATGAGTCATTAGCTGTATATTTTCACCCAGCAATATACTAAATATACAATGCTTAAATGTCACTTGCCTCAGTAGGAACAATTAGGGATGTTAATGTTGTAATATTGTTTTGGAGATAGTACTGGAAATGTTAATTGATTCTTATAACTTAAAATCTGAATCTACTCATACAGTAAGAACTAACTTTTAAGTTATACTGTTATTTAAGCATATAATGTATTTTAAAGGGAATGTATCCTATATTAGAGCATTCCCGCTAGAGCCATTTTTTTATTTTCTTTTTTAACTCCCCACCTTTCAAAGGCAGAACTTTTTATTTTTCTGTTCAGAGAGCCATATGCGGGCTCAATGTTTGCGGGATAAATTATACTTTATAAAAGGATGCCATTTAATATTCAGGGCGGAATTTGAAAAAAAACAACTTTTTTACAGTATTCACTGTGAAGCCAAAATGACAAATTAAACCAGAAGGGGTGTAGTGCAAAACAAAACTGTGTAAGTTAAAACAGAAATGTTATTAGAGCCTTATTAAAACAAAGGATCCCTTCATATTGCAGCCACCCAAAACAATTAAATTGCCCCCATTTCCAATTATTAGATCAGGCTAGTCAGAATATTGCAGGGATAATACCCTCACCTGAAGTTTCAATGTGTGAGCAATAATTCTGAATCCTGGTCTATAAGCCACATAAAGGGCACAAATACCAGGATGAAAGATCACGCTTCAATTCACTTATAGACACGGTAAGGTGAATAATAAGTACCACATTTGTATTGAGTGAACACTGGGAGTTAAATACACACATGGAAGGGGAGGTAGGGCACAAACTAATATGAATCTCAGGCTAAATGTATGTAATAAGTCTTGGCCTTGATATTAAAGTGTCTCAGTCCAAGCTCGTACAGCTTCAAGCAATGGCCCCTGTTTAGATCACCTCCCCCACCCATAGTAAGGTTCAGCTCCCGTATAGAAGATGGGCAGCTCCTGTATACAAGATAAACAGTCTAGCAACCTAGTTGTGGCATTGCTAACTATATGAACCTATCTCATATAGCGTAAACACTGGGAGTTAGATACACACACACATATACACATATGGAGGGGGAGGTAGGGCTTAGGCTTATATGAATTTCGGGCTAGATATAAGTAATAGTTCTCAGCCTTGATGATAAAGTGTCTCAGCCCAAGCCCCTGTTTAAATCACCACCCCCACCCCAGTCAGGTTCAACTCCTGTATACAAGATTGGCAGTCTAGCAACCTGATTGTGGCATTGCTAACTATATAATCCATCTCAAGGAGATAGGGGCTTGGGCTGAGACACTAACTTTTTAATGATTACTAGAGATGAGCGAACAGTAAAATGTTCGAGGTTCGATATTCGTTTTAAGTAGCCCCTCAATATTCGACTACTCGAATCGAATATCGAACCCTATTATAGTCTATGGGGGGGGGGAATGCTCGTTTCAGGGGTGGCAACGTTTGATCAAATTATACTTACCAAATCCACGAGTGAGGGTCGGGCTGGATCCTCCGAGCAGTCTTCTCCTTGCAGCGTCCCCGCGACGTCTTCAGGCTCTGAATTCACTCTGCCAGGCATCGGGCCTGGGCAGAGCCGACTGCGCATGCCTGCACTACAAGTGGACATGCGCAGTCGGCTCTGCCCAGGCCCAATGCCTGGCAGAGTGAATTCAGAGCCGGAAGACGCCGCGGGGAAGCTGCACGGAGAAGACTTCTAAAGGTAGGAGAAGAACCAGCATTGATTGGCCGACTGTATAGCATTCGGCCAATCAATGCTGGTTCTGCATCAAACTTTTACATTCGAACAGCGAGTGGTACTCGATCGAGTACGAGTATTTCGAATACCGTAGTATTCGATCGAATACCAACTCGATCGAGTACTACCCGCTCATCTCTAATGATTACATCTCACTGCAGTAATACTCAATGTATTATGACTATTATCTTCAATTTGTGTTGTAAGCTACGTTGATAAAAAATAGAAAATATATGTTATAAATGCCATAAACCATAACGGTATGACATATTGTGTACAACTGTTGTTTGGAAAATTCAATGAAAACTGAACACAAAACCTTGAACAAGAGGCATCTGGAAGTATTAGAGCACAAAGAAACCTTAAAGCGTTGAGACTGTTCTCTAAGGGTAGGTTCATGGTCTGTTGCTTATAATTTCTGAATGAAATTTTCGCTGCTAACTCGTGTTATGCATTCAAAAATGATATACTTCATATAATTATACATCCACAAAAACCTTGAGTGGAGGTTATTTTTATACACAACAAACCAATTAAATTGGAATATATTGTTTCTAAAAACCTTGACCCATTTACAGCCATCCACTAAGTTCTGAGTCTGCGGTACGATTGTCAAGACGCAATAAAAAAAAGTAACTTTGGTACGTGAATGAAATAATTATTTTAATAAATGCAAACACAAACTGACACGACTGCTGGTAAAATAAAAGCTAGGAAAGACATATCACAAAAATTTAGATTTTTTTTTTAGGGCATGTTTATATGGCAGATTGTGTATCGCCATGTATTGATGTATGGTATCAGTGTTCAATTACAAAACTAATTTTACATCAAAGCTTCCACATGTGAATGTAGAATAGGATACAATACATGGAGAATGGGGAGCTCTACAGCTAACATTTAAATAATGCCCCTTTGGGGAGTTCGTTGTAAATTATTTTCTGACTTCTTTGGTAACATTTCAGGAGGTTCTCATGTACGGGATTACTTGAAATAGTGGTCTCCTGGGCTGCCTCTGAAGTACATTTGACCTTGCCCTAGGCTGACAGTAAAGGAGTTTGAATTTTATATCTGCAGCATTAAAGCACTAATGCTTAAACAGTTATGCTCGCAACTTCTTTCTATTCTCGTAGCTAAGTATTTTACTTATTTTTAGCATTTGATTTACAAGCATGATATACCGTATATATTCGAGTACAAGCCAAGTTTTTCAGCACAGTTTTTGGGCTGAAAAAGTGCTCCTCGGCTTATACTAGTCATTACGGTTATTTTATGCTAGCAGGCCAGGAACGCAGAACCCTCACCGCTCCATCACACGCCAGGTGACGTGGCCACGTAAGCTCAGGTCCGCACTGGCGTGTGTCTGCTTCCTGGCGTGCTAGCAGAAGTGCCATAAGTACTTCTGCAGTTTGAAGTGTACAGCATCGTCACACTCCTGGCAGGAGCGTGGTGATGCTGCGGGCCCCAGCACCCGCCCCGGTGTCTGTATGCCGGGCCTGTAAGTGTAATGGCGCCGCTTTGCAGAGCGTTCGCCATAGTAACCGGCACCTCCGCTGTAACAGCGGTAATACCAAAGCATATGCTTGCAATCGGAGATCGTGGCTTCATGAGCGCTCCCATTGAAGTGAATGGGAAGTGTTTAGAAGCGCTCGCGTGTACGGCTCGGAATGAGCCGAGCGCTTACACCGTGTGAAGGGGCCCTTACAGTTTATTTTTACTCTCCTTCCTTGCGACTCCACTAATTATACTGTGTGATCTGAGGAGACCCATGAATATAATGATAGCACTACTGCTTTGTGCTTCACAAGTGTAGCCCGAAACGAACCAGAAGCCCGAATATTTGTCAAAGCTAATATTTGTTGAAACTAATCTTGTGAGGTTCTCCTATCTCTAGATAGCACCAGTTTCCGGAGCAAAAACCACTTGATGGGTTTCCTTTTATGGGTCATGTGGCAATAAGTAACTGGAAGGTATTTATACTGCTGAAGCTAAATTAATATTTGATATTATTATTACTACTATTATGTTGCAAAGTGAAGAAGTATTGGTGTTGGAGAACAAAGCTATCCATATTTTTTTGTGGACACAAACATATGTAATTTACTGTGTGGGGATGCTATTATTTTGTGGGACACAAAATAGGACACAACTACTGTTTGTTGAGAAACTGATAGGGTAGCAATAGAATATACAGTATCTACCACTTAGGGAAACAAAACACTGTTTGTCCGGAGGCTTGTGCCCTTGATCTTTTAAGACTTTAGTAATGCTTATAGATGGTTTGACTACCGTATCACATTTCCGGGGCATTTCTTTCTGACAGCCCCTTTAAGAAGACTTTTATATACTGGACTGTGAATAGTCTGCTCTTGGCAGAATATCTGAGAAAAATGATCTTGTTAGATTCAAAGAATATACAATGTTGTTCTGTGAACAGGGCTCTTAGTTTTATTTCTTTACTAAACGCATATGTATTCTCATAAGGCTATGGTGGCAGTTGAAATTTTAATAGCCAATGTATTCTATGGCTATTGAACGCAGGAATGTAAAATGTGATCAAATCTGAAGATTAGAATAGATCTCCTTCACGAAATGGAGGACACACAAGAAAATGTGGAAACCTTGGATGCTGCACAGAGGTTTTTATTGTTGGCTATACATAATTATTAGGAGAACCTCTAGAGACAAATGCCTTGGTTTATAAGCAGGGACAGTTTATTCCTACTAGAGAACATCAATAGATCTTGGTTCAGTCTTATCTTTTTTTTTTTTTTCTGGCCACTTTCTCTAGATGCTGATCAGAGGATATGGTATATACAGTATATTGTCTTTATTTTACCGATAGAGGGTTTCTTTATTACTGTTATTGACTCTTTACAATTTCCTGATTAGGTTAATTTAAAGGCCGTATGTAACCAAATACTGCAATGAAGGAATGAATCTCATATTTCAACATGGCCTTACAGACAATAAAAGAAATGGCTACCTTTGAGTGTTATCTAGAGATGAGCGAATAGTGAAATATTCGATATTAGTTATTAGTTTCGAGTGGACCCTCAATAGTCGACTATTCGACCGAATATCGAATCCCATTATAGTCTATGGGGAAAAAATGCTCGTTTCAGGGGAAACCACTATTCGACTAATGAGAGTCACCAAGTCCACAATGACACCCCAGGAAATGATGCCAACACCTCTGGAATGCAACTGGGACAGCAGAGGAAGCATGTCTGGGGGCATCTAACATGCCCAAGTCCCAGTATTACCCCACTATCACAGCCTATCATCTAGACACTCTCCAAACTCAATAGAACCTCTATGAAAGTGGAAAAATACTTGTAAACCTTCTTTCCTCTACATTAATATGGACAGAAATACAAATTTTAAGCTAAAGAAACATTAGCATGCACCCCTTTAAATCATGTTGCCCATGACAACCACAGATGGCATAGGCAATGGGAAATCCAACAGCCCCCACCCTTAACTGTCATTGTTTATGTGTGTGTGATGTGGGAAGACCTCCAAAAAATACTTTTATGGCCCTTCATGTGAGCCCTTCCAAATTAAGTTAGAGCCCCTTAAGCTGAGCCATACAAAAATTTACTTTTCAGGCCCTTGGGGTGAGCCCTCCCAAACTTAGCTTCAGACCCTTGGGGTGAGTCGAGCCTTGTACCAGCAGAGTATTAGGCCCTTGAAGTCAGTTGCGCCTTGTACCAGCAGAGTTTTAGGCCCTTAAAATTAGTTGAGCCTTGGTGGAGCGGTCATGTAGTGCTTGTATCATCAAAAAAGTGAGTTGAACCTTTAACCAGCAGTGTTTTTGGCCCTTGGGGTGAGTTGAGCTATGCACCAGCAGTTTTTACATTTTTGCCCCTTTGTGAGATTTCAGACTTGCACCAGCATCTTTTAAATTTTTGCCCCTTGGTGTGAGTTCTGACTTGCACCAGCAGTTTTTAATTTTGTGCCCCTTGGGGTGAGTTGAGCCTTGCACTAGCAGATATACTGTAGTAGATATATATACCAGATGACAGCATACAGGAATGAGTGAATTCACAAACTGATGTATACAAGTGTGTGGGTTTTTTGTATACACAGAGGGTAGATAT
The DNA here is from genome assembly GCF_031893055.1 of Leptodactylus fuscus. Taxonomy (NCBI): domain Eukaryota; kingdom Metazoa; phylum Chordata; class Amphibia; order Anura; family Leptodactylidae; genus Leptodactylus; species Leptodactylus fuscus. Next base: position 126,439,034 of record NC_134269.1, read on the forward strand.
ATTGTGTATCTACTGCCATATATACTGGATGACAGTATACAGCGTGCTTCTCACCCAATAGAACAGTTATAATGAGTGAGTGCACAAACTGATATATATAAATGTTTTTGACTGAACTATATACAAAGGGTAGATATATTGAGTGTATGTACTGCCGTATATAACGGATGACAGTATACACGATAACAGTATACTGGTTTCTTCTCACCCAATGGCACAGGTACAATACACGAGTGAACAAAAACACTTGTATACATCAGCTTGAAGGATACACGGAGGGTAGATAGATATGGCACTTATCTACTACCGTATATAGCGGATGCAAGGACAACTGCTAGCTTCTCACCTCTATGGGACACACATGTACTGTATACCAGTGGTAGGGAATTGTAGCCCTAAAAAGGGCTTTTTGTCGAAATTAGCTGCAGGATGAGTGTATATACTGGAGGTGTATATACAGTCATCAAGAAGTGTAGCTCTGCCAATGTTTCCTGCCTGCCTAGCATTGGCTAATCCCTCTCTAGCCCTCAGCATGCCTCTCCCTATCAAATGACACGAACATGGCTGCCACTATTCTTATAAATCAGAGGTCACCTGATTTAGCCAGCCAGTGACTTTTTCCTATTTTTTTTTCCGCTCCCTACGTTTTCCTGCTTCCTGTCCCACCTCCCCTGCACAGTTATTGGTGCAAAAAAAGCGCCAGGGAAGGTGGGAGGGGATACAAATTTTTACTGCGTTTACCGCTTGGTATTCAATCGAAATCGAATATGTCGAATACCGTAATATTCAATTGAATACCTACTCGATCGAACGGTATTCGCTCATCTCTAGTGATATCTTATAGTTTACACTTAGAACAATATGTAATATGTTCAGTAACTTTGCATTTACATATATACATAAGGGGGGCGTTCACACTACCGCTGCTGTCCGCCCAGTAGTTTTTATTCTAAACCCCTAGGACACTGGACAGGGGGCGGCTTGCTGGTGGTCGGCTTTAAAACCCATTCATTTGAATGGGTTTTTAAAGGTAACCACCAGTGTTCATATGCAGCCTCTCCACCTGGAAACTGTTTTTGCACGGACACAAAGTGTTTGTTTTTGGATTTATTTATTTTTTTGTAAGATGATGGGGTACATAAACAACTTATAACTTTTATTGTTAGTCCTTCTATGATGTTTGAACCCTGATGGGTTTGATTTGCTCATACAATATACTATAAAACTCTGTATATACCCTACTTCTGGAAGTGTGTGATAGAATTTCTACAAGGTGGGATATGGAAGGATAGATATTGGTCTGTATTGCCTTTCTGCCTTGATGCAATGTCAGAGTGTATATAATGAAAGAATATACTAGGTAGTTTCTTAAAAAATCTACCCAATTCTTTATATGGACGCATAGGCTGACTGATGTTCTGTATACTGCTTATCTGTATTTTGTACAGTGAGTGTACTGTAAGTCATGCATTGCTCATGCCAGGGGTTAGGCTACTGGGGTATACTACTCAGGACCCTACTGGCTTAGGGGTCTACAAGGGGATTCACCTGCTCACCTGCAGGCCAGTCCAAGCCTGACACCAGCGAACCCTTCTGACATTGCAAAGACAGATGGCTGTTTCAAGATGGATGCTTAGATGTTAAAGTTAAGTTACTATGTTGACAATTGAGAGCAGTCCTGGCACCATTCACAGCTGTTACAGTTGGGTGCCTGTTGTATAGCACAGCTGGCATTTGTTATATATAGAGAGGGCTCAGTTTCATACATGTACATCAAATGTGAGGTAGGGGTAAATACAGGGTATTACTCATGACTGGTACAAGATGACTACGTAATTTAAAGTCCACTGTTCACAAATGTGTTTTCCTTATATAAATTAAGGCTGAACTTATGTTTTAAGAAAATGAATTAGGTATATTTTAATGTATGATGCAACAAATATCCATGTGATGAACAATTTCTTTATAGCTATGCTTTTAAATGTCTTTTGTCTTTGACATATTTGTCATATCAATGTAGGTCAAAGGAAAGACAATACACAGAAAGACATTTATGCTGACTATGAACCATTGAGCATGAACTTCAATATAGTAATTTTTTTTTATCATGGTCCAGACTTGCCTGGACCCTCTCTCCAATCCACTATTTTCTTTTTAAATGACTATCTTATATAGGGAACATCTGCTTAGTTTTATACAACTAGGTTCTCTCCTTTTGGATTAGTCAAGAGATGAATACTATGTTGTGTTTGTAAGGTAGAGTATTATGTATCATGGTAGAGAGTTTCAGAGACTGAAAAAATCTTATGAGGATCTGTAGAGTGTAATGCACAAAACTCAGATTGTAAGGGGTCCAAAAGTGAGTTGGCAGAGACATAGCAGATTAGACGAGAATAAACCCCTTCTGCAGTTACCGGGAAAAAGAATGAGAGTTCACAAGGAGGAACAAGGGAAGTAAGGGGACTGATACTGCTTGAAGATTGGGTTATTTCCTGACAGATTTTGTCAATTTTGTCTTTAAAGTACATGGTCATCTCTTGAGAACTGAGATCTGTGACAAGTACCTGTTCCTTCAGTGTAAAGAGAGAGTGACGAGTCATTTAGGGTTATTGGAGAGAGGAGATATAAAAACAGTGAAGTAGGCTTGTTTGAAGAGTTGAAAGGTAGTGTTGTAAACTTTAAGCATAAACTTGAAGTAAAGGAAATCTGCAGATATGTTTGATTTTCTCCAGAGTTGTTAAGCACACCTTGAGAACTGCTGAAGAAAATGTATTCTAGAATAGCCTTGGCTTCCCGTTGTCTGTTTTGGGAGGTCTAGTGGTGATACGTTAATCAGGGCTGTATTGAGAGTCTTCTACTGCATGGTGGACAAATCAGGATGGGATAGAAGAGATGGAGGACAGTAATGACTATATGGTGTCTGAGAGGTGTTGAGTGTTAGTAGCATGTAGATTCCTGCTTGTGTGGTAGATCGGTGTGTTTTGAGAAGGACAAGAGCCTTTGATAGTAAATGAAAGAAAGTTGAGATTAAAAATTGGTAGACAATTGTGTGAATAGGAGAGGCTATGTGTACAATTGGTAAAGTATAAAGAGATCAAGAAAGCCAAGTGAGTTTGTAACAGACATTAGTGCTCAGCAGTAAGACAGAAGATAGGTCTAGAAGGAGAACACCATATTGTTAGTTTGTTTTAGCACTTAGTGGGTTGTTTGCAACTTTGGTTAAGGCAGTTTTAGTGGAATGATGAAGTCAGAAGTCAGACTGTAGCTGGTCAGAGAATGAGTTGAGAGAAGTGAACAAGAAAATGGGGAGAGGCAAGATTGTTCGTGAGGACTGTTGGCTGAAACTTTCTCTTATATTGTCTCCAGCTAAGATGAGTGATGTCAGAGAGGACTGCTATAGACAGAGAAGGTAGATGTGAGAAGAGTGAAATGAATCTTTTCTGCAGAGGTGAGTCTGTCACCAAAATGAAGCATGTCAACCAAGCGTCGCCGATCAGTGGGTTAGGTTCAGCTGAATCAAATCGTGTTTCTCACTTGTGAAGCTGTTCTTCCATTGCCAAGATATCAATATTTTACCAATTATGAAAATGAGCAATGAGGATGATGAAGCTTAGTTTTCTGGCACAATGGAAGCCTCTTTTATGCTAATTTGTATATTGACAAAAAAGGGGGTATCTGAGGCCCCTAGTCACAAAGGGAAAGCAATGTTTGATTTAGGTCAGTCTAATGTTTCTGCAGGGCTTGGTTGATATGCTAGATTTTATGCTAGGACAAATTCCCTTTAAAGTTAATACCCGCTTGTTTTAAGTGTTCCTCAGCATGACTTTTCTTCCAATATTGTGTATGCCAAGGTTGCCACTAGTTTGGCCGAGCTCTGATGTGGGCGAGAGAGGGAATTTAGTCAAGAGCCGAGGTAACAGCGATGTTATTGAATGCAGAACTATATGTTAAAAAAATAAGATGGAGGTAGAAGAGAGTTCGTGACAATCAATGTCCTTACAGGAGTGTGTTACTTTCTGAACTGGGAGGGGGCTATTGAAAAGAAAAGAGATGGCAATGTAAGCTGTTATGTGACGGGTGGTGGAAGAGTTACAGATGTAAGATATGAATTGGAGGCAGGTGGAGGTGAGGCCAAGTGTGTGTCTCCCTTTGTGAGTCGGAGTGGAGGATTAGTGAGAAATGCCAAAGGAGATGAGAGAATTTTGGAGGCAATTAACTGGTATAAGTCAATGGAAATGTTGAACTGTTAATAGTATGGATATCTATTGAAAGAAAGTGTATGAGCCAGATAGTGAATTGGGTAATAAAAGCGGTGTTAGCTCGTGATGTCGGGTGTCTCGCAAATCTTCCACCTGCACTATACAGCATGGTGGCCCTTAGAACATTGATAATCATTTGCATTCAGAACAAAGAATGATATTAGCTGCTACTAATATAACATCTATGACAGCAGTGAATGTTATGGCTAATGATCTTTTATTAAAAATACTCTGGACACCCAATGAGTTGCAAGCACACTGAAGTGACATTAACGGATTATGTGACTTGGTCGAAATCCAGTAAATCCAGTAGCTGTAGGGAAGTTTAGCAAAGACAAAATTTACTAAATTCTACATTCATTATTGAATCTCCATCATTTTAAAGATACATCAGTAAGACCAAAAAGTGGTAGATTAAAAGAAAGAAAAGTTAACATTATTGATAGGAAGATTGTGTACACAATACTTTATTTACTTTGATATAAGCCAACAAAAATTGGTGATATTCTGGGCCTTGGAAACCGCTAGCGATAGGATGGAAATATATTATCTGTGTACAGTATGTTAGAGAATAGTTGCAGAGCTTTTAAGATGGAACAATTTTTCGTCACACATGCTGTAGCAATATGGGAATAATATTACATTATATATATCAAACCAGAAGCCTTTGTAAAGCCAGGGACACCCTGGACAAAGTTGTTGTGGTTTAGCCACCGTGAATTCAGTAGTCAACATAAAAATTCAATCTATGTGCTAGTTGAAAACCCCATAATACAAAGAGACTTGCCTTCTGGGTTGTAAACCCAAAATATATCAAATATTGTAGTGTGCTTTACTCGTGAATTTCAGCTTAGTGAGCATCGGTTAAAAACCACTACAAAAAAAAAAAAAAAACACAGCAGAAATGCACTACATTTTTTCCGCATTGCTTTTCATAGAAAGTTCAGAGTTTTCCTCTGCAAACTTTCTGTCCCATTATGCATAGACAGGAAACACCAGCATTTCCACAGGTATAGTTTACATGCTGCGATTTCCACTGCAGATATTTTCCTGCAATGTATGGATGGGATTAGACAATCAATTTGCAGGTAATGTAAAATGCTGCAGTTTTTGCCGCAGCGTTTCCTCCGTTGCCAAATCACTGTGTTTTTGCAATGTGTGGCCCCGGCCTTCCATTGGTTTTTGCCAAAGTGATTTAGCAGTGAAAAATGCTACTGAAATTCCCCATAGAGAGCTTCAATTCATCATATAAAATTGACTTGCATTCTCTGTAGCCAGCCAGGAAATCAAATGAATTGTAAACCCATAAAACGTTCAGTTTATTATTGTGACCATATAATTGACCATTTCAAAAATTCTGAAAAAAAAAATTAAAGCTGGATAACCAAAATATCTACTTTTGTACGTTTGCCACTGTCCTAGTACAGGACTGACAATACAATTCTGTGCCATCTGGGATGGAAAATCTCGGTAATAAAAGTTGATAGAGGGACAAATAGCCATTTACTCATGAGAGGGGAATGAAGTCTTTAGGCCATTCCCATTACAGAGTACCTTGCCAACTTAAAGATTATAAATGTCACTTTCTCATAGAGTTTGCGTCCTTGTTACATAGATGGCAACAATCTCCTTATTTTTTTTTTATGTGATGCTTGGAAATGTCATTGCTTTTACTAGGAGGAAAAAATAGGTGTTGGCTGCCATACAATGCCCCTCCACAGTGCAGTGGATTAGTGGATGCTACTTGGATGCAAATTTATTTGGAGAAAAAAATTAAACTCTTGCCTTAGGATTTCTAATACATCATACTTTATCATATTTCTACATCTCCTTTAAAAATATAATAAAATAAAAAATAAATCTGCTTTTACTTATACAATAATAGGAGGTGGCCAGGGGCATAACTTGAGGGGGTGCAGAGGGTTCACTCGCAGCAGGGCCCAGGAGTCTTAGAGGGCCCATAAGCACTGGCATCAGTATTGAGATTGCAGCTTCCATCTGGCTCATAAGTCAAGGAGACCCACAGATTATCCTAACTTAAACTAGATTAAACTCCTTAGACCCATAACCATCACTATCAAGAATTCGCTGTAGAGATAAGGGAGGGGGCGCTGGACAAAAGATTACACCAGGGCCCACAAGACTTTAGTTACACCACTGGAGGTGGAAGTGTCACAGGGCCCCAGAGATTGTGGGGCTTCTCATTGACCACATACTGGCCTACATTTTTTTTAAATGTGTTTTTACCTGCTGGATTATTTAAATAGGTAACAGCCAATATTAATTAATTCTCATATCTCCTTCCCTTGGATCCCTCTTTTCAACTCAACATGCTCCCAATCCTGATGCTGTCAGCTTTTAGATGTAACATGCAGCAACCTCTTAAGCCAATCCATCATGGCAGGACTAGACCCTTACAGCTAATGTGACTGTCAAGTGTGGGGACCACTTACGGGGCATTACAGTGTCTGTGGGGGCACTAAAATGTTTTGCTTGAGACTCCTAAAATGTCAAATCGGCCCCTGATCTCTAGACATTAAATTCTCTAAAAACTTTGCAGTTCCTGGTATTCCCCTTTTCCACTTTAAATTCACTTGTATATTTATAAAACCATCATTTTTAGAGAAATATGCATCTATTTGATTATATGAGGGTATGATCTTGCTTAGCATAATGTGCCCTACAAAGTCATATAGCTGTTTGAAGTAAATTTCATTGCTGACAGACTCCCTCTATGGACATGTCAAAAAAAGGTTCCTGGAAAACCTTTTGCCATGGAGCCTGGAGTTACTGTTGGGTGTCAACCTGTGTACTATCCCCATTCAATAGGGCTTATGAGTCTGTAGTTACCCATCACACAAAAAAATATTCTAATTATTATTTACTGTATGTTTGCTGTAAATATTGTCTATGCCTAACTAAGTTTGTGAGAATATACTTTGAAACCTACTTGTGAAATGTCTGATTTATAAGCACAAATACACAATTATTTAGAAAACAGAGAATAAACCTGACATCACTGGACTCATTATTCATCGTAGTATAAAATATGTACAAATATAACATGTTTTCCCTTCTTACGCTGTTCCTTGCAGAAAATCTCTCTCTCTCTCTGCTCTATTGTGCTAGTTTAATTTATTGTGAAATTGTCAAGCAAGGCACGGAGCTGGCTACAATTGAAAATGCATCATATTGATTTGGTGACATAATATAGCTTGAGTTACTAATACTGGAGGATACTGGCTCTGAATTCAGGAGGTTTTTATAAAGTTAATTCCTCAGAAGTTAATTCCTAAGAAGTTAATTCTTAAACCTTTTATGTCTCCTAATCTGGATATCCCTGAGCTGTGAAAACACTAAGAAGCTGATGGCTTTCAAAGAGTATAAGCTTTTTGGAGATTGGGTATTTTGCATTAAATGCCAACTGGGGATCAAAGTCCATTGGCAAAACATTCTTTGCAACTTTGTAAACAGAATAAATACATTTGGAATGTACCTAGCTATTTTCGCATTTTTAACTAAAACATTTCTCTGCTTTGGCTAGCGTATAGTATTGTAGACTGTACAATTTGTGTGACGCAATACAAGTCAACAACAGTGACAGTGCTCCATCTTCAATGGGAAGATGAAAATTTATACAACCTTTATCTAGTGAAGTTACAGTAATACTGTAGTAAAATATAAAGACATAGAGTAAGTCCTACCATACTCCTTTATCCCTAAGTTCCATGTTAGTTTACCATTTGCAGTTTTGGTTGATAGGGATTGCTTACCTGACAATCAGAGTAAGACCCCACATAGTGAGATGCAGCAAAAAAAAAAAACAACCTGCAGGTACTGTAAAACACAGCATTTTTTGCTGCAGTGTTTGAGCTGCAGCCAAAATGCTAAGTTTTCGCAACATTGGGCCCTGACCTAAAAGACGATAGTCTTAAGCAATGCCCCTTTAGGCAGTGAACTTTTAAAGACTTACTGAAAGCATTGACAGTAAGGTCACTTAAAGGGGTTGTCCCATCTCAAGGATCCAATCTATACTGATAGCTTATGTAAATTGAAACATTTTCATAAATATATTGCTTTAGACATTCTGCTTTCTTTGCCTGCAATGTGACCTTATTCCTCCCATTGTTTATATAGCGTTGCTATAGCCACGGACCTGGAAGATAGGACAAGTGACGTCACTTACTCAGTCGCGGCAGGACAATGGTTCAGCTAATTGCAATTTGCTTTTAAAGCCAAGTCTGTTATCTCTCTATGTAAACACACAGAAGGAGTCCATTCTATACAATAATCTGTGTAATATCTGATCTGCAGAAGGATTGTGTATCCCATTCAGCAGGGGGGAGGGGGAGGGAGGAGAAATACAGTAAGGGAGAAGCAGACACTGAATGCAGCCTGGCTGAAAGACTGAGATGGGCGAACCCCTTTAAGATCTGTTTTCACTAGCCTATTATCCTCATGATTCACTCATTTATGATTGATAAATTGTTCCACCATGAAAATTATCATTATTGGAGACATGATCTTTAAATGTGAAACTCACTGAAAGTGACACTTTCAATTAGAATTGATGCCTAGAACATGGTTCTCTCAAATGACATTTGTAGGCAACTACAGTATGATGCTTCTCATGTGGAGGGTAGACATTTCCATCCAGCCATACGTAAGAATTGTCCTGATATGAAAGTCCACAAAACTTATCCAAAATTTCCCATAAAAAATAGCTCATTGGGGGGAAAGATTTTACTCATAAAGGCAACTTCCTCCTTCTGGTTTACAGAAATGTCTCAAGATCAGTGGTGGTCCTATCTGTTCTCCCCATCAGCCTAGCTTTTATGGCATGCATGTCCAGCATACAGAATATAGATGCATTTTTAATATAGTTTAAATATAATATGGCTTACATATATTTGACTTTACCATCCTTTATAAGACAAGCCTACTGATTCATAGCTATAAAACTAATAACGGAACTTACTTTTTGAGCATTATGGCTCCATCTGTTTTTCCTACTCAATAGACTGTGAACCAGACATAAATAATCAGAAAATTAGAATATTCTGGCTATCACCGAGCTTTAACAACATGTAATTACATAAGTAATTAGGCTTAGGTACTTTACTAGCAGTAGCATTGACTTTTAATTTGAGAGGTTTTATTTTTGTTGGGTACAGTATAACTTTAAGATAATTAAAAATAATGAATCTTAACTAGACATCCGTATTAATAATTCATATCCCCAACAAAACGAAATCTTTTGGATTGTAGAAGGTGTGAAATTTTTCATTGGTTTATCCCATCAAGTGCAAGTTGTTTAGCCACAAAGTTATAACAGCATATTAATGTTCAAAAAAAGATAAAAATAGGAAAGTTTCTCCGTCAGTTTGTGAATGCGAGGGCTCAGATGTTCTCATTTACAAGCTATTAGTGATCTTCAGATTGAATAGAAATAATCTTTCCGCAAACAATTATTTAGGAGATGGAGATGCGGCATTAGGGTATTAAGAATATTCAGCATTCACAATGCTCTTCTTGAATATACTGAATGCTGACTCATTGCTTAACATGAGCACATTCATCCCATATGCTATACCTCTTCCCTTTGATGTGTGGTTGCTGTCAGTTTACTAACAGGGATATTGAATCCGAACCAACTTACATTTTTTCTTGCAGCATCAATTATTCAATCCACATCAAACACTTTCAATCAATAATCCTGAGTTGAAGTGTCTGATCAATCTGAAAAGTCACAATAACCATTTATAGATGTTGAAGGTATTGTGGGGCTAATGCAGGTCAAATCTAGTTCATTTATGTAAGCATACCTGAGATAGGTCATAAGCTTTACTTTACTATACTGTATGTCCATTTTACTAGTGTAATTATTTTCTGTCTGCTGAACACTGTTGTGACAACTCACGAAAGACTGCAAGATTACAATCCTGTGAAAACTGCAGATGTTACTAAATACTCAGCAATTATCACAATGCTAAACATGTCTTCATGATTGGCTGTGAAACAAAGCGGATTCAGAACCACTTAAGGCTAAGGGCCCACATAGCGAATCATTGTAAAAAAAATGCTGCTGTAAAAACTGCAATGGAAACACATTGTGTTTATTTGCACATTGTTTTTTATAGAAAGTCCACAGAGTTTTTCTCAGCAGACTTTCTGCCCCTATTATACCTGTAAGGAAAATGCCAGGGCTTCCGGAGGTATAATTGACATGCTCCTGTGGATTGGATTATAGATAATCCCATCCACTTTGCAGGTAGTGCAAAACACAGCGTTTTCACAACATGGGGCCCCAACCTAAAGAGGACATTTCTCTAACCTAAGAAACTGTTCCCATACTATATGGATTAATTTTTTGTTTTGTGCAATTGTTGTTATGTTAAAGGGGATAAGCCATCAATATCTATGGGAGTCAGACCCCCGGGAGCCCTGCAGATCACCTGTACCAGGAAAACATGGCTCTTGGTAATGTTTAACTAGGCAACTACATAGCTACACCAAAAAAGAAAGACAATGTTGTGTGCATGTGCAGAAAGGAATCCGCATCGGGCACTAGTAGGGGAAGCAGCAAAGAGAAGGATGGATCTCTATGCATGCGCTTTTGGCATCTCAATTTGTATCAGCTCGTAGCAATGTTCTAGGTAGGCATGGTTTTACCTATCAGGACATAATAAAAACATCTGGTCCTTAGAAGGTCTTAAAATCAGACAAATATAGCCTCCAGTGTACAGCAGCACATGCCATTATTTATTTAACAAAGACTAGGCCAAAATGTAGAAGCAGTGTGGGAAAAATGAAGTATATCCTCACTGCTTTCATAGGAATTAAGAGGGAACATATCAGCTGCCAATGAAACATCCTTGTTTAACCCCTTCCCGACATGCGCCGTAATAGTACGGCGCGTGTCGGGTCTGTAACTATGGCAACCGCCCGGGAGCCGGGCGGCCGTCATAGCCGCCGGGTGTCTACTGCTTTAAGCAGTAGACAACCGGCTCTGATGCCTCCGATCGGTCCCCGGACCGATCGGAGGCATTAACCCCTCCGGCGCTGCTGTCAAAGGCGCCGGAGGCGCCATTTTCCCGGCGGCGCATGGGCGCCGCCATTTTGGCAGGGATCGCCGGCTCCTGGAGCATTCTCCAGGGCCGACCCCCCATTGCCATGACAGCCGGGAGCCTTGTTAAAGGCTCCCAGCCGGTCTGCAAATTCTCTCTTTTGCAGGCTGGTGTATACAGCCTGCAAAAGAGATGATGATTTTTTGCAATGCATTGCAATGCATTAGCATTGTAATTAGAGATGAGCGAACAGTGTTCTATCGAACACATGTTCGATCGGATATCAGGGTGTTCGCCATGTTCGAATCGAATCGAACACCACGTGGTAAAGTGCGCCAAAATTCGATTCCCCTCCCACCTTCCCTGGCGCCTTTTTTGCACCAATAACAGCGCAGGGGAGGTGGGACAGGAACTACGACACTGGGGGCATTGAAAAAAATTGGAAAAAGTCATTGGCTGCCGAAATCAGGTGACCTCCATTTTAGACGAATAGTGGATTTCAAATCCGGGTCATATGAGAATGTGAACTTTGTGACTATGAGACAGGGATAGCTGTACAGGCAGGGATAGCTAGGGATAACCTTTATTTAGGGGGGAATGTTATTAAAAATAACTTTTTGGGGCTCTATCGGGTGTGTAATTGTGATTTTTGTGAGATAAACTTTTTCCCATAGGGATGCATTGGCCAGCGCTGATTGGCCGAATTCCGTACTCTGGCCAATCAGTGCTGGCCAATGCATTCTATTAGCTTGATGAAGCAGAGTGTGCACAAGGGTTCAAGCGCACCCTCGGCTCTGATGTAGCAGAGCCGAGGCTGCACAAGGGTTCAAGCGCACCCTCGGCTCTGATGTAGGAGAGCCGAGGGTGCACTTGAACCCTTGTGCACCCTCAGCTCTGCTACATCAGAGCCGAGGGTGCGCTTGAACCCTTGTGCACACTCTGCTTCATCAAGCTAATAGAATGCATTGGCCAGCGCTGATTGGCCAATGTATTCTATTAGCCTGATGAAGTAGAGCTGAATGTGTGTGCTAAGCACACACATTCAGCTCTACTTCATCGGGCTAATAGAATGCATTGGCCAGCGCTGATTGGCCAGAGTACGGAACTCGACCAATCAGCGCTGGCTCTGCTGGAGGAGGCGGAGTCTAAGATCGCTCCACACCAGTCTCCATTCAGGTCCGACCTTAGACTCCGCCTCCTCCAGCAGAGCCAGCGCTGATTGGCCGAATTCCGTACTCTGGCCAATCAGCACTGGCTAATGCATTGTATTGGCTTGATGAAGCAGTGCTGAATGTGTGTGCTTAGCACACACATTCAGCTCTACTTCATCGGGCTAATAGAATGCATTGGCCAGCGCTGATTGGCCGAATTCCGTACTCTGGCCAATCAGCACTGGCTAATGCATTGTATTGGCTTGATGAAGCAGTGCTGAATGTGTGTGCTTAGCACACACATTCAGCTCTACTTCATCGGGCTAATAGAATGCATTGGCCAATCAGCGCTGGCCAATGCATTCTATTAGCGTGAACTGAGTTTGCACAGGGGTTCTAGTGCACCCTCGGCTCTGCTACATCAGATTGCTACATCTGATGTAGCAGTGCCGAGTGTGCATCAGATGTGTAGTTGAGCAAAACTGACTCAGCACTGCTAAGTCTGCATTCGCATAGGAATGCATTGGCCAGCCTTCGGCCAATCAGCGCTGGCTCTGCCGGAGGAGGCGGAGTCTAAGGTCGGACCTGAATGGAGACTGGTGTGGAGCGATCTTAGACTCCGCCTCCTCCAGCAGAGCCAGCGCTGATTGGCCGAATTCCGTACTCTGGCCAATCAGCACTGGCTAATGCATTGTATTGGCTTGATGAAGCAGTGCTGAATGTGTGTGCTTAGCACACACATTCAGCTCTACTTCATCGGGCTAATAGAATGCATTGGCCAGCGCTGATTGGCCGAATTCCGTACTCTGGCCAATCAGCACTGGCTAATGCATTGTATTGGCTTGATGAAGCAGTGCTGAATGTGTGTGCTTAGCACACACATTCAGCTCTACTTCATCGGGCTAATAGAATGCATTGGCCAATCAGCGCTGGCCAATGCATTCTATTAGCGTGAACTGAGTTTGCACAGGGGTTCTAGTGCACCCTCGGCTCTGCTACATCAGATTGCTACATCTGATGTAGCAGTGCCGAGTGTGCATCAGATGTGTAGTTGAGCAAAACTGACTCAGCACTGCTAAGTCTGCATTCGCATAGGAATGCATTGGCCAGCCTTCGGCCAATCAGCGCTGGCTCTGCCGGAGGAGGCGGAGTCTAAGGTCGGACCTGAATGGAGACTGGTGTGGAGCTATCTTAGACTCCGCCTCCTCCAGCAGAGCCAGCGCTGATTGGTCGAGTTCCGTACTCTGGCCAATCAGCACTGGCTAATGCATTGTATTGGCTTGATGAAGCAGTGCTGAATGTGTGTGCTTAGCACACACATTCAGCTCTACTTCATCGGGCTAATAGAATGCATTGGCCAATCAGCGCTGGCCAATGCATTCTATTAGCGTGAACTGAGTTTGCACAGGGGTTCTAGTGCACCCTCGGCTCTGCTACATCAGATTGCTACATCTGATGTAGCAGTGCCGAGTGTGCATCAGATGTGTAGTTGAGCAAAACTGACTCAGCACTGCTAAGTCTGCATTCGCATAGGAATGCATTGGCCAGCCTTCGGCCAATCAGCGCTGGCTCTGCCGGAGGAGGCGGAGTCTAAGGTCGGACCTGAATGGAGACTGGTGTGGAGCGATCTTAGACTCCGCCTCCTCCAGCAGAGCCAGCGCTGATTGGCCGAATTCCGTACTCTGGCCAATCAGCACTGGCTAATGCATTGTATTGGCTTGATGAAGCAGTGCTGAATGTGTGTGCTTAGCACACACATTCAGCTCTACTTCATCGGGCTAATAGAATGCATTGGCCAGCGCTGATTGGCCGAATTCCGTACTCTGGCCAATCAGCACTGGCTAATGCATTGTATTGGCTTGATGAAGCAGTGCTGAATGTGTGTGCTTAGCACACACATTCAGCTCTACTTCATCGGGCTAATAGAATGCATTGGCCAATCAGCGCTGGCCAATGCATTCTATTAGCGTGAACTGAGTTTGCACAGGGGTTCTAGTGCACCCTCGGCTCTGCTACATCAGATTGCTACATCTGATGTAGCAGTGCCGAGTGTGCATCAGATGTGTAGTTGAGCAAAACTGACTCAGCACTGCTAAGTCTGCATTCGCATAGGAATGCATTGGCCAGCCTTCGGCCAATCAGCGCTGGCTCTGCCGGAGGAGGCGGAGTCTAAGGTCGGACCTGAATGGAGACTGGTGTGGAGCTATCTTAGACTCCGCCTCCTCCAGCAGAGCCAGCGCTGATTGGTCGAGTTCCGTACTCTGGCCAATCAGCACTGGCCAATGCATTTCTATGGGGAAAAGTTAGCTTGCGAAAATCGCAAACTGACAGGGATTTCCATGAAATAAAGTGACTTTTATGCCCCCAGACATGCTTCCCCTGCTGTCCCAGTGTCATTCCAGGGTGTTGGTATCATTTCCTGGGGTGTCATAGTGGACTTGGTGACCCTCCAGACACGAATTTGGGTTTCCCCCTTAACGAGTTTATGTTCCCCATAGACTATAATGGGGTTCGAAACCCATTCGAACACTCGAACAGTGAGCGGCTGTTCGAATCGAATTTCGAACCTCGAACATTTTAGTGTTCGCTCATCTCTAATTGTAATGCATTGCATTAGTGATCAGACCCCCTGGGGTTCAACACCCCTAGGGGGTCTAATAAATGCAAAAAAAAAAAAAAAAAAAAAAAAAAAGTTAAAAAAAATATTAAAAAATATTAAAAGAATTAAAAGTTCAAATCACCCCCCTTTCCCTAGAACACATATAAAAGTAGTTAAAAACTGTGAAACATATACATGTTAGGTATCCCCGCGTCCGAAATCGCCCGCTCTACAAATCTATAAAAATATTTCTCCTGTTCGGTAAACGCCGTAGCAGGAAAAATAGTCAAAAGTGCCAAACCGACGTTTTTTCACTGTTTTAATTCTGATAAAAATTTGAATAAAAAGTGATCAAAGCAATAACATTTCCCGAAAATGGTAGAACTAAAAAGTACACCTGGCCCCGCAAAAAAAGACGCCCTATACATCCCCGTACACGCACGTATAAAAAAGTTACGGCCATCGGAATATGGCGACTTTTAGAAAAAAAAAATTTTAACACCGTTTTGGAATTTTTTTTAGGGGTCAAAATGTAAATAAAACCATATAAATTTGGTATCCCTGGAACTGTACCGAAACACAGAATATAGGGGACATGTCATTTTGGCTGCACAGTGAACGCCGTAAAACCAAAGCCCGTAAGAAAGTCGCAAAAATGCATTTTTTCTTCAAATCCACCCCATTCTGAATTTTTTTCCTGCTTCCCAGTACATTATATAGAATAATTAATGGTGGCATCATGAAGAAAAAATTGTCCCGCAAAAATTAAGACCTCATATGACTCTGGGAGTGGAGAAATAAAAAAGTTATGGGGTTTAGAAGGAGGGGAGTCAAAAACGAAAAACGAAAATCAAAAAATGCCATCGGCGGGAAGGGGTTAAAGGGGTTTTCCCATCTCTCTCTCTCTCTCTCTCTCTCTCTCTCTCTCTCTCTCTCAGAAATTTGCTTGCTGTCTCTTCTTCTCACTTCCTTTATTCTTTGGCAAACTGGTGAGAGTCTTTATTTTATGAGCAGGACACTATGAAGTGTTACAATAGATATAGAGTTTGCCTTTATTATGATTATGATTACTAGAAATCTAAAATGAATGCAGATCAAATAATATGCACAGTAAACGAATACTACATTACCCTGGTTTGTATAGAACCCTTATCATGCTTCTAAAGAGAACGGACTCAGTGTTATGTTTGTGTTTACATAGAGGGATAACAGACATCCAGTGCCTTTATCGGCAAACTGTAATTAGATGACCTGATTGTCTTGACCAGAGAGCTATACATAACATCATCCATTCTGTCTTATCAAATACAGGCTATGCACCATGAACACGATGTGTAAACAATAAGAGGAATATTCCAATATGGCAGGAAAACAAAGCAGCATTGCTAAAGCAATTGTGAAAAGTTGACAGTCAGGGTGCTGGAATCACGGTATATCTCCACCAAATTTATTTATATTCCACAAAATTATTGTGGCTCCTATTTTTAAAGTGAGCTTATGTGGTGGCATTCCAGGAAGCTCCAAAGAATTCAGGAACTCCGATGGATACGTTACGGCTTGTTCACTCTCCATGACTGAATCAATGGACATGTATGTGGTTGCTAAACGAGGCAGTCTTCCCTGAATTAGTACATTTTTAGGCGCAAGGATTGCATGTTCACAAAGCCACTTAGGGTTGTTAAAATATCAGGGAAAACTTGGTCAATAAGCTCCATTAGCGAAGTTGTCATTTCACAAAAATCTTGCGGAAAGGAAATGAGACCAATAGTGAAATCAATAGGGAACCTGTCATTTCCAATACATAGTAGTAGGTGTGTAAATTTGTCCACAGTTGTATTTACCATCAAATGAACCCCCACATTAGTAGTAAGAGTTTTCTTCTGAACATGTGTCCACAGATAAGATTTTAGACAGGCATTCAGCTTATCCGCCGGTGTTGCTCCATTAAGAACAGGTAACATCAGGCAGAAGTCACCTGCAAAAATTACAACAATTCCCCCATTAAATAATTGGTTCCCTGCAGATCTTTCAAGGTGCAATCAAGGGCCTTGACTGCTTTCTTGTGTGCCATGGTACATTCATGCCAAACAATTAGTTTGTAATTTTTCAATCCCTTAACTTTCCCAGAGCCCTTAAGCTGGGTTCAGATGGGATTTTTTGAACTAGATTTTTACGCAGGGGCTGCCTTAGGGTAAGTTTGCATGGGCTTTTTAAATCCGGAACCTGAGGCTGAGGCCGCCTCAGGTTCTGGACCAAAAAACAGGTAGCCGCAACTGAATGCCGGTGCACTGCACCGGTATCCAGTCGCGCACTCTGCTCTGAATTAGGCCCAATGAATGGGCTTAGTCGGGAGGAGGGAGTGTCTTCAGGCCGAATCATGAGGCGAATTGTCCTGAAGAATGAGTATCTCGCTTTTTTTTCCAGGAGCCGGAACAAACGACTCCTGGAAAAAAGACCTGACTGGCTCCTATTGATTTCAATGGGAGCTGACTTTTTGGTCAGGATTTTGAGGCCGTATCCATATCCTCAAAACCCCGTGTGAACTTACCCTCAGAATTAGGTCCAAAAGACGGGTAGCCGAGACTGGATGCCGGTGCAGTGTATACAGTGCATCGGCATCCAGTCGCGGCATTCTGCTCCGGATTAAGCCCAAATGAATGAGCCTAGTCGGCAGAGAGTGTTGCACTGCGTACATCCGCCGCTGATTAAGCTGTGGAATCCGTGTCAAGAAAGGGCATGTCACTTCTTTTTTCCGTCAGCAGGAACAAACTGCTCGCGGAAAAAGGAATCCATTGAATTCAATGGGAGGTGTCATAATATGGACCAAAGAACCCTGTCTGAAACCAGCCTAAGTGATATTACAGACAACGCTAGATTAAAGGGCAATCCTAAAGCTGAATGAGTCGTGCACCCTCCATCTAAAAGAGTGGCCACAATCCCAGATGATGCAACAGTCAAGGCAATGTCATTGAAGAAGCCAATTTCTGCAAGCAGCAAATTAATTAAAAATGTTTTACCAGAACCTCCTGGTGCATCTAGGAAAAATAGTCCCCCCATTTCCACTGGATATCTGAGCCATAATTGCCAAAATTCACAGCTTTGTGCACAAAGAAATCTACGGAATTGCCAAATCCATGAGCCGGAGGCCCGTGAGAAATACTGTAGTGTGCAAACAGCCACTAAGGACGTGTTTTGTCAGTGCATGTCGTGTGTGTGTGTGTGTGCGCACACGTGTGATCCATGTGTATGTCTGTGTTTTTACATTCACGTCTGTGGTCCATGTATATGTATGCATGCATGTGCGCATGTGATCCATGTGTTTGTGCGTGCGCAGTGTAAGTGTCTATCCATGGGCTAGTTGTGTGTGAGTACCCATGTGCTCTGTTCATCCGTATGCATAGTATGCATTCATCTGAGTGTGTTTGCGTGTGTGTGTGGTCCTTGCGCGCGTGTGTGTATGGTGTGCATGTGGTATTTATGAGGTGGTGTTTGTGTTGTGTGTGTCTAGAGTGGTCTGGTGTTTGTGTGGTGTGTTGACATTTGTGTGGTGTTGTACTTGTGAGTTGGTGTATGTGTGCAGTCGGTGTGATGTTTATATGGTGTTTGTGAAATGTTTGTGTGTTGTGTGTGGTGGTGCGGCCCCTTTGGCAGTGACTCTTTGGAACCATCGCTATAATCCATCCCTGTCAGTCACAACTGTTTTTCCATCAGCACTTTTGCTTTTACTTTTCTCCATTACATGTATAGGGCTTAACTTCGGGGCCCCAATCTCATGACGGGGGGACGCTAACGAGATGTAACGTGCACAGTATTCTGCTCCTGTCCATGGAGAGGTGGCGTGCCAAATTTCACCCAAATCGGACGAGAACTGTGGATTTGTATAGAGCAGAATACTACAGATTTTGAGTTTTATATATATATAGATATATAAAGTTATTACTTATGAAGGTGGTTCTACAAGCTATTCATTCTTGGGGTGAACTTTATTTTTTGGACATAGTATTTCTATTTCAGCTTCATTTTTGTTGAATAAATAATAAAATGGTAGAATCTGTTGTTGGTTGTTAGTCTGTATTGACCTTTTATGATTACATTTTTTTTTTATGTTATGATACATAAAACCATAGAATTCAAAGAGAATGTCCTTTGTTTTTTTTTAACAGCAGTATGTATGTTTAGAATATAACAAGAAAAGGTGGTTTGTAGTCTCAGGCAACAAGCAATTGATTATAGATAGATTCACCAAAGATTGGGGTAAGATCAACTGACAGTCAAATGTGTTTGGATGGAAATAATGCTGGTAAGCCTAGTGGGTTTTGAAAGCTGCCTGGCTGACAAATGAGTTGCAGAAGCTGGCTGACACCTTTCCCCATAAATATGGATGGATAACCCAGCCCATTTCTGTCTACAATGGAAAAATAGCATTGAGTTATTAATATACAAAAATGGCATTTTATTTATTTCAAAGAACTTTCCCTGGTGATCTTTATGTCACCCTTGAACATATATGTTTTAGGTGTATTTATGCAAATATCTGTGTTGTGATGAAAAGTAGACAGATAGAAGCAAACACCTTGATCTGACTTGGTCTAACCCTCTTTTATTGAAAGTAACTGGATGTATCAGCAGATTCCGATAACTACTTTTCTTTGTTTATTTGGAATACACAGCAACATGGGGGCTCATGTCTCATTTGACTTGAAAAAGGGGCAGTTACTTCATCCAGTTGCTTTCAATAAAAGGATCAACACCATTCCAATGCCTTTCAATTCTACTTGTCTGCATAACATTCTATGAGACTCGTGGTCTTGTTTGATGACCTTTTACCAAACTACTTTTCTTTACTACAAACTAATCATGATTTACAAAGTCCATTATACATGGTCATAAAATACCTTAGCACTACAAAACTAAGGCAAGAAGCGCTTTTCTCTCCGTATTTTTCTGCCCTTCGAGGGTCACATTATAGTGTATGGGGTCTGTGAATTTCTGAGGGTAACTGCTTTTTTTAAGCCGATTAGGTTTCCGTTTGGGGGTCCTAAAGCAGACATCCCCCAATGGAAATCCAAATGTGAACCTAGCATTAGGCATTTACTAAACAGAAATAGAAATATTTTTATGTAACTTGTGTATATGAAATGTAATACTCAGAAAAGACTATTTGATCTAAGGAAATAAGCACCACCCTCATTTTCTTTATTATACTCATATCTGTAAACCACATTTACTCTTAAAGCAGTATTCAGTTGTACAAGAGTTAACATCTTAAACTAATGTAAAGGAATGAACTATGAAATATTGTATTTTTTATAGATTTTTATATTAATTACAATGAAAATGACAGAACCCTGAAATGTACTAAGACACTAGGGCTCGCTTAGAGTTAAGGCAACTGAAGACTGTCTTTATGAAGTTACAAGAGTATTAAGAGATACACAACCAAAGCAATTATTTGTATGCATCTGTTCTGCTCACTCGTGTGGATAAGTCTTGGCACTGCCAGTGACCAGAGGAACTGAATATATTATTATCCTGCAAACTGTTTTCTGAATATTTCATGAATAGCTATATGCCTATTTAAGTTGTGTCAAAATCATTTGAAGAAGTCCTTTGTTTTTTTTTCAATAATTTTCCTGTAATAAAATGCTTACTAAGCAATTCAACAAACAGCATTTGCTGTAATGTAGTAAATCAGTAATACCAACAGGTAGGAAAAACCAGGAATGGTGGAGAGAAAGGAGTTATACATTATAATAGTGTAAAAATAGGTTATTATAATAATGAAAACACTAAAATAGCGTTACTATATTCTTAAATGAAAGTGCTATCCCTAACATAAAAAGTAGAATACCAGTCGCTTATTGGCTTACAAGCACCATACGGCACACAAACATTTACATTTATGTTGTTAAATATCATTCAATAGCCATTTAAAAATCAAAACCACTTAAAATATTATAAATAATAAAAGAAGTGATAATCACCTTGCTGGTACTTCTCCGTTCCCACCAGTCTCTGTATGCAGGTCTCCGGAGATGAGGTCCCAACATGGACCTATGCAGCTAATTATTGGACATAGCATTGACTTCAATGGCGTTGACAAGTCATTGGCTATCTCTTTCACAGATGCTATGTTGGCTTTGCTGCACCATATAGTTCACAAGTTATTATTCAGAAATAATTACTTTTATCTTTATGATTAGAGATGAGCGAACAGTGTTCTATCGAACTCATGTTCGATCGGATATTAGGCTGTTCGGCATGTTCGAATCGAATCGAACACCGCGTGGTAAAGTGCGCCATTACTCGATTCCCCTCCCACCTTCCCTGGCGCCTTTTTTGCTCCAATAACAGCGCAGGGTAGGTGGGACAGGAACTACGACACCGGTGACGTTGAGAAAAGTAGGCAAAACCCATTGGCTGCCGAAAACATGTGACCTCTAATTTAAAAGAACAGCGCCGCCCAGGTTCGCGTCATTCTGAGCTTGCAATTCACCGAGGACGGAGGTTTCCGTCCAGCTAGCTAGGGCTTAGATTCTGGGTAGGCAGGGACAGGCTAGGATAGGAAGGAGAAGACAACCACAACAGCTCTTGTAAGAGCTAAATTCCAGGGAGAAGCTTGTCAGTGTAACGTGGCACTGACGGGCTCAATCGCCGCAACCCAGCTTTCCCAGGATCCTGAATGGAATACACTGTCAGTGTATTCCCGTATACCCGATATATACCCCCGATACCCGTTCCAACGGTGTGCCCCCCCACCTTCACCCCAGAAATACCCTGCAAGTCCCCTAGCAATAGAATTGGGGCTATATACACCCACTATTTTTACTACTGGTATACAGTGCCATTGTCTGACTGGGAATTCAAAGAATATATTGGGGTTACGTGCACCCACAATTTTTACTACTGGTATACAGTGCCATTGTCTGACTGGGAATTCAAAGAATATATTGGGAATACAAATACCCTCATTTCTTGCTACTGCCATATAGTGCCAGTGTCTGACTGGGAATTCAAAGAATATATTGGGGTTACGTGCACCCACAATTTTTACTACTGGTATACAGTGCCATTGTCTGACTGGGAATTCAAAGAATATATTGGGGTTATAAATACCCTCATTTCTTGCTACTGCCATATAGTGCCAGTTTCTGACTGGTAATTCAAAGAATATATTGGGGTTACGTGCACCCACAATTTTTACTACTGGTATACAGTGCCATTGTCTGACTGGGAATTCAAAGAATATATTGGGAATACAAATACCCTCATTTCTTGCTACTGCCATATAGTGCCAGTGTCTGACTGGGAATTCAAAGAATATATTGGGGTTACGTGCACCCACAATTTTTACTACTGGTATACAGTGCCATTGTCTGACTGGGAATTCAAAGAATATATTGGGGTTATAAATACCCTCATTTCTTGCTACTGCCATATAGTGCCAGTTTCTGACTGGTAATTCAAAGAATATATTGTGGTTACGTGCACCCACAATTTTTACTACTGGTATACAGTGCCATTGTCTGACTGGGAATTCAAAGAATATATTGGGAATACAAATACCCTCATTTCTTGCTACTGCCATATAGTGCCAGTGTCTGACTGGGAATTCAAAGAATATATTGGGGTTACGTGCACCCACAATTTTTACTACTGGTATACAGTGCCATTGTCTGACTGGGAATTCAAAGAATATATTGGGAATACAAATACCCTCATTTCTTGCTACTGCCATATAGTGCCAGTTTCTGACTGGTAATTCAAAGAATATATTGGGGTTACGTGCACCCACAATTTTTACTACTGGTATACAGTGCCATTGTCTGACTGGGAATTCAAAGAATATATTGGGATTACAAATACCCTCATTTCTTGCTACTGCCATATAGTGCCAGTTTCTGACTGGTAATTCAAAGAATATATTGTGGTTACGTGCACCCACAATTTTTACTACTGGTATACAGTGCCATTGTCTGACTGGGAATTCAAAGAATATATTGGGAATACAAATACCCTCATTTCTTGCTACTGCCATATAGTGCCAGTTTCTGACTGGTAATTCAAAGAATATATTGGGGTTACGTGCACCCACAATTTTTACTACTGGTATACAGTGCCATTGTCTGACTGGGAATTCAAAGAATATATTGGGAATACAAATACCCTCATTTCTTGCTACTGCCATATAGTGCCAGTGTCTGACTGGGAATTCAAAGAATATATTGGGGTTACGTGCACCCACAATTTTTACTACTGGTATACAGTGCCATTGTCTGACTGGGAATTCAAAGAATATATTGGGAATACAAATACCCTCATTTCTTGCTACTGCCATATAGTGCCAGTGTCTGACTGGGAATTCAAAGAATATATTGGGGTTACGTGCACCCACAATTTTTACTACTGGTATACAGTGCCATTGTCTGACTGGGAATTCAAAGAATATATTGGGGTTACAAATACCCTCATTTCTTGCTACTGCCATATAGTGCCAGTTTCTGACTGGTAATTCAAAGAATATATTGTGGTTACGTGCACCCACAATTTTTACTACTGGTATACAGTGCCATTGTCTGACTGGGAATTCAAAGAATATATTGGGAATACAAATACCCTCATTTCTTGCTACTGCCATATAGTGCCAGTGTCTGACTGGGAATTCAAAGAATATATTGGGAATACAAATACCCTCATTTCTTGCTACTGCCATATAGTGCCAGTTTCTGACTGGTAATTCAAAGAATATATTGGGGTTACGTGCACCCACAATTTTTACTACTGGTATACAGTGCCAATTTCTAACTAGGAATTCAAAATGCGCAAGGCTCCCGGAAAGGGACGTGGACGAGGCCGTGGGCGAGGTCGGGGGAATGGTTCTGGGGAGCAAGGTAGCAGTGAAGCCACAGGGCGTCCCGTGCCTACTCCTGTGGGGCAGCAAGCATTGCGCCACTCCACAGTGCCAGGGTTGCTTGCCACATTAACTAAACTGCAGGGTACAAACCTTAGTAGGCCCGAGAACCAGGAACAGGTCTTGCAATGGCTGTCAGAGAACGCTTACAGCACATTGTCCAGCAGCCAGTCAGACTCTGCCTCCTCTCCTCCTATTACCCAACAGTCTTGTCTTCCTTCCTCCCAAAATTCCGAAGCTTTACAGAACAATAACCCAAACTGTCCCTGCTCCCCAGAGCTGTTCTCCGCTCCTTTCATTGTCCCTCAACCTGCCTCTCCACGTCACGATTCCACGAACCTAACAGAGGAGCATCTGTGTCCAGATGCTCAAACACTAGAGTCTCCTCCATCTCCGTTCGATTTGGTGGTGGATGACCAGCAACCCACCCTCATCGACGATGATGTGACGCAGTTGCCGTCAGGGCATCCAGTTGACCGGCGCATTGTGCGGGAAGAGGAGATGAGACAGGAGTTGGAAGAGGAAGTGGTGGATGATGAGGACACTGACCCGACCTGGACAGGGGGGATGTCAAGCGGGGAAAGTAGTGTGGATGTTGAGGCAGGTGCAGCACCAAAAAGGGTAGCTAGAGGCAGAGGCAGAGGTCAGCAGCTTAGGCGAAGCCAGGCCACACCCGGAATCTCCCAAGATGTTCCAGTTCGTACCCAGCCCCGAAAAACTCCCACCTCGAGGGCACGTTTCTCGAAGGTGTGGAGTTTTTTCAAGGAATGCGCCGAGGACAGATATAGTGTTGTCTGCACAATTTGCCTCTCGAAATTGATTAGGGGCTCTGAGAAGAGCAACCTGTCCACCACTTCAATGCGCCGTCATTTGGAATCCAAGCACTGGAATCAGTGGCAGGCAGCAACGGCAGGACAAAGGCCGCCTGCCGTTCACGCCACTGCCACTGCCTCTGCCACTGCCTCTGCCTCTGCCACTGCCACTGCTGACTGTGCTGGCGATGCACTCCAGAGGACGAGCCAGGACACCACTTCATCTGCCTCCGCCACTTTGTTGACTTCTACCTCATCCTCCCCTGGTCCTGTCTTATCTCCTTCTCCTGCACCATCAAAGGCACCATCAGGCGTTTCTTTACAACAACCCACCATCTCTCAGACATTGGAGCGGCGGCAGAAATACACTGCTAACCACCCACACGCGCAAGCCTTGAACGCCAACATCGCTAAACTGCTGGCCCAGGAGATGTTGGCGTTCCGGCTTGTTGAAACTCCCGCCTTCCTGGACCTGATGGCAACTGCGGCACCTCGCTATGCCGTCCCTAGCCGTCACTACTTCTCCCGGTGTGCCATCCCCGCCTTGCACCAGCACGTGTCACTCAACATCAGGCGGGCCCTTAGTTCCGCGCTTTGCACAAAGGTCCACTTGACCACCGACGCGTGGACAAGTGCATGCGGACAGGGACGCTACATTTCACTGACGGCACACTGGGTGAATGTAGTTGAGGCTGGGACTGCTTCCCAAACTGGCCCGGTGTACCTCGTCTCCCCGCCTAACATTCCTGGCAGGGACACGAGAAGAACACCCCCCTCCTCCTCCTCCTCTACCGCCTCCTCCTCCGCCACCGCCTCCTCCTCCGCCACCGCCTCCTCCTCCGCTGTTAGATTGACCCCAGCTACGAGTTGGAAACGTTGCAGCACTGGCGTTGGTAGACGTCAGCAGGCTGTGCTGAAGCTGATCAGCTTGGGGGACAGACAGCACACTGCCTCCGAGGTGAGGGATGCCCTCCTCGATGAGACGGCAATATGGTTTGAGCCGCTGCACCTGGGCCCAGGCATGGTCGTTTGTGATAACGGCCGGAACCTGGTAGCAGCTCTGGAGCTTGCCGGACTCCAACATGTTCCATGCCTGGCCCACGTCTTCAACCTAGTGGTGCAACGTTTCCTAAAGAGCTACCCCAATGTTCCAGAGCTACTGGTGAAAGTGCGGCGCATGTGCGCCCACTTTCGCAAGTCGACAGTAGCCGCTGCTAGCTTAAAATCTCTCCAGCAACGCCTGCATGTGCCACAACACCGGCTTTTGTGCGACGTCCCCACACGCTGGAACTCAACGTTTCAGATGTTGAATAGAGTGGTTGAGCAGCAGAGACCTTTGATGGAATACCAGCTACAAAACCCTAGGGTGCCACAAAGTCAGCTGCCTCAGTTTCACATCCATGAGTGGCCATGGATGAGAGACCTTTGTGACATCCTACGGGTCTTTGAGGAGTCCACAAGGAGGGTGAGCTCTGAGGATGCGATGGTGAGCCTTACAATCCCGCTCTTGTGTGTTCTGAGAGAATCCCTGATTGACATCAGGGATAACTCAGATCACACAGAGGAGTTAGGGATAGCATCCGATCCGTCACAGCTGGAGAGTAGGTCCACACATCTGTCCGCTTCACTGCGTTTAATGGAGGAGGAGGAGGAGGAGGAAGAAGAGTTGTCCGATGATGTGATGGTGATACAGGAGGCTTCCGGGCAACTTTGAATCGTCCCATTGTTGCAGCGCGGATGGGTAGACATGGAGGATGAGGAGGAAATGGAGATTGAACTTTCCGGTGGGGCCAGAGGAGTCATGCCAACTAACACTGTGGCAGACATGGCTGAGTTCATGTTGGGGTGCTTTACAACCGACAAGCGTATTGTCAAAATCATGGAGGACAACCAGTACTGGATCTTTGCTATCCTTGACCCCCGGTATAAAAACAACATCTCGTCTTTTATTCCGGTAGAGGGGAGGGCCAATCGCATCAATGCTTGCCACAGGCAATTGGTGCAGAATATGATGGAGATGTTTCCAGCATGTGACGTTGGCGGCAGGGAGGGCAGTTCCTCCAGTAGGCAACCAAGTTCTCACCGGTCCACACAAACGAGGGGCACACTGTCTAAGGTCTGGGACACCTTGATGGCACCCCCTCGCCAAAGTGCCGCCACGGAGGGTCCTAGTGTCACCAGGCGTGAGAAGTATAGGCGCATGTTGCGGGAATACCTTTCCGACCACAGCCCTGTCCTCTCCGACCCCTCTGCGCCCTACACGTATTGGGTGTCGAAGTTGGACCTGTGGCTTGAACTTGCCCTATATGCCTTGGAGGTGCTGTCCTGTCCTGCCGCCAGCGTCCTATCTGAGAGGGTGTTCAGTGCAGCCGGTGGCATCATCACTGACAAGCGCACCCGTCTGTCAGCTGAGAGTGCCGACCGGCTCACTTTGATAAAAATGAACCACCACTGGATAGAGCCTTCATTTTTGTGCCCACCTGTGTAAAGCACCCCAACATGAAACTCCATGTCTGTACTCAACCTCTCCAATTCCTCCGCATCCTCATACTCATCCACCATAAGCGTTGCACAATTCTGCTAATACTAGGCTCCCTCCAACATGATTTCCCCCAACTCTGCTGGTTAGAGGCTCCCTCCACCCTGATTTCCACCAACTCTGCTGGTTAGAGGCTCCCTCCACCCTGCTTTCCCACAACTCTGCTGGTTAGAGGCTCCCTCCACCATGAATTTGCCCAAACTGGGCTGTTTAGAGGCTCCCTCCACCATGAATTGGTCCAAACTGGGGTTTTTAGAGGCTCCCTCCACCATGAATTTGCCAAAACTGGGCTGTTTAGAGGCTCCCTCCACCATGAATTGGTCCAAATTGGGGTTTTTAGAGGCTCCCTCCACCATGAATTTGCCCAAACTGGGCTGGTTAGAGGCTCCCTCCACCATGAATTGGTCCAAACTGGGCTGGTTAGAGGCTCCCTCCACCATGAATTGGTCCAAATTGGGGTTTTTAGAGGCTCCCTCCACCATGAATTGGTCCAAACTGGGCTGTTTAGAGGCTCCCTCCACCATGAATTGGTCCAAACTGGGGTTTTTAGAGGCTCCCTCCACCATGAATTTGTCCAAACTGGGCTGGTTAGAGGCTCCCTCCACCATGAATTGGTCCAAACTGGGTTTTTTAGAGGCTCCCTCCACCATGAATTGGTCCAAACTGGGGTTTTTAGAGGCTCCCTCCACCATGAATTGGTCCAAACTGGGGTTTTTAGAGGCTCCCTCCACCATGAATTGGTCCAAACTGGGGTTTTTAGAGGCTCCCTCCACCATGAATTTGCCCAAACTGGGCTGTTTAGAGGCTCCCTCCACCATGAATTGGTCCAAACTGGGTTTTTTAGAGGCTCCCTCCACCATGAATTGGTCCAAACTGGGGTTTTTAGAGGCTCCCTCCACCATGAATTGGTCCAAACTGGGGTTTTTAGAGGCTCCCTCCACCATGAATTTGCCCAAACTGGGCTGTTTAGAGGCTCCCTCCACCATGAATTTGCCCAAACTGGGCTGTTTAGAGGCTCCCTCCACCATGAATTTGCCCAAACTGGGCTGGTTAGAGGCTCCCTCCACCATGAATTGGTCCAATCTGGGGTTTTTAGAGGCTCCCTCCACCATGAATTGGTCCAAACTTGGCTGTTTAGAGGCTCCCTCCACCATTAATTGGTCCAAACTGGGCTGGTTAGAGGCTCCCTCCACCATGAATTGGTCCAAACTGGGTTTTTTAGAGGCTCCCTCCACCATGAATTGGTCCAAACTGGGGTTTTTAGAGGCTCCCTCCACCATGAATTGGTCCAAACTGGGCTGTTTAGCGGCTCCCTCCACCATTAATTGGTCCAAACTGGGCTGGTTAGAGGCTCCCTCCACCATGAATTTGCCCAAACTGGGCTGTTTAGAGGCTCCCTCCACCATGAATTTGCCCAAACTGGGCTGGTTAGAGGCTCCCTCCACCATGAATTGGTCCAAACTGGGGTTTTTAGAGGCTCCCTCCACCATGAATTGGTCCAAACTTGGCTGTTTAGAGGCTCCCTCCACCATGAATTGGTCCAAACTGGGGTGGTTAGAGGCTCCCTCCACCATTAATTGGTCCAAACTGGGCTGGTTAGAGGCTCCCTCCACCATTAATTGGTCCAAACTGGGCTGGTTAGAGGCTCCCTCCACCATTAATTGGTCCAAACTGGGCTGGTTAGAGGCTCCCTCCACCATTAATTGGTCCAAACTGGGCTGGTTAGAGGCTCCCTCCACCATGAATTTGCCCAAACTGGGCTGTTTAGAGGCTCCCTCCACCATGAATTTGCCCAAACTGGGCTGGTTAGAGGCTCCCTCCACCATGAATTGGTCCAAACTGGGTTTTTTAGAGGCTCCCTCCACCATGAATTTGCCCAAACTGGGCTGGTTAGAGGCTCCCTCCACCATGAATTGGTCCAAACTGGGTTTTTTAGAGGCTCCCTCCACCATGAATTTGCCCAAACTGGGCTGGTTAGAGGCTCCCTCCACCATGAATTGGTCCAAACTGGGTTTTTTAGAGGCTCCCTCCACCATGAATTTGCCCAAACTGGGCTGGTTAGAGGCTCCCTCCACCATGAATTGGTCCAAACTGGGTTTTTTAGAGGCTCCCTCCACCATGAATTTGCCCACACTGGGCTGGTTAGAGGCTCCCTCCACCATGAATTGGTCCAAACTGGGGTTTTTAGAGGCTCCCTCCACCATGAATTTGCCCAAACTGGGGTGTTTAGAGGCTCCCTCCACCATGAATTTGCCCAAACTCTGCTGGTTAGAGGCTCAATCCACCCTGATTTTCAAAACAAATGTTGGTGCCAACCTCAACTTACTACAAGGGCCAAATTCACTGCTGGTGACAAGCTCTCCTCACTGCAAGTGCCAAATACACATGTTTCAAGGTGTTTTCCTACTGTCAGAGATGTGGTATTGAGTGTGTAAAGTGTGTAGTTGTTAGGCTGTGATGTTGGGGTAATAGAGGGTCTTTGGTGTGTTAGATGCCCCCAGATATGCTTCCCCTGCTGTCCCAGTGTCATTCCAGAGGTGTTGGCATCATTTCCTGGGGTGTCATAGTGGACTTGGTGACCCTCCAGACACGGATTTGGGTTTCCCCCTTAACGAGTATCTGTTCCCCATAGACTATAATGGGGTTCGAAACCCATTCGAACACACGAACATTGAGCGGCTGTTCGAATCGAATTTCGAACCTCGAACATTTTAGTGTTCGCTCATCTCTATTTATGATTCTTCTTGTTTTTAAGTCTCTATATGTCTTCATGTGCACCATTTATATCGGCCCACACGTAACCTCAGATCCTCCAAAGACCTCCTACTCTGCTCTGCTCTTATCCGCTCCTCACACAACCATCACCAAGATTTCTCCTGTGCATCCCCCATACTCTGGAACTCCTTACCAAGACACATAAGACTGACCCCCACAATCACAGGCTTCAAGAAGGCCTACAACCTCCAATAACACTACTGTCACCACACCGCCATCTGAACAGCCTCTTCCCTCACCTTCTGTGTCTAT
This sequence comes from Leptodactylus fuscus, assembly GCF_031893055.1. Lineage (NCBI taxonomy): Eukaryota > Metazoa > Chordata > Amphibia > Anura > Leptodactylidae > Leptodactylus > Leptodactylus fuscus. The sequence continues at coordinate 126,469,399 of NC_134269.1, forward strand.
CCCTCTTCCCTCATAGACTATAAGCCCTTCTGGGCAAGACCCTCTACCCCACTGTGCCAGTCGGTCATTGTTAGTATTATATTTGTTTTGTATATTTTGTGTATTGTATGTAAACCCTCAAATGTAAAGCACCATGGAGTTAATGATGATATATATATATATATATTAGCTGGTACCCGCGACTTCGTCTGTGGTGATTGTAGAAGTGTGTAAATACAGGCGCGGGTAAGGTTTTCATACTGTGTATAAGGTATGGGATAGAAAATATAACTTTGTATCTTGTTTTTTCTGTAATTCAGAGAATACGTGAGACTTTTGTGTTGAAGTTAATTTGTATTTGAGCTGCTATCCGGTGTTGGTATAAACTGTACATAGTGTCTTTGGGAGAGAGGTATTTGAAGTTAATATACCTCGATATACGACATTGTATGCTTTATTTTCTGCCAGTAGTGTGTTGACATTTTTTTGTTTGTAAAAGTTGCCATATTCTGACAGCAGTCACTTTTTTATTTGTCTGTGTCAGGGGATGTGTTTTTTTGCGGGGCCGGGTGTAGTTTGTAGTTGTTGCATTTTCGGGAAATGCTATTGGTTTGATCACTTTTGATTGATATTTGTATGATAATGAAAATAGTGAAAAAACAGCGGTTTTGGACTTTTCAGTATGTTTGCGGCTACGGCGTTAAGCATCCAGGCAAAATATTTGTATAGCTTTGTAGAGTGGGCGATTTCGGACACAGGGATACCTAACATGTATGTGTTTCACAGTATTTAACTACTTTTATATGTGTTCTAGGGAAAGGGGGTGATTTGAATTTGTAATACTTTTTATTTTTCATTTTATTTTTTTTTCCCTTTTTTTGTTTTTGTTTTTTTCATTTATTAGACTGCCTAGGGGTATTGACATGGGTGGGCGGTGTCGCGGATTGTCAGAGCGATGGGGTCGGCAAACATGGCTGCTCCGGAGCGTTAAAGAGAGCGTCCTGGAGTATCGTTAAGGTGAGGGGCAAAGTGGTAAAGTACACTCACCAGCCACTTTATTAGGTACACCATGCTAGTAACGGGTTGGACCCCCTTTTGCCTTCAGAACTGCCTCAATTCTTCGTGGCATAGATTCAACAAGGTGCTGGAAGCATTCCTCAGAGATTTTGGTCCATATTGACATGATGGCATCACACAGTTGCCGCAGATTTGTTGGCTGCACATCCATGATGCGAATCTCCCGTTCCACCACATCCCAAAGATGCTCTATTGGATTGAGATCTGGTGACTGTGGAGGCCATTGGAGTACAGTGAACTCATTGTCATGTTCAAGAAACCAGTCTGAGATGATTCCAGCTTTATGACATGGCGCATTATCCTGCTGAAAGTAGCCATCAGATGTTGGGTACATTGTGGTCATAAAGGGATGGACATGGTCAGCAACAATACTCAGGTAGGCTTTGGCGTTGCAACGATGCTCAATTGATACCAAGGGGCCCAAAGAGTGCCAAGAAAATATTCCCCACACCATGACACCACCACCACCATCCTGAACAGTTGATACAAGGCAGGATGGATCCATGCTTTCATGTTGTTGACGCCAAATTCTGACCCTACCATCCGAATGTCGCAGCAGAAATCGAGACTCATCAGACCAGGCAACGTTTTTCCAATCTTCAATTGTCCAATTTCGATGAGCTTGTGCAAACTGTAGCCTCAGTTTCCTGTTCTTAGCTGAAAGGAGTGGCACCCGGTGTGGTCTTCTGCTGCTGTAGCCCATCTGCCTCAAAGTTCGACGTACTGTGCGTTCAGAGATGCTCTTCTGGCTACCTTGGTTGTAACGGGTGGCTATTTGAGTCACTGTTGCCTTTCTATCAGCTCGAACCAGTCTGGCCATTCTCCTCTGACCTCTGGCATCAACAACGCATTTCCGCCCACAGAACTGCCACTCACTGGATGTTTTTTCTTTTTCGGACCATTCTCTGTAAACCCTAGAGATGGTTGTGCGTGAAAATCCCAGTAGATCAGCAGTTTCTGAAATACTCAGACCAGCCCTTCTGGCACCAACAACCATGCCACGTTCAAAGGCACTCAAATCACCTCTCTTCCCCATACTGATGCTCGGTTTGAACTGCAGGAGATTGTCTTGACCATGTCTACATGCCTAAATGCACTGAGTTGCCGCCATGTGATTGGCTGATTAGAAATTAAGCGTTAACGAGCAGTTGGACAGGTGTACCTAATAAAGTGGCCGGTGAGTGTATATGTATATGAGATTGTGTGGGGTTAGGGGCTAAGATGTAGAGGGCAATATGAATTTTGGGACTTGCTATGGTCCAAAGTGTGTGAGATTGCAGAGATGGTGGTGTGAGTTTGGGTTTTGTGGGGGTCCTGGCACAAACGTATGTGTGCTATTGTGGCGAAAAGTAGCCTATTGCGCAATCGGGTGTATTAACTATGTGTTAGGGAATAGCAGATGATAATTCCCCAGAAGCTGCTGGTGAACCCTGGAGGGAGGGGCACAAGGGACAGTGAGCCCTAAACTGAAGCCCCCCACTTTCCCTTCCTATTGCCAGACCCTATCCTAGGTGATAGGCGACAACCACGAGGACAAACCCTCCCTGAATACGTGAAACACAAAACGCAGACAAGACGCACAACAACAAAGGGAGGTCAGCTAGCCAGGGTTCGGTAACAAGAGAGCGATGCAGTGCCAAATCGGAGTCAAGAGAATAGTCAGTAGGAAGCCAGAGGTCAAGGATAAGCATACAAGTAAATAACAGCAAGCGATACCAGAAAGCAAGGGCAATAACCGGCACCAGTGTGACTGTGAGCCAAGACTAAATAGGGAAGGAAGAACCCGCCCAGAACCTGACAGGAAGAAAAGCTGTCAATCACAGGCAAGACAGATTAACCACTTAATGAACAGAGGTAACCTTGGCAGAAGACGGGTGTGGTGCAAATCCAATTAAGGACAGAGCCGTGTTCACACAGTGCAACTAAAAACCTTAAGCAAATTGTCAAACTGCACACGCCTCCGGCGCCGCAGCATGCGAGCAGAGGGTGGCGCAGAGGCCCGAACAGGCAGAGATGTTACACTATGTTTGTGGAAACTTTCAGCCAAATCGGTCGAGCGGGTTTTGCGTGATTGAGGAAGAAACATCCAAACATCCAGACACACAAACCCACAAACTCACAATATTAATAGGAGATATATACAGTATATATATATATATATATATATATATATATATATATATATATATATAATATTTATTATTATAATTTATAGCCGTAAACTCTCACTATTTTAAGCATCATGTGATCAGTTCTGTGAGGTCACCAATAGATGTACAGCTTAAAAGATAGAGCGCTACATGAACGTCACCTCATGCAGAACGAAGGGAACTTACAAACCCTTGGGGATTGCTAAAGGCAGTGCTTTTCATGAAACTTTAAATAAGCCTTTAGGCATAAAAAGGTTATGGATTCAGGTCACTGTGGTGTAAAAATCACATACACTTTGCTTACATGTACCGCTATAATCAATATATTTTTCAGGAGAAACACAATATATTTGTCACCTGGAATAAGATTTGATATTTTTACTAGAGCTATATAAAACATGAATGAGATTTTCCAAAAGAACAAATATTAAGAGCAAAATAAAAATCACATAGAACGGAAATGGCCAGATGACGGTTGGGTGTTCTATTCTTCATGCTGTTTGGAAATAATCTTATAATTTGATAGCAGAAAAGCATCTGTTGTTTTTTATGTCTTTGATTTGATCTAAACATATTGATCAATGAATAGTTAAAGAGTTAATAATATATACTCGGTGCTATTTATTCCACCATTGTAAACTGGATTTTCTAGTTGTCTAGCTGAATTTCTAATTGTAGTGAAGATAATATGTATGCATTTAAAGGCTGCCATGTGTGTCTCTTGAATGCAGATTAGGACAAGTTTTTGTGTTCCTAGTTCCGGAATCCACCCACTGTCCTCCTGTTAGAGAAACCTGCTGTTTCTTTCACCTTCTATTTCTGTCCTAAACTGCTTCTTCACATTGTTATTGTAGAGAATAAGTGCCTACACAGTCTAAAGCAAACAAGGTGCTTGCATACAATGAAAAATAAAATGTCTACAAGCTATTCACTAGTGTCTGGACCGTAGGAGCAACCTAATATTTTGCTATCTGATTAAAAATATAAAATGTACAATATAAATCTCCAAAAATGCAAATAATTGGAGTTTATCATTTTAGAATAATATATCGCAGTCTGAACTCCGAATAAAGTTCAGGGAATGTAAAGAAATAAGAACAACAAACGATAAAAGTATATACAATGCTAATGCAATTCTTATCATGAGAAGTAACCCAGGGATGCGTGATCTCATTGTAGCCCTATAGTGACAGAAGTCTGTGGATTACAAGAATTGGACACCCCTTACCCTTCTTACTGAGCATGCTAGTTATTTCAATCTTATTCTCATCCATTAGCAATGCAACTGGCAAATTAGAAATCTCTTACTGGCAAATCGCTTCATGTTCTTTGTCTCTGTCTATCAATGTGCCGAATTTTGATTGACTGACAGCATGAACATTTAGCTGATAAAATGCCAATACATCACAATAGGGGCAAGTAGAGTGAGTCAGCAGGTGCTGTAATACTGTAATATGTACATTGGTTGACTTTAACTGCACCTCACTGCAACTTAAACATAGTGCTACTTAAAGAGGACCTTTCATGTCCTCAGGCACATTTGGTTTTATATACCGCTAGAAAGCTGACAGTACGCTGAATTCAATGCACGTCAGCTTTCCTGTTATGTACCATCGGTGCCATTACTGATGTCTCTTCACTGTCAGAAGGGCATTCCTGACAGTCTATCTGGGCTATGAGGTCATTTGGTCATTCTGCAATCCAGCATGCAATCTAAGTGCATCTAAGTGTAGACTTCAGAATTATGCCAGAATTGAGCCAGAAGGGAACAGAAGGTAACACAATCCAACTGCTGTAAACTGCTCACTTGTCTACCAGAAATGTTTCTCATTTCAATCACTGTTGTTCCCCCACTCCATGTAAAAACCACCTTTCCACCCCAAACCAGCCTGGTCAGTAAAGAAATCCTCATCTCTCCCTCTCTCCTACCCCACCATATAACTTTCTCTGCACAGCTCCTCACAAACCTGCAGGCTTTCCGCCCCAGACACATACAACCCCCCCCCCGCACCCTCTCCTACCTACACCTGCTGTCCCTCTCCCTGCTCCTCCTTACTTCTGGTGACATATCTCCTAACCCTGGACCTCCACAGCAAATCTCCACTGTCAGCCGTTTCCCCACAACTGGCGCTAGAGCACGGAACCCCCGAAATCTCAAACCAATCTCACTCACTCCTACCCCTCCCCCTGCCCTCCCCGGTGCACTATGGAATGCCCGCTCCGTATGTAATAAACTTACCTACATCCATGACCTTTTCATTCTCAATGATCTTACATTTCTTGGTCTCACTGAAACATGGCTGACACCCTCAGACACAGCCTCCCCCGCCGCCCTCTCCTATGGAGGTCTGCAATTCTCACATACTCCCTGCCCCAACAACAAACCTGGCGGAGGCGGAGGCATCCTCCTGTCAGACAAGTGTTCATTTGCCCCTATCCAGGCGCTACCTGCCCTTAGCCCCCCCTCCTTTGAAGTGCATTCTGTTCGTATCTTCTCACCCGCCAACCTCCGACTGGCCGTCATATACCGACCGCCAGGACCTACCGCTGCCTTTATCGACCACTTCACCACCTGGCTCACACACTTCCTATCTACAGACACCCCCACCATCATCATGGGGGATTTCAACATCCCCATTAACACAGACCACCCTTCCGCCTCCAGTCTCTTGTCCCTCACCACCTCCTTTGGTCTCTCCCTCTGGTCCTCTTCTGCCACCCACACAAAGGGGGGCACACTAGACCTAATATTCACCCGCCTCTGCTCCATATGCAACCTTTCTAACTCTCCATCCACGCTCTCTGACCACAACCTGCTGACGTTCTCTGCCCTCTCTTCTCCAACGGACCCCCCACTCTCTAAACCACCACGCCCCCGCAGGAACCTCAACCACCTTGACACCTGCACCCTCTCAGACTCTCTCCTACCACTCGCTGACATATCCTCAATCCAGGACACAGATGCCGCTGCTGCCTTCTATAATACCACCATTACCTCAGCCCTTGATTCTGTAGCCCCCTACACAAACTCCAGAGCCCGACCAATCAATAGACAACCCTGGCACACCGACTAGACTAAAAAACTGAGACGTGCCTCGCGGGTTGCAGAGCGCCTCTGGAAGAAAAGCCACTCCCAGGAGGACTTCCTCAGGTACAAAGAGGCAGTTCTCACATTTAAGAACGCACTCACCGCCGCCAAGCAGGTCTACTTCACCACACTCATATCCGCACTCTCTCGCAACCCCAAACAACTATTCTCCACCTTCAACTCCCTCCTCCGTCCTCCCGCCCCCCCTCCGACATCACTTATCTCAGCTGACGACTTCGCCTCCTACTTTAAAACTAAAATTGACACCATCAGAGACAGCCTCACCCTACTCCCCCGACAATCCATCCACCCAACTACTCACTGCTCCCCATCCCTGACCTGTTTCTCCTCCATCACTGATGAAAAAATCTCCTCCCTAATCTCCAAATCCCACCTCACCTCCTGCGCGCTCGACCCGATTCAATCACATCTCATCCCCAAGCTCACTGATGTTACCACTCCAGCCCTAATCCATCTCTTCAATCTATCCCTAACCAATGGATCCTTCCCCTCAGCCTTCAAACACGCCACTGTCACTCCTATACTTAAGAAACCATCCCTCGACCCGTCCTCTCCTGCCAACTATCGTCCCATCTCACTACTCCCGTACGCCTCAAAACTTCTTGAGCAACACGTCCACTCAGAACTCTCCTCCTATCTCTCGTCCAACCTGCTCTTTGACAGACTTCAGTCAGGCTTCAGACCCCGGCACTCCACTGAAACTGCCCTAACAAAAGTCACCAATGACCTGCTAACCGCCAAAGCCAAGCGCCATTACTCTGTCCTCCTCCTCCTCCACCTCTCCTCTGCCTTTGACACAGTTGACCACTCCCTCCTGTTAGAAATTCTCTCATCCCTTGGTCTCTCAGACCTGGCCCATTCCTGGATCTCCTCATACCTCACCGACCGCACATTCAGCGTCTCCCACTCGCACACCACCTCCTCACCACGCCCTGTCTCTGTAGGTGTCCCCCAAGGCTCCGTCCTAGGACCCCTCCTGTTCTCCATCTACACCCTTGGCCTGGGCCAACTCATAGAATCTCATGGCTTTCAGTACCATTGCTATTCCGACGACACCCAAATATATATCTCTGGAACAGACATTACCTCCCTGCTGGCCAGAATTCCAGATTGTCTAGCGGCCGTAGGCTCCTTCCTCTCCTCCCGCTTTCTCAAACTCAACATGGAGAAAACAGAGTTCATCATCTTCAGCCCATCCTGTATGGCCCCATCCACCTGACCCATCTATCAAAGTTAATGGAACCCCACTTACCCCTGTCCCACATGCCCGATGCCTTGGGGTAACCCTGGACTCCGACTTATCCTTCAAACCACATATTCAAACCCTCAACACCTCTTGTCGCCTCCAGCTCAAGAACATCCACCGAATTCGCCCCTTCCTCACCCAGGAAACTACCAAGATGCTTGTCCAGGCCCTCATAATCTCCCGCCTAGACTACTGCAACACCCTTCTGCATGGACTCCCGGCTAACACCCTCGCCCCCCTCCAGTCCACCTTAAACTGCGCTGCTTGCTTAATCCACCTCACCCCCCGATCTTCATCAGCTGCTCCCCTCTGCCAGTCCCTCCACTGGTTACCCATAGCCCAGCGAATTGAGTTCAAGCTACTAACGCTAACATACAAAGCCATCCACAACCTGTCCCCTCCATATATCTCTGAACTAATCTCCCGCTACCTGCCCACACGTAACCTCAGATCCTCCAACGACCTCCTACTCCGCTCTGCCCTCATCTGCTCCTCACACAACCGTCTCCAAGACTTCACCCGTGCATCCCCCATACTCTGGAACTCCTTACCACGACACATAAGACTGACCCCCACAATCACAGGATTCAAGAAGGCCCTGAAGACTCACCTATTCAGGAAGGCCTACAACCTCCAATAACACTATCACCGCACTGCCATCTGTACAGTCTCCCCCTCTCCTTCTGTCTCTACTCCCCTTCCCTCATAGATTGTAAGCCCTCGCGGGCAGGGCCCTCTACCCCACTGTGCCAGCCGATCACTGTTAGTATGATATGTACCTATATATTTTGTGTATTGTATGTAACCCCCAAATGTAAAGCACCATGGAATTAATGGTGCTATATAAATAAACAATAATAATAATAATAATAATAATAATAATAATGACTATACTCGCCTATAGACTAGTACTGGTGGGGCGTTCCTCAGAGCTCATGGTCATAGCTGCGCTGTGAGGACTGCCCCCTCCGACTGTTCTTGTCCATAGCTCTGTACTGTCAGAGGGAGTTCCTTACCACCCAGCTATGATGCTGAGCTCTGAGGAATGCCCCTACATTACTAGTCTATGGACGAGTACAGTCAGGAGGGGCGTTCCTCACAGCCCAGCTATATTGTCAGGAATGCCCTTCTGACAGTGAAGAGATATCGGTAAGGGCACTGATATATCGTTCTCTGGGGCACATAATTGGAAAGACAAAAGTGAGTGTCTGCTGTCTAGCGGTATATAGAAACGCATGCTCAGGAGACATGAAAGGTCCTCTTTAAATAGAACCTGTCATATGGAAAATTGTATTCAATCTGTTAGCATGACAGATATCAGCATGTTATAGAACAGGAGTAGCTGAGCAGATTAATATATAGTTTTGTGCAAAAGAGAGCCCATATAACCTGTTTACTCATTAAGATCTCTGCTCTTTCTATTTTATAATGTCAAGGAGGCAGTCCTATTGACAACTATATTTGTATTTGCATTCAGAGATTAGAGGCTGTCAATCACTGATAGGAATACTTTCTTGACTTTGCAGCATGCAAAGAGCAGAGATTTCAATGACAGATCATACTGAATGTTTTACCATAAAAGCAGTGGCGAACTTTTGACATGGGGCCCCCCCCAACCGACACAGACATCGAAGACCTCGACTGGCCCCTTCCTCCGCACTCTATTATGTCCCTTAGTGGCCCCTGCACACGGTATTGTCCACCATAGTGGCCCCTGCACACAGTATTATGTCCCTTACTGGTCCCTGCACACAGTATTATAGCCCATAGTGGACACCCATAAACAGTTATTATACTCTGGGGTCTTTTCAGACCCCAGAGTATAATAATCAGAGACCTGGGGGAATAAAAACATAAAAAAATTACTGTTTCTTACTAGAGATGAGCGAACACTAAAATGTTCGAGGTTCGAAATTCGATTCGAACAGCCGCTCACTGTTCGAGTGTTCGAATGGGTTTCGAACCCCATTATAGTCTATGGGGAACATAAACTCGTTAAGGGGGAAACCCAAATTCGTGTCTGGAGGGTCACCAAGTCCACTATGACACCCCAGGAAATGATACCAACACCCTGGAATGACACTGGGACAGCAGGGGAAGCATGTCTGGGGGCATAAAAGTCACTTTATTTCATGGAAATCCCTGTCAGTTTGCGATTTTCGCAGGCTAACTTTTCCCCATAGAAATGCATTGGCCAGTGCTGATTGGCCAGAGTACGGAACTCGACCAATCAGCGCTGGCTCTGCTGGAGGAGGCGGAGTCTAAGATCGCTCCACACCAGTCTCCATTCAGGTCCGACCTTAGACTCCGCCTCCTCCGGCAGAGCCAGCGCTGATTGGCCGAAGGCTGGCCAATGCATTCCTATGCGAATGCAGAGACTTAGCAGTGCTGAGTCAGTTTTGCTCAACTACACATCTGATGCACACTCGGCACTGCTACATCAGATGTAGCAATCTGATGTAGCAGAGCCGAGGGTGCACTAGAACCCCTGTGCAAACTCAGTTCACGCTAATAGAATGCATTAGCCAGCGCTGATTGGCCAATGCATTCTATTAGCCCGATGAAGTAGAGCTGAATGTGTGTGTTAAGCACACACATTCAGCACTGCTTCATCACGCCAATACAATGCATTAGCCAGTGCTGATTGGCCAGAGTACGGAATTCGGCCAATCAGCGCTGGCTCTGCTGGAGGAGGCGGAGTCTAAGGTCGGACCTGAATGGAGACTGGTGTGGAGCGATCTTAGACTCCGCCTCCTCAAGCAGAGCCAGCGCTGATTGGCCGAATTCCGTACTCTGGCCAATCAGCGCTGGCCAATGCATTCTATTAGCCCGATGAAGTAGAGCTGAATGTGTGTGCTAAGCACACACATTCAGCACTGCTTCATCACGCCAATACAATGCATTAGCCAGTGCTGATTGGCCAGAGTACGGAATTCGGCCAATCAGCGCTGGCTCTGCTGGAGGAGGCGGAGTCTAAGGTCGGACCTGAATGGAGACTGGTGTGGAGCGATCTTAGACTCCGCCTCCTCCAGCAGAGCCAGCGCTGATTGGCCGAATTCCGTACTCTGGCCAATCAGCGCTGGCCAATGCATTCTATTAGCCCGATGAAGTAGAGCTGAATGTGTGTGCTAAGCACACACATTCAGCACTGCTTCATCACGCCAATACAATGCATTAGCCAGTGCTGATTGGCCAGAGTACGGAATTCGGCCAATCAGCGCTGGCTCTGCTGGAGGAGGCGGAGTCTAAGGTCGGACCTGAATGGAGACTGGTGTGGAGCGATCTTAGACTCCGCCTCCTCCAGCAGAGCCAGCGCTGATTGGCCGAATTCCGTACTCTGGCCAATCAGCGCTGGCCAATGCATTCTATTAGCCCGATGAAGTAGAGCTGAATGTGTGTGCTTAGCACACACATTCAGCTCTACTTCATCGGGCTAATAGAATGCATTGGCCAATCAGCGCTGGCCAATGCATTCTATTAGCTTGATGAAGCAGAGTGTGCACAAGGGTTCAAGCGCACCCTCGGCTCTGATGTAGCAGAGCCGAGGGTGCACAAGGGTTCAAGTGCACCCTCGGCTCTCCTACATCAGAGCCGAGGGTGCGCTTGAACCCTTGTGCAGCCTCAGCTCTGCTACATCAGAGCTGAGGGTGCGCTTGAACCCTTGTGCACACTCTGCTTCATCAAGCTAATAGAATGCATTGGCCAGCACTGATTGGCCAGAGTACGGAATTCGGCCAATCAGCGCTGGCCAATGCATCCCTATGGGAAAAAGTTTATCTCACAAAAATCACAATTACACACCCGATAGAGCCCCAAAAAGTTATTTTTAATAACATTCCCCCCTAAATAAAGGTTATCCCTAGATATCCCTGCCTGTACAGCTATCCCTGTCTCATAGTCACAAAGTTCACATTCTCATATGACCCGGATTTGAAATCCACTATTCGTCTAAAATGGAGGTCACCTGATTTCGGCAGCCAATGACTTTTTCCAATTTTTTTCAATGCCCCCAGTGTCGTAATTCCTGTCCCACCTCCCCTGCGCTGTTATTGGTGCAAAAAAGGCGCCAGGGAAGGTGGGAGGGGAATCGAATTTTGGCGCACTTTACCACGCGGTGTTCGATTCGATTCGAACATGGCGAACACCCTGATATCCGATCGAACATGTGTTCGATAGAACACTGTTCGCTCATCTCTATTTCTTACCTGTCCCCCGGGTCCTACGCTGTCTTCTCCGCTGCTGTCCTTCTGAAATTACGTCAGACGTCACATGACCTGGACGTAGGCCGGGTTCATGTGATGTCAGAGACGTCAGAAAGTACGTCAGGAAAGAGGCCTGGCAGGATCGTGGAGAGGTAAGTAACAGTGCTTGTTACGTTCCCTTACCTCTCCCGGGCCTCTGATCATTATACTCGGGGGTCTGCAAAGTATTTGTGGGGCCCGCGGTGTCACTTACCAATCCCGGCCCAGCCAGGATCGGCAAGTGAATAGGGCCCGTAACAGCCTATTAAAAAAAAAAAAAAAAACTGCAGCAGTAGCGGCTGTCATCGGGCCCCCTAATGGCCCGGGCCCTGTGGCAGCCGCCTCTGCTGCTTCTACGGTAGTTACGCCTCTGCATAAAAGTATATATTGATCTGTTTAGCTTCTGCTCTATAACATGCTGCCTGCCTTTTGAAGCAGTTTTACATGTGACAGATTCTCTTTATCTGCTCTCTACCTGTGCCAGTGCACAATGTTTGTCCCCCACATTGAAAGTGATAGCCCACCTCCCAGCAGTTCTTTTTGTCTTTGTAAAGCTTTCTGTTTATTTCTCTTTTTTATTTTATTTTTTATGTTTTGAGTAAACATTTTGGAGGCTTCTGAACCATTTGCCAGTTTTCAATAGTATTATGGTGTAAAGTAATTTCCCAGATACAATGATCGCACAAGAAATCATTATTATTGACAGTTAAGGGAACAAATATTCTTTATATATCTCATGTATTCATACTTTATCATAAACAATGTAATCTAGTTTTGGTCTTTTGTGTACATTACTTCTTTTGTATCATTGACCCTAGTAAAATCCATCCATGTTCTCAACCTAAGCACAGGAAAGCAGACTTATTTCTAATTTGGTCACTCTTGTGAGTTGCTGAAATCTGAATGATTGGTCCCCCAGGACATTTCTGTGGATTATGCCTGGCCCCATAGCAGCCTGTTAGTGACACTGACTCATACAGCTGCAGTACGGTAATTGCAATGTGCGCGGCAATAAGCCCTATGTCTGTTTTGGACAGTACTAATATTCTCTTTATTGACATCTGTAATTGAAAGTGCTTTGGTAAAACTTAGAAATTGACTTTGCTGAAATGTGACCTAGTTTACTATTTCCTACATATACAGGTGAACTGTTTTTACTATTGCACAGTGATATTCTTCCGACGCCTGGGTTAGGTACATCTCTAGCTACATACACAAACCATTACTCACTGCCGTAATTGAAGTCTCTCCAATTAGGAATACCTTTATTTTTTTCCTACAAAAACATCCTCCACAAATTGCTGCCTTGACATCTCTATACATGCTCTGTACTTGTGATGTGCACAAATTGCCGACTGAAGGACAGGTCCAATGCAATGTAGTTATAGTTGTAACTTTAAAATGATTAGAATAATGACTGTCCACCATTTCCAATGATAAAGATTTGTATCTCTCAATTTTCAGGTAAATCCAATCCTTTAATATTACCTATAAATTGTCATGTTCTAATCCATACGGTAGTTAAAGAGCACTTTTTCAGTATGTTATTACTTGGGAATACAAGTTATGCAGCCCCAAGGGTAAAGATAGTAGAGTAGTGGACCAAAACAGAACCATCTAGTGATTGCAAGAAGTAATGAAATGCTGCGCTCGGAGCTCCAGGTGCTGTGTTAGCACTGATACATGGCTCCCACTGTTTTCATGATTTTCAACAAAATCATTTTTCCTACAGTACACAGCATTGAACTTTCTTATCAGTCTATTTACTTTTTCTATATAACACATATTGGAGTACGCTGTGTGAGTCCTAATAACCTACAAATAACTGTTCTCGTCACTGATTGTGCCTGTAATCGGGTACTAAATTCAGCCACATAAAAGTAATTGTCTACTTGTTTAATGTATTTTCAATTTTTCTATCATTTGCAGAAGATTTTTCTAGACTTCATTTTTCCTTTACTGAATGTGACATGTCCTTTACAATTCTCTATGCAATTTATATTCACTTACAGGTATATCAACGTAATCCTCCATAGCCATTAGGAGTTGTCTAGATCATGTTGACTTCATTCAGTGATTTGTTTTCTTGTAATACTCTTATCAGTTATTGCTTTTTTCACTTCACTTTCACTTATCTTTTTATAATCTGTAAAACCCATTAGTAGTTTGTCCAAACTCTGCCAACCTCATTCATGGTTGTGGTTCTAGTGATTCCTCCATGAAATATTTATCCTTCCATTAAGAGTTCTACGTTCATCAGCATATGCAGGTTTCCTTAGAACAATATGTTCATTTCGAATGCAGTTTACAGTAGCATTTTGCAGGAGCATTGCTTTTCATTTAGTTTCCTTTGTTTATTTTTGTCACTCTTTAAATTGTTGATGGTACAGTCTATTGCCAAGCACCCGGCAATAAACATTACCTTCAAAGGCTTTCCCAACAGTTTGCAATGTATTAGTTGATATACTGTTGAAATTCTATCTGATAATCCAGTGTCAAGTATCAAAAAAGATATCTGGTGCCCACTGACAAGAAGACTAGCTGGCACTTCCTAAACCTTCACAATTGCTGCAGCTATGACCTGTAAGTAATGTGATGGAAGAACACTACAGTCAACCTCTTCCAATTTTAAAATATCCGATCATAGTCAACAATACATCAGGGGAATTTACTAATGCTGGTATGCCAGAAAACTGTCCTAGCGGTGCGGCATCTTCGGTGCATGTCAATGATTTGTACCTGCTCATCACATTTTAACTCTTGTAGGGAACCGCTCATGTAGATGCTCGTAGCAGTGCAGGAAACAGGGACACAGACACTGGATTGCACACAAGTTTAGGCTTTATTCACTTGAAGTGCATTAATTTCCTTTGCAAAGGCTCAAATGAATAAAACAAAACCCTTCTCGGCTGAGAACTAGACTAAACACAAACAAACTTTTCCCTGTCTATACAGGAGACTGGCTACCAGACTCCCACCTTGGCAACAACAATGGGTGGCACAGTACCTGCTTTGTATGTTCAGTCTGAACAGGTCAGCTCTGTCAGTGTGGTGCCACACTCCTAGTCTGCAAAGACCCCCGAGTATAATGATCATATTTGTGGGGCCCGCAATGTCAATTACCGATCCCAGCCCAGCCAGGATCGGCAAGTGAATAGGGCCCGTAACGGCCTATTAAAAAAAAAACTGCAGCAGTAGCGGCTGTCATCGGGCCCCCTAATGGCCCGGACCCTGTGGCAGCTGCCTCCGCTGCCTCTACGGTAGTTACACCCCTGCTGCTAGTGGTTAAATGGTGTCTGGTAAAGCCTTTATTGATTGCGGGTCTATAGCTCAGATTGCGGCGTTATCTTTCTTTCTTCTGTATATTCCAGTAGACATTTATCAGATAATATTGAACAAACTCAATTCTTTACAATGCATAAAACTTTTTATGAAGACGAAATATGAAACAGACAGTGCAGCTCATATCACTAAATTTTGGCAGGTGAAGGGCAAGTTGCATATGTAAGAATATTGAAATAGAGCTTGTCAGACAGAGAACTCAGCCCATGTCATAAAGAGATCATAAACTGATCTGCACACTAAGCACAATGTTCTACACTGACTGGAGTCAGCAGATTAAAGAAAGAACATTCACTATGGTACAATTGTACTTTTATTTCATGCATGTATAATGTCTATACTTTTACATGTTTTCAAAAACACATAGAACGTTAGAAAATGATACAACTAAAGTATAGTGTTGTTATACTATTAAGACATCTAGTACATGTTCCAATGACTCTTATCCTAATGACTTCATTATTATGTTTGCATAGTCTAGTTTAGCCTACAATGCAATTTCATTATCACAAGTGCAAGGAAATCCATGACTCTGTGTAATGGCTATTTCATAATGTAGCATAGCCTTAAAATGGCACATTCTTCATTTCATGACTGCTACCTCTGTAAGTCAAGTTGAAGTTGACTAAGTTGGTGATGTTTGGCCTGTAAAACACATGATGATTATTATAGCAGTTTATGTTCTAACTCGTGTGTGTGGAAGGAACAGTAATATAGTTTGATAAGGCGTGCAGGAAGTTGTCTTCTCTTCTGCCCCTCTATTTTTTTTCTAATAAGTCTCTGATTTCCCCGATGTCTATAAGCTTGATGGTTAATGCAGTATTCATTTTTAAATAATGTATATAGTTTTTTTTCCTTATAAAGTGTTTAAAACTTTTAGTCTATAAATATAGTTACATAATTAGTATGGGTTGGACAAAGACATTTGTCCATCAAGTTCAACCAGGGGATGGAAAATGTTACTAAATTCTCTGTATTTCCATTGAAATCAATTCTATTTTCTTCTAAAAAGCCACATAAGCCTTTTTGAATGTGTCAGCTTTTGTTACTGTTACCAGTTACTGGGGTAGGCTATTCCACAAATTCAGCCCTTGCTCCACAGTTTCTTCTGAAGCTTAAACCTTTTTTCCTTTAGACGGGGAGACCCATTTCTTATATAGGTCATTTATGCATTTATCATATCTCCCCTTAAATGCCTCTTCTCAAGACTAACCAAATTTAACTTTCCTCATAACTGAGGTCCTCCACGCCACTTTTGTTTTTTCCATTCTGTGAGCTGGTGCCCAGAACTGAAATGCATATGCCAATGTCTTATAAAGTGGCAATCTTACATCCCTGTCCCCTTTTAATGCAAGATAGTATCCTGCTGGCCTTAGAAGCAACTAATGGACATTGCATTCTATTAATTAAAGAGGACCTTTCATGTCCTCCGACAAATGTGGTTTATATTCCAGACATTGCTGAGCACCCCCTCTGACAGTATAGCATTATAGACACGACTGTCAGGAAAGTCGTTCCTCACAGACTGTCAGAAATGCCCTTCTGACAGTGAAGAGCTACGGTAACGGAACCGATATCTATTCCCTCAGGACACATAACGGGAAAGATAACAGTGTGCTGAATTCAGTGCACTGTTGGCTTTCTAGCGGTATATACCGTAATACTTCATGTGCAGGAGACCTGAAAGGTCCTCTTTAACCTATGATCTCTAAGTATTTTAAAGATGTATGTTTAACCTGAAGCATCATGTAGCTTGTTGGCTGAATGTGCAGTGTAGGACCTCACCCACATACTCCCTTTTATAAAGAACCATAATAGCGTGGAGAATACATAAGCAGCTTGGAGTGAATTATCCATAAATTTATATTAGTCCCTGACTGGCATAGATTTGAGATCAGATAACCTACATGCACTAGAATTACTACAAGGCCAGAGCCAGAGCTACTATTAATGGTAAAATCATGAGGCCAAATAACAATTTATATGACATAACCATAAGTTACATATTTATATTACGTGTCCATATGTGGACATGGTTATTGGTGGTGTGTTACCATTGCTGCGTAGATTGTAACTATGACTCTCATTGGAGGTACAAATGAAATACTACAATGATGTAATGTACTCAAATGTAATGTTCACATGCCGGGACTCGCACTGCTAACTCACCGTACAGTGTAACCATAGATTTTAGTATTGCAGCACTGCCCCAAAAAAGTCTATTACTATTCATTCATGCAAAGTTTAGTGAAAAGTTAATGACTGTATAAATTATCTCTGTTGATACTGTTCATTTAATGGAAATAATTGTATTAGCAGATTATCAACTAATTCTCCTCCTCATGTAATTGATAGACTGATGTGACCCCACTTGCTTCTGACCACCAAAAACTTACAGTACAGTCTGAGTTCAGGTTGCCGAACAAAATACCTAGTGAGGTCTCAATGTTTGTTGTTTTATTGCTAATGACTTGGTACAAGTAATCATATAAATAACCCATGTGAAAGTGATACAATAAAGACATTGCTCTTGACATTTACAAAATCACTTCAAACTATTTGTATCCCACAGATGTCAAATTATAGTACTTGCCATTGGTAAGCATAAGCTGCTTATTCGGTCCCTCTAATCAGTTGTGTCTCACTTACATGGTTTTCTCTGCTGGTATTTAAATTACTATGAAGCTCTAAAGCAATTAAGGTGTAACAGAGAAGCTCTACAGGACACTCATGGCTGCCTCAGAAGTTGTCCGCAACTTAATAATGTTCATATTCCGACTTACGTGATCATTCTAAAATTTGCAAATCGACCAAGATATGAAAAGATGAAGAGCAAACAACTGCAGCTCTGCACATACTAGGGCAACTTAATAAATTAGAATATCATCAAAAAGTTGTTTTTTTGGAATTCAATTGAAAAAGTGAAACCCATTTATTATATTGAGTCATTACAATCTGAGTGAACTTTTCAAGTGTTTCTATCTGTTAATGTTGATGATTATGACTTACGGCCAAGGAAAATCCAAATGTCATTATCTCAAAAAAATAGAATATTATATAAGACCAACTGTAAAAAAAAAAAAAAAATTCACTCAGAAATTTTGGCAAAATGAAAAGTATGTCCAGTAAATGCACTCAGTACTTGGTGGGGGCCCCTTTTGCATGAATGACTGCATCAATACAGCAATGTGACATGGGAGGCGATAAGCCTGTGGCACTGCAGAGGTGTTATGGAAGCCCAGGTTGTATGATAACAGCCTTCGGCTCGTCTGCATTGTTGGGTCTGGTGTCTCTCATCTTCTCTTGACAATACCCCATAGATTCTCTATAGGGTTAAGGTCAGGTGCGTTTGCAGGCCAATCAAGCACAGTAATACTGTGGTTATTAAAGGGGCTCTATCACTGGGAAAAGTCATTTTTGACTAATCACATCTTTGCATAGGCTTTAGAAAGTCTATTCCACACCTACCTTTAGTATGTAGATTGCCTCAGTGGATTCTGAATAAGTCTGTTTTTATTCATATGCAAATTAGACCGGTGCACTATTTGCTACTTGCTATTTTTTCTTATGGGAGGCTGCTGCTGCTGCTGACTCAGCTTCCTGTTTGCACACATAGATAGGAGATAATAGCAGGGACGAGTGCTGCTGGGAACTTCCTGCGCTGGCTGGAAGCTCATTAGCATATGAATAAAAATGGACTTATTCAGAAACCACTGAGGCAATTTACATATTAAAGGTAGGTGTGGAATAGCATTTCTAAAGCCTATGCAAGGATGTGATTAGATAAAAATGACTTTTCCCAGTGATAGAGCCCCTTTAAACCAGGACTTGGTACTTTTTTCAGTGTGGACAGGTGCCAAGTCCTGTTGGAAAATGAAAATGTAATCTCCAAAAGCTTGTTGACTGAGGGAAGCATGAAGTGCTCTAGAATTTCCTGGTAGACGGCTGCCCTGACTTTGGTCTTGATAAAACACAGTGAACCTACACCAGCAGATTACTGTACATGGTTCCCCAAACCATCACTGATTGTGGAAACTTCACACTAGATCTCAAGCAGCTTGGATTGTGTGCAGCAGCCTCTCCGCTCTTCCTCCAGACTCCGCGACCTTGATTTCCAAATGAAATGCAAAATTTACTTTTATCTGAAAACAACACCTTTGATAACTGAGCAACAGTCTGGTTCTTTATCTCCTTGGCCCAGGTAAGATGATTCTAGCATTGTCTATTGGTCATGAGTGGCTTGATACATGGGATTCGACACTTGTAGCCCATGTCATGGATACGTCTGTATGTGGCAGCTCTTGAAGCAGTGACTCCAGCAGCAGCCCACTCCTTGTGAATCTTCCCCATATTTTTGAATGGCCTTTTCTTAACAATCCTATCAAGGCTGCGGTTATCCCCGTTGATCGTTCAACTTTTTCTACCACACTTTTTCCTTCCACTCAACTTTCCATTAATATGCTTTGATATAGCGCTCTGTGAACAGCCAGCTTCTTTAGCAATAACTTTTTGTGGCTTACCCTCTTCATGGAGTGCTTCAATGACTGCCTTCTAGACATCTGTCAAGTCAGCAGTCTTCCCCATGATTGTGTCTCCTACTGAACCAGACTAAAGGACCTTTTTAAATGCTTAGGAAACCTTTGCAGCTGTTTTGGGTTAATTATTCTAATTTTCTGAGATACTGACTTTTGGGTTTTCCTTGGCTGTAAGTCATAATCATCAACATTAACAGAAATAAAGACTTGAAAATTTTTACTCTGTTTGTGATGACTCAATATAATATATGGGTTTCACTTTTTCAACTGCATTACTAAAAAAAAAAACAGTTTGATATTGTAATTTATTGAGGTGCTCTAGTAGTTCACCTGCTGCATTACATATTTATATATAAACTGTACTTTACTCTTCAGAAAGAAGTAATTACATTCCACCACATCCATCCTGCAAATTACAGATTAATTTTAATCTTCACTATGTAGAACTTTATACTAGCCTATGGGTCAATTGATAATGTTCTATCATTGCAATTTCCTACCTTTGACATGCTGCAATAAATAAGCTACTTAAATATAAGGGAGGAACACAGGTTTTAGTTTTGAATATGTTGCATGAAGGTGATTCTAAAAAGTAGAACACTAAATAACTAAGGTTCCATAATATGAAATCAGTCCATGTTCTACTCTAACAATAATTTTTATATATATAGTACCAACTTTTAGTGCAGCACTGTACATCGTAGGGTTCAAGTACAGCTACAATGAAACATTACAGAGTAATAAATCAAATCACACATTAGGAGTGATGGACCTGCTCACAAGAGCATACAATCTATGCGGTAAAGGGAGTGGTACAAGAGATAGCAGGAGGACATAGGAAGTGGCATTGCTTTTACAGTGGACCAGCCATTTTTAAAAAAATAAAATAAAATTAACTATACAATAATTATAACTGTATGCTAGTGTCCTTACATGGGTGCATGGACCTTTACATTTCTTTCTCCTATACTTGTAACAGCTATTTGTAGAGGCTTGAGTGCAGAACTTGCTGACTTGGTTTTCATCAGCTATTCTAATTCCTTTAATTGCCTATATGCTACCTTTTGACCCAGTAATGATCATCTGAATATCCATTTGTGGAAAAGTAATCACAATACATCTCAGTTATACGGTGTGTGTATACATAGGGTAATGAGTGTATCTTGTATTGATAGGCATCACAAGGTCTCTGCTTCACATTGTAACTATAATGTTATGTTTACACAGTTTTATATTCAATTATAAGAAATATGAGACAATATGCTTCTTTCAATCTTTGCATCTACCTTCTCTTTCTAAAAGTATATGAGGGGAATTCATCAAAATAGCATATTGTATGCCATTCTTGATAATCTCTACATTGCCAAAAATTGTGTCTGATTTATGACGTGGCGCGGGCCTCATCATAAATCAGGCACATCCTCATCTAGGTTGGGTGTCTAACTAAAATCTGTGCCAGCTCATAGCTGTCATAGATTTTAGACCTCATTTAAGCCATAAAGCAGACGTAAATTATGATAAACCTTGTGTGGTCGATGGATTTGCCTATATTATGCCCCCTTTTTGGAAAGTAGCAAGAATGGCATAAAAAGGCACTTTGTGACATTTTCAACACTACAAAAGTGGTTCTTAGTGACCCTACCTAATTTTGTTTTCATCACTACTACTCTATTGTTTCCATTATAAAAATGAAAGAGACAGTGTTGGACTGAGGTGTCTAGAGCATTCACTATGGAGCCCAACTATACAGCTAAATACAAATAATGCCTTCCATTTTTTCAATATCAGCCTGCTGCTTAACAGGGCCCATAGGAGGAGATGGGCCCAGGAGGGAGGACATTGGTCAACCTGCCTCTGTGCCTAGATGTTATTTCAGCTGCACAATGCATCTATACTGTATACATTAAACTGGGTAATTTTACATATTCTACACAGTTTATTATATAGGTGCATAGGCTATGTGATATACTGTAGTCTGCCTATCTGTAGTAAAGTAAATGTACTATTCCACTGTACGGTTTAATGTATCACATGCGTCGTCTACTTTTGTCAATTACACATTGTAATTTGTCTTCTCGTTATAAGTACAGGAAGTTTTATGGTGGTCTTTCAACTTCTTTGACATGTTTTAGAAAATATTTTTATTTTCCATAATGCAACAATTGTGTAACATCTTTTTTTAGTGCTAGACTTTGTACCATTCCTCTGTTGTCCCTCCAAGACCTGTATGAATGGACAACGGGTGTTACCATTTAACCAATTTAGGTTGAGTACATTGGAGTGCACTGGGTTTTTATCAGAAGTATGATTCTTCACTAATAAAAGGGACGTTTTAATCTGTTTGGATTTCGGATCATGAGTGCTGGATCATCACAGTTTCCTCTGTTGCTTGCACCATCTCAGCCAAGAGATTCGCTCCATGCACCTGCTTCCAGGATCCGACCTGAGTTATTCTAAGTACCAGCAATATATGTGAGTGAACGTATCTTTTTTTTTTTTTTTAACCCTTTGAACTTATTAATGTAAAATCATTAAGATTCATATGCCTAAAGAGCTGTGTGCACCTTCCTCCATTTGAAGTGTTCATACACAGTGTGACACTGTCCAGCCAGTGCATACAGTAGTAGACTATTCAGGGACAAACACTTTGACAAGCAGAACAGGGATGCCCAGTTGTTGATTCTTACATTTCACAGAGAAATATCAGAGGAATGGTACAATGCGGGGTTAGGCTGCTTTCACAATACTTCTTCAGGTACTGAATCAGTATTTTCCTGGATGAATCAGTTACGCTAGGTTCACACTAGTGTTCGGCTTTACGTTCTTTAGGTCCGCTTGGGGACTCAAAAAACAGAAACCTAATCCACTTAAAAACGGAAATGGAGACTATAATGGGGTTGCCTCGTTTCTGCTCAAACAATGCAAAGAGAAAAGTCCAGTTTGCAAACTGAGTTACACTTTATAAGTACAGATGTTTCATAATTAATTAATTACAATTAATATAAGTCTTTATAAAAACAAATGAAGTCAGAACAGTTGATAGCTCCTCTATAAAGCAACTGCAGGTAACCAATACATAACACTGCGCAGTGTACAATAGGTCTGTAATGTCGGGAAAGTACTGGAGCTCATTTCCTGTACTAGACTGCCAGTATTTCATGAATGAAGTGGTATATGGATTATATATTTTTTTCTCTTCCTCAAGTTAAATTAAAAAATATGAGAAAGAGTTGAGTTAACCTATACCACCACGTTGTTAACTCGACAAGCGCCAGTTAATCTTTGCTTCATCCATATATGTTTAGATCTTCTAAAATTATCTTGAGATAACTAAAGGCAGCCAAAAATAAGACTCTCCAGGTATTATGACTTAAAACTGTAACCTTAGCTGGGTGTTTTCACAAGGAAGCTCATAGTGAGAACGGTGAGCATTAATAAGCACCTTTTAATAACTTAAAAATCAAAGCCCAATTACAAAACAGATGTAGAGGATGAAGAGTTATGCAAAGCTCCACAACATGTAAAGTGTACCACCTTAACTCTTGGATGGATATGTCTAAGATGATCAGCTTTTTTTAAAAAAAATTTTTTTGCAATATTCCGTCCCAACGTTTTTGTATTATAAAGCAAAGATCTTGGCTTGTTTGACATAGACTTCTATTACAGACTGCTCTATGTAGCGGGAAAAAATCAAAAGAGCTGTACAACAGGTTTTTTTTCTGTTTTGCCGTCCGTAAAAATGTAGATCAAAAGCGTATAAATAGACATTGTTGTTATAATTAGTTTGACCCATGTCTGCAATTAAAGAGAATCCACTTAAGGCTGAGGCCCCACATTGTAGAAAAACTGCTTTTTTTATTGCTGATTTTTCAGTGTAAGGGGCAATACGGTGGCTCAGTGGTTAGCACTGCAGCCTTGCAGCGCTGGAGTCCTGGGTTCGAATCCCGCCAGGTTCAACATCTGAAAGGAGTTTGTATGTTCTTCCTGTGTTTGCATGGATTTCCTCCCATTCTACAAAGACATACTGGTAGGAAAAAAAAAAAAAAGTACATTGTGATCCCTACACGGGCTCACAATCTACATAAAAAAAATTAAAAAAAAGATTTTTCAGTGTTTTTTTTTTTTTTTTTTTTTTTTAGCCAAACCCAGGAGTAGTTAGAAAAGGAATGGGAAATACAATATTGGTAAGAAAAATAATCTCTCTGCTGCCACAAACACTTCAAATAGTGCAATATCTTGGATAAGGTATGAAAACATATATTTCATAAAAACTAGAGCACCATCATTGCACTGGGAAGAGAGTTGTGGCAGAGCACAGATGGGTTTGTGCAGATAAAGACAAAATGAGGAATGTTTCTTCTAAACAAATGCATCAGATTAAGAGAGAAGCTGCTAAAATACCATCACATAGCAGCAAACATATATTTAAAGCTGTTGATTAGAGATGAGCGAGTAGTACTCCGAGTAGGTATTCGATCGAATACTACGGTATTCGAAATACTTGTACTCGATCGAGTACCACTCGCTGTTCGAATGTAAAATTTCGATGCAGAACCAGCATTGATTGGCCGAATGCTATACAGTTGGCCAATCAACGCTGGTTCTTCTCCTACCTTTAGAAGTCTTCTCCGTGCAGCTTCCCCGCGGCATCTTCCGGCTCTGAATTCACTCTGCCAGGCATCGGGCCTGGGCAGAGCCGACTGCCCATGTCCGCTTGTACTGCAGGCATGCGCAGTCGGCTCTGCCCAGGCCCGATGCCTGGCAGAGTGAATGAAGAGCCGGAAGATGCCGCGGGGACGCTGCAAGGAGAAGACTGCTCGGAGGATCCAGCCGACCCTCACTTGTGGACTTGGTAAGTATAATTTGATCGAACGTTGCCTACCCCTGAAATGAGCATTTTCCCCCCATAGACTATAATAGGGTTCGATATTCGATTCGAGTAGTCGAATATTGAGGGGCTACTCAAAACAAATATCGAACCTCGAACATTTTACTATTTGCTCATCTCTACTGTTGATGCCTTTGGAGTCCCACAAACCTTAAAGTGTAGGATCCTCCAGAGGTTGCAGTTGTGCATAAACCTACTATTCGGCCAGCCCTAAAAAGTGCTTACAAGCAGACACAGGTGCATAGGGCCCAGGCATACATGAATACTAAGTTTGAAACAGTCTTGTTTACTGTTGAGTGCCATGCAACCCAGGATGGTCCATATAGATGGAGAAATGGATGGTTGGTGGATAGCCAGCATATCCCAACAAGGCTGTGACGTCAGCAAGGAGGTGGTAGAGTCATGTTTTGGAATGGAATCAGGGGAAGAGAGCTGGTAGGCCCCTTTAGGGTCATGGGATATGTGAAAATGACCTCTGCAAAGTGTATAGAGTTTCTGACCACTTTCTTCCATGGTACACAAAGAAGAAGCATACAATCCTTATCAGAATCCTCTGCATACATGACAATGCACCATCCCATGCACCAAAGAATACCTCTAAGTCATTAGTTCTATGGGTGTAAAACGATAAAACACATGGTGTGGCTGCTCGTTTAGGTGGTTTTGCATGCAACTTATATATGTATCTTCTTATTTTATATTGAGAGGCATCCGCATGAAAAATCTTTTGCTGATTTTATCAATAAAACAAAACACCTTGGATTCAGTGACTTGTTAACCATGTTAAAATGGAATTAGCATTACTGTATCTTTCATTGAAAAATGGCAGTACAATAAGATAGTTCTGTCGATTTTGCTAGGCTGAAAGCTGTATCAACATCCCTTGGGCAGCTTTGAAGAATAAGATGAGAGCCACTCTGATAACACGCTGGCAATTCATGCTGATTAGTATATTAGATTCAATAATTCTGACCCATTACATCGCCTGCAGTTGTTTGCATGTTCACATTTTTATGAGCCCTGTCTATCTGCAAAGAGAAGCTCAGATGTATACCAGATACAGCCTTTTATTTTTTTAGACTTGTCACATATTTTATATATCTATAAACATGAAAAAGACAACTGATAAAAGCTGTTGACGACACTTTATCTTTTAATAATACAGAAAGCCCTTGACCTCAACAAAATGTGTGATGCAGAATTAAATACACATTTTTTTCCTGTTAAGAAGACAGCGTTCAATTTTCCATTTTTAACCACTTAGTGACCACCAAGGTGCCTGTTTAAGGCAGTCACTAAGCAACTTTATTCCAATATACAGTATATGCATTTTTATGACACATGTATTGGATCCAGCATAGTTGGACAACTGCTTTTAATGCCCAGGATTGAAAAAAAAGAACACTATCCTGAGCATTTAACTGTTTAAAATGTACCATACATGTCCTCGGGAACATATGGTTTTATATACCGTTGGAAAGCTGACAGTGCACTGAATTGAGCACACTGTTGGCTTTCCTGTTATGTGCCACGAGCAAGAGATATTGGTACCGTTACTGATATCTCTTCACTGTCAGAAGGGTATTCTTGGCAGTCTATCTGGGCTGCGAGGCACATTCCCCCAGTACTAGGCTATGGATGTGTACAGTCGGGGGAAAAGGGGGTGAATGTTCCTCACAGTTTAGCATCATGGCTCTAACAGCCATGATGCCCTAACACCCCCTCTAACAGTACAGAGTTGTGGATAGTACTGTCAGTACTGTCACCAAAGGCATTCCTCACAGCCCAGACTGTCAGGAATGCCCTTCTACCAGTAAACAGACATCAGTAACTGCACCAGTATCTCTTGCCCCGGGGCACATAACGGTATATAAAACTGTATGTGCCCAAGGACATGAAAGGTCTCTAAATGCTGTGGTGAATGGCAAAAACAGCATTTAAATGGTTTTCAAGGCTCCGCATGATGCATGGCAGATGAGGACCTAATGAAGGATCCAGGTCTGATAACAGTACATGCCATAAGCAACTAAACGTTTGCAAACTGAAGGCCTCTGCAAGGCTAAAAAATAGTGTAAGAAAAATCAATACATTTTAATAAAAAATAAAAAAAAGTTCACAAATATTAAAACATTACCCCATCTTAAAAATTATGTGCAATTGAAAAAATATACGAATTGGATATTTGAGTCTGTAGTAATGCAGCAATCACCTTAGTTATTTCACATGGTGAGTGCCATAACAAAAAAAATCTAAAAAAAATAATGCCTTAATTAAAAAGCGATCAATAAGTATTATGTTTCCCAAAATGACACCTTCAGGTTTTCCCACAAAAAAAAGCAAATCTTTTACTAGAAAAATAAAATACTAGTCAATTGGGTAGTTCATTTTGTAGATTCTCAGATTGTATCAGGCATCGATGCACAACTATTTTTAGGTCTTGTTAGATCAGTTTCAAATCTGAGTGTGGCTAGACTCCTTGAGGAAATCTACAGACTTTTCCTGAAGCCACTTTTGGATTGTCTTGACTGATTGTATGCTTAGGATTGTTGCATTGTTGAAAGGTGAACGTTGTCTTGTTGCACCCTTTTTTATGTATCTTAGAAATCTACAGTGTTCATACATTTTGTACAATTACTGTACATAGTTTTGGTTTTGCTGTTTTGATGTTCATGCTCAACCACTTGGATTTATCAGAGATGGATTCCGATCAAGCTGTAGAAATGATCACCAGATTGAACTACACATGCCATACTGCTATCTACAGAACCTATATTATTGTATGTGCCGCTCTTTATTTGTGCAAGAACCGGTATTCTGTAATGAAAACACACAAATCCAATCCATTAAAGAGGAACATTGTTGTACTGTTTCTGTGACAGTTAAGACATTACCATCATGTGTGATACATATTGCTGAAGTGTTTTCCAAGCCAACAAATTAAAGTATTGAAAAACACTGCATCTATTGATAATTTTAGAAGCCAATATCTGTCATTTTACAGATGATATGGAAGAAGGCTACAACCTTTTAGCATTTGTTTTTATCAAACATTTGTTATTGCTAATTATGTTAGTACTAGATGACTGTGAAGTCCAAGATTCTGCAAGAAATTCTGTTTCTGAATGGCATAGAATGACATAGACACAGTGGTGTTAACAAAGATTCTGCTATTTCAATGTAATGGTAAATGTGAAATTTTGGAATTAATTATAACAGGTTGTAAGTGGCTTTGAGGCTGGTGTTGGTGAAGGAGTTTGGGTGTCTGGGATCTATCAATCAGCATTGTGTAAGAGTTAAACAGCTCTATTGTTATCTGTTCTCATCCAGTTCCTGCAATTGCTGATATTTTCTCCAGAGACTCAATCACAACACTTCTCATATGGTGAACACCATAAGGGGGGGAAACAAATCAAAACCGTTGAAACGCCATCTTTTTGGCATTCCAAGTGAAAAAAAAGCGATCAAAACATCAGACGTTCCCCAAAATTATATGAATATAAAGTACATGTGCCTCCTCCCCCCAAATAAAATACACCTTATACACCCCCATATTCAAAAATATAAACAAATTACAGGTGTCAGAATATGGTCAAGAAAAATATTCTTTTAAAGTTTTTTGCTTTTTTTTTAAAGTGTTAAAACACTATGATCATACGATCTGAACAATATAAGTAATATAGAGCAAATGCCGTTAAAACAAAACCCATAAAAAAGTTATGCAAAGACAGATTTTCTCTAATTCCACCCCATTCAGAATTTTTTGCAGCTTTCTAGTATGAGCAGGGGTGAACCTAATAATAATACATTTTATTTATATAGCGCCAACATATTCTGCAGCACTGTACAATTTATAGGGTTCAGATACAGACATACATAACAAAGAACGTCATTTCACACAATGGGACTGAGGGCCCTGCTCAAAAGAGCTTACAATCTATGAGGTAGAGGGGGTGACACAAGAGGTAGCAGGGGCAGCATTGCTTATACAGTGTTCAGACAATTTTGTGCATTAGGAATTGTGATAGGCTTGTCTGAAAAGATGCGTCTTTAGTTTGCGTTTGAAACTGTAGAAGTTGGGAGTTAATCTTATTGTCCGGGGTAGAGCATTCCAGAGAAGTGGTGCAGCTCGGGAGAAGTCTTGTATACGAGCATGGGAGGTTCTGATAATAGAGGATGTAAGTGTTAGATCATTGAGTGAGCGGAGAACACGGGCTGGGCGGTAGACAGAGATGAGGGAAGAAATATAGGGAGGTGCGGCATTATGGAGAGCCTTTTGGATGAGAGTAATAACTTTATATTTTATTCTATAATGAATAGGCAGCCAATGTAGTGACTGGCACAGACCGGAGGCATCGCTGTAGCGTCTAGCCTGATAGATGAGCCTGGCCGCTGCATTCAGAATAGATTGTAGAGGAGAGAGTTTAGTGAGGGGAAGACTGATTAGTAAGGAGTTACAGTAGTCAAGGCGAGAATGAATCAGAGAGACAATAAGTGTCTTTAGTGTATCTCTGGTAAGGAAAGGGCGTATTCTGGACATGTTTTTGAGGTGGAGGTGACATGAACGTGCGAGTGATTCAATATGAGGGGTGAAGGAAAGGTCTGCGTCAAATATGACCCCGAGGCAGCGGGGATGCTGCCTAGGAGTTATAGTAAGGCCTGAGACTGCAATGGATATATCAGGGACAGATCTGTTAGATGGTGGAAACAGTAGTAGTTCAGTCTTAGAGAGATTTAGTTTCAGATAGAGCGAGGACATGATATTAGA
Organism: Leptodactylus fuscus; assembly: GCF_031893055.1. Lineage (NCBI taxonomy): Eukaryota > Metazoa > Chordata > Amphibia > Anura > Leptodactylidae > Leptodactylus > Leptodactylus fuscus. Next base: position 126,498,731 of record NC_134269.1, read on the forward strand.
GACAGCAGAGAGACAGTCACTGGTGTTCTGTATGAGTGCAGGGGTGATGTCACGGGAAGATGTGTATAATTGGGTGTCATCAGCATAAAGATGGTACCTGAAGCCAAATCTGGCGATGGTTTGTCCAATGGGGGGCTGTGTAGAGAGAAAAGAGCAGGGGGCCGAGGACCGAGCCCTGAGGAACCCCAACAGCAAGGGAAAGAGGGGAGGAAAAAGAGCCCGCGAATGATACACTGAAAGTGCGGTCTGAGAGATAAGAGGAGAACCAGGAGAGCGCAGTGTCATTGAGTCCGACTGAGCGGAGCATAGTGAGGAGAAGTTGATGGTCAACAGTGTCAAAAGCTGCAGAGAGGTCCAGAAGAATAAGAAGAGAGAAGTCACCATTGGATTTAGCCTTTAGTAGATCATTAGAGACTTCTGTGAGCGTTGTTTCAGTAGAGTGCAGAGCGCGGAAACCAGATTGTAAGGGGTCAAGCAGAGAGTTAGCAGAGAGATAACGGATTAACCGAGAATAAACCAGGCGTTCCAAAAGTTTAGAGATGAAGGGGAGGTTAGAGACGGGTCGATAGTTAGCAGCACAGGATGGGTCCAGGGAGGGTTTTTTCAGTAGCAGGGTTATAACAGCATGCTTGAAGGAGGATGGGAAGATTCCAGAAGAGAGAGAGAGGTTAAATATTTTAGTAAGGTAAGTAGTGACAGCAGGGGACAGAGATTGGAGAAGGTGTGAGGGGAAGGGGTCACTACTGCAGGTTGTGGGGCGAGGGATGTTAAAGTCACCCATGATGAGGGTAGGAATGTCACTGGATAAAAAGTGGGGAAGCCAAGAAGCAAAGTGGTCCAAAAATTGGTAGGGTGAGCCAGGTGGGCGGTAGATCACAGCTACACGTAAGGAGAGTGGACGGAAAAGTCTGATAGCATGGACTTCAAATGAGGAGAATGTGAGTGAGGGGACCGGGGGAATGGACTGAAAAATGCACTGCGGTGACAGCAGTAATCCTACCCCACCACCCTGCCTATTATCAGGCCTAGAGGTGTGTGCGAATTGTAGGCCACCATGACACAGAGCAGCAGGGGAGGCCGTGTCTGCCTGCTGGATCCAAGTCTCAGTAAGGGCGAGCAGGCCGAGGGATTTAACCTACCCCTTTCACTGCCCAAAGCGAACCCGGAGGAGGGGGCATGGCCGAATGAAGGGGGCGTGGCTTAGCACCGTTCGCCGGCAGATAGCAGGCACGGAGGGGACCTGCTCTCTGCCTGAGCGTGAGGGGAGGCTGCTGGAGCAGCGTTGCTCCAGTGGCCTCCCCAAACCACCGCTTGATGCTAAGCCAGTCCAGGACAGCTTGTCCTGGACTGGCTTAGGTAATCAAAAATGCCTCCCTCCCTGAGGCCCTGGCATAGCGCCGCCTGAAGCACTCGCTTCAGGTCGCCTCATGGGAGGTGCGGCGCTGAGTATGAGGTATGGGATATTAAATGGTACCATTGAAAAGTGAAATTTTTCCTGCTTAAATTAAGCTGATATACAGATCTGTGAATGGAAAACCATAAAAGTTATGGCTTTTCAAAGACGGGAAGTAAAAAACAAAAATCTAAAAATTTAAAAAAATGACTGCCTCAGGAAAGAGTTAAAAGAACTTCACATAAACAAATGGCAACAAAATCTAATGCAATGAAGAAATGAAATGAAAATCGAGATTGTAAATAGAGATTGCGAGCTTTGGCCTTCTAGTTCATTTTGGGGAGAACTTGTTTGGCACACATTGGAAGTGCTATTATATTATATCCCCTATCCCTTATATTTTATAGCATATTCTTCCAGCCTTTTGCTGACATCACATGTCCCAGAGTCATGGCAGAGGCACAATTCATAGCGTGCCTGACATCATAATGTTTTGACCCAAGTTCATAACATTGGCACCCCCGGGTGACATCAGAGGCCCAATCACTAGTCATTCCTGTTAAAGGAGTTCTACAAGCTATTGATTCATGGGATGTACTTAGTTTTTCACACATGGATTTTCCATTTTGACTTCACTTTTCTTAAATAAACACACACAGCAATTTCTCATTGTTGTTGCTGATCTAAGGTTTTATTTGCCTAATTTTAAGAAAAGATGTTTTTTTTTTTTTTAATTATTATTATGCCGTGATATGTAAAACCATGGAATTTAAACAGGGTTTGTAATTGATGTATATATGTTGAGATCACCTATATGTAATGCAATTTGTTGTTACTGAATACAAACTAAAAAAATTATTCAGAGTATGACTGTATTGTAGGCCATGTAGACAGGTTCAGAGAAGCCTACCCCTGCATGTAACAGACACAGTAACTCAGCCTGGTCAGGCTATTTCCAGAGGCTCCATCCACTGTGTAAATCTGGCACCAATAGCCACTGTAAATAGCTGAATAGTGAGGTACCAGTTATTAGACCGCGCACTTCTCTTTCCAGATGATCCCTTTTGCTTTACTAGTAAATCTGAGATGATTTGTATATTATATGTTTATGTAGAATTGGGCTTGGATGGAGAGAACAATTAGCTTTTTCTTATTTCTTCGTAGGTTGAAAATAATGATAATAATTCTAACAATAACCGTAAAATAAATGGTAATGATTTTTAATAAATACTTACACTAGCATTGGTGTTCTCCATAGTTAGAATAGTATACTGTATATGGTAATTACTAGAGATGAGCGAACACTATTCAAAACAGCCGTTTCGAATAGCATGCTCCCATAGAAATGAATGGACGTAGCACGCGGGGGGTTAAGCAGCTGGCCTCCAGCAATGTCAGCGTGCTGGCCGCTTCCATTTATTTCTATGGGAGCGTGCGACTCAAAACGGCTGTTTCGAATAGTGTTCGCTCATCTCTAGTAATTACGCTAATTACAGCATTTGCATAAGTATAGCATTTAGCAGTCACTATAGGAAAGGAAATAGGACTCTGACCATGTAGCCAATAGTTATCATGTTGTTTCTGTAACTATAATTTTTTCTAATTTCAAGAAAACTGAAGAATACATTTTTTACTTTAGTTCTTGACCGATCCCATGTTACACAATTTATGCCATTTTCGTCTCTTTCTGATGTACATAAAACAGCGAATGCTTACAGGCCGGGCACTGTTGTGACAAATCACCTGAAAGCAGCCTTGTGTGAAAAGCTTCTCAAGAGCCTGACGACTTCAGAGTAAGAACGCTACACAGCGACACAGGGACAATTATGCACAGACTGATATTTGTGAAATATCCACACAATAACTGCATTGTATTTATCTTTTAAGGGCCATTTAGTACTGGGCAATTGAGTGCATGGAATGAATTCACTTTGTGTTGAGCTTGTTTTATTTTAGTGCTTTTACAAACTGAACTGCTTTGTGAAGTGCCATGAAGTATAGTTAAAACCCATCATTCTTTTTGTCAGCTTCCTACTGTTATAAAAGATGCACATGCGCTGCCGGTGTATTTATGCATATGTTGTAATTATATGCTAATGCACTTTGGAGCCGAGTTTTCTTGTGGCAACATTTAATACATCTATTAACAAAATCATGGTCAGCTCAGCACACCATCATATGCTTATCACAAGAGGTCAGCATATATATTAGAATATATTAGAATTATATATATTGTGAGAAGGTAACAGGCAGAGTGCTGGAGTCCCGGTATATCTTCCCCAGATTTCTAACTTGTGAGATCCAGGGCGGATCGGGAGTAGGCCTCAGCCTAGGTGTGGGTCATAGGATCATTACTGGGCCATAAAAAGCTGCAGAGCCTGCACTTCAGGGTGGATCGTGGAAGCAAGAGGAGATGCCTGGGCAGTAGCGTAACTAGGAATGGCGGGACCCCGTGGCGAACTTTTGACATGGGGCCCCCCGACACCGAAGATCTCGACCGAGTCCCTCCTACGCATTCCTGCGCGCTCTATTATGACCAACAGTGGACCCTGCACACAGTATTATGCCCCATAGTGGCCCCTGCACACAGTATTATGCCCCATAGAGGCCACTGCACACAGTATTATGTCCCATAGTGGCCCCTACAGGCCTAAATACTGTCACGTCACCCACTGACCGCTATACCAGGACAATTGTGGATAAAAAATCTGGTCATGTGCATTACAATTTAGTAACTCCATGTGCCTCATATTAATAGAAGTTAACCCCATCATGTCCCTCACATTAACCCTTGTGTACCTCACATAAGAGTTACTGATATGTGAGAGACATGGAGGTAATAATAAAGTATCTTCATTATTATTACCCCCATATGTCTCACATATTAGTAACTCTTATGGTGAGGCACACAGGGGTTAATGTGAGGGACATGATAGGGTTAACTGCTATTAATGTGAGGCACATGGAGTTACTAAAACAAAAGTAATCACCCCAAATGCCTGACATTAATAGGCATAGTAACCCCAGTATGTACCTGTGGACCTGTTTTCTTTCTTTAGTTTCATTTTCCTGGAGCAGCAGCTTCTTCTTCTCTTGTGTGCAGCTTGGCAGGGATAAGCCCCGCCTCCTGGGCTCTCCTCAGCCCTCTCATTGATGGGAAGAGGACAGGCACAGAAAGGGAGGGGGGAGAGAGGGGGAGCGTCCTGAAGCGCTGAGAGGAGCCAGACCTGCAGTTCCTGTGTGTCAGCCGTTGCTGCAGCTTCGGGGCCCCCTGTTGGTGGAAAGTATTCCACCAACAGGGGGCCCCGATCATTATACTCGGGGGTCCGAAAAGACCTCCGAGAATAATGATAGCAGCGGTAGCAGCTGTCACTGGCCCCCTAATGTCCCGGGCCCTGTGGCAGCTGCCTCTGCTGCTATGGTGGTAGTTACGCCACTGTACCTGGGTCTGTCCTGATACTGTAAGGCTAAGGCTAAAGCACTGAGGAAAGAACCGTGGCGTGAACGCATTGCGGTTCTTTCCACAGCGCTTTTAAGAGAAAGTTCAGAGTTTTCCTCTGCGGACTTTCTCTTAACATTATATCTATGGGAAAGCCGCTGGCATTTCTGTAGATATAATTGACATGCTGCGATTTGCAAAGCCGCAACGGCTTTGCAAATCACAGCGTGTCCGTGCTGTGATCTTTTCCGCAAAGTGGGGATGGGATTTGCATGAATGCCATCCACTTTGCCTGCACTGTACAATGCCGCAATTTTTCCTGCAGCGTCTACGTTGCGGGCAAATTGTGGCATTTATGTCCCGGTAGGCCCCTGGCCTAAGACAGTATTGTGCTATTTTTGGTTGATTCCTGTGGCTGGTAGCAAGCCCCACGTACAGTCAGTATTTACTGTTAGTACTCAGAGGAGCAGGATTTTGATTCATATTGTTTTTGCCTGAAGCTAAGGCTGTATTTTATCTTGCCCATTTTTGTGCCTGATGTGAAGATTTTTTTTTTTTTTTAAATAAAACCATTTGCTACAGCTTTATGTCCCTTTCTCTGACTGGTTGGGTCCACACCATTGCTGTTACCGAGCTACCTTCCCCACAATATTAATATTTACATTAATGTGACCACCTATCAAAATCCAGAATAACCACCTTTCGCAGAGAGGACCGCTGCGAGACGTGCAGGAAGAGAGAGGATGTTGTGATGATGTTCACTATGAAGTTGAGCCATGCCGACTCCAGTGCCGTAGCCAGCTGCGCTAGGTTACCCGATTGAGCATCTATGGAGTGAACAACCCGATGAGGTGGTCCCACAGATTCTCAATTGGGTTCAAGTCCCGGGAATTTGCTGGCCAAGGGAGTATGGTAAACTCATCCTGGTGCTCCTCCAACCACGCACATACACTGCAATCTTTATGACACGTCGCATTGTCCTGCTGGTAGATGCCATCATCCTGAGGAAAAACATTTTGCATGTAGGGGTGAACATGGTCCGCAAGGATAGATGCATACTTGTGTTGATCCATTCTGCCTTCCATAATGATGAGTGCACCCAGATGGCTGATGACATGTGCCTTCTACGATTGGTTATTTAATGTTGACGTCAAAAGTAGGCGGTGGTCACATTAATATGACTGGACTGTGTATATATATTTTATTAAGAATCTAAACCTAATTGTTACAGTCACTTGGTTATCGTCTGAACTGCATAGTTATATATTAGGTATTCGATGATTTTTTTTTTGGTTCATGTTTTCCCATTGGATAATATGAGTGCTGAAATACTGCATTAGGTTACCACTTTGCGTTGGTGGTTAGTTAACCACCAAGGCAAACATAACTTGCTAGATTATAGTGCTGTACCTGTCACAAAGAGTCTACTGCATAATGTGTATACACAGTATACTGTATGTTTCTTTGGGTACACTCATGTATAATATGTTTCTGTGTGAATAAATGAATAATAGTATATGTTTTTACTATGCACATGTCTATTGTGTATAATGTGTGTGTGTGTGTATATATATATATATATATATATATATATATATATATATATATATGTGTATGCATAATGTGTATGGCTTTATATAATATGGATGTCTAATATGGATGTGTGCATAATATGTATCAGGGATAGGCAACCTTTAGCACTCCAGCCGTTGTAAAACTACAACTCCCAGCATGCATACTCCCATGGAAGTGAATGGAGCATGTTGGGAGTTGTAGTTTAACACATTGTATATGTATTTGTGTGTACTATGTATGAGTAATTTGTATGCTTTACCTTAACGTGTGATGCATATGCATCTGTATGTTTATATTTTGATCTGTATAGTTGTATATGTGTGTAATTAGTATATGAATATGCAAATCTTTGTTCACATTTGGTTAAGTAGCGCTACATTCACATCACATTTTTATTCATTTAAAAATAAACGTTTTGGCAAAAAAATTGATGCTTTATACGGCATCCTTTTTATATAGACTTCAATGTTAAAAAGAAAAGTATTGTTCTCTGTCTGTTTTTTGCAAGGGAGGAAAACAGACTGGCAAGTTTTCTGTCCTACAAAAAAAATAAAAATGGAGAGAGACGTATACGTAAATGCCTTTTCCGTTGCGTCTATTTTTTTGTCATATGCTTTTTTTTCTAAACAGATGTGTGGAACAATGAAATTGATGTCCATAATAGCTTGCATTACAGTCATTAAAAATAATTCTGCAGCATGCTGCATCATTTTTGTTAAAGCATTTATGTTAGAATCTGCCATGTAAACAGATGCTAATGTGTATATGCATGTATTGTACACCGGTACAGGGGCTCTTTGCTGTCAATGTCCGTCCCTGCCCCTTCTGGCAGGACAAGAGCAGCTTCATACAAGCATAGGTATAAATGTTTTTTTTCTGCACAATGTTGAATCTGCTAGGAAACACAACATCATTGGAAACATATTATCTTCCTGGCTAATAGATCGGTTACAGCTTACTTCTACATGACAGATTCCCTTTAATGTATGGTGTAATTGAAGGATGGGATCCAGTCTAGACAGCTTACAGGCTTCTGAAATGTAAGTCTGGTACCACATTTACCTCTGAAACCACTGGACTTCATTTCCTTATATATCTTTTTTTTCTTTTGATATAGTTTGCATTAGATATCCAGCTCTGACAAGTACATCGGGTTTAAAAAATGAGAACCAAAAATGTTTTTTGGAATAAGCAACATTTTAGTGTAAAACAAGATATGAGTATATACAAAACAACTCAACCCGCATTATAGTTATATTAAATGGTATATTACAGACCAAAATGCAGGTGGTTCAGGGCCTAAAGCTGATGATAATTATTTGGGAAAATTGCTTAGATTGTCTACGTTATTATAGTGCTTGCGTCTGTCCATTTCATCTTTTTTATTAATTTTATCTTTTAGTATTCAAATGAGAAGAGCAGCCAGCATTGAGGGATTATTACAGTAATTATTAAGAAACAATGTCCCGTTGGCTTCTATAGCAGGCACACATGTCTTGGAACAAATATATAATACCATTATTGTGGATATAGTGCTATAATTATGTCACATTTACTATTAAAAGCAAATGCTGCAGGATATGGTGTAATGCATTTATATTACGCTTATGCTGTTACTGTATGACTAATATACACGCCTTAACATTGGAATTGTAATATCAAGAAGGGCAAGCCCCAAAGTTATGCAAATAAAACAAGTAGAAAGCGTCACTAAGATCTACAAATGATCAAACTTTCAAGCACCTAGTTTCAATCTATGGCATGTGGAGGTGAGCAAGCCAGATTAAAAGCAACATTGTTTAGCTATGTAAAACCTCAAAAATTTGTATGGGATGTTTGTGTAATGCTATCCCTCCATCGAGGTGCCATTTATTGCTACTAGTAGGGATAGAATTCTTGAACAGATCGCTACACACTTTGGTTGACATGTCAGAGCTTTTCAATGAGGATGAACAACAATAAGCTGTACTGACAGCTAGAGGTGCGGAGGAGAACCTATAGACTGTCTGGTTAGAAGAATGGCAAGTAAAGAATCCATTCTGTACTACAAGTGAAAATGGGTATCGTATCCTCAGCCTGGGGTTGCAAACACTGTGTCAGAAGGTATTACCATGACAGTGGGCAAAGAGCCATACGTCTAGTTGCAGGTATTCCATTGATCTCACTTCACTATTCTCAAGGGCTATCATGGCACACAGCAAGACAGCAATGGAGACCTGTATAGAGGTTTATCCTCTTCAGCCGATCTTGTCTTTGATGCAATGATAGCTGGAGATTGTTCTGCCCAATTGCATTCAACATTGCATAACATTTCCCAGTTAACCATTGATTGCCAAGGCATGCATGTGTGTGTATTTCTGCTTGTGGTACTCGTATTCGATACTGAATAAATCAAAATATTTGAATTTTTTTTTCATTTGCATATCATTTACATGTCCGTCAATCCTGTGATTTCCATAACTCCAAGACTTTTCCTCCTTGGTGTTGCAATTTAAATGTTGAGAAGTGTATAACCACCATTAATATCTTTACTGTACTTCCTTTACAAAGGCCCTGTCTGTCTATTTTAAAAACAACAATTCTGGAGTATCTCTACTAAGAACTCTGTATTGTGCCATTCCTCTGTTATTCCTCTAGGAAATGTATGAATAAATTAACAACTAGACAGTTTCATTTGGGGGATTATTGCTGTATAGTCTGACACGTTCCAACAAATGGGCACATTTAATTATAACACATTTGCATCTGTGTTTCCAGACATTATGCTGCATAGACATCCCAGAAAAACTGGTCTAAAAAAAGGAGACAAGATAATAAATCTCCCAATGTATAGACAATAGAGGAACTCACTGTTTGAGAGGGAATGGCATCTAATTATTAATTTCATAAATATTCAGGAGAAATAACAGATCCACACAATGTAGCGTTATAAGAAAAATGTTTTATGTGAAATACAAGTATTTACTAAAGTAGACTTGCCCAAAGAATGTGGTGACAACTCATATATATGTATTTATGTCACTGAGTCTGCTTGCTTTAGTGATGTAGCTCCTGGCAAAGATATGGACCAGTAATAATGGGATTACTGAGTGTTTTCTTTAAAGGGGTTTTCCTATCTCACTGTTTCAGCTTAGCATGCAGTCTTTTCTTCTCGCTTCCTGTATTTCTCCTCCCTCCCCCCTCACTAAACAGGTGTGAGATGGATCACAATATTTATGCAGATCAGATAATATGCAGATACTTGTAGAGAAGGACTCAGTGTTATCTATGTGCTTACATAGAGAGATAACAGACTGGGCTTTATCAGAACTGCAATTAGCTGAGCTAATTGTGCTGCCGGCACTGAGTAAGTGACTTCACTTGTCCTATCTCACAGGTCCGAAGTTACAGTAACGCTTTGTAAACAATGGGAGAAATAAGTTCACATAGCAAGAAAACAAAGCAGCATTTCTAAAGCAATATATTTAGGAAAAGTCTTCATAAGCTACAAGTATAGATAGGATCCTTGAGATGGGACAACCCATTTAACTGACTAAAATTTATGTTTTGGACTTAGGAGTGGCTAAAGACTGATTTAGGGTTATTCACCCACCTTTTTAAGAGGGCAGTGTGTGTGACTACTGTGAATGAGAACTAGAGCTGGACTAGTATTTTAGCTGAGCCTGCTTCTGTACCCCAACCATACAGATTGGTGAGATTAACACACTTTGATATACTTCACTTGAAGGAAGGACTTTTATGTTTCCCTGTACTCCTCGATGCCATACTGCTAAAGAGAGCTGCTTTTAGTTGGACTTCTTGGTTTGCTAAATTGATATGCTGTGCCTGGTAACAGAACTGAACCTGTGCCTGTGTTTACAGTTGCCAACAACAAATACTACTGCTGAGTTCAACCCCCAGAATATGTACAGTGACTTGTCTCTGATATATTTCTCAAATGTCATGCATATATATCCTATGTTATAAGTTAAAAGTGTAAATATCTAACAAAACAGAACTTTTACATAATTTATGTTGCGCTATCTGAGAATAGTATATAATAGAGACTATAAATTTATTTAATTTTAAGTAAAAAAGCAGAGTGCATTCTGATATGACATGAAAGTGGGTGAGAGTCAGCAGTGTAACTAGCAAACACTGGGCCCATTGCAAACCTTTGGTCCCCACACATCATAGTGCCCCCTTTCCTGGCCCCCACACGATATAACACCATATTTACACACACTATAATGTCCCAAAGCTACCTCCACACAGTATAATATCCCATCACTGCCCTTGCACATAGTGTAATGTGTCATAGTGGCCTACACACAGAATAATTTCTTACAGATGTCTTGTGAGTCATTATAGGACATTATGCAGTATGAAGATACAGCATAATGTCCTGTAATGACTCACATGACATCTTTGACATCACTAAAGAGGGTGAAGGGGCAGCAGCTTTACTTACTTATCCCCACTCCTTCCCATGGTTGCCTCTGCTTCCCCTTCTGGCCTCCAGGGGGTCCCATGCATCCAACATCATGTTTATATCGACCTATTTAAAAAAAATCTGCAGGGCCCAATGGGCTCCCTAAGGTCACTGGCACGCAACAGCCTCTACGGCTGCTATGGCAGTATGTATGCCAATAGTGAGAGTCCTGCTTATTCCCTTCACACAAGCTGATCGACAGCTTTCTCTGTATTAATATGTATACAGAGAAGGCTGTCAATCAACCTGCATGGGTGGCGTAATCAGGACTCTCACTGTCTCTCCGAGGAGTCTTATGCAAAAGATTTTCATCTATGTGGAAAAATGCAGAATAGCGAGAATGCTTTCAAAACTGGAAGTGTCAATAAACAAAATTAAGTGAATGAGCAAAAGAGAAATCTAAATCCAATCAATATTTGCAGGTTTGTACTTAATGGGTTTTGAAGGTATGTCTATATATCTATACATTAATGATAGTCCTGATATTATATACTATGTACTACATATTTGTTAAATATCCTTACAATAATGTTTGTTTGCATTCAAGGGATTCAAAAATTCCTTACACAGTTCTGTACATGAAGATATAGAAAGGTTTACATACAAATCCCATACAAAATGAGAACTAACAGTCTTTTTCTAATTCTACCATATTAGGATTTTATTTCAACTTCTGAGTAAATTGATTGTACAGTGTATCAACTGGTATAATTGTAAAGTGCAGTTTGTCCTGCAAAAAATAAACCCTGATATGTCTCTGTGAACAGGAAAATGAAAAAAGTTATGACTGTTGAAAGGCTTAGGGTTTAAAGTCAAAGGCAAAAATGAAAACTTTCTGTGACAGGAAGGGACTTTCTATGACAATAACTTCCTGCTGTGCAGACTTCCTCCTGTAGCTGCTGTACTAACTCCCTCTCTCTCAGCCCTCTTCCTTCTCCTCTCTCACTCCATTACAATACCAGAACAGTGTTTGTTATGTTGAATCATCTCCCACCTTATTATTTCTCAGATCCCATAATATAATTATAGCTCGTGAGTGGCAAACCTCAAACATTTGGGAACATTTGTAGGGGCCACTATGAGATACTATACTGTGTGGAGGAGCTACTGTGAAACATTATGGTGTGTGAAGGGGCCATTATGGGACATTATATTGTTTACTCTATGGAACATTATTCGTAAAGAGGTTTCCAGAAATTGGACAAATTCCCAGAGGGGCAGCGGCAGGTGTAACATTTAAAAAAACAAACATTCACTTGCACCTCAAATGTTTTCCCTTGAAGCATGTTAGGTCACATGCTGTGCCTCATTCACAAAGAGCCTTGCACTCCACATGACTGCTGAGCATATTTTTTTTTTATGTTACATCTGCCCAGGGCACTCTGGAGTTTTTTAATTTCTGGACAACCCCTTTAATTTGACCACTGAGGTTGGATGACTTTCAATCACTGTGCAAGCACCAGTGATGTATCTCATTCAGGCTTCAGTGGTATTCAAGCTTAATTTTCTATTTTCGGGGTAGGGGGCGTGCGTTTTCAAATTTCACCTCAGGCAACGGAAAAGCCAGAATAGGCCCTGTATGTTTTTTTTGTTTTTTTTTCTCGTTCATGACACCAATAGGTACGCTTCATAAATAGCTTCTAAAATCCTTTTTATACGGCAATGGGGAAATGCTTTTAAGGCCCCTGATAGGGACATATGGATCCCTCCGTATGTTGTAGAGGTCCTAATTAGATAATTAATTAACAGGCCTAGATGGACTGCAGCCATCTTCTTTAAGCCTGGAGAACTGATTAAAGACACAAGATGGTAGTGTATCAAAAGAGTTCTGATTTTATTATAAGAAAAAGGTAGTTTAAATACATTACAGACAAAGATCTGGCTTGGCTATTCTAATCAATACAACCATGATTGGTTATAGAGATATAAGACAAGCCTGGCACATGGCTATTGGCTGAGGCTCATTATAATCTGCATCTCATTATAACTTTCCACACTGGGATGGACTTTCCCATGAAACAAAGAAGGATTCAAAATACTTATGTGTGAGCTAACATCCCAGACTATGTCTATATGTATATATCATGGCAAAAGAGATAAGATGACACGTTCCATAGACTCTGTGTCTATACACTCTAAGTGACCGTCATATACCATAAAATATGACAGAGTGCCCAGATACCATAAGATTAATACTTTTGTTGGTTATGTGTCCATACATCATGTAAAGGAGATAAGAGATATACAAAGTCAGCTGCATCTTCTCAAAATGATGCCCTTGAGAGATAAGGATTAGCAACCTATGCATTAACGTTCATTATCACATTCCTTAAAGTCTAACAAAGGGCCTCCTTGACTTAAGCAGAAAATACATACTTATGTGAAAGAGTACAAGATGGCTGCCAAAATACAAAGATGGAGGACTTAACTCTAACACCCCACGTTGTGGAAAAGCATGTTTTGTTTGGGGGCCACACGGTGGCTCAGTGGTTAGCACTGCAGCCTTGCAGCACTGGAGTCCTGGCGTTCAAATCCCACCAAGGGCAAAAAACTATCTGTAAGGAGTGTGTATGTTCTCCCTGTGTTTGCATGGATTTCCATTCCAAAGACATACTGATAGGGAAAAAAATGTACATTTTGAGCTCTATGTCACAATCTACATTTAAACAAAAACATGTTTTGTTTGTGCTTTTTTGAGCCAAAGCCAAGAGTGGATACAAAAGTAGTGGGAAATATATAGGAAGTTCTTATACTTCTACCTTCTGCTCAATCCACTCCTGGCTTTGGCTCACAAGAATGCAGCAAAATCTGATAAAAAGATGCTTTTTGTTAATGTGGGACCTTGGCCTCATGTAGCTAGTCCCAGCCAAAACTTTGTTTGCCACAGCGCTTTCTGTTTCCCTTATACCTATACGGAAATCACCAGCATATTCTCTAGGTATAACTGACATGCTGAGATTTCGAAAACGCAAGCATTTTTTCTGTCATTTGTGGATGAATTAGAATCCCATCCACTTTGCAGTTAATGTAAAACACTGCACCAAAAATCATGGCGCTCACTCTGCATGGGCCCTGGCCTTAGGCTGAGACTCTGTGTTGCAGAAACAGAGTTTTCTTTTAGCAATTCCCAGTGTCCAGTCAGACCAGACCAGCGATCATTCCCATATCTGCCTGAGACATAACTGCATGCCAACTTTTCTGTTTTTTTTTTTTTGTTTGTTTTTTTTAATTTCTTTTATATAAAAAAAAACCTTAAAAAACCTCTTTATTTTTAGTCCTTCTGAATTTGTAGTCACTTAATTTATCATACAATAATCTAGGGTGTAATAGAAGATCTATGGTGATAGGCCAGGGACCCTTTAAGAAGTAATTCCAATAATTCTGTTTGTCTATGTATAAAAGCTGTTTTCTATATAAATGTTATTGCTGCATTTTTATGTAACATATTTTTTTTCTTGTTTTTCTTTTACTAGTAAGTGCCGTTTTTATTTGACTATCCCTTTAAACTTAAGGACACATATATACATTTTATATTTAGGATGTTTTTCTTCCATAAAGTTGCTTTATTTTCAGTGAGAATGGAAGTTTCTGCCAACCATATTTATCAAGGGAAAACTGTGTGAAATATGTCAGAAAGGATTTTGTTACTCATTTAAAATGGTGTAATAATAGTATAACATTTTCCTCCCAGAATATGATACATTGGTCATTTCTCTTGTGACAAACATCGCTATTCATATTCTATTGGTTTACCAAGAAGGTTGTGGCTCACATTAAAATTCTGCACACCGAATCGTTCCTTTTAATAGATTGCTGTGCTCTTTGTCATCGTCTTCCCCTGTAGGAACTGTGTTTGTCCCTCTTTTTACAGAAGTCTCATCAGTCACACTTGGTCCTAGTGATGAGCTCTTCAGTCGCACTCCTTCCGGGCATTTCGCTGGCCATAAATTAAAACCTATTTCTTGCCCTATAACATATATTTCAAACAGCCATCCTCAAGGGCCGGTATACTGTATTTTACACTTAGTTTAATTGAGAAGGGACAGTTAAAATTATTAAGTGCTTAGCCTTCTAGCAACAATATCTTTCTTTAATATATGGACTGTTACTGAGGCAGCACATGGCACTACACCTTCAATAAAAGGAATCTTTCATTCTCCAAGATAAATGTTTTTACATTATGCTGCTCCAATATTACCCAAGGATATCATCTCGTAATCTGACTTAAGATCTTATTTGAAATCTACAGCACTGCACTTAACATAACACTGAGCCCTCTACTGTATGTGTGTTCTTAGCCAAGGCAAGCACGTCCAAATAGAAGCACATCTTTTCGGTTTGTGATGTGAAGTTAACTTATAATCAAGTAGTAAGAGTTAATATCTGCTGTATATCCTTCTTCCTCCATGCCACACACATACGGCCTCCTACTGCAGAACTGGAGTGTTAGGCTAAGGTACTCCATTGAGAAAGCACGGTGCTTGTGGCTGCTGTGGAAACATGATGGAAATAAAAGTTGCATTTTACACTACCAGCAAAATGAATGAAATTTCATTTATCTCAACCACACATTTCTGAAAAAGAGCCGTGGAAAATATGATTTTTTAAAAATACATCATTTCACAGTACCAGCAAAGTGAGGGAGATTTTGGTTAATCTCATCTACGCTTGACGCGGAAAAAAACTGCTGCAGAAAAGCTGTGTTTTTGAAAAATGCAGCATGTCAATTTTACTGGTGAAAACACTTGCATTTTAAGATAAGGTAAGATAATCCTTTAATAGTCCAAAAAGGGGGAAATTCACAGTGTTACAGTAGCATGGATAATATAATATACAAATGCAAAAGCACCAAGGTAGAGGCATTGCAGAGACTGTAGGTACAGATAAAGAGAAAAAAAAAGGTAGTAGAAAGGATATCACAATTTAAAGATCTTTCAGGTCTCTGTATGGAGTTATCTCCGCTTAGCTCGGTGTTGGCTGTACAGCCTAAGCACAGTGGGGAGAATAGGCGCGGCTGTGGAGAAGGATGTACCTGACTAACTGTCAGGAACACCCTTCTGACTGTAAAGAGCTACGGTACCAGACCGATAGCTCTTTACCCAGGGCACAGATCTGGAAAGCTGACAGTGTGCTGAATTCGGCTTTCCAGCAGGATATAGAACTGCCTGTTCTCAAATCGGTGAAAGGTCCTCTTTAAAAAATATAGAATGTAAACAAAAGATATCCCCATGCACATATTAGTCCCCACCATGGAAGAATAGCGGTAATTATCTTGTGCGGTAAATGCCGTAAAAAATATATATACTGCGAAGTGCAAATTAAATTATTTTGGTCACTTTGCTTTCCCAAAAAATAACAATACAATGTGATCAGAAAGTCAAACATACCAAGCATTGGTACCAATAAAAAATGCAACTTGTCCTGCAAATAAAGAGCTCTGGCATATCTCTGTCAACGGTACAGTAAAAAAGTTATAGGCGTCCAGAATATAGTGATCCTAGAAAATTTGTTCCTTTTTCTGAAAGTGTTGTTTAAATTGTAAAAGCGATAAAACAATAAAAATCAATATAAATATGATATTGCTGTAATCGCACTGACCTGCAGGACAAAGTTGCCATGCCAAAGAATAAGCACTAACAAAGCAAAGTCAACAGAAAAATAAAAAAAAGTTATATATTTTGGTAGACGGGGATGGGAAAATATGAGAAATTCAGCGAGCATTAACGTACAAATTACCCAAAGAGTTATGCACATTAAGCTGATAAAAAATGTGCAAAAAGATGGACAACTTTGATCTCAAATATAATTTTTCAGAATTCATATTTCTCCTAACCCAGAAGATTTGGTGGAAATTTGTATTTAAGCTGTGCATCTTCTATTTTGATCTTACTGTTATCTGTTTGGCACAACCAAGTATTTCTTCAAGACTGTAAATTATAGTTATCTGGTGTTAAAAAAAAAATCAAGGTATGATCAATTTAACAATATGTTAATTTTCTAAGTAGCATACAAAAAACAGTGATGAAACGTGAATCCAAGTCAGGCATAAAATGATGTGATTATGCATTCACAGCCTCACACAAATGCGTAATTTAATATTTATTTTCAGTGGGTGGGCAGGATTGCCTTCACAGTAGCTAAGCTAATTTTACATTTTGCTACTTTTCTAATAAGACCATATTCATATTTACTAGAGATGAGCGAATGGCGTTTGATCGAATTGATATTCAATCGAATATCAGGCCGCTCGAGGTATTCCATTACAATCGGATACCACGAGGCAAACACGCTAAAAATTTGTATCCCCTCCCACCTTCCCTGGCACTTTTTTTGCACCAATAACTGTGCAGGGGAGGTGGGACAGGAACTACGAAAACAGAGGCATCGAAAAAAAAAATTAGAAAAAGTAATTGGCTGGCTAAATCAGGTGACCTCCGATTTATACGAATAGTGGATTTAAGATCTGGGTCATATGAGACTGTGAACTATGTGACTGTGAGACAGGGATAGATGTACAGGCAGGGTTAGCTAGGGATTACCTTTATTTAGGTGGGAATGTCACTCACACAGCTCTTTGGGGCTCTATCTCGTCGGGATCCCTGTCAGCTTGCGATACGCGGGAGCTGACTTTTTCCCATAGGAATGCAGTGACCAACGTTGATTGGCCGAATGCCATACAGAGTACAGCATTTGGCCAATCAATGCTAGTTCTGCCGGAGGAGGCGGAGTCTAAGATCGGTCCACAGCAGTCTCCGTTGTGGTCCGATCTCAGATGTAGCAGTGTTGAGCGCACAGCTCTGCTACAACAGAGATGTAACAGAGCTGGACGTGCGCTGAGCTCTGCTACACTGGAGATATGGATGGGATTCTAGAGTCGGGTTTTGGAAATCACAGCATGTCAATTATAACTATAGAAATGCTGGCGGTTTCCCTACAAGTATAATTGAAGCAGAAAGCCCGTAGAGGAAAACTCTGAAAACTTTCTGTCAAAAGCGCTGAGTGAAGAACCTTGATGCGTTGCCGCCACAACTTTTCCTGCAGCGCTTTTTTCCTGTGGGATACCTTACCATTAGGTTGATAATAAGGGAAGAAAAAACGAGAAGAGAAACGTAGCCAAAACACAAAACGCTGTGGAAAAAAAACGCAATGCTTTTCCGCTGTATTTTTTTCAGCTGGTTCGGCAACAAGCGGTCTCAGCCTAATACAGCTTTTACATATAAACGATTATTGTAAATTAGATAATATAAGATAAAAAATGATTCAGAAGAGAAGGAGCGACACACACTATGGATGTCATGTCCTTCTGATATAATTTCACACGTTTTCACAATGGTCAATTAAAGCTAAAATGAAAGTCTTATTTTAACTAGTGAATAGCAGAAATTCAGCTCCAGCTGTTTTCCATTAGCTGCTGACAGTCTGATGCGCAGAAATAATAAGTTGATGTTACATATTCACACTCCTTCTTTTATTTTACTTTGACAACTAAAACCTTTCTGTGGAATTGCCTGACAGGCCACTACAAATCTTGTTGATATGCGCAATTGAGTTTGGAATCCAATCTGACTCATGAAAAGCAGTGAGCCATGTATCAATTATACAAAAGAGATGTCAACTAGCAGTGTAACACTATTACTCAGTTTACTTTTCAAAAACAACCTAATAAAATAAGGGTTGTGCAGTCAATTTTACCCAGTAAAGTGTCAGAATATTGTTTGCCATAATACACATTTGTCTGATTGCAGAAGAAAAGAAATATTTTAGTTGAATCTACAATGCAATTGTCTATTATAGCCTGTGCAATGTATAGCACACAACATATTTTCTAGAATGTGTCTTTTGGTGCTGATGTTCAAATTTGTTACATTCTTTAAAGGGATCCTATCATTAGAATTCCCTTTTCTAACTAAGTACACGTAGGAATAACCTTAAGGAAAGGCTATTCTTCTCTTACTTTTATTAGTGTGATCCGTGCTGCCGTTCCTGATAAATTTCTTCTTTCTTCCATATGTAAATGAGTTTTCAGACAGCACTAAGGGCGTTCCCCAGCGCTCAAACAGCACATGTGCCATCCCCTGTGCTGTCCGAAAACTCTTCAGCGAGGTCACATGATGTAGAAAAGCTGAGGGTTTGTTGTTGTTGCTGGATTTGCTGCATTTTTAAAAAAAACTTTTTTTTGCCAAAGCTAGGCATAAATGTAGCAGAAATATACGTGCTCCCTTAATATGTTTCGCATTGCCTTTGAAGCCATTCTTGGCTTCAACCCAAAATACCACCACAAGATATGTAACAAAAAACTGTTTTTCTGGGGACCAACATGGTGGCTCAGTGGTTATCACTGTAGCCCTGCAACGCTGGAGTCCTGAGTTCAAATCCTGACAGGAACAACATCTGCAAGGAGTTTGTATGTTCTTCCTGTGTTTGCGTGGATTTCCTCCGATTCTACAAAGATATACTGATTGGAAAAAATAAAGTACATTGTGATCTCTATATGGGGCTCACAATCTACATTATATTAAAAAAAAAGCTTTTCTGTAATGTGTGACCTGAGACTAAAACTCAGAAAATCAGATTATAAAAATCAGAATGACTAGAAAATGTGCAATTTAATTTTGCAAAATAAAAAGTGTTTTATGAGTGTTATATATTGATTTCAATGTCTTACAAGAATCAAAACCTGTTTTATCAGCATTTTAATTTGTAACACATTTTAATAATGCGAATTCTAGATAGGAAGGAAATAAAGTCTCTAGGGGAGTAACATTTTCAAACTTTAATTTACAGATAGTAATAATTATATTATTTACAAGTTTTTGCATTTTGTGAAACAATATGTGAAGTTGAACAATGGGGCAATGAATGCATTAAACAATATATATGCAGATCAAATTTTGCTAATGTTCACAGTTCATTTAAATTCAAATAATGCTATAAAAGTGGGGCAATATGTGTAAAATGACTATAAAATGTAAATTAATGTGTAAAAAAAAAAAATCATCTGGAATTTTCTCACTTTACAAAGGGAGAACAACTTAAAGAGCCGATATGCTAAAGGCATACTAAACACTTGTGTTCTGTGTTTAGCACTAAATGGAACATCAGTATAATAAACTTTGACTCTAATATTATCTAATATTAAAATACAAAAGAAAATTGTGCAATGTAGCTTTCCATCCTTGCTTGACTGCAGGGGGAAGAATTTTGGCAGATACCTATCTCTGCACTTGTTCAATTTTGAAGATCGATCTATCTATCTATCTATCTATCTATCTATCTATCTATCTATCTATCTATCTCTCTCTCTCTCTCTCTCTCTCTCTCTCTCTCTCTATCTGTTTAAGCATAGAATGTAGTTTCCTTTGAAACCAGTGTGAGTTGCTATAGTAATATGACAAATTAGTTTTAGTATTTGCTTCTCCACTTCTTTGACCATAAAACAATACGTTTCATTAGCAAATTTTAGCACTCTTAATCTAGTGATAACCTTAAGAGGAAAACTAGAGCTGCTGAAATATTGTGTTAGTTATGCATGGTGTATATGTCACATCAGCTCAGATTCCTATACCTATAAGACTTTTCACTTCATGAAGCTTATTTAGTATAATTCTTTTTGTGGTGTTTCATCAATTTTCATTCATTTTAAAAATTAAAAGTATGACTATTTTTATTGAAGTGGCTACCATGTAGTGCATGTTACATAAACCAAGGAAAGCAGTTGGCAGACACAACTGTCTGCCATCCATAGAGCCTTTGTTTGTATGGTATCTAAATTAATTCACTAGTAAAGACAACATAGCTTTTGTCGCCCTCGTTGGCACACATTTATGTCCCTCTTTGGGGCACATGCCATTGTAACCATAGCCAACTTCCCTATGAACAGTACAGTACAGTGACTATATTGTAGAAGGATACATTTTACCTAAATTAAAAAAGATAACATTTTTCGTTTGGTTGTTTGTTGTTTTTTTAAGGGAGTCTATCACTGCCCCCAGCTACTCTAAACCACTCCCATACTGCAGAAAATACTGTTTTGAGAATAAAAGCCATACCTTTCATATGTTCCAGGGCCCCAGGGATGCAGAGAAAAATCACTTTTATTCTTTATTCAGATGAGGATCTTGGAGCACAGGGGCAGTTTTCTTCTATTACTGAGCATGGCTGCAACATCACTAAACACGCCCACCCTGCATTCCACTCCTCCCCTTGCGCAGTGTGGGTTGATCCAGTGTGATTTGATCCTCCCACTGTCCAGGGGAAAGAGCTGAATGCAGGATGAGCGTTTTTAATACAGCACTGCAGATTTTTTGACCGCACTTTAGCAACTGTTTCCTTCAAACACTATATATAGGAATAAGCATTAGTAATACAATATAAGGGTGAATTCACACTGAGTAAACGCTAGCTTATTCTGAACGTAAAACACGTTCAGAATAAGCGGCGTCTAAAGCAGCTCCATTCATTTCTATGGGAGCGGGGATACGAGCGCTCCCCATAGAAATGAATGGGCTGCTTCTTTCACTCCGTGCAGTCCCATTGAAGTGAATGGGGAGTGCCGGCATATACGGCAAGCTCTGCTCATGCCGGAGCGTACACGCCGGCACTCCCCATTCACTTCAATGGGACTGCACGGAGTGAAAGAAGCAGCCCATTCATTTCTATGGGGAGCGCTCGTATGCCGGCTCCCATAGAAATGAATGGAGCTGCTTTAGACGCCGCTTATTCTGAACGTGTTTTACGTTCAGAATAAGCTAGCGTTTACTCAGTGTGAATGCACCCTTATAGATATAGATTGCTCCATTGTTCTTTTCTTTATATTACAAAAAGATGTATTATAGCTTTGGCATTAAAACAATTGTTCAGTTTTGCTGCATTTCAGTATATTTTTTTAAAACTCTGGGATCCTGTTTGTTATCTGGATGAGCAATATGTAACTTCTCTATGTTTTGTGCAGTTGCTGTAAAAATGAGGCAAAAATCTGATTTGACACAAGAGGAACAAGATTTCATTTTAAACAGCATGTTCCTATTAAGAAGCTGGCGACTTTTGTTTCCATTTATAATATGCCATCTCTGTTGTGATCAGTAACATATTCATCTACTGTTATAGCTACTTGTAAAGCATGACCAGATCATATTTTCTCAGTGGTTTCTGGGGAATGCTGTAATGCAGTATGTCGCCTGTTGTATCAAAACCCAAGTAAAATATTATCCTTATGTGAATAGATAAAAACAAAACGTTTTCTTAATCTACTGACGACAAAATTACATTGTTTTAATTTATTTTTTTATTTTTTATCATTTAAAGACAAGGATGTGTATAGTCCAGCAAAACCACCTCCAGGTTAAGTTAAAATCTGGAGTCCAAATAATAAAGTTTACAACTGTGGTCAGTCCAACAGTGATCTACGTAGTGACACATATCGTAAGGATACAATACAGTGCTTGTCTGGACAAAAGATCATCTAGGTCAATGTGTACAGATATAGCCATTGAAATTTATAGCATTCAGCATGGTCACATCTTTTGTAAAGTGAGAATATAGTCTGAGCAGGTTAAATCATAACAGAGGCCTGGGAGGAACATTTTTAGCTTCCTTTTCTCTTCTGACCTCTTTTTGTTATGGTATCATTGGCTTTTAAAAGAAACTGCAAGAATAGTGTGTTTTTTTTAGGACATTTCATTCTTCTACTAACAAGACTGGACTGTGAGAAACAGCATCATCTTGGTTTTTTTTGTTTATGTGAGGTTGCAAACAGCCATGTTCCATTTTTCTTAGTTGGTCACAGACATGGATTCTTTGACAAAACAGATTCATGTTTTATGGACTTGCCCCAAAATCTATTTTTCAGATTCTATACCTTTCACTAAAAGTAATATTTCTCATAATCTTACTTTGGCCCTTTTACATGTGAGTCTTTCAGATTTACAGTAGCTCCCACTTTAAGATGGCTTCCTGTACATCCTGTTATAAACTTACTTAGATGGTGTTTTTCAGTCCAATGGAGAAGTAACGTGACCACGAATAATATTGAGCTATGTTATAACAGTTTAATACTCATATACATAAGCTGACCCTACTACAGAAGTACAACAGCAAGTTGATTGAGCATCTAAGCAGACTGTTTTATTTTCTGTGGATTTCCAACTAAGAGCCTTTACTTTCCTCTTAGTTCCTTCTCCTCTCTACTCTTGTCTGTATCCTATTTCTACGCTGATATCTAGGCCTAGTTTTAATTAGGTAGTCTTTCCAATGGCATTGGCAATGGCATTGTTATTGCTAGTTATTTGTCTTATAAGAAAAAGATCCAGTATCGAAGACGATCTCAAAAATAGTGCCATGAGTAAGAGGCTGATGCCTTGAAACATGTAGGCAAGTGTTTCACCATATGTGTTTGTTCCTTATTGTCCTGTGAACATATGTTGTAAGTTTTTTCACTTCAATTTTTGTCTGGAGTCTTGTGAACCTATGGACTTTATTTTTTCTTTAAAAGTGAAGTTTTAACTTTTTTTGAGCTTGTCTTCGGTGCTGGATCTTTTTCTTGCTTACTTGCCTTTGCCTAGACCAGGAGGTCTTTATTTCTCATGCACCAGATGAACTCTTTCTGATTCACACAATTGTTTCTTTGGGCCGTGGACTTTTTCTCTTTGTTATTTGCCTTATGTCTGGACTGAGTGCTAAACTTTTATTCCTACATATCAGTTATAGAGGTTGTCTGAGAGTTGTATGATTTAGGAAAGGCCATAAATATCTGATCAGTTGGGGGCTAACAATTTCCCCCCACATGGATCAGCTGTACAGGTCACATATTATACACAGCATGGAGTGGTTGGCTGTGAGCCTTGTATAGTGACTGAGAACCAGTACAGAAACTCGGCTGTCATTGACTTCAGAACCCAGATTATAACAAATTATATAGAATAGGAGGTTCAGAAAAATGATAAACATTTATACTCATCTTAACCCACCTCTGTTGAGCTCCCTTACAGCATTCTTTCGCATGTGACTGTAACATCAGCAGGCCCAAATCATTGCTGAGGCCTGAGATTAGGATTTGTGAGGCCATGTGGAGTGTGCCATTATCATGACTCTTATAGCCAAAGATGAAGACATGCCTCACATGACGACTGAGGTCCTATCACAGGCCTTAGCGATGACCGGTGGCTACTGATGCCAACCTTTAAGCCATTAAAAAGATGCAATAATTACAGATGTAAATCTTCTGATTGATGAATTCTAGCATGTTGTAAATAGCATTACTCTTTCAAAAATTGTAGTCTTCTTAGATCTTCTTGTGCCTTGTGTAGAGGAAGCTGTCCTTTCATTGTCCCTGTAGGCAGCAGTGCATATTTTTCTACTAAAGTAAAAATCTGTATTGCAATGACTTTAATTTACTGTGAAATCTAACTATGAGCATCTCCCAGATATGGTACTATTGGTGAACTATGTAGCTGCAGGGAAAAATATTCTCTGCAGATTATCTGGTTGATACCTATCAGTGAATATCTATCTCCATTACAAAGCATTCAATACATTTCTCTTTTGGTGTTGTAGTTCTATCTTCAAACTGGGGCCTTGAAGGTTTAAGCGAGTAATGAAGGGAAATTCTGCATCTGTGCTGTAGCATTTGTTATTATTGCTGTTATTAATATCTGAAAAAATAATCGGAATATTCAATAACAGAACAAATGTGTTATTCTATCAGATTTACTCAGCCATCTTGCAATCTCACCCTAATGTCTCATATAATGTGTTGAAGCTTAGACTATTTCACAGAACAGTAACACACTACTGAAGAGCTGGTCAATAAAATGAAACATAAAGTGAGAGTAATATTCATATACACAATTAGCATTCTCTCTTGGCAACGCTTTCAGCCAGAGAAGGGTTCTTATTATAGAAGACAGATGCAGAGAGGGGTTAAAAGTGTAATGTTATGCCTTCATATAAAATGGCCAGAACTACACAGCTTGTGTTCTTCACTCACTTTCACTCCATACTGAGATGCTCTAGAATAGTATCTATAATAGTAAAATGATGCTATTCTAAAATCTCTGATCAAATCGGATACTGAGGCAGATTTATTTAGACTTTGTATGTGAGGTCTCACTCACATCTGCATCGGTAATCCGTTCGGGAGTGCACATGGGGACCTCCCCGAACGGACTACTGAATGCATTGGCAAGCAATGTACAGTGAAAGCACACAGACCGCATAGAATATAATGGGGTCCGTGTGCTTTCAGCATGGTCTCCGCACGAGTCATGCAGACAGGAAAGTAGATCGTGAACTACTTTTCTGTCCGCAGTTTCCGTGCGGAGATTATGCGGAAAGCACACAGACCCCATTATAGTCTATGGGGTCAGTGTGCTTTTATTGTACACCGCTTGCCAATGTATTTGGTAGTCCGTTCGGGGGGGTCCTTATGTGGACTCCCCCGAATGATTACCAACACAGAATGGATTACTGACACAGATGTGAATGAGGCCATAAACCAGTATTAATAAAGCCTACGACTGGCAAAGGGGATGAAAGATTTAGGAAGAGGCCAAATCAGCCAAACGTCCCTGCATCACAATGGAAATTTACACCAGTTAGGAATTGGTGTAGATTTCCATTATAATTCGCTTTTGTCAGTTATAATGAATATGTTGGGCTGAGGCTTATTGTCGTTGCTGCTTTTTTTTAGTTGTGTTTCGCTACTTGGGGCCTTAGCGTTTAAGTTTTCATGCTTTTGTCTTGCATTCTGAAATAACTAAAAGCCACAATGTATAGTGTTGCCTAGTTCAGACACTGAGAGGGGAAGGAATGGCACAGGCTTTTTCTACCACTGTTGCCCTTTGAGTCCCTGAATAATACACTGCCCTTTTACTCCATGCACTGGATATAACACATGTAGTGTTACTGTCCTCACATACAGCAAGGAATCTGCTAAAAATTACTTAAGAAACCCATGTGGAACCCATGATACTAAAGAACCACAGGCCATTCCTTAGAAAATAATGGGCATGGCAGGGCCAGTTGATTTCTATGGGTGCCCTGTCATGTTCTGGAACACATAGAGAGATGAATGGAGATTCTTTCTACATAGTTGGATGAGGCTTAGATATGTGATGCCAATATTGTCTCAGTGACATAATGTTGGCACAAACAACTGAGATTTCAGAATCTAAGTGAATTGTTTCCAATAAAAATGTTGATCATCACAATATATATACTGATAATATTCAGCATACAAAGACCTGCCTACTGTATCCTGTGCCCATATTGCTTTCCCATTTATAAGAAATCCTTCCACTTTATTATGTCAGGACATTTTGTTATACTGCTTAAAATATCAAATTTTACACATCTTCATTACATCCATCAATGATAATCAGATGCTCTGGATGTTAACAAAAGCAGATCATAATGCATCTGGGCCCCTGAGCCTCAACTTAGATGTCACTAGCTACATTACAAAATAAAAACATCTGTGTCTTCAAGGTAAAAGGATTGGCCAGATATTTTGCTCTTTTTTGGCAGATGGCAAGTTGCAGATGTCACTGTTGGCCAGGAGACAGTAGCTGCAGCTGTCACCCTGTGAGTGTTCAGTCTCTGCACCCTAAGGATTCCTTTGTGACGCCATTCAGATGCTTAATCACAGGACACAGTTCACTTGAACATTTAATAAAAGCGTGGTTATGCAATAAGCACAATGCAAAACAATCTCTTTAAAGAATCATTGGCCAGAAATAGGACAATTTATGTTAGAAGATATTTATCTTCTTGTAATTGTATTACATTTCCTTAAATGAAGTTATTCTTATTAGAGGGTGAAGAAAAAGAACTTAAGACATTTTAATGAATTAATAGTTGGAATCTATGCATTGGATACTATATATTCCATACCGACATCTAATCACCTTATAAATAAAATATTATGTGTGACTACTCTACAAAGTTACAAAAAAAATGGGCATGAAAACTAATAAATGTTAATTCATCCTTTCTTGAATACGCTTCTAGTGAAATTTGAATTATCCAAATCAATCAAGAACTGGCCATATGTATGATAGCTGGTGTCTAAATGTTTTTAGTTGGTACTATCTTCCCGACCTTAAGTATTTAACCACTTCTGGACCACCCATTGAGTATATACGTCTGGAAGGTGGTTGCCTTGTTCTGCCTGGACGTGCTGCTGAAACTGGGAGCTGACTGTAACTTCAGCCGGAGCTCCTAGAGAGAAGGTAAGGAAGGTTTATTACCTTCCCTGCCTTCTCGATCGCTATGTATACAGTGCACAATGAGCCCTGTATACACAACTATGGGCACCACCATGATGCAACCGTCCTCTGACCCAGCGTTCACGTGATTCACAGGGCTCAGCATTTTGCAAGAGCTGCTGGGTCAAACAGCTCTATAAGATGTATATACTACCATGTAGGAGGCTGTAGGAAGCTGTATTCCTCCTGCAACTGGGGCCAAATGTACCAGCCCCAGTTGCAGGGGAAATCAGTCTCCAACACAACAAAAAAAGTGATCAGATTTCCCCAAAGGTCTATTATGACCTTATGGGGACACAATGTAAAAAAAATAATAGAAAAGTTAAGAAAAATGTAAATAAAATAATTTTAAAAAATAAATAAAAAAAAAATGTCAATAAAACACTGTTAATAAAGATTATAGCCCCACCCCCGATGACACCATACAAAGTAAAATTACCATAATGGAGAGGAAAAACTATTTTATGAAGTTTTTTTGTAGCACTTTGTGTAATTAAATAAAATAAAAGTGAAAAAAGGACACAATTTTCCTCCTATTTTGACTGACTATATTTTCCCGGATATAAAAAAATTAAAATGCATGCAAAGATAAAAACAACATAAAAATAAAGCCCTATCTGTCACTGAAAAAAGACGCAGAAATTAGTTTAACAACACATATGGTAAAAATGTTACAGCCCTCAAAACCACACATACAAAAAAAAAAAAATGTGTCTGGTCTGGAAGGAGGGGTAAAGGATCTGGTATGGAAGTGGCTAAAGGGACACTCCAGTAATTTGTTTTTACCTATTATACTGTTTGAAAGCCCATCACCTAAATAGATAGTTGTCTACTCAGTGTCTTTTCCTCTGCTGCTTTCATTCTCTTCAGTAAGTCGCATGGTCAGAGTGGGATCTCTTTTTTTTTTTTTTTCCCTAACATAAATTGCTGTGCAAACAGTAGATCTTTCTGATGGCTTCAGATCAGGGGTGTAACTACCTGGATAGCAGCAGAGGCAGCTGCCACAGGGCTCGGGACACTAGGGGGCACGGTGACAGCTGCTACTGCTGCAGATTTAAAAAAAAGAAAAAAATAGGCCATTACCTGCTGGTGTAACTCCAGCGCGTAACGGGCCCTATTTAGTGCAGTGCAGGGGGCTGCCTGAAAATGGAGCTGCCTCCTCCACAGTCCATCTTTTAACAGTAGTAAAAGCTAGCAATTGCTGCCTTTACTATTGTACCCAAGCAGCAGCTGTCGCCTGCTGTCCGGGCCCCTGCTGCCTCCCAGCACTTGCATAGTGACAGCGGGCAGGAGAAACTTCTATCTCCTGCCTGCAGTCAACAAGCCCTGTGCCCGGATTGTGCTTCCCGGATTGTACAGGTCAGTGTACAATGGGGGGAATGGGTTATATGCTGTGAGGAAGAGGGGTAAATGGATATGCAGGCTGTGTGTTAGAAAGTCTGCACCCTCATTCCTTCCTTTATCACATACAGCCTGCACACCTATGTACCCCCCTACTCACAGTCTGCACCCCCCATTCTGCCCTATGTCAGCAAGAGGAGCGAATGGGTGGTGTAGGC
Source organism: Leptodactylus fuscus (assembly GCF_031893055.1). NCBI lineage: Eukaryota > Metazoa > Chordata > Amphibia > Anura > Leptodactylidae > Leptodactylus > Leptodactylus fuscus. The sequence goes on from NC_134269.1 coordinate 126,527,430, forward strand.
TGTGTGTGAGCAAGAGGGGTACATGCATATGCAGGCTGTGTGTGAGCAAAGAGGGTGACCTGGGGCGCAGGCTGTGTGTGAGAAAGAAGTGGGAATGGGGGTGCGGGCTTTGGGTGAGCAAGAGTGTGGTGGAATCGGGGGTTCCCCCCCAGATCACCCTCTTGCTCGCACACAGCTTGCACCCCCATTTCCCCTCTTGCTTATACACACCCCGCACCCCACATCACCCTCTTATTAACAAACAGCCTGCACGCCCATGTACCCCTCTTGGACGGCGCTCCATGTCAAAAGTTCACCACGGGTCCCCGCCATTCCTAGTAATGCCACTGCTTCATATACTATTGAGAGGTATCATGTGAGCTTAGATCTATTAAAGTCCTACCTACTCACCTCTACTGTAAAAATGCCTCTTCTGCATCTTACATAAGCTTCTCCCTATAGCCCTCTCTCTCACATACTGCCACATAGATCTCTTCCAAAGACACTTCGACACCATATAACTCTGCAGTAGTTGACACTTGGTTGAATAAAGGATAGGACAGTCAAAATGCTGTGACCAGATACTACTATACTGTGTATTGTGACACACTATGCTTACATAGCTAATAGCAACAGATAGTAAGGAAATTGCTGTGTCTTGTGACTTTCTGATGTCTTACTCTATTGTAGGAAACCACAGTGCCATAGAGGTCCTTGCGTGCTCAGCATCTATGCAGACCATGCACTGGTTTCTAGTGTCATCAATATAACAATCATCATATTGTAATCCGATGCTGGAAAAAAAACAACCATCTGGTTACGTTATACTATGGGAATACCCCAAAACTACTGTATACAGTAGGTTGAGTCAAGAAGGTTGTTGAATATTTCAAGTGATCGCCAGTAAATCTGAAATAATTAGGTATATTATATTCACAAATTTCTGAAAATGTTTCTTGTATTGGAGTGAATTGAATGAATTTTACAGGAATCCATGTACATGCTGAAGAAACACCCCCATTCAAATGTATAGTAATTTCTACAACTCTGTTTATGTCAATATACATTTTAGCTGAATCATTTTATATACTCTATGAATTAGAAATTGCTGGTGGAAAAATGTATTTGTTAACAATAAAAATAAGGAAAAGTAATTGAATATGATACAATGTGCTTACTTTCTTTTGTTAACTATACTTTAGTAAATTTGAGGCATGTTCCATTGTTAGTAAAAGTAATATATCTCCTATGTTCATTCACAATAGATACCTCAAATCAGCTATGCATCAACAGCCCCAGAACTAAGTGACAACAGCAGATATGACTTCTTTTCACGAGTGGTCCCACCAGACTCCTATCAAGCTCAAGCAATGGTCGATATTGTAACAGCCCTGGGATGGAATTATGTATCAACATTAGCTTCAGAAGGCAACTATGGAGAAAGTGGCGTTGAAGCCTTTACACAGATATCCCGGGAAATTGGTAAGATTGCATTAACCTGTATATTATACGTAATGCTGACAAGCTAGTAATGTGTTACATTTGTAAAGCAATGGATTTTCTCTATGGAACAGTAAATGTAACTGCAGATATATCTGACAGATTCTATTGTGCTACAGCTCAAGCCTAGAAGTATATTTTCTCTTCCAGTGTACATTAAAGTTATTGATAGAGATTTCTGACATAAAGCTATGCTGACAATGTCTGTATGAGCCATTTCTTGTTGACAGCTGGAAGGTGATGATTGTGTACCATGGCGCCCCCTCTTACTTCTAATAGAGTTTATGATGATGATAATAATAGTCATCATTATTACATTTAGATTTTATATGTAATGACATGCGTTTATGGTTTAATATGCAATCAAAAACTTTGATGCCATCTACTTTATAATCTGCTGGTTTGTTGATACAAAATCATTAACATGTGAAACATGAAAGTAATTGTGGTCGAGAACAAAGTAAAGCACTATCTATCTATCTATCTATCTATCTATCTATCTATCTATTTCCTATCTATCTATCTATCTATCTATCTATCTATCTATCGATCGTATATGACACGGTTTCATTTCTATTGCCAATTCGTATTGGCTGTTGGCATCACACATGTCAATTCTAATAGCATTAGGCAGGATTTGCATGGTGCAGTTTAGGATTGGTTAAAAGTTAACATCAAAATTGCATTAAAAAACATACAGTTTTGGGGATATGACCAAAACTTATGGGTTGTTTTAAAGTAAAGTAAACTTTCTAATTGTAGTCTATGGTACTACAATGCAGTCACTAATCTACTACTCTTAGATATTCTGCAAGACTGGTATGTGAGCGGACAGTCTCGGTTATTAGTACAGCACTCCAGGTCCATGATGGCTGCTGATGGAGGGTCATGTGGCTTCCATTGAATTACATTGTGCACTACAAGGGAAACAACTATGTGCACAGTGCAGTACATAATGTAATTCAATGTAGACTGTAGGTGGATGGATTGGTCACATGATCCTCCATCAGTGACCAGAGGAGCAGACTATACCAAAAACAGAGACAAGCACTTCACACATTAGGACAGCAACACAGGGAAGACAGTAATAATGACAGTATGTTAGTAAGCAGACAGAATAGTATCATTAGCAGTGCACTAAAGTGCTAAAATGGCCACCCCTTTTAAAGCAATGGTGGATTCTAGGCACAAAAAAGTACAATGGAAATATTTAACATATTTTGAAAAGTACCCTGATAATAGCTAAACATCGATTCAAAATTCTGATCAAGTTTGTATAAATATGTGTATGAGACTCAGCATCCCATCTATGATAAGAAAAGTTGCTGAGAATTCACACACCTCAAACTTTCAAAATGGACTTGGACACTAGGATGTGGATAGTTAGCCGGAGACACCACATAGCCACAGCCATGGTTGTGTGTGGAGTAAGGACCCGGGTAACAGTTTATGTACAAATGTATGCATGGACAGTACACAGATCTTTCCAATGATCTCTATACACCTAGTCCTGTATTAGGGGAAATCATGTTCTACATCCTCTCTAGATAAAAGGTTATACCATAGTCAGGGGTGGGGGCTTCTTTACAGTAAGAGTAGTGAGACTATGAAACTCTGCCACAGGATGTGGTGCTAGCTGATACCTTGTACAATTTCAACAGAAGCCTGAAAGTACACATAACACAAGTTATGGGAACTAACATTTTTCTATGGGATGTTCATACAGTGATTTATTCTGATTGCCATAATTGGGGTTGGGTAACAATCTATTCCCTTCTCGGTTGCACATTTCAGTAACCTGTACATAATAATATTAATCAGCAGTAAAAACAGCTTCACAAACTGAACAAAGCTGCAGGTGGGAATCTGGCCTATTTGGAAAAAATATGGATAGGGAGTGAATTCTACTGTACATCATTTTTATTATATTAATTCCTATTATAGAGTTGTCCTATTATCATATAAAGCTGTTCTGTACATAGCAGCCTGGCAATAGACTCTGATGCAGATCTTAACAAACATGAAAAACAACTAAAAAATGTAAAATATAATTGTGCAAATATAATCCAAAAATGAGACTTGCTGAATCTAGGTTCTAGTTTGCTATATGCTGTATGTTGCAGGAATAACATTGCTGTAGGAGAGTCAATTTTGCTTTCAAATGCTTCATAAATTTGATAATTCACAGTAAATAATTCCCTTTGATCAATAATCCCAGGATTTCGGACACAATGCAGTTTCTTTCACACTTTCTTCATAGTAGACTTCTATTAAAGGGTGTAACACAATATTCACATAATGATATTTAAGCTAGATCTGTACGCCGGATCATCTGGTAACACTCATCCTGTGACCGAAGATCACACTTTCCTTATGGTATATAGAAGATAAAAGAAAGTGAATGGAGTCATGTTGTGATTCATAGGTTGCTGCTACTATAACATTCTGGATAAAAGACATACAATGTGCTGTGGCATAGTGCAAGGCTGATCTTTGGTCATGTGATGGGTATTGTGGACATTTAGCCTTAACCTAACATTACATTTTCTGGAAAATCCAGCAAATGAATTTCACCAGATGTCCAGACACAAGTTCTATTCAGAGACATATGAAAAAAGAGCTAATCGTGTTGTCCATTGCTCAGCCCCAGATTATCTCCCATCATGCTTTTATCTCAGCACCTTTCTAAACCTGCGATGACAGATGTATTCTGTTCAGGAAACAAGGGACTGGCAACCATGGGAATTTCAATGTCTGCAGCTGCCCAGTCATTGCCTTCTAAAAGCTGTGTTTCATAAATGGAGCATGTAGTGTGTGCTATATCTGCAAATACATTGACGAACTGCTATAACATTGCTTAAAATAGAGTTTAATATGCCAGAAAGCAGTGATTTTGTAGTCCATTTCTATAATGCTGATTGTAGTGTCAAGCACAAGTCGTGATCCTGACGTAGGAGCCTAGTGCAAGCACCTAATGTTCGCTGAAGTCGACATGGTTGTGAACATAGTGATAAGATTCACTAGTTCTATGACATTGATGTTCTATAGTCTTTTAAGTGTATGTTCACATGGCAGAATTTGCATTCCACGTGTGAACATTACATGTGGCTAGCTGCGACAAGACGCCAGTGTACTGCACCAGTATCCCGTAGTGGCATTCCCTCCAGATTAGACCCAAATGAATGGCCCTAATCGGGAGGGAGCCTTGCGCTGATTCAGCCGCGGAATCCGCAGCAAGAGGGATCATCTCACTTCTTTTTTCTGCTACTAGCTACTGGAAAAAATAAGCAAGCGGCTCCCAATGAAGTCAACACAGGCCGGTTTGGCAGTGGATTTTGAGGCGGATTCTGCGTCATAATCGTCTGCCAAAAAACTCAGTCTGAACTGACCCTTACAATGTTGTGCACAAATAAGGTCATGAAGAGATATTGATGGACAATATTATTTGGAGCTATTGCATCTGCAGTTTGCAGCTATTGCATCTTTCAAATCAAACACGGCCACACATAGCGGGCTGTAATGAAAAAGCACTGCGGGAAAAACACAGCAACAATGCATTGCATTTTTTTCTGCAGTGCTTTTTATAGAAAGTTAGCAGAGGTTTCCTTTCTGAACTTTCTGCTTTAATTACACCTATAGGGAAACCGCTCGTGTTTCTGTAGGTATAATTGACATGTGCTCGTATTTTCTCGCAATGTGTGGATGAGATTAACTAGAAATCCAATTTTCAGAGACTTTAAAATGCCACGTTTTCTTCAACGGTATTTCCACCGCAGCCAAACCGCAGCGTTTACGCCAAGTGGGGCCCTGGCCTAAGACAGGCACCACACGTTGTGTGAACACAGCATGCATTTTACAATCATTGCAAAGTGGATTTCTAGCAAATCCTATCCACACATTGTGGAAAAAATACATGTAGCATGTCAATTATACCTACAGAAACACTGACAATTTCACTATAGGCACAGTAGAAGCAGAAAGTCTGCAGAGGAAACCTGTTTTGCTGCTGCCCTCTACGTGGGACCTTAGCCTTCAGCAGTCTAATGCGGGTATTTTTCCCTGATCTCTTCCCATTGCTAGGGTCATTATATTGTGAAGCTTGTTTGCAAGACATGAAGATATTTGCCTGTGCTGTCCTTTTCATTATGTGAACAAAATATTTAATTTGTAGTAGAAAATGAAATGTTCATGCAGTTAAGGGATTTCATGGTGCATTATTTCCATATGAAAGGATGGCACTGAATAATTTCTTCTAATAGTAAGCGGTATGATGGGTGACAGGCTGCTTTCCCAAGAGTACATACTCTAGTGCAGATTCTCAATTGTACTGTGTAATGTGTATCTGTCTTGAAACAACTGAAACAGTAACTTTAAGAAAGTTATTTGTTTAATGTGTGTCTGAATAATTGTTTCAGAAATTAACATTATGTCCATCAATAGAGATGAGCGAACACCGTTCGATCGAATACATATTCGATCGAATATCAGGCCGGTCAAGGTATTCGATTCCAATTGAATACCACGAAGCAAACGCAGAAAAAAATTGTATCCCCTCCCACCTTTCCTGGCGCTTTTTTTGCACCAATAACTGCGCGGGGAGGTGGGACAGGTGAAAAAAAATCGGAAAAAGGCTGGCTAAATCAGGTGACCTCCAATTTAGACGAATGGTGGATTTAACATTCAACTAATTTGGGACTGTGAACTATGTGACTGTGAGACAGGGATGCATGTACAGGCAGGGTTGGCTAGGGATTACCTTTATTTAGGGGGTAATGTTACTCACCCAGCTCTTTGGGGCTCTATCTGGTCAGGATCCCTTTCAGCTTGCGATATGCGCGAGCTGTCTTTTTCCCATAGGAATGCATTGACCAGCATTGATTGGCCAAATGCCAAATACAGAAGTACGGCATTCGGCCAATCAACGCTGGTCAATGCATTCCTATGCCGAGATGAAGCAGAGCTGAACCTGTTACACATTCAGCTCTTCTGCATCGGACTGCTACATTGAACACTGCTACATCGGAGAGGAAGCAGAGCTGGGCGTGCGCTCTGCTTGGCTGCATCTCCGGAGTAGTTGAGCTGAGCGCACGGCCCGATGTAGCAGTGTCCGATGCAGCAGAGCTTAGTGTGTAGCAGGTCCATTTGGAGATTGGATTTTAAAAACGATCTTATTCACTAAACAGCATGTAGTCCAAAAATTATTTAAATTTTTGGACCCCACGCTGTGTAGTGATTAACCCCCCCTACCGTTGTCCACTTTCCTGCATAGCTGCAGCTCCCAGCTCCTCTTCTTGGTCTGGTGCTCTGTCCACATGTCTTCAGAGCGCCCTGCCCCCGCCTCCCGAGACTAGTATTATGGAGAAGGCGGGGCTTAAGAGAGTGTGGGTGGGTACCGGGAAGGGAGACATGAGTGATGCACTCACGTCTCTCCGCCCACACTCTCCAGGGGTCCTCTGTCCTCTTCAGAGCGCCCTGCACTCTATACCAAAGTGTTTTGGTTGTGATAGAAAGCTCCTATTTAGCAGTACTATCACACTAAACCTGCTGCTATCTCTGTTCCTCTGTTCTGTCCTAACTCCTCCACTCTCCATAGATTAATATAGTCATATTTAATCAGGGTATTGTGACCTGCAGTGATATTGCAGAATTTTTATTGTCAGTTTTGCAGAGGAATGAAAAGCAAAGAAAAAGCCTGATATCACAGAAACATGCTTCTTTCTCCTGCTAAGGTATATGGCAAAGTTTCCTATAACTGTACTATTGATTTTTGCAAAGTGTGTTGAAAAGTTAATGACTAGAGATGAGTGAACAGTGAAATATTTGATATTCGTTTCAAATAGGGAGTCTAAGATTGGTCCACAGCAGTCTCCATTGTGGTCTGATCTCAGATGTAGCAGTGTTGAGCGCACAGCACTGCTACATCTGAGATGTAGCAGTGTTGAGCACACAGCACTGTTACATCTCAGGTGTAGCAGAGTTGACACAGTGCTGCTACATCTCAGGTATAGCAAACTTGAGTGGGAGCGGACTTTTTCCCATAGGAATGCATTGACAAGTGTTGATTGACCGAATGCCATAAAGTGTACCGCATTCAGCCAATCAACACTGGTTCTGCTGGAGGCTTGTCTGTGAGGAGGTGGAGTCTAAGATTAGTCCTCAGCAGTCTCCATTGTGGTCCGATCTCCGGTATAGCAGAGTTGACACAGCTCTGCCACACCTGAGATGCAGCAGAGCTGGCCGTGCGCAGAGCTCTGCTACACCTGAGATGCAGCAGAGCTGGCCATGCACTGAGCTCTGCTACACCTGAGATGCAGCACAGCTGGCCGTGTGCTGAGCTCTGCTACACCTGAGATGCAGCAGAGAGCTGGCCGTGTGCTGAGCTCTGCTACACCTGAGATGCAGCAGTGCCGTGCGCTCAACGCTGTGTCAACTCTGCTACATCTGAGATCGGACCACAATGGAGACTGCTGTGGACCGATCTTAGACTCCGCCTCCTCCGGCAGAACCAGCATTGGTTGAATGCTGTACATTGTATGGCATTCGGCCAATCAACACTGGTCAATGCATTCCTATGAGAAAAAGTCAGCTCCCGTATAACGCAAGCTGACAGGGATCCCTATGAGATAGAGCCCCAAAGAGCTGTTTTAGTAACATTCCTACCTAAATAAAGATAATCCCTAGCTAACGCTGCCAGTACATCTATCCCTGTCTCACAGTCACATAGTTCACAGTCTCATATGAACCGAATCTTAATTCCACCATTTGTATAATGTGGAGGTCACCTGATTTAGCCAGCCAATTACTTTTTCCGATTTTTTTTTTTTTTTTTTTTAATGCCTACATTATGTAGGGGAGGTGGGACAGGAATTCTGACAGTTATTTGTGCAAAAAAGCGCCAGGAAAGGTGGAAGGGGATATGAATTTTTAGTGCTTTTGCCGAGTGGTATTCAATTGGAATCGAATATCTCGAGCAGCCTGATATTTGATCGAATACCAATTCGATCGAATGCCGTTCGCTCATCTCTATTAGTGACCATTTAAAGGGGCTCTATCACTGGGAAAAGTCATTTTTATCTAAACACATGCTTGCATAGGCTTTAGAAAGGCTATTCCACACTTACCTTTTGTATGTAGATTGCTTCAGTGGTCTCTGAATAAGTCCGTTTTTATTCATATGCTAATGAGCCTCCAGCCAGTACAGGAAGTTCCCAGCAGCCTCCTCTCTCCCATTATCTTCTATGTGTGTGAAGCAAACAGGAAGCGAGTCATCAGCAGCAGCAGGAGCCGTCTCCCATAGAAGACAATAGGAGAGGTGTGCACCTTCTATCGTGCACTAGTCTAATTAGCATATGAATATAAACGGACTTATTCAGAAACCAGTGAGGCAATCTACATACAAAAGGTAGGTGTGAAATAGACTTTCTAAGGGCTATGCAAAGGTGTGATTAGTTAAAAATGACTTTTCCTAGTGATAGAGCCCCTTTAAGTACATTTATCACATTGCCATATTCCCTGCAAATTCTTTTTCTGCTCAAGTAACTAATAAATAAAGTATATTTTTGCACAGTTTATATTTTTGTGGACATTATTCATTGTTTTACTACCCTTGATACTAGATAGGTATATCATAGATTTATAAAAACTGCCCATAGGAACCAGTCACAACACAGGTTTCATTTTTGAAAGTCCATATACTATATGAAAGATGTGCTGTTATTGGCTGCTATGGGCAAGAAAAAATTATTTTTTTTCAGACAGTTTGACAACATTTCTCCATGGAGTCCATCAGAGCCTATAATGCTTTCATTTTGTAAAGCTGTGTACTATGGAGTTAAAGCAGGGTCTGTTCATAGGAATCTGGGTACTTGCTATTATTCAGAATATAAACAAACACGAGAACTTACCATTCTGTTCCAAATTGACTGTTTTGGAGAGATTAAGAGAGCTCCGAACTTGGCTTTTGACATTGGCTTCATGGTAATTAGTTTACTGGTCAGGAGTATAAGCCAGTGTTAACATAAAACTAATATTAGGACAACATTCTAGCCAAGCAATGCTTCATTTCTTTCTGATAAATCTGTGTTTATTCCTCTGTCTCTTTTCTTTACTTCTCCACCCTCTAGCTCTGTGTAAGTCATTCTGCTTTCTTCTCTGCCACCTGGGAGGTCATGCTGTTGTAGAAATGGCAGAGAGGGGTTGGCTTGTTTTCCCTTGTCCTTTTGATCATGTTACAATATGCTGACAGTATTAAGGTTCTCTTACTGTGAGCTTTATAAATATGTATAAACATTATAGTGATTCACATTGGAAGACTGCATTGTCATTTACACGATTTCTACTCAGAACACCAAATGGTGGGGATTTGTTGGCTAACATAAATCATCCATTTTGGTTATTGAACATTAACAGAAATAGAAAAACAAAGTATATATTTTTTTTTACCATAATGCTAATAACATTTTGTTTCACTTGGACCTGTTAAGGAGAAGGCTATTTGGACTTTGCCATGTTTTAAGCAGAACACACTAAGATTGTCTTCTCAATTCTACCGTCCAAAAATTCCATTCAATTATTTCCCCTCTTCTTTGAACCAAAGAGGTTGTAGAGGCTGTAAAATAACTATTCTATTAAACAAATACTGCATTGAGCTACAATGGCAGACAATATTACACCATTTAAAGCAATTGATGCTTACCGACTGTGCCCCCAGAAAGTTAATGCTGGATCACTGCAGAACAAAGCCGTGGACTCTCGACAAAAAAATAAATTTAAATCTATGAGAAAAAGGCGTACAGAATCAGTATTTTATTCTAAGGTAGATTTAAGCACTCCATCACTGTCCTTAAAAAGACTGTACATCAAAACATACCTTATTAATAACAAATTAATATGCTTCATATACTTTAATGGAACTGATGTGCATATACCTGAAAAGACTTGTAAGCATCAAGACACATGAGTGAATTTATTCATCAAACGTATTATATTAGACTCTCCTGTTTGTTTTCATTTTTTCTCAATTTAAATATCATTTACATTGTGAAAGGTCTCAAACTGTGCGCTGGTTAAATTTCAGATAAACCATTGAAAATAGAAATAAAAGCTTGTTACATAGTACACTGAATACTGCTGAGATGCTAAACAAATCGGACTACATATACTACTGAAATGATGGTTAAATGCATTATGTTTTTTACATAATTATTGAAAATGTTACTTAGACATGTACTTCAGGATTTTCCATATTTTCACATATTTCTCTCCCAAGCTGTGTTTCCAAAGCTGTGTTTTAGACACAACTCATCCAGCTGTTACTTAAAGAAGTACTCCGATGACTCTGCTATAATAGGCCTTATTACTGATGGCGACGATAGGGAATACAGAGACTTAAACCGGGATTTTGTTGAATGGTGCCAGCAGAACCAGCTCAGGATTAATGCTGGGAAGACCAAGGAGATGGTGGTGGACTTTAGTAAATGGAGAAGTGTTCTGGGTGGCTCCTCAACAATAAACTAGAATGGGCTGATCACCTGGAGGCGCTGCACATAAAGGTCCACAGCAGACTCTACCTGCTCTGGAGGCTGAGGGCCTTTGGAGTCCAGGGGCCACTTCTTAGGGCCTTCTTCAACTCTGTGGTTGCTTCAGCCATCTTTTTCGGTGTGGCCTGCTGGGGGAGCAGTATATCAACCAGGGACAGAAATAGACTTGACAGGCTGATCAGAAGGGCCAGCTCTGTCCTGGGGAGCCCCCTGGACTCAGTACAGGTGGTGGGTGACAGAAGGATACTGTCAGTGGTGACCTCCATGTGGGAGAACAAATCCCACCACCATGTATGAGACCTTGATGGGACTTGGCAGCACTGTAAGTGACCGTCTGCTTCACCCCAAGTGTGAGAAGGAGCGCTATCGCAGGTCCTTCCTTTCAACCGCGACCAGGCTGTATAATCTACATCAGTCCAAGCGAAGATCACTAATGATTATGATTATGAAGTCTTCCTTCTTTCTTCTTCTGTTCCTTAGCTGCTATAGACTCCTAGTATATCTTCTCTTCTCAGCATATGTGTGCCTACATCTGTAATATATTACTGTGTATTATCCTGTATCTGTATTACTATGCTGCTGTAACATGCTGAAATTTCCCCACTGTGGGACTATTAAAGGATTATCTTATCTTCTTCTATAGAAAAAAAAAATTCTAAAGAAAGTGCTCAGGGAACTTGCAAGCTGTCATGTTGTTCCTACCTAAATGTAAGAGTGCCATGCCAAAAGATTCTTGTATGAGCAAAAGTATTAGACGTGACCTAAGGATTCCCTGTGAACGTTTTAAAGTTGAGGGGTTGTCCAGGATTTAGGTTTTCATGACCATAAACATCTGATTGATGGAGGGCTGACAAGCAGCCCTCGCAATAATCTGCTATACAGTACAAACCAAAAGTAGGAGTTTCTGTATTTTCATGACTATGAAAATTGTAGATTCACACTGAAGGTATCAAAACTATGAATTAACACATGTGGAATTGTATACTTAACAAAAAAGTGTGAAACAACTGAAAATATGTCTTATATTCCAGGTTCTTAAAAGTAGCCACCTTTTGCTTTGATTACTGCTTTGCACACTCTTAGGGGCCACTATGTAATGGATTCCCACTCCTTGGAGGAAGCATAAGTGTGAAATGTACGTCAGGGTCCTTCTGATTCACATTATCAGGGTTCTGCTGAGTCACATTAACAGGGTCCTGCTGAGTCACATTATCAGGGTCCTGCTGATTCACATTATCAGGGTCCTGCTGAGTCACCTTATCAGGGTTCTGCTGAGTCACATTATCAGGGTCCTGTTGATTCACATTATCAGGGTCCTGCTGATTCACATTATCAGGATCCTGCTGATTCACATTGTCAGGGTTCTGCTGAGTCACATTATCAGGGTCCTGCTGAGTCACATTACAGGGTCCTGCTGATTCACATTATCAGGGTTCTGCTGAGTCACATATTCATGTTCATACAGGATGATATAATTGTATTTCTTACATTATACTGATCTCTGTTGGTTGGTTGTTTTATCTATTTTATATTGAGATGTATAATTTCTTATAAAGATGTTAATTAATGTTGTTTTTTGCACTTATTTTTGGTATGTTAATATACTTTTTGTGTAAAATATAATCTTGCTAGCAAGAAAAATCACAGCAAAATAAGATATTACACTGGATGTGGCCGCACCCTGGGTGCACAGAACAGATTATTTGCTTAAAGGTTGTATTTGTCAGTAATAAGATTGACACTAAAAAGGTCTGTTCACTAGGCCTCTAACAGCCCCTACAGCATCATGTAAGTGGTTTGGAAGTGATTTAGGTGGTGATAAAATCCCTTTAACTATGCTGTATTGCTAATGTTAGCATCATGTGAATGAGTTTCTCAAACTTGGTATATTCCACCTAAATCATGTTCATTTAAGGCATAACGCCACTTACATTCAGTTAATTTCATGCTCTAAATGTCATGTATTTTATACAAGAGTGCATTAAATACAATCCCAATATGTTCTCTGGGTTAAAAGGCTTACATAAAATCTTTGTCAAATCTTAATGGATGTAACAAATGATGAAAGTACTATAAAATATCTAGAGGCTCATTCATAATTGACCAATGCTGGCAAGCTAAGATACAATCAATGCTGTTTTGCATGAGGGAATCAGATGTGTAAGATCATGGCTTCAGTTTAAGCACTATAATATATAATAAACCGCGAATCTCAAAGTATTTTGAATTTATTTTTGGCAGTTTTATTGTAACCAATTTAATTTTAGGAATCTGGTATTGTCCTTTTAGGTACTAGCCACCACTCTTAGGCCAATTTAGTGGGGACAGTGGCGTAACTAGGAATGGCGGGGCCCTGTGGTGAACTTTTGACATGGGCCCCCTTGACCGATGACCAAGACCCCGATTGCCCCTTCTCCCCTCTGCATTGCTGTGTGCACTATTATGCCCCATAGTGGCCCCTGCACACAGTATTATTGCCCCATAGTGGCCCCTGCACACAGTATTATTGCCCCATAGTGGCTCCTGAACACAGTATTATTGCCTCATAGTGGCCTCTGCACACAGTATTATGCCCCATAGTGGCCCCTGCACACAGCATTATTGTCCCGTAGCGGCCTCTGCACAATATTATGCCCCATAGTGGCCCCTGCACACAGTATTATGTCCCATAGTGACCCCTGCACACAGTGTTATGGCCCACTGTAGACACCCATGAACAATTGTTAGGGTGTCTAAAAAGACCCCTAAGTATAATATTAGTGTTTGTGGGGCCCGTGGCGTGACTTACTGATCCCAGCCCCTGCCAGGATCGGTAAGTAAATAGGGCCTGTTACCGACTGGAGTAACTCCAGCCGGTAACGGCCTATTAAAAAAAAAAAGAATGCAAGGGTAGTGGCTGTCGCCGGGCCCCTAATGTCCCAGGCCCTGTGGCAGCTGCTACCGTTGCTACCCTGGTAGTTACGTCACTGGGGGGAGGCGTTCCTCACTGCTCAGCATCATCACTGGGCAGTAAGGAATGCCCCCTCTCACACTACAGAACAATAGACACTTGTCAGGATACGGAGTCGCCGCGGTCTCCTTGCTGCGCGGCGTCTCCCTGGGAGATGTGTTAGGAGTTCTATTGGGTGTGCTTAGGTCATTAAGGGTTAATCTTTTCCTTACCTTCAGTCTCCATGTCATTAGCCATCAGGTGTGTTCTCTGCTGCTATTTAAACTCCACCCAGGCATGGATCCTTGCCAGCCATTCACTTTGTGGTTCCTGGTCCCCCTGCTCAGTCTGATTCCCTGTCTGTTAATATTCGGTCTGTTCTCTTGGTTAATCTGCCCGGCTTGTATTTTTGACTATCCCTTGTCTTTTGATTTGGTAGGCGCACTTCAATTAGGAAGTGCATGGGTCTGCCTCATCTCAGATATTACAGCATAGTTATAGCTGCAGGGCCTGCGACCCCTTTTGTCATTAGTTGCACAGTGTTGCTTTCCCAGCTGTGTCACTTTGCACTGCCTGACCCTGACTCCAATCCTTACATAATGGCTGGCCCTTACCCTAGACAGGCCGCCCGGCAGTTTAGTATGGATGCCGAACACTCCGTAACTGACCGCCTGGATGAACTGTCAAGGCAGGTGCAGGGCATGGCTGGGTTAATTAACCAAGTCTCGCAGCGTCTGGAGGCTTTGCCTGATCCAGCATCAGCCGCTGCAGGTGCTTCTATTCAATCACCAGTTTTTCCCACATTGAATACCCGTCAGGATCCTAAAATGCTCTTGCCTGACCGTTTTGATGGTAAACCAGACAGATTCCGAACATTTCGGGAATCTTGCCGTTTATTTTTTCGTTTTAATTTCCTTTCTTCTGAAGCAGAGCAGGTGGCGCTGGTGGTGTCCCTTCTACGAGGGTCACCACAAGACTGGGCCTTGGCTCTACCTGCTGGAGCTCCTGAATGGAATTCATTAAATAAGTTTTTTCAAACATTAGGTCAGATTTATGATGACCCTAATAGAGTTGCCTTGGCCGAGTCCCATCTGTTGTCTATTCAGCAGGGAGTTAGAACTGCTGAGGACTATTCTACGGAGTTTCGCCAGTGGAGCTCGCAGTCAGGGTGAACAGACAGACCTTTGTTAACCCTTTTTAGACAAGGCTTATCAGATTCTGTAAAAGATGCTCTAGTAAGTCATCCAGTCCCTGAAAATCTAGGAGACTTTATGTCCTTGGCTATTTCTATTGATAGGAGGCTTAGGGAAAGGCGTAGAGAGAAATTAAGCAAACCTGGGTCCTCAGCTAAATCCTGGTCTGTCCTTTCGGAACCTATACCTCCTTTTGCTGTCCCTACCTCTAGTCCTATACCTAAAGAAGAACCAATGATATTGGGGTCCACAACCGCCTCCAGGAGAAAGTATCGCCTAGAAAACGCTCTGTGTCTGTATTGCGGCAAACCTGGACATATCCTGAGAAACTGTCCAACCAGACCTAAACCACCGCCGGGAAACGCCAATGCCTGAGTGATTGCCGGGAGGGTCACTCAGGCACACAGGTACCTCCTAATAATATTGAGAAATGTTTACTCCCTGCTATTCTTGTTAATGGTAATAAAACTTTTGCATGTCAGGCGATGGTGGATTCAGGTGCCGCCATGAACTTCATCCATGAAGTGGTGGCACAAGCCCTAGGAATTGAATTGATTCCCTTGAAATACCCATTTCAGGTATCTGGAGCAGATCTAACCCGTTTGTCTGAAGGGAAAATCTTAGCCCGTACTGCTGAGGTGCAGTTTTTTGTCGGCAGTTTACATGTTGAAAAAGTGTCATTTTTTGTTATGAAAAAACTGGCTGCAGACGTTATTCTTGGTTTACCCTGGTTGCGTGTACATAATCCAGTGTTTAATTGGGAAACTTCGGAGTTGGTTAGATGGGGAGATTCCTGTACTTCTCATATTAATTCTGTTTGTACTATCAAAAATGATATCAAAATTCCGGAATTTATTACCGAGTTCAAAGACGTCTTTGACGAGCTCAATGCGGAGGCATTGCCTCCACATCGACCTTATGACTGCGCAATTGATTTGGTTCCTGGAGCTAAACTACCCAAAGGTCGCATTTTTAACCTTTCAGCTCCAGAGCGCGAGTCCATGCGCCAGTACATTAAAGAGAGCCTATCTAAAGGACATATCCGACCTTCAGTTTCTCCTGTGGGGGCGGGGTTTTTCTTCGTTGAAAAAAAAGATGGTGGCCTCCGACCTTGTATTGACTACAGGGAGTTGAATAAGATTACGGTCAAAGACCAACATCCTCTGCCACTCATTCCGGATCTTTTTAACCAGGTGGTGGAGGCTCGATGGTTTTCTAAAATTGACCTCCGCGGAGCTTACAACTTGATTCAGATAAGAGACGGGGATGAGTGGAAAACCGCATTTAATACCCCTGAAGGTCATTTTGAATACCAAGTTATACCTTTTGGTTTGAGCAATGCTCCGGCAGTATTTCAACGTTTTGTGAATGACATTTTTAGGGATCTGTTAGGTAGATATCTAGTAATTTATTTAGATGACATCCTCATATTCTCACCGGACTGGGAGTCACATCAGCAACAAGAGGTTCTTCTTAGGCTACGTCAAAACCACCTCTGTGCTAAGTTATCCAAGTGTCAATTTGGAGTCCAGGAGATAGGTTTTTTGGGATACATCCTTACTCCTGGTACCATTGGTATGGATCCCAGAAAGGTATCTGCAGTACTTGAATGGGAGAAACCTACTACCTTAAAAGAAGTTCAGAGGTTTCTAGGTTTCGCCAACTATTACCGAAAATTTATCTGAAATTTTTCTTCCACTGTTAAACCTCTCACCGATTTGACCAAAAAGGGGGCGGATCCTGCCTCCTGGACACCAGAGACGGAGGTAGCGTTCACCACCTTAAAACAACTTTTTTCTTCTGCCCCAGTCCTGGTCCATCCTGATCCTGAATTGCCCTTTATTGTAGAGGTTGACGCTTCAGAAGAAGGTGGAGGAGCCATCCTGTCTCAGGGCACTGAACCATTGACTAAGAGACCACCACACGGGTCTCGAAACGCGTAGGCCTTCATGTTTTTATCTTCTGGATCCATGCTGTAAGAAAAATCTTTTTTCTTTTTTTAACAATGTGAAGTAAAAGTTATATTTTATTCATCCATTAGTGTGGGGCGTGCTGGATATTTTACCATTGGTTCATAGTCACGTTCATCCTTCAGTCGGAGGTTCCGTGCACCCCTTATCACTTACATTCCATTCGTACTTGATTGCAGAGTTGAGCGTTTTCTTTTTGTATTTTACTGAACCATTTACCAACCTCCAACCTATCGCCTACTTTTCCAGGAGCTTCTCCACTACCGAGGCCAATTATGATGTTGGCAATAGAGAGCTTCTGGCGATTAAGTGGGTCTTTGAAGAGTGGAGGCACTTCCTGGAGGGGGCCAGACATAAAATTACTGTACTGACTAACCACAAAAACTTATTATATTTAGACAAGGCGAAAAGATTAAATCCCCGTCAAGCCAGGTGGGCTCTATTTTTCACTAGGTTCCACTTTGTAATTACCTACCGTCCCGGCTCAAAGAATACTAAAGCAAATGCCTTGTCCAGAAGTTTTGGTCTTAGTGGTAGTTCTGATGGGGAACCTGAAAATATACTTGCTCCTGGGGTGGTAGTGGCAGTTGTGACCTCGGATCTTGAAACCCGTATCCTCAACACTCAGGATGCTGCCCCTAGTGCGCTACCGCCAGGTAAATTGTTTGTCCCTAGTCACCTCCGCTTGGAGCTCTTAGAGGAGATCCACTCCTCTGTTCTGGCAGGTCATCCAGGCATTACTGGTACTGGGAATCTGTTATCACGTACATATTGGTGGCCATCTTGGCAACGGGATGTTAAGTTTGTTCATTCTTGCGAGACCTGTGCCAGATCTAAGGTGCCCCATCAACTTCCAGCGGGTCTTTTACATGCACTCCCGCTACCCAATAGACCCTGGTCACACATCTCCATGGATTTTATTACCGATCTCCCGTCCTCTAAAGGGAAATCGGTAATTTGGGTTGTAGTAGATCGTTTTTCTAAGATGTCCCACTTTGTTGCCTTGAAAAAATTGCCTTCAGCTAAATTGTTGGCCTGGTTGTTTATCCGTCACATTTTACGTCTACATGGTATTCCTTCAAATGTGGTATCGGACAGGGGCGTACAGTTTGTGTCCAGGTTTTGGAAAGCCTTTTGTAACAGGTTGGGAGTCTCTCTTTCTTTCTCCTCAGCCTTCCACCCAGAGACTAATGGTCAAACAGAGAGATTGAATCAATCTTTGGAACAGTATTTGAGGTGCTTTGTGTCTGATTGCCAAGATAAATGGAGTGAATATTTGCCCATGGCTGAGTTTGCACTAAATAATCATGTCAACTCCTCGACTCAGTCATCTCCTTTCCACATTAACTATGGTTTTCACCCCAGATTCTCCTCAGGAACAGGTAATGAATTTGCCTTTTCCTCAGTAGAGGACATTGCTAAATCTCTCTGTACTGTATGGGCTGAAAGCCTGGCATCGCTGAGAAAAGCCCAGGCTAATCAAGTAAATTTCGCCAACAGAAAGCGCCACCCTGGACCTGACTTTGTGGTGGGTGACAAGGTCTGGTTATCCACTAAAAATCTCCAACTTCGTGTTCCATCTTCTAAGTTTGCCCCGCGTTTTATTGGTCCATATCCCATTTCTGAAATAATCAACCCTGTGTCATTCAAATTATCACTTCCTAGGTTCCTCCATATTCACCCAGTTTTTCATAAGTCCCTACTCAAAAAGTATGTTCCGGCAATGGTCACTCGTTCCCCACCCGAACCCGTGATCGTTCAGGGGGAACTAGAGTATGAGATGGAACGGGTCATTGATTCATGCAGAGTGCGGAATTCCCTTCAGTTCCTCATACATTGGAAGGGGTATGGACCGGAGGAGCGTGTTTGGGTGGCAGCCAGAGACCTTCACGCTCCTAGATTGGTGGAGAAGTTTTTCCGTTCTTATCCTACTAAGCCAGGGGGTCCTCTTGAGGGTCCGGAGGCCCCTCCTCAAAGGGGGGGGTACTGTCAGGATACGGAGTCGCCGCGGTCTCCTTGCTTGGTGACGTGTTAGGAGTTCTATTGGGTGTGCTTAGGTCATTAAGGGTTAATCTTTTCCTTACCTTCAGTCTCCATGTCATTAGCCATCAGGTGTGTTCTCTGCTGCTATTTAAACTCCACCCAGGCATGGATCCTTGCCAGCCATTCACTTTGTGGTTCCTGGTCCCCCTGCTCAGTCTGATTCCCTGTCTGTTAATATTCGGTCTGTTCTCTTGGTTAATCTGCCCGGCTTGTATTTTTGACTATCCCTTGTCTTTTGATTTGGTAGGCGCACTTCAATTAGGAAATGCATGGGTCTGGCTCATCTCAGATATTACAGCATAGTTATAGCTGCAGGCCCTGCGACCCCTTTTGTCATGAGTTGCACAGTGTTGCTTTCCCAGCTGTGTCACTTTGCACTGCCTGACCCTGACTCCAATCCTTACAACACTACTGTGAAGAAGGGTGTTCCTGACTGACTGTCAGAAATGCCCTTCTGACAGTGAAGAGCTCCGGTACTGCACCGATAGCTCTTCACTGGGGGCACAGAATAGGAAAGCCAATGCGCTGAATTCAGCATACTGTCGGCTTTCTAGCAGTGTAATACACCACATGTGCCCGAGGAGGTGGAAGGTCCTCTTTAACAAAACCTTAATGTAGACACATTCTAACATCTGTAATATGGCTTGCATAGTCCATCTTAAATGGACTTAGATTGCCTAGATGTGTGTACCCTTGCTCTAGTATGAATTTGGATAAGGACTCCAAGTTCTTATGAAGCCAAGTTAATCCATGATTGTGACATGCTAGCTAAGCCCTAAGCAGGCTCCTGCTCACATCACAGCCAATGGATGGTTGCTTATAGATGCATCTGCCATATCACCTTGTTGTTTTGAAAATATGTTAATCTAGTGACACACAAAATTTGTTAATCTAGTGATATATCCAACCAAGTGACACAGCAACAACTAACACATCTAAAGTAGTACTAACTTTCACTGACCACAAAGTATTCATAGCTATATTGGAGATAGTATTTGTCATTGCAAGCAACTTTTCTTTGCATTGTAAGTGAACAACTGGGTCCTTAAATTTTGTGATTAAAAACTGTTATTGAAAGTGTTGTTCAGATGTTACATCACAATTATGTTTCTCAAAGGGGTTTCAAGACATTTAGTGTGATCATGAGTCTGATGGCACTTGCTGTTAAAGGCCCACTAAAGCTAGAATCCAAGCAAATAGAGAATAAATAATTCCCTATATGACACTTCTCTACTGATTTTTCTTGTTCTTCTTTTGTCTTATATCATAATTGCAAAGCATGAAAAATAAACGAGAAAAGCTGCGTATTCTTCTCTATTGCAGCAGCCTTCCCTCTCCCCCTCCAATGCTAGTGGATGTGAGTCATAGAGATGAGGAGGTGATGGCAGGGTTTAGGCATACCTCCCAACATTTGAAGAACCGAAAGAGGGACAAAATGTGCGGCACGCGTAGCGCGCCACGGCACATTTAGCCCCACCCACTTTTGTGTTGACTCCGCCCACTTGTTAATTTTTCATGTGCCCGCACACAGTATAATCCTCCTACAGTCACCCGTAAATTATATGTCCCCCCTCTATCTCTCCCCCAGTTTCATATACACCCTTCATCTGCCCCCAGTTTCATGTCCCCCTTCCATCTCTGCCCCCAGTTTCATGTCCTCTCCATCTCTGCCCCCAGTTTCATGTCCTCTCCATCTCTGCCCCCAGATTCATGTCCCCTCCATCTCTGCCCCCAGATTCATGTCCCTCCATCTCTGCCCCCAGATTCATGTCCCCCATCTCTGCCCCCAGATTCATGTCTCCACATCTCTGCCCCCAGATTCATGTCTCCACATCTCTGCCCCCAGATTCATGTCCTCTCCATCTCTGCCCCCAGATTCATGTCCTCTCCATCTCTGCCCCCAGATTCATGTCCTCTCCATCTCTGCCCCCAGATTCATGTCCTCTCCATCTCTGCCCCCAGATTCATGTCCTCTCCATCTCTGCCCCCAGATTCATGTCCCCACATCTCTGCCCCCAGTGTCATGCCGTCCTCTCCATCTCTGCCCCCAGTGTCATGCCGTCCTCTCCATCTCTGCCCCCAGTGTCATGCCGTCCTCTCCTTCATCTGCCCCCAGTTTCACATTCCACCTCCACATTACACTTACCTTCTCCTCCGCTCCCTCACTGCTCTCTGTGCGCCTCTCTCGCTGACACATATGCGGCTGAAGCAAGGAGCTGACACAGGTCAGCTCCTCGCTTCGCCACTGCGCGCCTCTCTCGCTGACACACATGCGGCTGAAGCGAGGAGCTGACCTGTGTCAGCTCCTCGCTTCGCCGCTGCCGCCGGCTACTGGCTTGTAGACGCGATCATCACATCGTGTCTACAAGCCAGTAGCCGGCGGCGAAGCGAGGAGCTGACACAGGTCAGCTCCTCACTTCAGCCACATATGTGTCAGCGAGAGAGACGCGCAGCGGCGAAGCGAGGAGCTGACCTGTGTCAGCTCCTTGCTTCAGCCGCATATGTGTTCAACTCAGATCTGCGTCCTCTGGACGCAGATCTGAGTTGAAATCGGGACATACCTCCCTCCAACCGGGACCGCGGGACATGTCACCCAAATCGTGAATGTCCTGCGGAAATCGGGACGGTTGGGAGGTATGGTTTAGGATATACACTTATCTACTGCTAGTGTGGCCCTTGTGTTGGGAGGAATCCTCCAAGTAGCTGATAGCACGAAATAGATGTGAGTAAAAGGTATCACTAGTGCCAGCAGTAACATACACACAGGGGCACCAGTTAACTATACCTCACTCAACTCACAATGACAACAATATAACAGTACAACTCCACAGAGAAAGGAAAGTCATCCAACTCTCCCAAACTTCTGAATGGCAAATATATCTATGTATGCTTCGATAATTACCGTCATTCCTATATTCTTGTAATATTATTTATGCTTACCTTTCAGGAGCTTTGGAAAGCTGAGTAAAAAAACATATGTACTAAATAGTATGGTATACCATGCCATATTTGCTTTACAGGGCCTCAAGAAAGCTGGGTAGTGTATCAAGTAATACTGTAATAGGGAATAAATAATGCTGAATAAATAATGAAGTCATACAATATAACACAAATCTCCCTGATGGAAAGTTGGGTAAAGTAGAACGTAGAGCTGTTGTAAGAAATATTGAATACTATAGCAAAACAAATCTCAGATCTCTCTCCATAATTGTGCCACATCTTGCAGACATTGCTGTAATAGGAACTAGTGAGTACTAAATATACCTAAATGGTTCCCCCATCCCAGCTCTGTATTTGCTCAATAAACTGCCAGACATGTCCTTCAGAATCCCTGGAAAGCTGGGTAACATGACATGACTAGTTGTTACAGACACCACTTAAGAAAAATGCACCTAAATAAATTCCTCCCTCCTTTCTCTGTAATTGTGCCACTTTGTTAGATTTTTCTTTCAGGGTGCTGACATAGATAGCTAGCTAGCCACACTTTCTGTGATGTCATGCTAGTGCTTGTAGACAGTCTCCAGATGGTACTGGCACTGTCTGCCCACTCTGTGTCTGAAAGATGTCTGCTCAGAGCAGTTTATGAACTATCACACCACTTTTTTATCCTTGTTTTTCAGGGTTTAGTGTCCCTTTAAATCCTTAATTTGTTAGCCTGCTACAATTTCTCTCCTGTGACATCATACGGGATCACTGCTGAAGCCTGTGATGGGGCCACAGCTATGACATGGGCATGCCAAGCATCATGGCTCTTTGTAGGCTTGGAACTCTGTAGGTCAATCGTCCCTTTTACCCCTTGTACACATCAGTGTTTGGATTCTATTATGGGGAGTCCGCATGAGGACCCCCCCCCCCCAACGTAATACCAAACGCAAGTGCAAGCACTGGTGCAGTAAAAGCACACGGACCCCATAGACTATAATGGGGTCCATGTGCTTACTCCCAGATCTCCACAGGGATCTTGTGGACAGGAAAGTAGTTCACCATTTCCTTTCCTGTCCCCATAATTCATGAGGGCAGCGCGCGGCAAGAACACAGATCCCATTATAGTCTATGGGGTCCATGTGCTTTTACTGCACCAGCGCTTGCACTTACGTTTGGTATTCTGTTTGGGGGGGGTCCTCATGTGGACTCCCCCGGAAGGAATCCAAACGCTGATGTGAACGAGGGCTTAGACATTGACTGTTTTTCTTTATTGAATTCATTTTCTTCTTTAACGCCTTGTTCTCATTCTCAAATGAAGTGAAACTTGTCAGATTTGAAAAACAGGGTTTGAGCCTTTAAGGGGTTAAATACTTCATTTAGAAATTGGACATTGGTTTAGTTAAGGAAAAGGCGTTCATAATTTCTCATAAAAAATATCCAGAGAAGTTAGTGCACATAATTTTTCATCTGTTTGCTGAAGCTGCTAAAGTAGTATTCTGTTGTATTAAGGATGTATTGGTCTGAGGTTGTGATTAAATTTCTGGGATTGATTTACTATAGGGGGTCTAGTTGGGTCTGAACTAATTTTTGAGTCTGCAGTTTGGTTCTTGGTTTGGGTCAGATCTAATTAAGGTTTGACCTGTTAACTAAATTTATTAGTGTCGCTATAGAGGTTGGGCTGAGGCCAAAAATCTCTGGGTAACAAATTCTCCAGTTGTCAGGCAAAGTTGTAATAGCAGTCTGAGCAATATGAAGGAAAAAAAGAAAGAAAATGATAATAGAGAAAGAGACTAAGAGTCTACAGACAGAAAAAAAATCACTGAATATAAAAGGATTGGCTCATGAACTGTAATAGGTTGCAAAATGCTGTATAAAACATGCTAAGGAAATTTCAATACCATTGAGCATAAAAGCATGCCGCAAAATAGTGTTTCTTTAGTAGCTTATGCATAATTTAGTTTTCATGCTCTGTGCCTGAATGGTGGGCAGGGATCAGCACACACCACATATCTCTCCCCCCTAGGCATATACAGATGTGTCTATAAAGTCATCTCATCACAATGAAAACGCAGTGCAGTCTGCAGGCAGCATGTATAGATCAGGAGGAGCTGAGCAGATTTATATTTTTGTATAATTAGTATAGCTCCTTTATTCATTTAAAGCCCTGCTCTTTCTAGGCTTAAAACTCCAGTCAGTGGTCCTACGTAGTGACTGACAACTATCTTTGCATGAGTGGGCACTGAGTAGAACCACTCACTGGGCATCTAGAAAGAGCAGGGATATAAGCAAAAAATATGTACTGGAGGTTTTCTTATAAAATTTTTTTTATATATCTGATCTCATATATATATATATATATATATATATATATATATATATATATATATATATATATATATATGTGTGTGTGTGTGTCTGTCCTCTATGCTTGACAAAACAACTGGACCGATCTTCACCAAATTTGACACACAGGCACATCAGGTGTCCGGGAAGGCTTTAGACTGGGCCTCAAATCTCTCGGACGTACCGTTCCTGAGATACAGTATTCCTAAAACAATGACCTGCATTAGCCAATACAAACTCGCAAGTCTTTCACTCATATTCCAACTGCCATACAAACGGTCACTCCACATGCACACTGTCTTACTCCAGGTTTCCATAGATTTCCATAACTGATATCCAATATCCAACACTGATATTCAAACTAAGATACACACATCAAAGGATTAGATATACAGCTCATCACAAGCTATCACACATCAGAGGATTTAATACACAGCTCAGCACACAGTATCACGTATCAGAGGATTAGATACATAGGTCAGCATACACCATCACACATCAGGGAATTAGATACACAGCTCAGCGCACACTATCACACATTGGAGGATTAGATATACACCCCAGCACACAGTATCACACGTCAGATGATTAGATACACAGCTCAGCACACACTATCACACATAGGAGGATTAGATACATAGCTCAGCACACACTATCACACATCAGGGGATTAGTTACACAGCTCAACACACACCATCACACATCAGAGCTTTACTCCAGGTTTCCATAATAAACCAGTCATTTTTTCTTCACTGCTGTAAGTCAGCTTTACAGAGGCAGGACGCTGTTGATGACAGTGTTACACAAGGTCACATACACACTGCTTTACTCCAGGTAGCCATAACAACCAATCACAGGTTTTTCAACAATATCCAAACTGAGATACATATGATCACATGTGTATCTCATGCTACACAAACAGAAAAATTAAATATACCCGTGTGAAGCCGGGCCATCCTGCTAGTATATATACTTTCATACTATTTCTAGGGTGACTGCACATAGACACAAATAAGAAAGTGAGAATGTCACTGTGTTCATTTAACATCAACAAAATCATGTTTTTAGAGAAGCTCATATTTCAACATGTACTACTTAAAAGACAGAAAACATTTCTCTTTCTGTCTTATGACTCACCTAAGAAACTCATTTCCTTCCTCAAGCTTGTAGTGAAGTAGTGCTTCAATTCCCTTAGCCATGTTCATACTGCTAGCGTAAATGCAACAAAATTGTGCAAAAATTTTGGTTTACAATTCTGATACAAAGTAAGCCAACTAAGTGGTGGTATAATCAGTATTAGCCACTGTGATAAAACTGGTGCATCTTCAGACTGTCTAAGTTTGTACTAACTATTAGCAATTTGGGCAAATGTGTGTTGTGGGACAACTCTTTAAGGCTGAAGCCCTACATTGTGGAAACACAGCTTTTTTTTTGTTGCAGATTTTGCTGCATTTTTTTTTTTAGCCAAAGCCAGGAGTGGATTGAGCAGAAGGGAGACTTAAAAGAGCTTCAGTAGAGCTTCCCATTGCTTTTGTAGCCATTCTTGTCTTGCTCAAAAAACCACACCAAAATCTGCAACAACAAAAAAAAAGCTACATATCCACAACGTGGGGTCTCAGTCTTAAAGAAGATATTTCTGTTTTAGTAAATAGGTCTATTCCCTCTCCCCCTTGAAGTTGTATGACTAAATTGACTGGTGTCAGTCTCTAATTTTCTGCCATCTGTCACACCTCTGACCCCTCTGTAGCTGATGTCTTCTCGAAGTGATATATAGTGCTTCTGTGACAGCTGGTATATGAGTGGTCAGCAGATAAGTGATAGATAAGCAGTTAATTTGCTTATGTTTATAAATCAGTCCACTGTGCATTTCTTCTGTCCAGGAACTTGTAGTATGAGTCATTACAATAAATGTCCAGTGTAAAAGCATTGATAATTGATAAACCTCAACAGACCCCATGCAAATCAAGAAGGTTTTGCATAAATGTTCTGGTTTGCATTTATAACAGAATCCACAATGTGGATGGAAAAAGAACCTTAAATTGTATTTTATTTTGCATTAAAGGTTTGTTAAAAAGTACATTGAGACTACAAATAATGTTTTATATGTATGATAACTGAACTGATGTATGCATCCAACCACTTGTACAAGTAAGGCTAAGTTCACACTTTTCAGTTTGTTGTTCTGACAGAATGACAGATGAATCCTCCACTATTCAGTGCAATGTTAAAAACAAGACAGTCTTGTCTGTGCATATAGAGTACAGAGTATATGATCTTTATGAATCACAGCACTCAAGAGATTTAATTGACAGTCTTTCTCAGTATACCTGACAAGAGGCCCACTGAGACTCTGTCGCCCTTAGGCCCACCAAAATCTGGAGCCTGCCCCGAAATTGATAACTACGTATTACCATCCTCTTATCAGCAGGATGTGTTTCTAGACTTTCAGAGATGGCTGGACAGTATAAAACTGTCTAAGGACTTACTTTTTAAACAAGTAATACTCAGTTGTCAATTTATTTCTATCTTATAGGAGATAAAATAGAAGAATGCCATAATGACGAGTCATAGAAAAAAGAGGTTTATTGCTCAAACAGACAAATCAATAGTACATTTGGCATATCCTCTTTGATTTTTATTCTACCTTTGACTATGTCTGATTAGAAGCGTAAAAAATTGTATGGTATGCACATGATAAAATTCTGCAGAAAGCCAGAGTGAATCTGAGGCCACATGTTGCAGAAACACAATGTTTTTGTTTGATGTAGAAAGGCAGAAGAAAAAAAAAACCTCTGCATTTTACAGTTGCCGCAAAGTGAATGAGATTTTATTTATTTGCCTTTTGTTATGTGTAGCCTTAGCCTAAAACTGTTGCCTCACAAGGAAACGGTCTCTAGAGTAAACCAGGCTGGTGGTTAACATTGTGCATTTGATAAAGGGGAAGTTCTCCCCAAAATGTGTTGTGCTCTGTATCTGTTAAAAAAGAGACGTGGTTTGCATGTACGTGTCATTCGCTTTCTGCTTTATCCCTGTGAGCGCAAGTTGGTCCATTTTTTCTTTGGGTCTACTGTCCCACATTCTTCCTAAAACTGTTGTCTGACCAACATGTGCTCTTATTAGTTAAATTGGTGTTTGAATAGAGAAAGCCTAAACTTTCCCCTAAGTTAATAAGCAAGTGGGCAAACCTTTGAATATTTCTGTGTGTGGGGTTTAGGTGGTTTGGTCCAGAGATTTGTGTTGGATTGAATAAGCTGGTCACGAACTAGAGCTTAAATTTAATGACACTGTCATGGCTCCTAGCACTATACTTAACTGATTTATACTTCTCGAAACCTAGTCAAAATTATGTCATTGTGACAGAGACATGTATATTTGTCTGAAAACAGATGGCAAGCATTGGATACACACAGCTAGTTTAACTGTACACTGTGTGGCCGCTTGTTTTCATACATTTTAACATTTTAAATTATCCAAAAATTAGCGTGTTTGGGGGAAATTGCTTGCCTAAGGTTTTTAATACACATATACATTTGGGAGCAGACGTAGCACCAAGGGTTGATAATTACAGAGTTTCAAGACAAATTTCTAGCACAATCTCATGGTGCATGTCCAGCCAACTGAAAAAAAAAATAGAATGTCTCCTGAAATTTAAAGGAATCCATGACCGTGACAACAGTACTTTGGAGCCAGAAAAAAACCTGGACTATCCTTCCAGTTATCTGTGTATGGGAGAAAATGCCACTAGATAGCATTGGTGAACTGATAATTTATAGAGTTTCAAGAAAAAACGTTGGCACACTGAGAATACAAGCTAATTTAAAGGTGATATAAAATTGAGTTTATAAAAAAGCCAAAAAAATTATCCCTTTATGGAAGTGCACATAGCACCAAGGAAAGACAATTATAGAATTTGAGAAAAAATTCTGGCATACAGACAGTATACCTAGCCTGCCAGCTGAAAAAAACTAGACTATCTTCAAAGAGTGATTAAGATTTAGAAGTTATTCTTGTTCCTCATTGCCTAACCATAAATGTTTGCTGCCTGATATACACAAAAGGGATGACATAATTGTCACTGATGCTACATTTGTCCCTGCTGCTGAGACATTTGGTGGTCTCCTCAAAAGACTTACACTTCCCCTACGTGTCTTTACCAGCACAACTACCAGTATTACACTCCCTGCAACTATTTCCTCCACCACCAATAGTCATGTTTTCTACCTCTGTCTCCTCTACTTAAAAAAACACCATCTGTTCTCAGCCAAATCAGGCTAGGCTCCAATCAGTTAGGTGCCAGCCCAGCGGAGGCGACAAAATATGCTCACCAGTCCTGAGCTCAGCATCCTCTCCGGTGCTCTTCTGGATGGTGACTGAGGTCAAACCTCACTGTTGGGGCCTGTGATTGGGCCCCAGCAGTCGCCTGAAGCGTGTAGCGTAATGATGTCATCCCAACCCACTTGACTGCAGGAGAGCAGGACCTCAGTCACGGGCAGAAGAGGAGCAAGAAAGAAGAGAAAGACACATGGACGTATTGAGAGTGTCCTAGAGAGGTGAGGTAAGGTGCATATAAGTGTCTATTTTTAATCACTTTTCCTGAGCCTTTACTTATTATACTCTGGGAGGGGAGGGGGCTCTTAGGATCATATAATATTGTGTGGGGACCTCTATGGATTATTTAATACTTTGTTGGGGCTACTGTGGGCTATATAATAGTGTGTGGGGGGCACTGCAAAGCATATAATACTGTGTGTGGGCCAATGTGAGCATATAATACTGTGTGGGGTCACTGTGGGCAATATAATACTATGTGGGGGCCACTGCAGAGCATATAATACTGTTTGGGGGCCACTGTGGAGCATGTAATACTGTCCCAGTATTGTTTACATGCCGGGCGCTGCTCACAAGTCATATTCTTGATATCTGTAGTGGTGGGTGTTAAAACGGTATCTCTTTCAAGTATCTGAGATATTGCTACAGTTATAAACTTTGCTCCACTAATGCTCCTCCTACCATTTTTGTATCCTATTGCAATGTTGATTATGTTTTCCCACCAGCAATACTATAATCTCTCCACTTACCACTCATGGTAGTCAGGTGATGCCAGAAGCCTGCCTATGTCACACAGACCTCGTGGCCCTCTTCTTGTATTTTATCTCCATATTGCATGTCATAGCAGCCATTTTAGTTCACAGTAGACAAATCACAGAGGTATTGGCTTCATTAAAAACCTAAACTTTTGGAAAGTTAAGAATTTTGATTTTGAGTTGACAGCCTCTATAAAGAGGCATTATGAAATTGTAGTGTTCAGTTTCAGTGCAATATTAAATTGTGACCATTGTATGTATGGAGAAAATGAGAATAGCACAGATCAGACAAATTTCTAAATTGCAATACTAATAAAAAAAAAGCAAGTTTGTTTAAATCAAATTGCCCTATTGTACCATACATAATATGGTGCATGGGATATATTTTTTAAATGAAATTCATACAAGCTATTATTTTTTTTTATTTCTATGTTGATGCTTGGTTGTCAGTTTCTGCTTGCACAAGTTTTAACCATGTGTCAAGGAGAGCACATATCCAACTGGCAACTAATCGGATGATGAGACATTTACTAGCTGGGAAATATGTGACGTTGCAATAATTTCATTCTATGTGACTGACTGTGCCTATTTGAACGGCTTGTGCGAGGGAAGGAGCACGTCTACTTATAAAATGATAACTCTGCTCACACTACATCATTCTCTGGTTGCCTAGTTAGTTCATTCAAAGTTGACCTGTGTAGCTGCTTTACTTTTAATTATTCATTTATGGGATCCATCTTGCTCATGTACTGATATAGTTTTGTGTTACAGTCGCCCTGAGCTTCATAGAAAAAGACTGTTATTAGCATACGTGAACCTGCAACAATATATGTATAATTAAAGGACAACCCCATCCAAAATAGTTCTCTAATTCTCAGGATTCCATGTGTATTGGCAGGAGAAACACAAAAAAATGTCAGATCCAGGAACACACATTGTATTTTAAATTTTTTGGAACATTTTAATCTGCATTTTTTGGTGTTGGATAGAAATTATATAATTTAAGATAATAGGTAACGGGGACCTTGTAGTCATTTAAAGTTATTTAGACCTTTTTTCAAGTGTTTTATTTAAGAATATATGTATATTGGAGAATAATATGTTTTTAAATTTCAGATATGCAGCCTTAAGTTTATAAAAACTGGATAGTGGCTTTACATAAATAATTGTGCATGGCAAGCATAGGAAATGAGTGGTGAGGTGTAGAAACAATTCTTCTCCTTTACAACATTGTTAATGCTTCTCATTAATTTAAATTTTCTGTGGTTTAAATTTATCTGCCGGAGTTTCATGGAAGGCTGATTGACTATATCCCCGCTGCATTGTGTTATTAGCACAATTACACCATTATGAGCATAAATTATTGAGGTATTGTAAGACTTAATCCAGTGTAAAGATAAAACTAATTTGGTTTGTGGCGTAAAGATTCTTAAACAGGCTCTCTCCATTTTCTTGTGGAAAGTGGCGTGCTATCAGTTACAATAACAAGAAAAGTAATTAAAAAAAAAATACTGTAAGGTCATTATACTTTACTTCTACAGCAAAGTTACATGGTACATGATGTTGGGTGAATACATGGATCCGTCATGCTCAACCTATAACCCTGCATTGCTGATCCAGATGAGGTCAGACTAGAGGGAACGTAAGAATGGGAGGAAGTTGACCAGGTGAAAAGGAAGGCAGAATGGAGCAAGGGAACTAAAGAATCGACAAGAGATGTTGAGTGCCATACTTTTAAGTTAATTTTATAGATACTGAAGAAAGTATACGTGACAATTTCACAGGGAGAAAGGAGGGGAGCATTGTTAATTGTTGGGTGATGAAGAGCAGGACGATGTTCACAAATGTCGAGATATTGAAGTATAGGTCCCCAGTTTACACCGGATGACAACTAGGAGATGCTCCATTACTAGGGCATGTAGGATCGGGAAAAGAGGGCATCCTTGACTGATTCCATTGTAACTTTTTAGTCAAAACTGTGACATGGGTATGAAGGAAGGAGAAGGGGAAGGGTGTGACGAAGGAGACTTTTTTAAAGACTTTTAGTATAAAAAGGGATAATTCCATTTGTAGGGCTTTATACAATTGTGCCATGTATCCATCTGAGCCTGAGCTATTACCCGGGGAGACCATTAATGTCTAGTTCTATTTCTGTTTGGAGAAAGGAGCATCCAGTTGGGCTGTGGCATCCGCCTCGAGGGAAGGCAAGACTCAAGTATCAGTAATGTATTGAGAGACAAAGCGGAGGATCAGATTTCTGGTTCAAGGTATGAGATGGGGGAAAATTATAAAAGGGTTCAAAATAGTCTAGGAGGGTCAAGGCTATGTCTGTGGTAAGGTAGGTGACCCAACCGGAGGGCTTTATGATGAACATAACGTGCAAAGCCAATTGTGATTCCTGAATAGCATGAGTTAAGAGATGGCCTTCCATATTGCCCCATTCATAGACGCATTGCTGACCCCGTTGTCGCTGAGTCAGTGTTGGTTGTGCTCAAGGAGAGACCTGATCTCATGGCTCATCATAATCAGGGTGATAAGGGTGAAATTTTCTAGGGTTTGCTTATGTTGTGCCTCCAGAGTATTTAGAGCCTAAGGGTGCCTTCACACCGAGTTACACTCCATGCATTTTGTCCATTTTACACGTGTAAAAATACACGTGTAAAATGTAGTGAGCCATTGAGTTCAATGACTTACGCGCATATTTTTGAGAGTGTATTTTTGTGCGCATAATTTTACGTCCACAAAAATACGCGCGCAAAAATACGTGCGTAATCCATTGAACTCAATGGCTTATTACATTTTACACGTGTATTTTTACATGTGGAAAATGGACAAGATGCACGGAGCGTAACTCCGTGTGAAGGCACCCTTAGGCTGAGGCCCCACATTGTGGAAACGCAGCTGCTTTTGTTGCAGATTTTGTTGTGGCTTTTTGAGCCAAAGCCAAAAATGGTTACAGAGGGAACAGAGAATATAAAGGAAGTTCTTAAACTTCTCCCTTTTGCTCAATTCACTCCTGAGTTTGGCTCAAAAAACGCAACAAAATCTGCTATAAAAGAAGCTGCGTTTCTGCACCGTGGGGGCTCAGCCTTAAGGAGATATTTGAGTGTCAGAACCCCCCTCACTTCAGGGCCTACAACTGAATAGGTGAACTTGTTGGAGAGGTATTGTGATCTGTCAGACATTGATGACAAAAATTAAACCACTAAATTAATATTATGCCCTGTGCACAAAGAACAACAAATAAAGTGAGGGTAGGTCACAAAACAAGGGGCTAATAAAAATTCACAACTTTATTTACTACTAAAGTTTAAATGGAGTAAACGCTAAGTTAACTACTTAAAACACCTGGGGAGTACATCAGCCTGTCTCACTGTTAGGTAACATTCACACAAATGAATGTATATACCAGGTAAGGGGTGAAATGGCATGATATCCACCTGCTGCCCTTTCCTGCCCATATTTAACCCATTAGCTATCTTCAGTGAGGCTAGGCTGAAAAACGGACAGGTATAGGCCTCAGTTTTGCCTAGGGCTTATGGTGCTATAATGGACCTGTGATAATACACAGGTATATTTATGGAACTGTTAGAATATAAAGGGTCAGTGTGAAAGTCATGAAATCACTACTGGCACAATGACAAAGCACACATTTGTGTGCATAGAGCCTTAAAGGATATCTGCCCATAGGATGAATAATAAGAGCCCGATTACTGCCTGGAGGTTTCCACACTGGACTTCCACCAACTAAGAGAATAGAGATGATTTGTAAGCTGTTTGAATGGAACAGTGACCAAGTATACAGTACATGCTACCAGTCCATCCATTCTCTATAGGAAATTTAAGAGAAGTCTAAAGAAAAAATGGCAGAAAAATATGATACCCATAGTATGTTTGTTTGGAAAAAAAACAAACAAACCTATACTGACAAAAAACAGGTCTACAAAAACACACAGGAAGCTTTGAATGTAGACTTTTCAATTCATCATTATAGACAAAGTAAAATCTGATCAAAAATGTTTTTGACCTAAAAAAAGAATTACAGGATTAAAAAAAAATCCAATAAAATATTACAGGTCAGTGTTAACTTGTCACATCAAAAATCTATAATATTGCGCTTTTAGAGCAATGCGGATATATATCCAGAAGATTGGGATAAAGAACAGAATTTTAAGTTTATTCAATACACTGACCAAAAATGGCACACGCAATGACAAAATATTGTTTTAGACCAGAAACATCTGGAATTATTTTGTTTTGCTGAATTTGTGCTGGCAGACACAGAGGGGATCACTGATGAATTGCCGATAGGGATATTAGAGTCACAAAAGCTGCTAAACACTGTTGGATCATTTAGACCATTTTAGGTGACCTATATACAGTATATGGCTTGTTTAGCGGAACAACAAGGCTGGTTTTATTCGAAGAATAATAATTTGTGTTTTCAAGATAAATGTCAAATTATTTAGTTCCAAATCCAACTTTGAGCCTTTTTTGATTTATTATTCTGTTTAAAGGTCTTTGGCAGTCATTTTCTGTGATAAATTCTATTTTCCATATTTCAGGGCACATGGATTGTGGAAGTACATTGCAATGAAAGACACTAAAGCCATTAGAGTTCCTGTCAATATTTTAGCATGGTGCAGTATTTCTGATTTTTTGATGTGCATATTGTGATGTGTATTTTTTAGAAAGATATGTTAATGAGAACAGGTCAGCAAATATGAGTTTTCTCAAATTCATGAATTTA
Organism: Leptodactylus fuscus; assembly: GCF_031893055.1. Taxonomy (NCBI): domain Eukaryota; kingdom Metazoa; phylum Chordata; class Amphibia; order Anura; family Leptodactylidae; genus Leptodactylus; species Leptodactylus fuscus. The sequence continues at coordinate 126,561,685 of NC_134269.1, forward strand.
ATTGAATAAAACAAAAGGTTATGGATCTCAATATTTTTTATTTTTTTTTTGCTGTAGCTCGCTACATGAGGTTTTAGCCTAAGGCTATGTTCACACAGCGGAAATGGTAAAGGGATTTGATGCAGAATTCAGCCTCCAATTCCCCTTTCATCTCTGCCCTTCCGGTTTTCACCTGCCGATCAGGCTCAGATGGATAAGCCTAAACAGCTCAGTGTATTCTGCCTTGGTCTCTGGCTGGATCAGATGTGGATTCCACGGCAAGATAGATCAGAATGCTTCAATCTCTGCTTCTCACTAAAAACAACGACAGGCGGAATTTGCCACGTATTCAACGACAGAATCCGTCACAGCATCCACATTCACTACACCAGCATCAAGTCGCAGCTAGCCATTTTTTTGGACTGGATTCTGAGGCAGCCTCCATGTCAAAATCCGGTCCAAAAATTGCTGTGTGAATCCAGCCTTAGGGTTCATGCACATTAGGTTTCATGAAGTGGCAATATGGCCCCCACAAAAGTAAACTTCAATATGGAAACCTATGATGATGCTTCTTGTTGGAATCCTTATGCGTCCAACAGAAAAAGGGCTATGTGCCATAATACTGAAGCCTTAATACAGAAGTAGAGATTGCTCACAACTTCTATTGAAGAATACCTCTCTTTGTGAAGGGAAATGATATGCATACAATTTGTTTCTTTAGTACAGAACAGGGATACAGAATTTTAGTTTTGACACAATCTTGGCATTTTGCTATTTGACACACAAAGAGTGAAATGAAAACATCCCTTTGTGTAGGGGCCACACTAGTCGATCATCTGCTTGGTGTTGTCATACCCTTCTTGAGGTACCCTAATATACTTCCATGCTAAGGAAACATCCATCTTTGAAACTGTTTTAGGGTGCATTCACACTGAGTAAACGCTAGCTTATTTTGTAGAGTAAAATTACACTTGTAAATTTTGCTATCCCATTGACTTCAATGATATTTTTTTACAAGTGTAAAAATACGCCTGTAAAAAATACGCCTGTAAAAAATACGCCTGTAAAAATACGCCTGTAAAATGTCATTGAAGTCAATGGGATAGCAAAATTTACAAGTGTAATTTTACTCTACAAAATCAGCTAGCGTTTACTCAGTGTGAATGCACCCTTAGGCTGAGGCCACACATTGCAGAGCAGCACATTTTTTGCTGCAGATTTTGCTGAGGTTTTTTGAACCAAAGTATATTCAGCAAAAGGGAGAAATGTAAACACTTGCTTTGATTCAAAAAGCCACAGAAAAATCTTCAACAAAAAATGCAGATCAACAGGATTTTTCTGTTATAAATCTCTTTCTCTCTCTCTAGTTCTAGATAAATAGATAGACAGAGAATTAGATAGATAGATAGATAGATAGATAGATAGATAGATAGATAGATAGATACTTTAAGAAGAGAACATTTTTTAGCAGTACATACACAACATTGCATATCACATGCTTTTCAACACCTTTGGTGTTACCTGTTTCTTATATTCAAAGCCCTAGTTGATGTTGAGCCATGCTTGTATAGCAGCAGACATAATCTGAGCAGGTTCAGTACATCAAGACTCCATTACCATGCTCAGCAGTGTCATACAGTCCCATGGGCTTGAGAGGTTGGAAAATCTATACTGGCTCTTTCAGACCTTACAACCAATAAATTATATTCACAAGAGGAATGTATGAGAAGCAGGGTTTAGGCAGCAGGAAATAGTCTACTGAGTTTCTTGTTTAAGATAGGGTTTTCTTAATAGTAGAACAAAACCACTACTGTACTAAAGAAAACTAGCTATTTAACTATTTTCTTAAAGGAATAATAAATACAATTTAGAGATGGTTAGTATGTAAAAATCTTATCACTGATTAAAATGGATAGATATCTCTCGGTCTACCTGACCAATACCTGCGGCCCTCCAGAGGCGACCTTGTAACTCATATGCGTTCAGCAGCTAAATTACTAATACCACCTCATATGGTTGCAATCGGGTCCCCCTACTAAACCTGAATGGTTTGCAAAAATTTATGAAATTTGCAGGTTTGAAGAGCTAACAGGTTTGTGCTTGCATAAACGAGACAAGTACCTTAAGACCTGGTCCCCCTGATTGAACTTTCTGCACACCTCCGCTGACCCAGGTAGGGGTGACCCATGACATGAGTGACCCAGGACATGAGTGACTGTCGCTGATTTGATTCCCTTTGTTTAATGTGATCTGATTTGATTTGGTCTACTTTTAATTTAATCTCATACAATATTGGCAACTGTATACACCTACTCCCCTTCCACCCTTTTTCCCCTCCCGACCCTCCTCTCATGTGTATTTATGTTTTGTAAAAATTTTAAAAACCTTGTTGGAGAAGAGACAGTTACGGCTTCTTCTCGCGCAGTAACACCTGTACTTCACCATCGTTTCCACATTCTGTGTAACTGATTTTTATGGTGTGGAAAAAATAGATAAACCAATCCGAGGAAGAGATTGGAGAAAATTACTTCTTAAAAAAGAGGCATATTGGATTCTTAAATTTAACAGCAGATCTCCAATAGGTATGAATATAAAATCTGACCTGACATACATCTATTCGTCTTTTTACTAAATGATGCTGAAAAAAAAGGTTATCATATGAGAGTTGGATATGGGCATAACACTAATTACATCATAGAATAGTTATATCTATTATAATAACACATCATTTAGTGTTATACTTACCTGTATTTATGCTCGAGTTTAAGTGTAGAGGGTAGCATGGCTTGTGTCTTGGACGAAGAAGAGCTTTTTTGCTTGAATGTGATTGGTGTCTTTTTGGTCACGTAACCAAGGAAAAGGAGTCAATGAGGATTTGTAGGAATTTTATGAATGGAAGGGGAGGAGTTATACTCTCACTGGCTTATAGTAGTCACGTGACTTTTCCTGGACAAACTTCAGGTTTCAGACTGTGTAGACTCGATACAGATTGTGTGAATAGGGTCATCACACGCCTCTAATCCTGCTTCTTTTCTAAAGACATGGAATAATTGAAAATAAATATAGAAAGGAGGAGGAAGGGAAGTAAGAAATAACGCAAATAAGTGTGAATCTTGATTTGTCATAAGAAATGGATCACTGAAATATAGTACAGACTAGCTGGTACCCGCGACTTCGTCTGCGGTGATTGTAGAAGTGGGTATATACAGCCGTGGGTAAGGTTTTCGTACTGTGTATAAGGTATGGGATATGAAATGTAACTTTGTATCTTGTTGTTGCTGTAATTCAGAGAATACGTGAGACTTTTGTGTTAAATGTAATTTGTATTTGAGCTGCTATACGGTGTTGTGAGAAACTTTACATAGTGACTTCGGGACAGAAGTATTTGAAGTTAACCCTTTCCCGCCGATGGCATTTTTGGATTTTCGTTTTTTGTTTTTGACTCACCTCCTTCTAAACCCCATAACTTTTTTTATTTCTCTGCTCCCAGAGCCATATGAGGTCTTAGTTATTGCGGGACAAATTTTTCTTTATGATGCCACCATTATTTATTCTATATATTGTACTGGGAAGCAAGGAAAAAATTCTGAATGGGGTGGATTTGAAGAAAAAATGCATTTCTGCGACTTTCTTACAGGCTTTGGTTTTACGACGTTCACTGTACAACCAAAATGACATGTTCCCTGTATTCTGTGTTTCGTTATGATGCCGGGGATACCAAATTTATATGGTTTTATTTACATTTTGACCCCTTAAAAAAAATCCAAAACTGTGTTAAAAATTTTTTTTTGAAAAGTCGCTATATTCCAACAGCCGTAACTTTTTTGTACGTGCGTGTACGGGGATGTATAGGGCGTCTTTTTTTGAGGGACCGGGTGTACTTTGTAGTTCTACCATTTTCGGGAAATGTTATTGCTTTGATCACTTTTTATTCAAATTTTTATCAGAATCAAAACAGTGAAAAAACGGCGGTTTGGCACTTTTGACCATTTTTCCCGCTACGGCGTTTACCGAACAGGAAAAATATTTGTATAGCTTTGTAGAGCGGGCAATTTCGGACACAGGGATACCTAACATGTATGTGTTTCACAGTTTTTAACTATTTTTATATGTGTTCTAGGGAAAGGGAGGTGATTTGAATTTTTAATCCTATTTATTTGTTTTTATTTTTTTTTTTACTTTTTTTAAACTTTTTTTTTTTGCATTTATTAGACCGCCTAGGGGTATTGACATGGGTGGGCGGTGTCGCGGATTGTCAGAGTGGTGGGGGTCGGCAAATATGGCTGCTCCGGGGCGTTAAAGAGAGCCTCCTGGAGTATCGTTAAGGTGAGGGGCAAAGTGGTAAAGTATATGTATATGAGATTGTGTGGGGTTAGGGGCGAGGCTGTAGAGGGCAATATGAATTTTGTGGCTTGCTATGGTCCAAAGTGTGTGAGATTGCAGAGATGGTGGTGTGAGTTTGGGTTTTGTGGGGGTCCTGGCACAAACGTATGTGCGGTATTGTGACGAAAAGTAGCCTATTGCGCAATCGGGTGTATTAGCTATGTTTGTGGAAAATTTCAGCCAAATCGGTCGAGCGGGTTTTGCGTGATTGAGGAACAAACATCCGAACATCCAAACTCACAAACCCACAAACTTTCACATTTATAATATTAATAGGATGTACATTGTGGATAATAATGATATTCTTGTATATGTATATATGTCCTTTTAGGTTTCTTTTTCCGCTCATCCTTGGGAAGTTAGAAAGTGTTAAGGGCAGGGGAAATCACCTGCTACACATTGATAAATCGGAAGTGATGTATGTGGGGGAATCCTATAGTATAAAAAGTGGAGTCATTCATTGTGTTGTATGCCTTGAAAAAGGAACTATGTTCCGAAATGCATTGGCGTTTGTTTATGGGTTTTTTTCTTGTTTTTGTTTTTTTCACTTTTTGTAATATCTTAATATGATTTATTAAAAGTTAATTTTTATAGAATTTTCCTTCGGAGAGTTGCCGGTTTTTCCAGTTTTCTTTGAGTATGCTAGGTTTGCACTAGCATTCAGGTTTCCATTCTTCAGGTATGCATGAGGGCCCAAAAGATGGAGAACCTGTCTGCTTAAAAAGAGGTTACACAGACTATAATGTCCTAGTAAGAATTTTCTCTCCACCAATTTTAAGCTGATTCTATGTTGGATTATCCTACAGAGACTCCAATGCAACTGTGAATCCAGTCTTACTTGGAATACTGTAAAATGTACAGAAAACCAGAATTCAATAAAACAATCCTCTATTCAAAATAATATAACCTAGAATATTATTATTATTATTATTATTATTATTATTATTATTATTATTATATACTGTAGATGGAGGCAAATTCAAAGTCTTTGCTACTTTTCATTGAAGAATATTTATCTTGTAAATTTGTAAGAATTTTGTTAGCATGTCACAATGTATCATATAAAATAAGTTTCATGAGGGGGCCACACGGTGGCTCAGTGGTTGGCACTGTAGCCCTGGAGTCCTGGTGTTCAATTCCCGCCAAGGATAAAAAACCATCTGCAAGGAGTTTGTATGTTCTCCCCATGTTTGCATGGATTTCAATCCCATATTCCAAAAAGACATACTGATAGGGGAAAAAATGTACATTGTGAGCTCTGTGTGGGGCTCACAATCTACATTAAAGAAAAAAAAAAAAAAGTTTCATGAGAAACTGGAATCCTTAAAGGGGTTTTCCAAAACATATTAGTACTGTGGCAAGACGCCAGGGAAGGTGAAAAAATTCACCTGTTCCCTGTGCTCCGGTGTCCCAGGCCGCTGTCCGAATGCTTTTTCTGACCAAAATCCATATGTGACCACTGAGGCTAATCAGCTGTCTCAGGAACCAGGATGTCACAGATCTGCAAGTGACGACCCGTGTCCTTTCCTTAGAGCACTGAAGCTGCTGATTGGCCTCAGTGGTCACATGTGGTTGTGGCTTCCACTGGAAAGTCCCCAGATCACTGCATAATCAGTCAGTGGTGGGAGACACAGGAGCATCGTGAACAGGTGAGTAGGTTTTTTTATATATATTTTTCACCTCCCCAACCTCAGCAGAGAAAAATGTTTTTCCTGGACAACATTTAACCACATTCCATCAAAGAAAGGGGTGTATCTGTAGATATTGGTCAAAACAAGCCTTTGAATAACAGCTTTTGAAGGTGTATAGGGCCTGCCTATAGATAGCTTCTTATGCATTATCTTAAAGTGCCTATGTCTGTATTTTCATAAAGGTTGCATTTCACGCTCATAGCAGTCAATTGGGTAACAGTTTCAAAACCATGTCTATGTTATGCTACTGGAGACTACAAAAAGCCCTGGCATATGGCAAGGATTGTTAGCTGCTGGGTTGTTAATCAGACAATCTTGCATTGCCAATCCCTCGTGAGAAACAAGCATGCTTTGTGAAGTTTCCAGAGTACCTTACATTACAAAGGTGATTTAAATGCTTAAAGGGGCTCTATCATTGGGAAAAGTCATTTTTAACCAAGCAGATACTTGCATAGCCTTTAGAACGGCTATTACACACATACCTTTTGTATGTAAATCCCCCCAGTAGTTTTTGAATAACTCCATTTTTATTCATATGCTAATTAGCCTCCAGCGAGCACAGGAAGTGTCAGTGAGCATGCCCCTCTCTGCTGTGTGTGAGTGCAGGGAGATTAGCCATCAGTAGCCTGTGCTGTACACATAGCAGACAGTGCTCGATGAGATTTCCGGAGTGCATGCTGAAGGCTAATTAGCATGTGAATAAAAACTGGCTCATTCAAAAACTACTGAGGGGATTAACATACAAAAGGTATGTGTGGGATAGCCTTTCTAAAGGTTATGCAAGTATATGTTTAGTTAAAAATGACTTTTCCCAATGATAGAGCCTCTTTAAATCCATTCGTTTGAAAGGGACTGAACTGCAGAATGACTGATCAATGGATGTGATATCACTAGCCTGAGAATAGGAAGTGAAGCTTAATATCACAGTTCAGGACAACCCCTTTAACCCCTTAACGCTAAATCATGTACCTGTACGTCAGGGAATGTGGTTAGTTCCCGCATTCCCACGTACCTGTACGTGATTGAGATTGCACGGGCTCAGAAGCAGAGCCCGTGCGATCTCCACGGGAGGCCGGCTGTATCTGACAGCCAGGCTTCCCCTGTAGCAGCGGGGACGGTGATTGCACCGACCCCCGCTGTTTAACCCTTAAGGTGCCATGATCCATAGTGATCATGGCACCCTAGGGGTTTGGCCGGGCTATAAAGCATGGTGCCGGCAGCATCAGGAGTCTGTGTGAGCTGTAATTTACAGCTACACGCTGCTCCTTAATCCCTCCCCCCATCGGAGCGAGCTCCGACGGGGGGAGGGTTAACCCCTTGGATGCCAGGACGAGTGGAAGCTAGTCTATGCATCTGCATAGCTAGCTTCCTCTATAGACTGCAATACACGTGTATTGCAAGTCTATAGTTAGTATAGAACCAGTGATCCTCTCTGATCGCAGGTTCTAGTGTGCTTACAGCACAAATGTAAAAAAGTTTAAAAAAATAAATAAATAAATAAAGTGTGTAAAACAAACAAACAAAACAAACAAAGTTACATTTCTTGTAAATCTGGAAAATCGCTGTTACACTTGTAAGCCTTGTAACGTTCAAAATAAATTAAAATACAATCAAAAGATGATGCCGATATAAAGCAGAGATATGGGAGATAATATTTATTCATGTATTTGGGTGGTATAACTATCTGCCTGAAAAGCAGAGAATTTCACATTTTGAAAATTGCAATTTTTTCCAAATTTCCATCAAATTTCCTATTTTTTTAATAAGTAAATACAAAAATATTGATTAGTGTTTACCACTAACATGAAGTATAATGTGTTACGAGAAAACATTCTCAAAATCACTTGCGTAAGTTAAAGCGTCTCAAAGTTATTGCCATTTAAAGTGACACATGTCAATTTTGAAAAAACAGGCCTGGTCCTTAACATACTTTTGGGCTGTGTCCTTAAGGGGTTAAAATCCATCTCTGGCTATTGCATATGTAATGTTCTGCCAGTTCTCAAGTCTTATTTTCAGTCACTTCTCTTGAAAGGATAGATTGTATCTTCATAATAAATGTATTTTAACAAGTTACTTTGCTTTCCTCAAGCAGATTACTCATTAAATACAACTGAACATTATAAAATGCTTTAATAGAATATCTGTTTATCTGATAGTGGCTTATTCTTGACATCTCTCGCTTTTATACATTGAATATAGAACGTATATCATGTAGTGTTATACTGTCTGGTATTGTCTGGTATATTGCCCTACAAAAAGTAACATTAAACATCAAAGTTCATGACATATTGAAGAACTGAAATTTGACATCTACAAACCCCTAGATGTTTGTTGAATTCCTTTGGGCAAAGTGAAAACTGGCTCCGATGTCTTCAACAGAGCTGCAAAGAATATTGACACATCAGAGAGAACTAAAATGAGAAATGGTAACAGTGCAAAGTAAAAGTGCCCCAAGGAAAAGAGCTGAACTCCGTATGTTTAGTACTATTGAAATATATTTGGAAGGTACAGTATACACTTTACATTAAAATAATACTGACCGAATAAACTGCAGAATTGGAAGTCTTATATTTCTTAAGATTATGTCTTTGTGGTTGTAACACGGTGGCTCAGTGGGCGCCCCAGTATTGTGGATAGGCACGCTACTGTCATTGTCATTATCTGCTGTATCACAACCTTATGCCTGGTTCTTTTCTGCTTTTCACATTGTGTATTCAAAACTGTATATTGTCAGTTATATTGTCCACTATGTTGGTTATGACTAATGTTATTTATTAGCACTTGTTATTATTCATTTTTCTGGAGAGTTTTCTCCTCTAGTTTCGCCTTTTCAACCAGGCATGGGACATGTATTTTTGACTCGTTATCAGGGTTGAACCATGGCTTTCTGCCACCTGAAGCAGACGCCAGAAAGCCGCCCCCCCCCCCTGCGGAGGAGGGGGCGGAGCCGAGAGGCGGAGCTGAGCAGAAGGGGACGGGTGGGCCGAGTGGAGGGGGCAGGGCCGAGCAGAGCGATCGTCTTTAGCAGGCAGAGAGCAAGCACAGAGAGGACCTGCTCTGGGGGCCATACGGTGGCTCAGTGGTTAGCACTGCAGCCTTGCAGCGCTGGAGTCCTGGTGTTCAAATCCCACCAAGGGCAAAAAACCATCTGCAAGGAGTTTGTATGTTCTCCCTGTGTTTGCATGGATTTCCTCCCACATTCCCAAGACATACTGATAGGGAAAAATGTACATTGTGAGCTCTATGTAGGGCTCACAATCCACAAAAAAAAAAAAAAAAAAAAAAAAAAGAGAGGACCTGCTCTCTGCCTGAGCATGAGGGGCGGCCGCTGGTGCAGCACTGCTCCAGCGACCTTCCCAATCCACCGCTCAGTGACGGTGACCCTAAGCCAGTCCAGGACAGCTTGTCCTGAGCTGGCTTAGGTCAGCAAAAATGCCGCCCTCCCCGTGGCCCTGGCATAGCGCCGCCTGAAGCGGTCGCTTCAGGTCGCCTCATGGGAGGTGCAGCACTGCTCGTTATATACCTGTGCCTCCCACTCTCTGGTCTATATTAGTACCATTGTCTGCCTTATCAATATTGTTATCATATTTATTAAAAACTTTTGTGGTTTTATACTATGTCAATAAATATACAAATTTTATAGTGATCCTGTCTTTTTGGACAATGTTTTCTATTAGATTTTGTTGGATTTTCACTCTATATTAAGCCTTTGCATTTTTTGTGTATATATTTATCACTGCAGAATTGAAAGTCTAATATTTCGTAGGATTATGTCTTTGTGGGGGTAACATGGTGGCTCAGTGGTTAGCACTGTAGCCTTCCAGTGCTGGAGTCCTGGGTTCGAATCCCGCCACGAACAACATCTGCAAGGTGTTTGTATGTTCTCCCCATCTGCGTAGAATGGGATTTCCTCCCATTCTACAAAGACATACTGATAGGAGAAAACAAATGTACAATGTGATCCATATATGTGGCTCACAAACTTAAAAAAAAATAAAAAAATGTCTTTGTGAGTTTAATACTATCATTTTGAAAAGGAATGCTGAGTGTTAAAACTGCATTGTTTAAGATGACTTTACTGTGCAATGAGTATTATTTACATAACGATATAATCTTAGATTATATGTTCTCATTCTGCTAAGGTCTTGTTTTTTGTTTTTTTTTTGTTTTTTTTAAAGACATAGCATTTTTCACAAGCCATTCTTGGTGGTGTTTTTTACTTTGCTGAATTAAATTTTGTCAGGCATTTTTCAAACCCAATAAACAAACTTAGGGCAAGAAGTTAGTAAATTGGCATATTTGGAGCATGCTATGTTTAGAAATAAGCAAGGGAAAAATGACATGACTGGGAAAAAGCTGTGTTTGCAATACAACTGAAATAAGCAGGAAAAATAAAAATGTCATAAAAAAAGTGCTACATAATGCTGTGTGTCAGTCTAAAATGATTACAGGGGCTTCTATAGTATGTAAATGCTATGTATTGCACCTACTGTTTTTGCAGATCTGACAAAGGGCTAATGCAGCAGTACATGGTGTGCACAGAACACAAGCTATTACTTTAGGCTTACACCAGAAAGGTGGCATAACTGTGTTGCATATTTGCTTTTCAACCAATATTAGCAGCAAAGATTCACCACTATGATGCTTTTCACTGCTTTTAAAGACAGTGGGCAAAGCAGGGAGCAAAGCAGTCATAACTTAGGTCAGGCGTTGGCAATCTTTTTTGCATGACATCCCAATATTTTACAGGGCATTAAAGATAAAGCACTTAGTGTCTCATCAAACAACTGCAATTGACATGAAATGCATACCATAATCGCAACCAGTTCATTAGTTTATTAAACTTATATTTCAATTGGAACCTTCCCTGGTGATAGGTTTGAATTTTGGATGAATGAAGGCTTGCTGTAGTTCTGCTTTGTGGGGGGCGGGGGATGATCCTGCCCATTTTTATTTTTTTTTAATAAATTGATACACTTCTGTCCAGCTTTGTTAAAGTGAATGGACACCCACTTTTGTTCACCTGCTTTATTATACTGTACTTTTGCACTTATATCAGTGTATTCAATATACATAAAATAATTGCTGTCCTCTGACAAGGCTAGCTCAGGCTTAGACCCTAGGATAACTCACACTTTACCCTGTAGTGCTTCTTACCCTCAGACTGTGTTTCCATGGTCTATGTGAGCGAGATTGCTACCTACAGCAGAGAGAGCCCTCTGCCATGTAAATATGCCTGAGGTCCAGCCTTGGAAAAGATGCCATAAGTTTCTGACCCCTGGTTTAAGGTAGGGATGTCTCAGCCCATCTCATTTACTATGTGCTGGGTGTGATTTCTGTTCAGGTGCTCTGAATTCCAGATATGCACCAGAACTATGAAGAACTCTGATACATCACATGCTAGCAGGTGAATGGGTTAAGGCTGACATATTGTTGCTTCCTTCAAAGACACATATTCTAACTGTTCTCCACTCTTGCATATTGATGAAGATCTTGGATGATCTGGTGTCATCTTTGGCATTGACCACCTACGGCACATGCTCCACCCACACCCCTCTAGCTTTGTCCTCGTCCTTTAATAGTATGAATTTCCCTAGTAGGATATTCAAAATTGAGGTTTCTATACCACAATGTTGGAGTTGTACCACAATTAAATATTGCATTTTGTCTTTTAGGCCATGACACTTTTAATGGATTTTTTTATTCTTATATTACTGTTACAAAACTTGTTGGCAACCTCTTCTCATCTTTCATTTGTCTTTTGGAATATTCAGTTTATGTGTTGAGTGCTGGTGAGAGTAAACTGCAGGTAGTGTGATGATTCTTGTTGACGGGACATTAGGCCATACTTCCAAGCAAAAGGAAGAGTGACCAATTACCTTGAAAGACTTGACCATAGACCATATGTCACATGGCCATGGACTGTATATCACATGACCATGCACTGATTTTTATCCACTGGAAGTCAGCAGAATGAATGAAAGCAAGCAAAGATCTAAAAAATAAAAATAAAAAAAAAACTCCAAAGATTTGATACAGAAAGTATATTGGAAAATTGTACAGCGTTTTATTATACAAACAGTAACACTAGTGTGTCAATATTGGACTGAAAGTGTCCAACTCCTTAAAAGATCTAAAACTATGAGCACAAGATGTAAGATATTATTCAGCTTGAATTATACAATATGCAGTATAAGGTGCACATATCAATCTTATCAATGTTACATATCGTGTATGGTTAAACAGTGTTAAGTGTTTCTATAGCATAGTAAATCTATAATCTGTGTTACAATGTTTTATCTCTTTTCTAGAGATGAGCGAGTAATAGTCGATCGAGTAGGTATTCGATTGAATACTATGGTATTCGAAATACTCGTATTCGATCGAATACCACTCTCTATTCGCAGTAAAGATTCGATTCAGAACCAGCGTTGATTTGCCGAATACTATGTATCACATTCGGCAAATCAACGCTGGTTCTGCAGCAGGCTCGTCCTTGCTAGTCGGGAGAGCTGGCAGCTTGCGTTTTTGCGGGAGCTGGCTTTTTCTCATAGGAATGCATTGACCAGCGTTGATTGGCCAGTGCACAGCATTCGGCCAATCAAGATAAGATAAGATAATCCTTTAATAGTGCCACAGTGGGGAAATTTCAGCATTCTCCATTGAAATTTCAGCAGTCTCCATTGTGGTCCGACCTTAGACTCTACCTCCTCACAGACGAGCCTCCCTCAGAACCAGTGTTGATTGGCCGAATGCTGTACACTGGCCAATCAACGCTGGTCAATACAATCCTATGAGAAAAAGTAAGCTCCCTCATAACAGCAAGCTGCCAGCTTTCCCAACTAGCAAGGACAAGCCTACTGCAGAACCAGCGTTGATTTACATCAGGCTCGTCTTTGGTAGTCGGGAGAGCTGGCAGCTTGCGGTTACGAGGTAGCTTACTTTTTATCAGCGCAACTGCAAGTGCTATGAAGTTAAAGCGCATGGAACCTATAGACTATAATGGGGTCTGTGCGCTTTAACTGCACAGCGCTCCTCCTAAACACTCTCCTCCTGCTACTCCTGGACTTGGTGACTCTCCTTTAGTCGAATAGTGGTTTCCCTTGAAATGAGCATTTTTTCCCATAGACTATAATGGGATTCGATATTCGATTGAGTAGTCGAATATTGAGGCTCTACTCGAAACAAATCTCGAATCTCGAATATTTAACTGCATGTATTTTCATTGTTCATTAGATGCAAAGCAGCATATGGCACATGCACAGGGAAATGGCTTTCTTCATCAAAATGTCAATTACAGTCCTGAAGAGAATGCAAAACCAATGGGAGTGATTTAGTGGTGAGGACAGGTGAGAACATGTCCTGAGATATTAGGTAAATGCACTTCCAGAGCTCATTAACTACTGTTACAATTAGCTGAAAAGTTTAGGCTGGATTACAGCAATGAATCAGCAATTACTATCAAGTTAAAATAAAGCAGACAATGAAAACCTGCTCTGGGTGGGGAGTAAATGTTGCACCTAAATGCAATGTCACTATATGAGCATTTCCATCTTACCAATTTGTAAAGAATGAAACTAAGTAAGACGTCTTATGAAGACAAGAAAACTGGGCGGAAAAAGATGATCAAATATAATGCAGAACGGTTTGGTATCAACAGTTGTCTTGCTGCTATTGACATGTGAACATGACTAGTGGGTCTGTGTCTGTTATAGAACATAGCTCCAACTTATATAGTTAAATCATTATTAGGTTGAAAAAGACCTAGGTCCATTAAATTTAGTTGTTTTAGAAATTCAAGTTGATCCAAAGGAAGGCAAATACCACGGTGTTAATGGCAAAGACCCAATTCACCATTAAGGGCTAGTTCACATGGCAGAAAATTTTTCCACCGTGTGATTTCCCAGTACGGCTAGCCGATGCAGTGCATTGGTATCCTGTCGTGGCATCCCACTCCTGATTAGCCGCAAATTAATAGACCTAATTGGGAGTGAATCTCACACCACGGAGCCCACAGCTGAGTCAGCCGCAGAATCCGCAGGAAGATAGGGCATGTTTCTTCTTTTTCCTGCTAGCTGAAAAAAATCGCTAGCAGGAAAAAAGAAGTGAATTGCTCCCATTGAAATGAATGGGAGCCTTTTTTGCAAGCTGATTTTGAGGCAGACTTCTCGACAAAATCCGCCTGCAAAAAACTTTGTGTGAACAGACTTTAGGCTAAGGCCCCATGGGCCGTATCTGCAACACTAAAGCGCTGCGGGAAGAACATGAATGCATTACGGTTCTTTCCGCAGCACTTTTAGGATAAAGTTTGCAGAGTTTTCCTCTGCGGACTTTCTGTTAACATTATATCTACGGGAAAGCCGCCGGTGTTTCCATAGATATAATTGACATGCTACAATTTGCAAAGCCACAACGGTTTTGCAAATTGCAGCGTGTCCGCGCTGCGATTTTTTTCCACAAAACTTTGCCTGCACTGCACAACGCCACGATTTTTCCCACAGCGTCTCCGCTGCGGGCAAATTGCGGCGTTTTCGGTCCGTGGGGCCCCGGCCTTAAGTAGAAAAAAAAATCCTTCCCAATCCCTGCTGGCAATTCATCATTTTCCTGCATAAACATTTAACATATACCAGTAGCCCCATAAGTTGTTGTTTCCATTGAAGATATCTAGCTCTTTTTTTGTAAAAGCTTGCCATCATTATGATTCATCATACCAAATTCCTTCATTACTAGAGATGAGTGAACAGTAAAATGTTCGAGATTCGATATTCGTTTCAAGTAGCCCCTCAATATTCGACTACTCGAATCGAATATCGAACCCTATTATAGTCTATGGGGGGAAATGCTCGTTTCAGGGGTAGGCAATGTTCGATCAAATTATACTTACCAAGTCCACAAGTGAGGGTCGGGCTGGATCCTCTGAGAAGTCTTCTCCGAGCAGCATCCCCGCGGCATCTTCCGGCTCTGAATTCACTCTGCCAGACATCGGGCCTGGGCAGAGCTGACTGCGCATGTCCGCACTGTATAGCATTCGGCCAATCAATGCTGGTTCTGCATCGAACTTTTCCATTCGAATAGATAGTAGTATTCGATCGAGTACGAGTATTTCAAATACCGTAGTATTCGATCGCATACCTACTCGATCGAATACTACTCACTCATCTCTATTCATTACCTAATTCTGCACCATAATTTTACAGTTCAGAAAGTAACGTTTCTAAACTTTGGGACAAAATTGGACTTTGTTTAACCCTAAGCTATGACCCAGTGTTATGTACTAACCTCATTAAACCTCATCTGTCATTTTTTAGTCTTATTTGGTTAGCTTATCCAGGTCACCCTGTAGGGATTGAACTTTCCATACTGTATTTACAACCCCAGTTCCCAAAAAGTTGGCATGCTGTGATGTTGCCATTAATTTCTATATGAGTTTTTTTTTAAAAAAAATGGTAAATGTCTTAACTTCTGATATTTGTTATATGTTATACTGTTAATAAAATATGATTATATGAGATTTCTTTACATTTTACACAGCATGCCAACCTTGGAATTGGGATATTACAACACTACAAATCTTAAGACGCTACAAAGCTGTGTGTCATGTATAAATAAGGATGACAATGACAAAATCTTCTGACCACATTGTTCTGAGATCACTAAGTGCTTTTCCTCATCATATTTGGCAATGATAGTCTTTTTTCTTTAAATTGATGGGATCTATGGTTTTTCAAAGGGGCTTCATGGCTTAAAGTGCAATGTAAGGCTATGTAGATACAATGCTACTCTGTTTGATATCATTTTTTTATTACATGAAAAACAAGATGTTTCAATAGGATGAAAATGCATCATGTGGATACTGTAACATTTGCTATTATTTGCTATAGTTCTAGGCAGTCTTCACTTTTTATAAAATATTTTTAATACAAGTCAACCACAAAGTTCAAAATGGACCTTATATTATATGGCTAGGAACAGCACATCTTAAAAGAAACAGCACATAAAGATAGATAATGGGTGATCTGTGAAATTGAGAAAATCAGATTATATGTATACTTATTGGCAAAAGAAAATATGGAACGGACAGGCCAATGAAATGTTGCAGTCTGGCAAAGACAATCCTGGGAAACACTTGCTGTGTGTGGGTGCACATTATTATACTGAAAAATGTTAGTAGTAAGCACTATAGTTAGAGGTAACCCATGTGTAGGCAATATATCCTTTACATATCACTGAGCTGTTAGTGTCCCTCATATCACTACTAGAGGTGACTGTAGGGACAATGTGTTACTCCTCAGCAATGGCAGGATTGAAGTGCTTACCACAAGACCTCCACACTTGAACTTGAACTGGATCATCGGTGGAACCAAAAAAAAAAACATGTATTCGTAGCTAAAGACAATATAGTTCCTGTCCGTTATGGTCCAGGTTTCTCCTTCACTACACTACTGCAAATGAAGGTGATGGTGGATGGCTATCATGGACTCTGGAACACTAAATATCCTTCCGTTAAGCCCCTGGAAATGGTCAAAACAGAAACAGGGGTGTGCAGTCAATGACCAACTGTATTTGGATGGTAGTCAAGGAAATTATGGGAGCTGCTTGTGCTTGTCAATGGATCAAACAATCTGCTAAGCCTAGGCTAAGTCTAATAGGCTGAATGACACTATAACACTGATATGTATAATATCCAGCAATACAGAAGTACTACAGAGTATTATGCAAGAAATCAAGAGATCACAGGTATAAGTTCCCTAAGGAGACTAAAAAAAACTTAAAATGGTTTCATTTAAAAAAATTATTTGTCTCGGCAAAATCAAGCAATCCTATGACTACATCAATGGCAAAATAAAAAGCTATGGCTCAAAAAGCCAAAAAATTGATTGTCCTGAAGGCCTCAATTAAGGGGTTAATGATTTGTCAACATTTTAAAACACTCCTTAATACTTTAGTGTACTTTGATTGATTATTCCTGATTGCTGTGTCTGTGAATCTATAACAATTACCCTTAATAAGTGAGATTTAAAATAAGCAAGTTGAGAAAAGCCTATGGTTAAAGGGGGTATCCAACTTACAAAAATGAACTGCAAATACATCCACAGCAGTGCTAAATACTAGAGATGAGCGAGTAGTGTTCGATTGAATAGGTGTTCGATCGAATACTACGGTATTCAAAATACTCGTACTCGATCGAACACTACTAGCTGTTCGAAGTTTAAGGTTCGATGCAGAACCAGCGTTGATTGGCAGAATGCTATACATTCTGCCAATCAACGCTGGTTCTTCTCTTACCTTTCTGAAGTCTTCTCCGCGCTGCGTCCCTGCGTCTTCTTCTGGGTGGAATTCACTCTGCCTAGGCATCCAGCCTAGGCAGAGCCGACTGCACATGTGCGGGCATGCACGTGCATACACGCGCATGCGCAGTCGGCTCTGCTCAGGCATCGGGCCTGGGCAGAGCCGACTGCGCATGCGCGAGCATGCGCGTGCATGCCCACACATGCGCAGTCGGCTCTGCCTAGGCCAGATGCCTAGGCAGAGTGAATTCCACCTGGAAGAAGACGCGAGGACCCTGCGCTGGGAGAAGACTGCAAGCAGAATCCAGCCCGACCGTCACTCGTGGACTTGGTAAGTATGATTTTATTGAATTTTGCGTACCCCTGAAACGAGCATTTCCCCCCCCATAGACTATAATGGGGTTCAAAATCCGTTCGAACAGTGGGCGGCTGTTCGAATTGGATTTTGAACCTCGGACATTTTAGTGTTCGCTCATCTCTACTAAATACTCACTGTTTCCTTGTGCACCCTCTTCTTGGATTTATTTTACTTGCTGCTCCTTGTAACACTGTTATATAAATGCAGTGAATCTGTGGACAAACTACATTTCCCATGATTCATCTTTCTGCTTTCTCACTCTCTGTGCCCCCCTTCTCCACTCTTCCCTGCAATGAAATCTCAAGTGATAAATCACTCCCACATCTGAGGTCACGTGCTGTTGTGATGTTTCATTTGCAAGCACATCCTCATCCTGAGAGCAGCAAACACAGAGAGTGAGAGCAGACAGATGAATTATGGGAAATGTAGTTTGTCCAAAGTTTGACAGCACGTAAAAACAGTGATACAAGGATCGGTAAGTAAATTAAAGCCAAGCAAAAGCTTCACAGGGGAACAGGGAGTATTTAGCACTGCTGTGGATGTATTTGCAGATAACTTTTTAGAAGCTGGATAACTCCTTTAAAGTCATGTTGAATTTCAAACAATGATAACATGGATTTATAAAGGATGGAATGATGCATTTACTTTTTGTTCTAATTATGTTTGATTTGTAGCAAAGGAGCCAAGTGATGTCTGCGTTACGATCATTGTGAAGTGATAAGCAGTAATGTTATGTACTGTCTAAAATACAGACTCTGGAAATGTTTACCATATATTGAATTTACAGCAGAATTGAACAAAATCATTGTTAACTGGAAAATAATTGCAGCACTTAGCATTACTCATTCAAAGAAGAAAATTACTGTTTGCTTTAGAGGTTGCAGAGATTGCCATACCTATTTCTTTAAAAGATGTTTGATTTAAATGCAAATTATAAGCTGTGATGCTATCACTATAAATCTGTATGGCAGGAATATGCATGTTTTCTGCATACTGAAAGTAATGTTTAGAACCTTGGCAGAGAACAAATGGCTCCTTGAGTTGCCATGTTATTTACAATGGTATCCTACTGCCTGCCGCTTTACATTGTAAGATTTGTGATGGTATAAAAGAAGTATTCATTAGTGGTGGAAAAATGCTGATTGTTCTTTGGAGCTAATGATGCTGCAGTCAGGGCCGCCATTACGAGTGATTGGACTAAGTGAAATGAGTTGCTTATTACAGACTTAAGTCATTACTAGCTTACAATTCATTTGGCATACTGTTAGGCAAAGGAAGGAAACTACTGGTTAAGGTAGTGTTTATTTACCTTCTAATACCCACAACATGGTATGATTTACTAATGTCTCTGGATTCTAGGCTATGTCAATCTACATCATTCATTTGATTTACTGTTAAAGAGGGAATACAGGCGAATAATAGCTATTTTATGAATGGGATATAATAGAACTGTTCACATGCTTTAAATTAAGTGACCGAAAGTTGGGTTATTATATGACAAAACTTTACTATACTAAATTATTAATAGTAGTAGAGGCAATAGTAACACTACCGTGTTTCTCCAACAGGGTCTTCAATTATTTTTTTCTACAACTACAGGGCTAAGGCTTATTTTCGGGGAAGGTCTTATTTTTCAGGCACCGGAGCGATTCAAAATCTTTTCTAATTGGCTCTAGATAAAACTTGTAAAATGACTAGGGTTAGAAACCCTAATCCTGACTTACATTCACATTGATGGTGCAGGATCAGTGGGTCTTATACAAACTTACTGGCACTCTCTATCTAAACACTCTATGTGGCAGTGACACTGGGTCTTCTCTATCTCCTCCACTTTATGGTAAGGGGGAGTGCTGTAGTTGAGTGGCTGAATCTATGGGAACAAGCAAGGGTGGCACCTGATGTCTGGTCACGTAGGTAGCCAAGCCCACAGTATAGTAGTGGTGGGGAGATGGGAACCAGGAGGCGGGACTTGGGAAGAACGAGGTGGAACTCGAGATTAGGTGAGCAGATTTGGCCCTATCATGGCAGGAGGTAGTGGGACACTTGTCCAGGACGGTGCTATGATATGCCTATTCTCCGTCTCTGTGGCATCATGTGGCATAACCTAGTGCATGGCCACATTTATGTGCCAGTCAAGTCTAGAAAAAAGGATATTACTGGAATGTTGTGTTTCTGTGCCACAAAAATAGACATGACCGTCACAAAAAAGGGTTTTTGCCTTGTCAAAATTTTTAATCCTGTCTTTGCAGTGAATCATTCCATAATGGATATCACATGATTGGCTCCATATCTCCCAACACTGTCTTCCCTCACAGACTCCATTGCCGTATAATGGGGTCTGCCAGGGTTACATAATGGCATCAGTCACTTTGGTGAGAAGGTTAGTGCTGTATGCTGTGCTATTCTTCCCATACAATCTGACATAATTGAAACCGTATTTTGTTAACAGCAAATGATCGTGGGGAGAACTTGGTTGGAACTTTTTTGCCTAGGCTTTAGTTTGCTTGACATAATAAGCTGGCTTACGTTGTCAATAATCACATTACATAACATTCATCTCGGTCACACGTGATGCCACTAACCTAACACACCAGAATTGAATTACTTTTATTTATACTTTTACTTACATTAAAATACTTACATTAATTGCTAACTTGCACACAGTATATAAGATGCATAATCAATAATAGGTAGCAAAAAAGTCAAAAATGCAGTTCATTCCCTCGCAATGCAGGCAAAACATCAAAATGTTTAATTTTTTGAATTATACTATAATAAAATTCTTAATGGTTGTGTTATGCAATGCCATTCACTTTGGCAGTTCCTCAATAGGCTGAGTAGTACTGTACAAAAGTGAATAACATCATATATGTGTGAAAATTATTAGAATTGTAATGTTATTTTTAACTGGTATCTAATCTATTATTTGCCTATATATTCTTTGCAGGCAAGATGTTAAACTGTAACTTTAGTCAATGCTGGTCCAACCATCATACTGTGACCTGTGTCTGAGTGTCCTGTGACATACAGTACATAGATCTTAGACCATTCTGATGATATCTCAACTCCAGCATCATAATGGCTGCTTTGTTGCAATCACTGCAGTTAACCAGCCATAGATATGTCATCAAGTTTACTGCCAACAGTTTTCTGTTTGCAGTGTTATTTTGTGAATACAAGTGTAAACCTTTCTACAAGGATACATTTATCAATAATTCATCACAGATGAAAGAGCCAAAAACCTAGCCCTTTTGTGGTGGCTGTATACAAAACATGAGCTCTTGTTAAATGACTAAAACACAGAGCATAGCCAAGCTATCAGCTATTGCGGTTTGTTAATATAGTCAAAAGCAAAAACAGAAGCTCTGCGTATGCAACAATATCTGTGCCATGTATCAAAATTTAGACCACCACTACACAACATATAGCACCATCCAACATAAAAAATATAAATATCATCAAACCCTATGGTTGGTATTCTCTATGATATACATATTATCGAGTCATGTGCATTTTCAAGTTATATTCATGGCTTATGTATTTATTCCATTTTTAAAGTATTAATTTCAAACCTTTTTCCTATGTGATACAAATTACTGACCATGCAGTCATTGTATGTGGTATCATTGAGAACTTTATGGGGGTTATTTATCAACTGCCCCTTTTCTGGCCATAGGTGTGCCTTTTTTTATACTAGTTTTACTGTGGTGCTTATTTAGGCGCACCTCCTTGATACATGTTGTGCACATGTTAGTTAATTTAGATGCACCTTTTTTTGGTTAGTGCACTTTGACCTTTTTTAATCATAAAGGAGCAATTTATAAAATGAACAATTGCCCCTTTTTAATACTTTGTAACCTGAAAACAGAGAAAAGCAAGTACTAACAATAAGAATGTGGCAATAGCAACATTACTTCTGGTTTTATGACACAACCAGAAGTAAATGTCAGGATACGGAGTCGCCGCGGTCTCCTTGCTGCGTGGCGTCTCCCTGGAAGACGTGTTAGGAGTTCTATTGGGTGTGCTTAGGTCATTAAGGGTTAATCTTTTCCTTGCTCTCAGTCTCCATGCCATTAGCCATCAGGTGTGTTTCTCTGCTGCTATTTAAACCCCACCCAGGCATGGATCCTTGCCAGCCATTCACTTTGTGTTTCCTGGTTCCCCTGCTCAGTCTGATTCCCTGTCTGTTTGTATTCGGTCTGTTCCTTGGTTTGTATCCCGGCTTGTATTTTTTGACTATCCCTTGTCTTTTGATTCAGTACCTTTATTATTATCTCCTGGCTCGACCTCTTGCTCATCTGACCTCGCCTTCTCTTCTGTGTCTTGCTGGGACTTGTGGTCCTCCCTGGTTCCATGCTGTTTAGTCTTTTGTTTTGCATTGCATTTACACTGTGCTTTCTGTTTAGGTGTGACCCCGTGACTCCAGTCCCTAGGACTTTCAGGGCCTCCTCTTTCCTTATCCTAGCTGCTGGGATAGAAGCGTAGGAGTCGTGGTAGGCGCACTTCAATTACGAAGTGCATTGGTCTGCCTCATCTCAGATACTACAGCATAGTCATAGCAGCAGGGCCTACGACCCCTTTTGTCATTAGTTGCACAGTGTTGCTTTCCCAGCTGTGTCACTTTGCACTGCCTGACCCTGACTCCAATCCTTACAGTAAAAGGATTATTGTTCTTCCTGAGAATGAAGATGAAGTTTGTGATTACTTACCTCACTCATTTCAGTCACTCATCAGTGATTTGATGACATTACCGATGATGATTCTTTTATGTATAGGACCTGGCAACTGGGTCAAGGTGACAATAGAAGAATAGAATGACGCTAGGGTGATAGTAATGATTCCAGCCAATGTACCACCCCAACATCCAAAAAGCCTGCCTAAGCCAAACCTAGTGAGCTAGACCATCCTACTCCTTCTCCCATTGATCTTCCTTGGACACAGGACATACCTACACCTAGCATATTTTCGTCATTATCATCATCAACAGCAACTGTTTCTCCTCCTTTTCCAAGCCAACATTAGTCATGTATATGGGAATATGTGTTCAGGAAACAACTATTCACGCCCAGTCACCTGGGTTCTGCAACTTAACTCACACCTGGCCAAGTTCCTGGAAGTGTAGTCATCAGCTTACCTTTTAATGGATTCCACTTCATTTCACCAACTGATGGCAGGCTATCAACCTCAAAGGAGGATACATATCCACCATTGTTTCTCTAGAAAAGCTGTCCGTGGGTTGAAGAATGTGGGCCTTTCCTTGGATTTTCTAGTGTGAGAGAGTCTGCATTCCTCCATCAACCTGTAGAACAGCAGTTATGGACAATACATTGCTTTTGTGGCCCAAAAACACAACAAGGCCAGTTGCTAGTTCCACCTCATTTGTCCAAGCCAGGTTCTAACACCATGTAGGGCCTCTGAACCTATTATGGATCCACCTCTCCAGACCATTTCCTGTCCCCATCTTCACAAGGGCAAAGTTTTGCTTCTACATATCCTTCCTCATTTCATGGGTGTAAAGTGAAGTGTTGGTATATGATTTTACAGCTATTGAGATGGAATCAGAGGACCCACATAGCAAAGATGCTCTTCTGCTGTATCTTGCACCAAGTTGCATGGTTCCTTGCCAACTACAACTGGCCATTGTTGTTACCGACAATGGCACCAATTTTGTTACTGAGCTGCAGTTAACAGGTTGTCCCTGTATGGCTTGTGCTGAATTTGTGGTATAGACATGATTTTGGATGTAGGACCCTACTTTGGGAACATACTATGTGTCTCAAAACTATATTTAGTTTTTCCCTCTTATGTGCTAGGTTTGTTTTTATCTTGCTTTATTAACATATATAGTGACTTATGTCACTAGTGCTCCATATGGCCAGAAAAATGGCTTTTTTCTCATTTCAGTTGTTCTTATGTCACTAAAACATCTCAGGTGTTCCAGAATTCAGTGCACGGCCAGCTCTGCTGCATCTCAGGTGTAGTAGAGCTCAGCGCATGGCCAGCTCTGCTGCATCTCAGGTGTAGCAGAGTTGAGCGCACATCTCTGCTACACCTGAGATGTAGAAGAACTGTATCAACTCTGCTATACCTGAGATTGGACCACAATGGAGACTGCTGTGGACTGATCTTAGACTCCACCGCCTTACAGATGAGCCTCCAGCAGAATCAGCGTTGATTGGCCGAATGCTATACTCTGTATGGCATTTGGCCAATCAACGCTGGCCAATGCATTCCTATGGGAAAAAGTCAGCTCCTGCATTATTAGTGGTGTAATACAGGGACTTGGGCATGTTAGATGCCCACAGGCATGCTTCCCCTGCTGTCCCAGTTGCATTCCAGAGGTGGTGTTCTCATTTGCTGAGGTGTCATAGTGGACTTGGTGACTCTCCTGAGTCGAAGAGTGGTTTCCCCTGAAACTAAGCTTTTTTCCCCATAGACTATAATGGGGTTCGATATTCGTTCGAATAGTCGAATATTGAGGGACTATTAGAAACAAATATTGAATATTTCACTGTTCGCTCATCTCTAATAAATAACTCTCTCTATTTGCTTTGAATCACGCATTGAAATGAATCACAGATCCAGCTGTACATCCACCATCGCTACAATGCTTCATGATCATGCTTACAGCACCTTTTATAGTGTACATGACATGAGCACTGTAAGGTGTTTGACTATTGGTTGAGAAGTTATCAGCTGATGTCAGGTGTCACCTGAACCTCATTGTGACTCACAAGGCAGGTGCTCATCTGTAATTTTCCTGTGCCCTTCTCTAACTATCATGATAGTTTGTGTACCTAGCTTACCACAGATTTTAGGCACACCAATGATAGTGCCAGTTGCATGTGTGCCCCTGTGGCCTGTGTCCACTCTCAGTCCACCTCACTCAGTCAGCATTCTACCTCTTCTATCAGTACCACACTCAGAAGTAGCAGGAGGAAAAGCATCAGCATCAGCAGCCAGATAGTATCTACAACATGATGAACTAGAAATTTCTCACCTTGCAATGTCAACCAGATTTACAACAGGCAACTTACACACTCTTGGCTGCACCATCAGGTATAGTTGTACATTTCAGCAGATAACTGTGATCCCATGGAATTGTGAGCCAAAAGGTTACAACTGTGGAAGGAACTGGCCCCGTTTGCCATGTTCCATTTTGCCATTTTATCTTGTCCATCCTTAAGTGTAATGGCTAAGGCGCTGGTTTTTACTCCCTGTGGCATTCTAACTCTTAGAAGGACCAAACTGTCCTCCACTAAAGGGGAAAATATTTCTTTTGTCAAATGAATCAGACATGGAACAATCCTGATTTTCATGTACCTCAGGATTATGCCTTGGAATAGAGCTGCCATTGTGTCCCTGTATCATGTTCCATTCACTGTAGTGTTGAGGCTTCCCGATACTCTTAAACTACCAGACATTATATCTTTTGGCCTGGTCCATCACATTATTCCATGCTGTACTGCCTCTCATGTTGCCACTAATACCAACACTGACACCACTCAGATCTGCACCCGGTCTCCGTTCTGCAGGTTTCCGTTTCCTGCACAAAACAGAGCAGGAGATGGAAAGTTGCAGGACTCTTTCTCACCCATGCATTTGAATGGGTTTGAAAGATGTCCGGCCGTGAGCGGCGTTGAGCGTTTTATGCTCTCCGCCACTAAACAGTTTTTTTTAAATCGGACAGAGAGTCGGACATGCAGTGTTCTGTGTCTGATTTTAAAAATCCGGTTTCGCGGCGGAGAGCATAAAACACTCACCACCGCTCACGGCCGGACCCGTTCTGACAGGTTTCCGTCTTCTGCATGCAGAAGACGGAAACCACAGAACGGAGATTGAACGCTAGTGTGAACCTAGCGTCAGTCAGATTTGTCCTGTGGCTTGGTCCATCGCATTCTACTACACCATATTGTTGTCAATACAGTGTTAGCATTAAAAAAAAAAAAAAAAAAAAAGCTGTATTGCAAAAGGCCCTTATTTATTTATTTATTTTTTAATAACAATACTCTTGCACATTTCAGTGCCAACACCATTTTGATTTCACATTTCCCCTCTGATGGTATCCTATTTGAATTTCTGGCCGCTTTTTGTTTTGGGAATCCACTTCATCATTGTTCAGCTAGGCACACAGCCAAAATCACAAGCCTGTAGCACCTACAAGTCAACAAAATGGCAAATTTTTATATAAAACCATTGCTTCTTGCGAAATAACAGCCACGTGTGTATAAACCATGGGCAATCGCCTTTCCCCAAAAAGAGTGATTTTTATATTTAAATGTTAAAATGCATAAAAGCAAGTGTCAGCGCAGTGTCAAACTAAGATTTTGTATCCTCTCCTAACAATCTGTTTTTCCATAGACATACATGTCACTTTCAGTTCAACATAACTTTGTCTGTGTTTGCTTTAGAGAGCTAGAAATAGGCTACACAGGTTCCTAGAAGCCCTGACAGCGTCACACATTATATTTCAAGCCAATTTAAGCTGTGGTTTATGCCAAACTTATTTGACCCAAAATGAATTATTAGACAGAACGACACAAAATGAAACAAATCTTCAGAGGTACAAAACGGTATAGAAACAATATTAATGCCCTTAATTCATTTTAATGTGTTAAGTTAACCCCGTTATGTCAGGATTTGAATGCTTTGATGTCCGAAGTATCTTGATCTTATATGCTACAAATCTATGAATTGACACTTGACATATTCCATTAAATAAAAACCCTCCCCTGTGATTCCAATTATTTTTTATGAAATGTTCCAACAAAGACAGATGCTATCAGTAAAAACATGGATTATTTTGGTTAGTCTGTAGCTCCAAAAACAGAACATCTCCTAGTCCTGTAGGCCTACTTGCACAGCTGATGTGCTTATAATATACCATTGCTATCAGTCAGGAGAAATGCCTGTAATGCTTTGTATGTATTGCAGCTTTCAGAAGATTGTTTACTTTGATATATACGCAGTTGTTTAGATATGGAGGCTCTTGTAGATTATCCATCAGGCAACCTTCTCACAATGTCCCTATTTTTATTGTACAGATTTTTTCAGTTTGCTATATCTATTAACCTCCAGCTTCCCCAGGTGATCTCTAGCAACCGGAGCCCCAAATGATCTTCTTAACTTTGGGGGAGCTACCATAAAAAAAAATCCCTAGGAAAAGTAAGTAATAAGAATAAATATGCTAAAAATGTTATAAAATTCCAACGTACAAACTAATTCAGCACTAAAAATAACGCCGTATCCTACCCCTGGATAATCATTAAATGCTCTTATGTTATGATTCACATGCATTAAAATGAGTCATTAGGTATTTTGTGTTTTAGAAATTGTGTTTTTAAGTAAAATTGCACTTACGTTTGTGAAGCTCTTGAATGTGTATGATTAATGTAGTTATATGTTGAATGCGTTTTCATCATTTGTAAAACAATTCTATAAAATGGTTTCTAATGAAACAACGGTGATTAAAATTAGGGCCTCGGATGGTAGTGGAGCTATTAATTAGTAGTTTGTCCTTCACAGATGGAATTTTGTAGCTTGAAGAACATGCAGAGGATGAGATACACAGCAGGATTATCAGTGCTACAGCAGTTCTGTTCTGTTTCCAAGACCAGCCAAAGAATGTTTAGTCATTATTTTCATGCTTTTCTCATACAGAACATGTGAAAAGTATTTATATCTCAGCTGACATGCTGTTAACACTTGTTTAAATCAGTCAGAGTCTTCCAAATCTCTTACTTTTGCGTTCTGCCATCTGGCCTGCCTCTGTTCCGGCACTGCTATAATGTTCTGCCTGAGAACTTTGTTGTTGGCTGCCTAGAATGTAGAACAATGTAGATGGGTTTGTAGGACCAGAAGAATGGACTAAACAGTCAAAACGCTGTGCAACAACAGATCCCCATTAACTGTAAATGAGTCTGTTTGGTAAACATTATATATTCCCTTACATCGCACAATGATATAGTCCTTCTTGCGGACAGATTTTGTGCAGATGTGAATATAGCCTTATAGTGTGCCGAGTGTTCATACAGATATAATAAACACTGATCAATGACTGTTTTAACCCTTAGCAGGGCTCAGATAAATGCACTTTTCCAGAGCTATTAGCCATCAATTAAGAGAATCATAAGAGAAGAAAATAGAGGTGGCCAAGAACAGGAACTGAGCCAACAAACAACTGTAACTAGATAGCTAGATAGGGATCTAAAACCTATCCAACGAACTGTGAAACAATGAGGAGACATATTCAGCCGTATCTGACAAACGGAGCAAGATAAATAAAGCCAGGTATAGGGTAAAACACTTCAGTCAGTTTATGGATATAAGCCTGAATATGATTCTGGAGATGGGCATACCCCTTTAAACCCCGATAAGGTTACATTGGCAATGTAATGAATAACCTTTCTGACCTCTAGTAGAAAACTAACAGCATCAACATGCTGCTTACTATAGACCTCTACTATTTTTCACAGCATATATGTAGATACACCTTTCTATTATTTATAGGGAGGCACAACATATAGTCTCAAAAAGGTTCCCACATCTGAAATCATAGAATTGCAGCTTTATTAAACCATGACAGGACAGGTAATAGGTATACTAGTATGTTTTTTAAGAACTGTGCACTTATGCATTTTGTCAGTAACATAATGTCACCATAACTAACCCCCTCCTCCACCCCCGCCCTGTACACCCCATCATACTTACCTGATTTTTCTGTCTGGATTTTCTGGGCATGAGATGTCACTACTGCGTATACCTGCACGTCAGCTCTATTGCATAGGCGTTGGCAGCACACAACAAGAAGAGAAGGTGCTGTCCCATGCCCAGAAATGGGTCACATGGTGGCTCAGTGGTTAGCACTGCAGCCTTGCAGCACTGGAGTCCTGGTGTTCAAATCCTAGTAAGGGTAAAAAAACATATGCAAGGAGTTTGTATGTTCTCTCCGTGTTTGCATGGATTTCTATCCCATATTCCAAAGACATACTGATAGGGGAAAAATGTACATTGTGAGCTCTATGTGGGGCTCACAATCTACATTAAAAAAAAAAAAAAAAAGTCCCATGCCCAGGAGATCCTGGACACAGGAAAGTATGATGGGGTGGGGAGGGGGTGAGTTATTTAGGAAGGGCTAGTTTTGGTTTAAGTAAAAGTGAAAATCTGTACCAAAAAGTCTCTCTTCTGTAATATGTGGCTTCAGCCTTAAGATAGTTGTTGCATAGGGACTATATAAAACAAGCTTTCCCTAGTAACAGAAGTGCAGTTGGAGACACTAGATAGGAGTCAAACACCAAAGTAAAGCTTTATTTTTTTTTTTTGTAATTCCTTCTGCTGTGTCCAACATTCACTAAACACTGAATATTTAGACGTCTAAATTAAAATAAAAAAATGCAGAAACAGTCTCCATGAACACGACCATAGCTTTCATGTATTATCTGCAATTATGGGTTCGTGACTAATATATGGATCCATTCATTTCTAGGGTCCCATACACACATCCTCAGAAAGGAGCCTCACAATACGAAACAACTTTTGGGGCTCTGTTTATGTATTCAAGTGTATGGGCCAGTGAAAATCACAGATGGCTCCCAAATATCAATCCATGTGTCATTCATTAAATATTCACTGACCAGTATACTACACATGGTTGTGTGCATGGCTCCTCAGTCTGTGTTTTCTTAAAGGACTAGAGTCACTTGCATTTTAGATATCTTGTGTATGATTCATGAATGAGACAGCACTCCCATGTGGCTAAGACATCAATTCTTCTAAGTACCAACTTATTAGTAATAAAAAGTGTAGCCATGTAAAACTCTTGAATCCTGCTGAGTTAGTAACACCTAGTCCATATGCTTTCCTATCAGTGACAGCTGTTTCAGTGCTGTCATCTTATGGCAGTCAGCAATAACATTAAACATATAGACCCTTTAAGTTGTGTGATGAGAATAAAGAGCAGCTGCTCAGGAACAGTACAGGTGCCATTCATTTTTCTTATGATAGTCTTTAATGTCTGTGTTTTCCATATCATAACAATAATGCAATGGTTATAAAGGGTGTATAAAAACTCAAACATTGTTAGCAGAATGGTCAATGTGACAGTATCTGCATGTTCCTATAGAGAGCTAGTAGTGTTACTCACATATGTAAGGGGTGCAGGCATGCTGTAATTGTCTATATTTTTTATAATATGTGGATTTGTGTATGTGTGTGTGTATATTTTTGTGTCGATAAAGCTATGTGAGAGCTTACTCTTTTTGTGACCAGTTGTACTTTCCATTGGCACCATTTTTGGTGCATATAATGTTTCTATTAATTTTTATTAACGTTTGAATCCATTTGAAAAAAAAACCCAAAAACTCAATCCAATCATTTTTTTCATTTTGTTTTAACGGTGTTCCCTCTGCATTATACATGACATGGCAGCTTTGTCCGGTGGGTCATTACGATGACAGTGATATATTTATATTGCTTTTATTATGTTTTACTTCATTTATTAAATAAAAGTATTTTTTTAATTAACAATTTGCCTGGGGTCACTGCATTCTGACATCTATACCTTTATATTCTGTTTGGTTGAGGGAGATATAACAGGACTCCTTATTTGCTGGATAAGTTGTAGTTTTCATTGGTATCCGTTTTTGGTATGAATGGAAGATTATGAATGATAATCTGTTTTCCCTTAGCCCAAACAGCAGCACAACTGGGGTATTTCTGCCCCTGTGAGCTGTTAGGACAGGTGGAACTTTTAATTAACTAACAGCTTTACCCCCTATAAAGAGGCTGCAAGACCTCCTCCCCCTGTGTTAGTATCAAAGTATACAAATACAAATCCAATATATACTATGACAAGGATCTGGGAGGGAGCCTTGTGCTGCTGTTTGGGCTAAGGGAAAACAGATTATCATTCATAATCTTCCATTCCCCCTACGCCCAACCAGCAGCACAACTGGGGATTTAGCAAGTATAGCTATTACCCTAGGGTGGGTGATCCTGGCAGGCTGATGCCAAGACAGACTGTCCAAATGCTGTGGAATCCGCCGCACGCCAATCCAGCCTGTAGTGCCTGGCGAAGGTCAGCTGTGAACTCCAGGAAGCAGCGGCACATATCTGTTCCAAGGAAAGGGAACGTCTTTCTGCCCAGGACGTCGCCACCGCCCTGGTGGCATGGGCACGGACAAACTCAGGTACCGGAAGGTCTTGAGCACGCAGGGAGCAGGTGATGGCCTCCTTGATCCATCTAGACAGAGTCACCTTCGATGCTTTGACACCTCTATTGTGGCTAAACACATTGATCAGCAGATTTTCTGATCTCCGGAAGGAGGCTGTACGGTCCAGGTAGATCCGCAGTGCCCTGACCAAGTCCAGCTTGTGCATCTTCTCCTCCCACTCAGAAGTGGGGGAGGGAAAGAAGGCCGGTAAAGAAATTACCTGGTTGATATTCTGAAGTGAAGGTACTTTTGGCAAGAATCCTGGAACAAACCTCAGCTGTACCCTGTCTGAGAAAAAGGTTATAAAGGGTTCAGAGGCCGCTAAGGCCTGTAGTTCTCCAACTCTTTTGGCGGAGGTTATTGCCAACAGAAAGGTAACCTTGTAAGACAGGTACTTCTGATCCACATCAGATAAAGGTTCGAAGGGGGGAGCACATAGCCCTTGTAGAACTGCAGCCAGATCCCACCGAGGGACTGGAGGTTGTACCTGGGGTCGGAGCCTGGCGGCCCCTCTTAGGAACTGCTTAATTAGAGGATCTTGTGATAGTCGAGTTTCCAGGAGAGCGGACAGCGCTGAAACTTGAACCTTCAGGGTGGCTGGTGAAAGCCCCCTCTCTAGGCCGTCTTGTAGGAACTCCACAATTGAATTC
The DNA here is from genome assembly GCF_031893055.1 of Leptodactylus fuscus. Lineage (NCBI taxonomy): Eukaryota > Metazoa > Chordata > Amphibia > Anura > Leptodactylidae > Leptodactylus > Leptodactylus fuscus. The sequence continues at coordinate 126,593,245 of NC_134269.1, forward strand.
CTGTCGGAATTGCGCTGGTTCTCCTCACGCCAGCCTCGGAAAATTCGGGCGATCCTCTGATAGCTCCGGTTAGTAGATTCCGCTCTTGAATGGGCTAGTGTTCTTAGTGCTCCCTGGGACAATCCTCTATCTCCACATACGGCGCGGTTAACCTCCAGGCAGTGAGGTTGAACCTGTCCAGGTCCTGGCAGGGCTGTCTGTTTAGAGTTACCAGGTTGTGGACTGATGGAAGCCTCCAGTAGATCCCTCGACTCATCAGAATGAGGTGGGTAAACCATGCCCTTTTTGGCCAGAATGGCATGATCACTATTGCCGAGGTCTGGTCCTGCCTGAGTTTCGCCAATACCTTCGGAATCATCGGAATGGGAGGAAAAACGTATGCCAGTTTGAACCTCCAAGGTATTGACAGGGCATCCACCGTCAAAGGGTTGTCCTCCTGGTACAGGGAGCAAAACCTTTCTACTTTGGCGTTGTACTGGGTGGCCATCAGATCCACCTCGGGGAGACCCCACATCTCGGTAAGATGATGAAAGATTTCTGGATCCAGGGACCATTCACCTGACGTCACCAGGCCTCTGCTGAGCTGATCCGCAAGGATGTTCAAGCGACCTCGAATGTGAACAGCCGACAACTGGGACAGATTCCTTTCTGCCCAGGAAAATATTAGGTTGGTCACCTGCAGGAGAGAGGGGGAGTTGGTTCCCCCTTGTTTGTTGATGTAGTGAACTGCTGTTAAGTTGTCCGTCCTTATCTTCACCGCTTGTCCCTGCAGGTGATGTGCAAACGCCAGAAGAGCATGGTGAACTGCCGTAAGCTCGCGCCAATTGGACGAGCGCGTTTTCTCCAGACGATTCCATGTACCCTGTACTGGGGTCTCCCCTAGATGCGCTCCCCATCCTGTGAGGGAGGCATCTGTAGTCAACAGGGTCCAGGAGGTCTGGACCGTGGACTTCCCGTCTTGGAGATGAGACCACCAAGCCAGTGATCGACGGGTACTGATGGATAACTGGATAGGCTTCTGAAGTCCTGAAGGACTGTGGTTCCAGACTCTCAAGATCTCGCTTTGTAAGGAGCACATGTGCCACAGGGCCCAGGGAACTGCCTCGATGGTGGCGGACATGAGACCTAGGACCTTCATGGCCGTCCTGATAGTAACCTTCCGGGTAATGGAAAGGTGATGAGCCGCTCGACCAATCTTCTCCTTGCAAGGAGAGGGCAGGGAGATCGTCATACTGAGAGAGTCCAAGATGAATCCCAGGAACTGGATCCGGGTTGATGGAACCACTACTGACTTTTGCCAGTTTACTAGCCAGCCCAGCTCGTTCAGTAAAGCCACTGTGGTCTCTAGTTGTGTGGCGAGAACCTCCTTTGACCGAGCTTTTAGGAGCCAGTCGTCTAGATACGGAACTAAAAAGATCCCTTGGAGGCGCAGGGCGGCTGCGACCGGAGCCACTACCTTTGTGAAGGTGTGGGGGGCCGAGGATATACTGAATGGGAGATCCGTAAACTGGAAATGAGACAGCCTTCCGTTTAAGTACACAGCAATCCTTAGGAATTTCCTGTGGGCTGGAAAAACAGGTACGTGGAGATATGCGTCCCTTAGATCCAAGGTGACGAAGTGATCCCCGGGCTGCAGGAAGGGGAGTACCGATCTGATGGTTTCCATCCGGAACCATACCTTGTGGATGAACTGATTCAGGTACCTGAGATCGATGATCATCCGCCATCCGCCTGACGACTTGGGAACTAAGAAGACCGGAGAGTAGACGCCTTGGCCACGTTCTGAGAGAGGAACCGGTTCCAGCGCGGCTTTGTCCACGTACTCCTGAACGGACTTCTCTAGATGAAGTTGTTTGGTGCCCTGAAAAGGGCGAGTTGTTATAAATTTCTCTGCAGGGTGAGAGATGAAACTTATTCTGTAGCCTTCCTGGATCAGTTACAAGACCCAGGGGTCCTGAATGTGAAGAATCCAGGCGGCCAAATGATGGGAAAGCCGGCCGCCTACAGCTGCGGGGGCGCGGGGAAGGGAGGTCGGATAGTCAGAAGGATGAGCGCTTCTGCTGGTCACGGGAGGCGCCACGACCTCTCACTCTGGTCTGGGGGCCGGAGTGTCTCTGGCCTCGAGAACCCCTTCTGGAGAATCCGCGGCCCCGAAAGGAAGGTCTTCCGCTGTTGGAGGGTTGAGGGAGGTTCTTCCCCTTGGAATCCGCGAGGCCTTCCATAATTCGGTCTAATTCCCTACCGAATAGCCTCCCCGACTCGAAGGGGAGGGCGCACAAATTAAATTTGGAGGCATTATCGACTCTCCATGGTTTGAGCCATAATGGGCGTCTGGCTGCGGTGGAAAGCGCCATTGCCCTAGAAGCCAGCTTCGTTTGGTAAAAGGTAGCCTCAGATAGGTGGTCTACCATCAGATTAATATCTAACATGGCTGATAGCAGGTCGTCACGATGAACTCCGGTGTCGATGTCCCTAGCCAGGGAAGACAACTCAGCCCGAAGGCCTGACACTACTTCGCTGGCGGAGATGCCCACCGAAGCCTGGGCGGAGGAGGCTGCATATATCCGCCTCAGGGAGCCCTCGACGCGGCGGTCCATAGGATCCTGCAGATTCGATCCGTCTTCAGACGGCACCACCGTGCGCTTAGATAGCTTGGCCACGGCCATATCCACTTTGGGGGGAACCCCCCATGTTCCCTGCTGGGATTCGGCAATGGGGAACAAGGATCTAAAGCGTTTAGTGGCGTTAAACGCTTTTTCTGGCCGTCTCCATTCTGCCTCCATCTTTCGGACTAAATCCGAATTTGCTCTGAAGGATATGGATCTTCTGCTGGATCCTTCCCCGCTTTCACGGTCCCTTGCCCGGATGGTCTTGAGCAGCCTGGGCATCTTTTCCAATGGAAATACAGATTTCTCCACTTCTTCGGATTCCTCCTCTGAATCCAGCTCCCCAATATGGAGATCCTCCAATGGTGGGAGAGAGAGCTCACTGGGCTCCACTCGAGGTCTTTTTGCCATGTGGGAGATGGTATCCTTAACTTCTCTCATAGACTGATGAACGAAGTCTTTTACCCAGCCGACCACATCACGCAGGGGGGTATCCTCTGATGGGGGGCCTCTGCATCCATGGCAATCTCTATATTCATACCCGTCGGGTAAGGGAATCCTGCATTTACCGCAGGATAAATGCTTCCTCTGGGAGGTCGACTTACCCCGGGAGGGGAGCACGGAAGAAGAAGAGGAGGACATACTAAGGAGAAAAGCAAATACCAAGTTATTCAGGCTCCATATAAGTGACCAGGTCTGCCTGCCCTCCCCCCCTCTGCCAAACCTGAAAACAATACGGTCAATCACCCTACTGCTTGAGGGACAAACCGACAGCTTGAGCACCCAGAGAGTGAGCAAGCAAGGCAGTAATGACAGGGGGGAGTTTAAATAAGCCGGGCAAACCAAAAAGGGGCGGAGTTACGATGAGACCCCGCCCCCTCACAACAGAGCCCCGAAATACCGAAAACCCGGGGCCCCTGGAAACTGGAGACATCCAGGAGGAGACCTGAATACTTCCCCCCTCACCATCCGCACAGAGGGGGGAAGAAAAGCACAAAAAAACCCGCAGTTAGCGGCGACCAACGGCCGGAGAACTGCGCATGCGCGGCAAACCCGGAAGCGGAAGTTCCACCGCCCGGGAACACGGCCGCGCACTACAGTTCCCCCTATGCCGCCGGGGAAGAGAAGTTCCTCCCCGCCTCCTGACCCGCCGAAGTGCCGGCAGATACGCGCCGGCACAGGGGGAAGATGAGCGCACCCCAGACGGGAGGAGGCAAGGAGCGGAGGTAAGCTTAAAATCGGAGGGAGAGGTGCCCCCTAGTAAGAGGTTGTAACACCTCTCCCCCCCGCCACCTGTCCTGTCCGCACAGGACAGAAAAAAACACAGGGGGGAGGAGGTCTTGCAGCCTCTTTATAGGGGGTAAAGCTGTTAGTTAATTAAAAGTTCCACCTGTCCTAACAGCTCACAGGGGCAGAAATACCCCAGTTGTGCTGCTGGTTGGGCGTAGGGGGAATGACTTTTTATTCACTTTTTATTGCTATTTAGTAGGAATTGAGGTGACCAAAACACATTGTAGTAGATTTTTGAGGGGTTCACTGTATATTCACGGGGTATAACTAAAATGTCCGTTTATTTTCTTCACGTTTGCTTGTTTGTTTATGCTTTTTTAAAAATTATAAATGTTTTTAAACCTTTTCATTATTTATTTATTTTTTAAACATTTACCTTAACTTTTTTTTTTTTTTCCATTTTTTCCATGTCCTACAAGGTGACTGGAACCTGGGTTCCTTAATGAAATGTGCTGTAATTCATTTGTACTACAGTACATCACACATAAAATCCTTATGTGTGATAGCGAAAGGCAGCCAGGAGACTATTGACTAGCCCCCTGGCTGACATTGCAACCCCTTGGATTCAGCATTCTCATCAGTGGAGATGCGAGGGGTGGAAGGGGAATGATCTAGCTCCCTAAGCTCCTAAATGGCGTGATCACTATTGATCGCAGCATCTGAGAGGTTAAGTAGACAGAGTCGGATTATTTTCCGAGTCCTGCAGCTAGACCCAGGTCCTGGATGGGTAATACATCTGAGATTCGGTAGTCATGCTGCAGACACAGTTCCTGTACCTGTAGCATGAGAGTATCGTTCTACTATAAGATAAGATAATCCTTTAATAGTTCCACCATAGCCATGAGAATAAACTATAAACTCAGAGAGACCTAATGGTTTGATGTTAGGTATAACTGGAATATACAGTATTATTCAGAGGATAAATGGTATATTTGCTCTAGGGCCCCTACCATCTGAGGGGACCTTCACTACCATTTTTTTAAAAGTGGTTCAAAAAATTAAACTTTTCCAGACTACTCCAGTGCTGACACGCTGCGATTTTCAAAACTGTTGCGGTTTTGAAAATCGCAGCATATCAATTGTATCTACGGAAACGCCAGCGGCTTTCCCATAGATATATTTGTAACAGAAAGTCTGCGGAGGAAAACTCTGTGAACTTTCCGTTGAAAGCGCTCATGTAGCGGTTCTTCCTGCTGCACTTTAGTGCTGCGGATACGGCCCGTGGGGCCTTAGCCTTAAGAACATGGAACAGTTGAGTTTTTTACAAGGCAAACCCATTCTGATTTTTATTTAGTACAATTTGTCCTGCTAAAAATAAACCCCTAGGCCCGGGTTCCCACATGGCGTAAAAGCTGCGGTATGCCCACATCCGAAATGCTGTGGAATAAAATGCTTCGCTTGACAGTCCCCACAAAGTGGATGGGATTCCAGCAAACTGTTGTGGTTTTGGAAATCACAGCATGTTAGTTATACCTACGGAAATGCCGGCGGTTTTTCTATAGGTGTAATTGAAGAAGAATGTTTGCAGCTGATTCTGTGAAAAGAGCTGTGGTAAAAATCGCGGTGCATTTCCGTCATGCATTTTCCCTCAGCACTCTTTTGCTGTGACCCATTACATAGCCTAATATAGCTTTGTAAATGGAAAAATAAAAAAGTTATGGATTTTGGATAGTGGATCGTAAAATCCAAAAAGGAACAAATCAAAAAAGTCAGCAGCAGGAAGGGGTTAATGTGTTTTTTAGACTGCATTAAAGTGTGAATGACACTGAAAATCCAAAACCCAGCACAGTCTATTTTTGTTATTCCAACTCTTAATTGCGCAAACAGTCTTTGTAGAATGTACATTTGTTATATTTGTGTATTTTAGACGTGGCTGCTCTGTGTTTATATTGATGGTGTAATATTTATATCATTTTACAAGTATAGCTACTTTACACATAGTAGGTGACAACGCATATAAGCCATAAACCATTCACAATTGTTCCATTTCAATTTAGAACTAGTGATTAGAGATTTGGAAAGTCTCACATTGTCAAGCAGTGAAAAATATAGACACTTAGGCATATGCCACTGCACCTTGATCAAAGGGAAATGCTGCCCATCTATCACCTTGGTGGAAAGCTTTTAGGCTGTCTGAAAAAGTCATTTTGAATATTGTCTGCATTCATGCCAACATGAACTCAGGGAAAAGCAAGCTGTAAAATTAAACTCTGTGTGGTCAAAGGAGGAAATTCTCCTGGCTTAATTTTGCATTTTTCAAGCTAAACCTACACAGAGTATTGACTTTTTTTTCTAATATCAACTATTTCTTCTTAGGCAAGCCTTACACTTCTAAGGAACACGTTATCTGCAGGTCGCTGCCAGTTGCATGTGCAGCTGCACACAAATGTAGCAAAATTTAACATTACATGATAACTTTCTACAATGTGATATCCTGTCATGGAATAGAACAAAATCCTTTAAAATCTATTGAAAAATACGAATGTCACTTAGGTGTTATTTCTAATGTTTAACTTTCTACCTTTGTGTGTCTGTCACGGACTCTTATTGAAAAGACAACATATACAGTGTTATAAAGCATATATTGATAATTGTATATTGGCATATATTTACGGAACGTACCAAAACAACAATTGTTTGGCATAAGCCTTTGGGCATACTTACCCCTCCCCCCTATACACAACAACTTGAGGTAAATTGTTTTTTGCTTCCTGGGTTTATTCCAATTCACACAATTTTCCAAAATGGGTAACCCAAGGGTTAAAACTTCACTTTTAATTAAATTTAATAAAATAAAAGTCAGAGACTTTATCAAACGCTATAAAGAGGTAAGTATGCTCAGAGGAGGTCACTGAGAGGAATTACAGGCGGTGTGGAACAAAGTCAAGGAACGGGATGTCTAGAGGTAAGCATGCTCTGAAAAAGTCACTGAGAGGAACTACAAGCGATGTGGAACAAAGTAAAGAAATGGGATGTCTAAAGCTAAGTGCTCTTCTACAAGTAAAAAAAAGTGCCACGGCTGGAAATATATACTGGTAGCTGCTATGTCACCTAGCGAATTCAAAAGAGAGTTCCCTATACTTACAAAAATCTATCCATCCCAATCAGGGATGATGATGTCAAGGATATCACCTGGGTTTACTCCATCCCCTAAATCCACACTGCAAACTAAACTGGGTCTTTGTCAGCCTTGTAAACCATGTAACTCAAGATGTCCAACAGTGAACCACAGTTTAGAAGGTGGTTTGGGCATGTCACCACACCATAGTAAACTCTAATAAATATGCAGATAGTCTGTTGTGAATTATTTATATGAAAACATGTTCTAAGTGCAAACTGAAAATAATGGGAGTGCTGAGTCTTTTTAACTGTCTGTTATTGGGTTTTGGCGCTATTTCAAGCACCCTGATCTGGACCAAACAGAGTGCCACATATATCTACTTTATCATGTATTACCCAAATTGCATATACAGTGTTAGGGAAAATGGCTATGCTCATCATGCTGTTGTTCAAACTAGCAAACCAATCAAGATGCTAATATTTTTATATGACCCTTACTGGTTTGTGTGAACAAGTCATATAATGTAAGAGAAAGTCACAGGCAGTGTGCTGGAATCTCACTATATCTCCCCCAGGCTTTTAACTTATGTGTGGTCCAGTGTGGGTCTTGAGTAGGCCTCAGCTCCAGGTGTGAGTCCTTGGCTCATCACTGGGTCAGAACAAGGCTGCAGATTCTGCACTCCAATGCAGATCCAGGGAGTGAAAGGAGGTGTGTGGTTCTGTCTTGTAAACCTGAATCCAGTGAGACAATATTGTGCATGTTTTGTTTGTGTGGCTGTTAGTAAGCTATAATGGATTCATGTCAGCAGTACGCGGCATTATAGTCTATGGGGCCCGTGCACTTGAACTGCACAGCGCTTGCAGTTGCGCTTGTGTTCCATCCGTAGGGGTCCTCATGCGGACCCTTATGGACAGAACATATCAGCATGTGTGAACCGGGCATAAAATACCAAAGTCAAGAATTTTACACCGTTCCAAAAATATTTGGAGAAATATTAATAGAAAAGGACGTATTTTAAATAGTTGCATATCTTCCTGAGAGATCTCAGGTCATGCATATAAATTGTTTGAACCTTCCTTGATTTTTCTTTCAGGGTTATAATATAGAAAATGTGATAATTTGAAGTCTGTTGCTCTCATGAGTGTCAGATTAAAGAGAATAAACTGTAAATTTTTAATATTTTTCTTGTGCTGTGAAACTGCTTATTATGTAGCAAATTATCTATTTTAATTGAAGGAATGTGCTTTGGTGCTGGCGTGTTAACAATTGTATATAGATAGTACCTGGCTGGTATTAAAATATGGTCCATTCTGTGTATTCAACATATCTTCTGAATTTTGAAACTTAAGTATAAACAGTTTTTAATAAAAACATTTAAACATGACAAATACATTTCTTACCCAGAATGTCTAATGACTTAATGCCTGATTAATTTTTTTCTCCTTCAAAATGTGGCAATGCTCTTTTACTTGAATATATAAAATCTGCTTGTTATGGGAGTGAAGATATCCTTGTTTCTTTGAAGAGAGAAAAATCAGAGAACTGAAAGCTAGAGAATAGTACTGAATGCATGATGGGTGTGGGGCATGTCACTATATCCAGTATTGTTCAGCAGCAATGAAATAGGCAGCAGCCTACTCCAATCTCAGTGGCAGGGATAACATACTGCCTGTACAGCAGGTCCATATAAGTCAAGTGACCCACCCCCTTCCTTATACCCCCATACGTTGTTCTGTGATTGAACGTTGATGTTGTGTCTGTTTGCATGTTATCATTAGCCCCTTCACTTTTTATTCATTATTTCACAACCTTAGGTCACTGATATTAAGTGTTTGAAAAAGGCATAAAATGTCTTGATCCAATGGCAAAATCTGTAAGAAAATTATAAAACTCGTTTTCTTATATGACAGAGAAGCTTCTTGGCCCATCAGGCTACAGCTGATATTGATATGGTATGCCAAAATTTATTTTTGAATAAGTCTTACCTCAAACTTATAGGAGAAATAATATTGCCCAAATAATAATGTACCAACCACATAGGTATACTGCTAGGAGTAGTACATTGTGATGTACATGCTTGCATCATTCCTGGGGTCCTCCTCCCTTTCTTAAGCATGGCATATGTATATACACTACGCAGCACGCCTAATGATTTTAAAAGTCATATGGAACTGAAAGTCATACAAAGAATGGAAATTATCTTTTAAAGCCGTTTTTTTTTTTTTTTTTTCCATAAAATGACCTATTTTGTAACCCCATTCTTATGTTAAATGTCAGTCATTTTTAATTTTTTAATATATATTTTTCAGGTCACTAAATATGTTTTTTTTTTCTTTTAACTCCTCCCACCACCACAAATATATACACACACATACCAAATCCTGCAATTTTCATTCTGTACACTAAGCCTAGCAATAGACTAACACCTGCTAGTTCTGTAGGGCTTTTCCTTGCAGCAGTCAACATATTTACATCACAGATGAAACAAACAGGATTACAATGGATTATTTTATCCCCTGACAATAGATAGGTGTTTCAGATCCCACTCCCTGCACAGAGCAAGTCAAGAAAGATTTCCTATGGAAGTCAATGAGTCAGCTCTAGCATGTTACAGCCTATGCCCATGAGACTTCTGTAAAGCCTATCTATAAAAAAAAAAAAAAAAAAAAAAAAAAAAGTGATATATTTCAGTTTTTTTCATCTGGCTTTAATAAAAAAAAAAGGTGTTATGATCCCTTTAAACAGTTTTATACAGCACATCTTTGGCAACAATACCATAGTCTATGTCCACAAAATTCTAACCCAGTGGTTCTCAACCTTTCTAATGCCGTGACCCCGCCATACAGTTCCTCATGTTGCGGTGACCCCATTCAGTTTGGAACACGCATCCATAATGGCGTGCGTTCCAGCTGAATAGCGCTGCTGCAGACAGTAGCGCAGCTTCTCAGTGGCTAAAGCCATCAGAAATATGTATTTTCTGATGGCTTTAGGCATACCTCCCAACTTTTGAAGATTAGAAAGAGGGACAAAATATGAAATTTTTCATGTGCTCCCACACAGTATATGTCCCCCCGCCATCTCTCCCCCAGTTTCATATAACCCTTTCATCTGCCCCCAGTTTCATGTCCCCCCTCCATCTCTGCCCCCAGTTTCATGTCCCCCATTTCTTCCCCAGTTTCATGTCCCCCCATCTCTGCCTCCAGTGTCAAGCCGTACCCCCCTTCATCTGCCCACAGTTTCATGTCCCCCATCTCTTCCCCCAGTTTCATGTCTTCTATATTGTCATAATGACAAAATAACCTTTCAACTTACTCAGTATTCACATAGATGAGGCACTAGAGAGATCTGATATTTTGACCATGAATGTGTTCAGTCTGGGTGTTACACAAGTGGTAGTATACACTGTATACACAGGGAAATACACAGCATAATATGGAAGATAACATTGCCTCCATTTTCTACTGTGAATAAGAAGCTGCAATGACTAGATTACATTAGCAGCATTCCATAGTCTCTGTTGATATGAATGATAAGTTGTTTGGCCCAAGGCAAACTGTTTGCAGGCAGCTATTACATGTAATTGCTTGAAATAAATAATCCCAAGTGCAACTGTCTTTATTTAATATTAATGCGGCGAGAAAAAGAGTAAAAATTGGTTATGTGTGAAACATAGATAATTACAATCTGAGAAAGAAATTTGGCAAAATGAGCATAATGTCTTTTGCTGGCAAGTGAAACTCTAGTATTCCTCTATGTCCTATCCCACAACTGCAGAAGGAAATCTCAGCACAAACTATACGTTTTACACATCATGTTCACATTTAAGTGACGTGTATCTGCTGTGGTTATTACTAGAGATGAACGAACAGTAAAATGTTCGAGGTTCGATATTCATTTCGAGTAGCCCCTCAATATTCGACTACTCAAATCGAATATCGAACCCTATTATAGTCTCTGGGGGGAAAATGCTCATTTCAGGGGTAGGCAATATTTGATCAAATTATACTTACCAAGTCCACAGGTGAGGGTCGGGCTGGATCCTCCGAGAAGTCTTCTCCGTGCAGCGTTCCCGCGGTGTCTTCTGGCTCTGAATTCACTCTGCCAGGCATCGGGCCTGGGCAGAGTCGACTGCGCATGCCCGCACTACAAGCGGACATGCGCAGTCGGCTCTGTCCAGGCCCGATGCCTGGCAGAGTGAATTCAGAGCCGGAAGACGCCGCGGGGAAGCTGCACGGAGAAGACTTCTAAAGGTAGGAGAAGAACCAGTTTTGATTGGCCAACTGTATAGCATTCGGCCAATCAATGCTGGTTCTGCATTGAACTTTTCCATTCGAATAGCGAGTGGTACTCGATCGAGTACGAGTATTTCGAATACCGTAGTATTCGATCGAATACCTACTCGATCGAATACTACTCGCTCATCTCTAGTTATTACAGCTCAAAACTGCATTAAAATTTAGGGTGTAAAAAGTCTGCTAAAATGGATTTTAAAGGAATTCTGTTACTTGTCAAAAGCATATTTAATAGCCAGCACCATGTTAAAGAGCACATTATTGTGATAAGCAACATACTTTTGTTATGTATATCATTTTTGTAGATTTGGAGAAGAACAAATATTCAAATGAGGCAGTTGGTGAACTCAGGGCATATCTTGTACTTCTTGAGCATCATTTTGCTCAGTAGAATGGGTGACATCATAGCAGTGAAAGTCGGAAAAGTGTGGGGTGCTCTAGGGGCTTATGGCATGCCGTAAGTGCATCAACTTTTCATTAGCATATCATTTTAAAGATATATTCATGCTTGACTTTATTCCTGGGTCATGCTACTAGGCTTCTACAGAAAACTCCCTTCCAAATGTTGGGCTACAGTGATTTTATGTGTTATTAATAAATTATGTAATAAACTTTATTAACAAGTTTTGGCTCCTTTCTGTGAAATCCTGTATTTTGTTAATCTTTATCTTGCTTCTCTTGAAAGGTCTATATATGCTTCTCACTGTGTGTGGGGCACAGCCTTGTGTATAATGAAGATACAATACCATTGTAAAACATAGAAATGTGTCTAAAAATTATCCTCTTTCATATAACACACTAAGAATTTTATATCTATATAGTTCTGTCTGTTATTTCCAGGGATATGAATAGTGTAAAACACAATCAGGATTGGTATATTTATATGCAGTTGCAGCTATTACTAATCCCGACTGTTTTCAACTGATGATATCTCTGGAAATAATACAGGTAGAACTGTAACCTTAGCATTACCTCATCCATACAACATTAGTAGCATAATCCAATGATTTATAAAGACTGAGATATAAATGTTTGAAGTTACCCCCCCCCCCTTGGTTTCCCTCCCTCATACACACAAGTTTCTACACCGTGAGAAGCAGATACACCTCTCAATACCAAATAGGTTGCAGTATTTCACACAATGGAGCAAACATTTGGTAATAAAGTATATTCAAAATGAATGATACAAATGCTGCCAAAAAAATCTAAAGTTTAGTTACACTTTTAGGCTTTGCCTTTCTTACTGTTATATGTATTGCAGGAGTTTTGAATGTCTTCCATACATAAAAAATATTGTTATTGCCTGTGAAACTGCTATATTGAAATGGCTTTTCCTATTGAAGTGAAATTGCTTATGGAATTGGCCTTTGTAAGTACAATAATTATAATTATGTTATTGGGCATAATTGTCATTATCAAGAGTACAAGAGTTCAGAAGATTTACATTGACTGTGATTCAAGTTATACACATCTTATAGGTTCTCTATATAAATGTACGTCCAGAGATTGATGAGATGGACACCCAAAGCTTAATTTCTTTTTTACATGAATATCATCAAGACTCTTTTCACAGTAGAAAAAATTAATTGCCGACTGGAATTTCCAATTCTCTAAGCATGAACGATAGACAGCCTGAAAGTACTTACAGAAAACTTAGTGAACTAGAATAAAGTAAGAAATTATTGGAATGAGAACTAGAATAAGGTGAGAAACCACTGAAAAAAAAATAATTCCAGAATAGGGCAAGACTGTAGGAAAGAGAACTATTTCCGAAGATGCACAGGGGTGGGGGGGGGGGGGGAGGCACATTGATTCATGAGTTAGAAATCCTTGGACACCACAGATAACTCTTCAAGTTTACACATAACTACTGTAGGCAGGCAGTATTATTTTTTTTTTTTAGTGTATAGCTATATAGTACAGCCACCTACATTTTTTTATTGTTAAATTTGTGGCTGGTTAAATATCACCAAGCATATTTGCGTTCATGTGTCTTGTGAAGACAAACTAGTCAGTTCCTAATATAAACCTGAATAGAACCGTTAAAACATATAATTTATTACTATATATCGAAAATAATGGAAGAGTATGGAGAAACATAGATCTCCAATCAGGCTCAATTACAAGGAGGGTGTACCTACAAATCCCTTCACTGCTCTATATGCAGAGGTATATTAACAGATCAAACTCTGCCCTCCATTGTAGTACGAGTAGAGCCCCCTCCATATTGTACCATCAATATCATAAACTGGAGGGGGAGCCCTTGTTCTGGTAGAAGGTGGCATATGTCTTGTATGAGAAAATGGGAAGATGTACATTTCAGTTGGCCTTTTGATTAAGACTTATTAATGGTGTCCTTATTATTTGAAATGGAACTAGACAAGGAATCCTAGACTTTGTGAGTGAACTCAAGGAAAATGATGTAAGACTTTATTTTACATCTGAGATCAATGAGAATAAGAGACATTTCTTGGATATTACTATAGCCAACTCTGAGGGTGAAACTTCCATGTTTAGGAAACCAACTGCTACAACTTCCTGAAATGGTAAAGTTGGTACTCCCAAGCTCTGTGTAGAGGAATAGCAAAAGGCCAACATCTGAAGGCTTGCTGCTACTACTCATGCATGAAGAAATGTTAAATAGCACCAGGTGATCTTAGGGTGAGATTTAGAGGTTGACTTTCTACCCTGATTACATTCTGAGATTGGCCTTTCAACACTCACTCTCTCAGAAAAATGGCAAGATACTAAAGGTGATTGGGAGATGACATTGTATGAATTAGGGAGCCTTCACACGGAGTAAACGCTCCGCTCATTCTGAACGTAAACTCGTTCAGAGTGAGCGGTGTTCAAACAGATCCCATTGATTTCTATTTAGTGCCATCATATGCGTGCTCCCCATTGAAATCATTGGGAGGCTTTTTTACCTATTGCTTTCTATGTGATACGCACGTATCACATTGAAAGCAATAGGTAAAAAAGCCTCCCATTGATTTCAATGGGGAGCACGCGTATGCCGGAACCCATAGAAATCAATAGAATCTGTTTTAACACTGTTCACTCTGAAAGAGTTTACGTTCAAAATGAGCGGAGCGTTTACTCCATGTTGAGGCTCCCTTAATGAGATTTATGACGTGGCACACAAAAAGATTAAGGAAATTCTACAATCATATTGGGGAATTCTTCAATACAACCCCAATATTGGTAATGTGATAGGAGATGTACCTGCTATTACATTCATTACATTTTTACCATTCTATTCAGACTTATTTTAGGAATTGACAATACATTGGGAATGGCAAATGATTTTCATTTATTTCTAGTTATTGAAGACAAAATACCATAGAACTGTAATATCAAAATGTATAGCTGTACATTGGTCTTTGCATTTGTAAGCCTAGATTCACATAGAACATTTTTCCATGGCAATTTTATAAACATGTTTTGGTAGCTAGCTGTTGGGTCATAGTACTCCATTGCATGGTGTTATACTGGTATTTAAGAATATATGGCTTGTAGGAAGGCTCTGTGAGATTACTCTTATATAGGGTCATCTATATAATAGGGAACTCTGTGCACATAGCTTTGCCTTGTGTAGGAGGTATCATGTTCTATGCATATAGCTGTATTACATTTTTGTCCAAAAGTTGTGTATTTAGTGCATTCAAAAAGTATTTATGCGCTATACGTGCTCCAAGTATTACTACTGGTTCATCTGCTCTTATAACAAAATAAAGAATAAATATCTCTATTTGTAGTCATCCTGTATTTAATAGATACATGTCATAGAAAAAAAATAACTATTGGGTTATTGTGTTCTCTGAAAGTGCGAGAGTATAGATGAAGCTATAGATGAAAGTACTATAATGGCTGAGATTAAATTAATTTGGTGATCAGATCATAAAAGGTATATACTACCATTGTGTTTGTATTCTATATATATAGATCAAGCTCTTGTTTGAAGTCAGGCAGCATGACAAGATTCTTTATGTGTGAAATAAACATAAATTGTCCAAGTCACAATAACGTTTTAATGTGATTGTACTCATGCATAATGAGCAAATCTTCATTCCAAAAGATAATAGATGAGTATAATTGAAAACCAGGAACCTTCCTCTAAAATCCATAACTTGGTTATAATTCTTGAAGATGAAAACATAACATCATTTATTTTTAATTGCACTTCACTCATGTACATACATCACAGAATGGAAATCTTATAACAACAACTGAATTATGGTTAACACTTTCATTAACGAACATATAATACAACTGTAGTAGAGGTAGATTTAATGCTGCATATCCTTAAAGGTATAAAACTAAAGTAATGTCCAAAGTAAGATGAATATTTCCCAGTAGTAAATTAGTATTTTTCATCTAGATAGCCATGATAAACCATGAAAAGAACAATACAAACTTTTGTGCACTTTTATGTCTATGTTATAGCCACAACACCTAGATTCATGTTGGTTTTAACTTGGTTTGGGAGAACCATGACTGTTGGGTGTATTCTGTTAAACCCATAATAATGAGATTAGAATTAGGCCATATTTCATATAGGTGAAATTTTCATATTTGTAAATAAGACCATCTATACTTATGTGTCCACCCTTAACATAGCTTAATGCAATACAATACAATACAATACAATACATATTATATTTCTTTGCAGTATATAATCATAAAACAGTCTTGTTCAAATATGTGTATTGAAAATAATTTGATTTTCAAGACATGCCCGGTCAAGATAAATAGGAAAAGGGGAATTTTCCAATTTTGATTTTAATAT
Source organism: Leptodactylus fuscus (assembly GCF_031893055.1). Taxonomy (NCBI): domain Eukaryota; kingdom Metazoa; phylum Chordata; class Amphibia; order Anura; family Leptodactylidae; genus Leptodactylus; species Leptodactylus fuscus. The sequence goes on from NC_134269.1 coordinate 126,609,283, forward strand.
CTGATATTTTAATTTCCCATGTAATTATCTATATTAAAATAATTAGTAGCAGGATGACACTTCCTGTTCTATAGAGATCACTTTTTAGTAATTATAACATTATCACAGGCAGAATCACAATGAATTATACCTCTGTTATACAACTGGGATGCAAAATCATTGACAGTTCACTATATTGCCATAGGTCTCAAATCAAAGGTCAGATTCATCTACCTTTACCCTAGCTTAGCTCAAATTTAAGGATTTAAATCTCTCCTTAATCCAATTCAATACAATATAGTGACATGTTAGCAAAACACATCTTGGGCTACAATTTATAATGCAACTACTGGGGGGTTACACATAGGCAGAAATAGCATATGCATCTCATAGTGCGTAACCATGTTGTTTTGTCTTAACCATGTTGAGCTGTTCATCTTGACATGTTCAGCAAAAAGAAAAAGGTAAGGAAGAACACATCTGTATGTTCATGTGACTGCCTTAAGACCTCCTTCACACAAATAATTTTTTTGATGCATTGTATTTCAAATATTTTTCAGTTATATTTTTTTAAGAATTTTTCTCTAGCATCTTTCATTTGTTGTCTTTTTCTTTCTGAACTCCTAGTGCCATACCTAGGGCATACTAGAGCTGATTTATCATGCCTTTTACACCACTTAAAAAAAAAAAAAAAAGTAGGAAGTAGGATGGAGTAGGGTGGAGTAGGAATGAACTAATTTATTATAACGCCAGGTAATTGGTGTAAGTTATATCTGAAATCTATGCCAGGCCAGATCATGGCACCACAATGCAACTGAATTAATAAAAGGCCAGACCCTCTTATTTATTTGAATTGTCACGTTAGCACACAAAGGGTTAAAACTGGCTCACAAAGCATCAGTTTAATAAATTGCTCCCACTATGTTTAGAAAAAGTAATTGACCAAATAAATGCTACAAAAAGCAAAAAAAAAAAAAAAAAAAAAAAAAAAAAAACATGTGTAGACTTCTATAACCCCTCCTTTAATTATTCTGCCATGGGCACCACTGGCACAAAATATAGAAACTGTATCTATTGAAGAGAAATTATGAATGTCACAGCAAATATCATTGGCAAACATCACATTAAATACACCTGGAAGAGTAAAGAGTCCTTCCCTCATAGATTGTAAGCCCTCGTGGGCAGGGCCCTCTACCCCACTGTGCCAGTCGGTCATTGTTAGTATTATATCTACCTGTATATTTTGTGTATTGTATGTAACCCTCAAATGTAAAGCACCATGGAATTAATGGTGCTATATAAATAAACAATAATAATAATAATAATAATAATAATAATAATAATTAATAATAAAAATGTTACAGCAAATATCATTATCAAACATCAAATAAATACACTGGCGATTAAAAGTTGGGTCTTACTACATGATGTTAGGGAATAACAGATATAAGAATCTTGCTCATTGCTTTTAGTTTCTTAACTTCTCATGGAGTCAATATTTTACATTCGATTTGCAGGTGTTCTAAGGTGAATTGGTTTGGAAAGTCTATATCGCTTTCCTCCAACTATGAATCAGACAGGCCATTTGTAATAATTACAGTTCTATATCATTTTAGCCAATAACTAAAGGTTTCATGTTCACAGTAATGGTGTATATTGAGCTTTCCATTTACATCAGTAACTAGAAACAATATCACCTATTTCCCTCACCCATGTGAATTATAACACTTGGCCTGCCTGAGATTTAAATGCATTTGTTGATCTTGACACTTTCTTCTCATTTGTTTGATGTATAATGCAATTATATGTCATGCAAATGATAGTTCTATTTACAATGAAGTTTAGCCATAGGCAGTTAACGTAGGGAAACTTTATCAAGCACGGCTCGGAGTTGTATCGTTCTAATACAATGCAAACACTTTTTTTTTATTAGAAAGAGACCTCTTCAGGGAAAATACTTGACATTGATTAAAGTGAGCAATTTTACATTGGAACACATAGTGAGCATGTTCTCTAAAGGGATCTTTAGGTTTTCTAGGTAGCAAAGAATGAGTAGACGATTGTTTTGTTACTTTTACTAAGTTGAAACTACACAATATAACAATTTACGTTGAACTAAAATGACATAAAAAACTATTTGCCGAGTACATTGTGCAATGCTTGTCATATTTTGTGGAAGCCATTTTGGTATTTTATACAGCTTTAAGTCACTTTTTAAGTTATGATATTGTCATTTTTTTAAACAGAAACTGTATTGATTTTTAACTTGTTCTAGTTTCTGCTAGGTTGGGTATCTATGTTATCTGAGACAAAGTGGTTAGGAAATCGATAAACAGGGCAGTACAAGAATAGGGAATTAGATCAAAACTGTTTTGAACAGCACAGATTAAATGGAAAACAAAAACATGGCTGTCTTTTTACAAGAATAAAAGGATGGCCTTTCTACAGGCACAAAGTTTTAGACTTGCAGTTTGCATTAAAAAATACAATAAAAAAAATACTTGAATTTACATTTTACATGTCAATAAATTCTATTTTGAAATACCAGTGAAATAGTGTAGCACTCGACAATTAAGTTTAACTGAACTTTCATAAAACTTTAGCTTTTTTGGGCAGTATTTTTACTTTTTTAATCTTTCTTCTATTTCTCGAATAAGACCTAAGATCTATACACCCCTTCTCACTGGTGTACAGTAAGTATATGGGCTTTTGTGTAATGTAGGGAAAGCTGATGTTGTGGTGGCTTCTTCAGTAGTTAGATCTCAAGCATTATAAAACATAGAGCAGTGTTTTCACAGCTTTTTTAATGTTCATATGATACCAGGATCACAGTTCTACATGCATTAGTTCAAGAGATATCACCAGTCGAAGACCGTCAGGATTGGGAACAGCTGCATACATTTTCTGAAAAAAATCATTATATACTATAAAATGCCCAAAATATAGCTATTTGAAGTGACACCCTCCCCCAGCCTCAGCTGCCCTGCATTTCACAAGAATGTTCCCTTGTACTCATAATGAAAGCAGCTACAGATTTCACCTCTCAATACAGAGGAAAGGGAAAGTATAACAAAGAAAATAATTTCATTGAAAAGAACCAAATTTAATAAAGTACCGTATATACTCGAGTATAAGCTGACCCGAATATAAGCCGACCCCCCTAATTTTACCACAAAAAACTGGGAAAACTTATTGACTCGAGTATAAGCCTAGGGGGGAAATGCAGCAGCTACTGGAAAATTTCAAAAATTAAAATGGTTGTCTGTCTGCCCCTTCCCTGAGCTTGAGGACTGGGTTTTTTCCCCCCACTTGGAAGTCAGCCTGGCTGAATATAGGGGATCTGCAGTGCTCTTATTAACCCCTTCACAATGGAATAGGAGCACTGCAGATCCCCTATATTCAGCCAGGCTGAATTCCAAGTGGGGGGAAAAAAACAGTCTCAGGGAAGGGGCAGTTAGACAACTTTGTTTTCCAGCTACAGCGTTTACCGTACACGAAAAATATTTTTATAGATTGGTAGAGCGGGCATTTTCGGACACAGGGCTACCTAATGTGTATATGTTTCACAGTATTAGTTTTATATGTGTTCTAGGGAAGGGGGGGAGGTGATTTGAATTTTTTATACTTTATTATTTATTTTTTTACTTAATTTTTTTTTTTTTGCATTTATTAGACCCCCTAGGGGTCTTGAACCCCAGGGGGTCTGATCACTAATGCAATGCATTACAATGCTAATGCATTGCAATACATTGCAAAAATCGTCATTTCTTTTGCAGGCTGCAAAGAGCAGCCTGAAAAAGAAAAGCACTGCAGCCGGGGAGCCTTTACAGAGGAGGTGAGGGGAATCCCCGGACGCAGGCAGGAGCGTGGACCTGAATGAAGACCTCTGCCGCCGGACCTGAAGGGGAACTGTAGCCGGCCACCGGCAAAAGCGCTGAGGGGAATCCCCAGCAGACTCGGCTGCCTGGATTTCCCCTCAGCGCTTCTGCCGACGGCCGGCTTTTCTTTTGCATGTCGAGGTCTTCAGGTACGTGCTCCTGCCGGGGATCTCTCCTTCAGCTCCGGCGGCCGAGGTACGCGCTCCTGCTGGCAGCCAGGGATCACCCCAGTGCTTCAGGGCCGCATTTGAGAGAGCGGTCGCGTCCGCTCTCTCCAGGGGCATGGCGGCATCTCCACTGTAACTCCGCCATTACCACTGTAAGAGTTACAGTGGAGGTGCCAATTCTAATGGCGACTGCTCTGGAGCAGAGCGGTCGCCATTATAGCTACAGACTACGCAGCAAAGACCCGGCATCCAGACCCCGGGGCGGGTGCCGGGCCCGCAGCATCGCCATGGCGATGCTGTTCATCGCAAACTACAGAAGTACTTACGGTACTTCTGCTAGAAGGCCCTGGTACTTCTGCCAGGAGCGTGGCGATGCTGCGGCCTGGCACAACCCCCATGTCTGTATGCCGGGTTTGTAACTACGGTATTACCGTAATGACCCGAATATAAGCCGAGGCAGACTTTTTCAGCCCAAAAACTGAGCTGAAAAACTCAGCTTATACTCGAGTATATACGGTATATTATAAAATATATTAATGACACAAATGCTTATTATGTTTGAATCCCCTGGGCCTCCACTTATTATATTCTAGGGTCTCTAGAGTCTGAAGAGACCCCCAAAGTATAATAAGGGCAGTTCCAGTTTGCAATGAACAACTTCAGTCTAAATCAAAACTGCTAGGCAAAATCCACCTTGTGAATATTTGTGATATTCATCTAATACCACTACCGATATTAGTCTATTGTCCCAATATGAGGAATAACCACTAAGTATTTTATGCCCTAACATTGATGTACTATATAATTTGCTCTTAAAATTCATATATTACAACCTCCTCTACACAAATTTTATGACCGTATCTGCCAATAGCTTGGTTAGGGCCTGATGAAGTCACATAATCCTGAAATGTGTAGCCTACATTATCAATAGAGACTCCTTCACTGGATCTTTCATGCAGATTTCCAGACTTCCAGCCATACTTAGTAAAACACTAAATTAGGCTATACTTCTGCAGAAAAAGGATTAGTAATTCAGTGGTAGTTTTGGTGAACGGTTTAATGACGCTTCTTTTGCATAACTTCAAATTGTCAAAACATAAAAATGTATGCAACCGAAATTCCCCACTAAAATCAATAGGTTGAATGTATAATCTCTGTTATGTAAAGTAATGGATTGATGGGTTGTAAATGGTATATTCTATGAATGTCAACAGCTTTGTCAAAAGCAAATCAATTAATTTATACTGAAGGGTGGAGGATAAAACATAGATGTTGACACTTCAAGCCGAAGCTATATTTTTGTCCATAAATAATTTCCACTATAATGTTTAATCCAGTAGGGTTTTTTTATTCACAGAACTGGATACCCAAATAGAATGATAAATTACTGATTAAAATATAACTTTTAATGAATATTAAATAAAATCTATACTGTAACTAAGACGTCCCCACATCCACAAGACAAAAAGTGAACATGAAACGTGTCTAAGGTGACATGATAATAGGCCCCAATAGAATAAGGTCTACGTATATCACCTAGAGAGAGTAAATAGATGTCTTCTTCTCCTCTAAATGTATTCCTGCACCACAGCACACGTAACAGTCCACTTAAATAAATAACTAATCCCTCCATATGTTAACGAGGAAAGTAAGCTGTGGACTGGCTAAAGATCAGCAATAGATGAATCTCATATAGCGATTTATCTATTATCGCCACCCCAAAATGACTCTTAGTTCTGCTGAGTATTGGCCAACGACACACAGCACCAATAACACTTGCAAAACCACAGCTGTTAGTGATAGTATCAAAAATTCGTGGCGAGTGATCGTAGCATGGTTAGTGCTAATGAAATAGGGATTAACATCAGCCACAATGCTAATCTATAGAGTTATCAATCAAAAAACATGCCGGCTGGTGAAGTTAGGTGCTGGTCGTTTATGATCATCATGAGAGTGATAGGACATAGATCTATCTATCAATGCCTGGCATAAAAGACGGTTCATATAGTAACCGGGATATTGCTTTATGATAATTCATGTATTTAGTTGAAAAGTTGCTCAACGCATTTCTCCTGAATAACCAGGTTCATCAGGATTCCTACTCTGCCTAACATAATGCATCAATGATACTAGCAATGGTTTAAAATTAAGCAAAACAAAAAAGATGCAGTGATAACTGCAGTTCCCAGTCCACTTACTTTGTAACTAGTACAGCTACCAGACCTGTTCTTGCACACAGGATGTATACATCTTCTGTTCTGCTCCCAGCACCTTTGATATTGTGCTACTGGGTCCAGGCAATAGAATAGAAGATGCGCAAGAACACATCACAGGACTTCAAAACAAATGTCAAGAATTCTGGAATCGGCTTCCTCCACTCTCCCTAGGAGAATTCTGCTTCACAAACAACTCCCAGGTTATGTTGGTATGTGCTGTCCTCTGTGTATTATATACATTTGTTATGCAGCTTTCCTATTGTTTTCCCCCCAGTGTTCAAACCTTATGCCTTGTTACAGCCCTGGCCAATTACAGGCCACTGGGCGGGGTTAAAGGAGACTTGTCTCCAGAATGTCTGTTGAAGTCCTCAGTCTAGTTGCAGTTGAGACCCTGTGTAGTTCCTGTGTGGCCTGTGCAGAGGAATGTATGCCAGCACTGAGTTTAGACTTCAGCGGCCATCCATACTGCCTCTAGCAGAAGAGATTATTGCTCTAAGCTCATCTAGAGACAGCCCTGAGAAGACAGCCTTAGAGCCTTTATCATCCCTGGTCACCCTCCTAAGACAAAGGCTGGGGAGTTGGACTGAGAGACTACTATCCTCATTTGGAAGCATCCTGTTGTACCTTCTCCAGTTGCTGAAGTAAAGCGTTATCCTGTTTCACTGCACTCTGGTTGCCTGAGTCATTCCTACTTTACCATCAGGGACCATCCAAACACCAACACACCAGTTCAGAGTAGAGAGGTCCCCTTTCCAACTGGAAACGCCACGGGGTAAACTGCTACCAACACCATCAAGTAGTGCTGCAGGACCCCCCTCAACGGTATTCAGGCCAGGAGTAGGCTGGGGTGCATGGTTGAGTGTGCTCTGCCTAGCATGTGGCACATCACTTGCCACTACTACTCCTATTCTCCCGTTCCCTCCATCTGGAATATAGTATAACTACCTTTTAGGAACATGTATAGAAGGAAATAAATTGGCTTCACCACACTTCATCTCTCTGCTGACTTATTTTCTTAGCAAGGCCTACTAACTCTTAACCTCCTGCATTTATATGTTTTATTAGGTTCTTCTAAAAGTCCAAAATCTGGCCTCTGGTGCTCAAAACAATCCACCTGTGCTAATAAAAAAGAACCATCTTACCAGGCTACATGGGGAGGGAACCATGTGGGGAATGTCAATATTAATTCAATGGGGGAGAGATAAATCTTACTCTTATTTTATTTTACCCCTCAACTCCAAACCATGACTCCTGTCCAGACAAGGACAGTGCCAATCTATCCCTATTATGCACTGGTAGATATTTTCTCTCCTACCCAAGGTGTTTCTTATCCTCCTAAAGGAAGTATATACATCAGGAGATTTAGGAGACAAAAAATATGCAAACTCCCATACCAATTATCACCATGTATAAATATATGCACTATTAGTTCACACAAATCCAGCACAATGGTTAGGTTTTACTTACTTAAGATGTTAGTGGAGATATAAACAGGTTTCTGGACCTGTGCTGAGCTCTGGTTGTGGGAAGCCAACGTCCTAAGTTCCAGGGAGTTCTGCTGTCAGCGTGAAAATGCACACTTCATATCAAGCCCCAACATTACTAATGGATGCGTGTCTATGAGAAACCTCCATTACTAATGCTGTTGATATAAAGTAGAAAAAAAATCCAAAGACTCAACAACATCAACCCCCATACATCAATATTATGAAGTAGTCTGGATGGCAGAGTATATGTAACCGTAGTATAACTAGCATAATGCAGCGGGCAGGGATGGTGGAGTATATGTAACTATAGTATAACCAGCACAATGCAGCAGGCATGGATGGCAGAGTATCTGTAACTGTACTATAACAAGCACAATGAATCAGGCAGGGATGGCAGAGTATCTGTACCTGTAGTATAACCAGCACAATGAAGCAGGCAGGGATGACAGAGTAATTGCAGTCCAACATTAATATTGTTGCTTTTAGCAGTGGAGCAAGTTTAAAAATGACTGGTATTTCTAAGCTCTCATACTAACAGTGAAGTATAATAGTTATTGCTGCTTTCGGTAAACAATGAGCTGGGGGAGACAAGAATACATACTGCAATTGATTCCCTCTATACACCAAGCATTAGGGCCTCAGTAATTCTACCTTAATGCTCCTCCAAGGGGCAGGTCATCTTGGAATATTCCAAGGCACAAGAAAAATTATACAGGGACACATCTGTAGATAAATGCAGTTTTCCGCATTCTCCCCAAAGGGCAGGCAATTTCCACAACTCCTAAATGTTAATGTTATTGAAGCTGTGTTTTCTGTTTATTCAAGTTATCAAATGCACAAGATACAAAGAATTTCCTCTGAATCTGTGACTAGCATTAGTAACTCTATGAAAACTCTGTTTTGTAAAATAATATCCAGTATTTTTGTACTGAAGAAATACTTAAGAGTTAGAAGACACACCTAATAGTTTTCTCATTGTCAGCCATCAGATCATTACACAAAGACTGTCATGAAGGAACAATTCTGTAATTAAAAAAAATATTTGGTCTTTTCATCTTCAAGGTATGAGACATAAATCAATTCCTTTTGTCATCCGTCCTGGACCAGTACCATTTTACAGTCACAGTGAATGATCAGTTGTAAGTAAAGGAGGGGATTGTCTGGTCTACTAAGTTCAGCAACAGTATGTTCAAGATATGGAGCTTTGTCTGGATTAAAACATTGATAATATAATGAATAGTGATAAAATAATTTCTTTACCCATGAAGCCTTTGAAGTCCATTCAGAATCATTAAAATATGATAAGTTACATTATGTCACTAAAATGAAACATTAAGTCTATTTGGAATTACATTTTGTAACTCACAAATTAATATGTTACCATTCGCTAATTAATCTATTGATAAATTGGATGATTGATTACCAATAGTCCCTCCCTAGAGTTAACTGCGTGGTCAAAGAGATTAATCTTCTAATTGCAAAATTGACTTACAAAGGGTAACATGTGGTTATGCATTTCAATTAGTCAGAAATTAGATACCGTATGTTACTTGTGTTCTAAATATACAAAAGGTATGCAGTGCGTCTCCAAACTAAATCATATAGAATCTATTTATCTACCTTGGTGTCTGTCTATGGCTAGAAAATTTAGTGAATAATTAACTGAGAAAATGCTTCTAACTATATACAACATACACACACACGTATATATATATATATATATATATATATATATATATATATATATATATTTCAAATTCAAACCAGATAAATGCTGTTTCAGTGCCCGATATACCAATCCTAGCATGTGAAAAGCCAGTTCTCCAGTTATTAGGCTCTGTTTCCTGATTTTGGAAACGCCCTACATACATTCAGCCCTAATTTTTTGCTTGGACAAGGCTCAGAAGTGAGAGTGCCATGCTCATATTATGCCTAGTTCAAGCATTTGCAGTGCCTTACAAAAGTATTTAATCTCAAAAACAAAAGGGGACACCGAGCCAACCGTAGTGTAATAACTTCTAGATAGGCAAATGTTCAAATGATGAAAAAGGCTCACCTTGGAGGGTTGTGGATAATATCACAACACTTTTTGTACATGCATATGTAAAATTCCTTCTCCTAGGTCGAGGCAGCAAAGTTCCTGACACCTCGCAGGTGTAATATTGTGTGGTATAAGGACCAATGGCTCAGATTTCTTCTGAATCCGAAATTAAGGAACTGCGCTCTCTTATTTTAGTGGTTAAAAGTACACGATTTTATTGACTTCAGACAAACTTTCACACAACGCGTTTCGGGCGTTACACTACGCCCTTCCTCAGGTGTATTAGTTTCTACAATTAAAACACAACAACATACGTCTAAGCAATATGCGGTTGCAGCTCTCCAATACATAGTTAAAACCAGCATCTCACTTTACATCAAATAAAACAAATATAAATCATGTACACAATGTACGCAATGGACCTCTTTGAAACTTAATTACAAAACGTCTCATTGTTAGCACCCTAAAGGTCCTCTAGTGGCCGTTTACCATGATACTCCCTACTATGTAGATAATACTGGGCAGGTAGACAACATTGTGTGAAACATTGCCCGCAATTTAGGGTGCTAACAATGAGACGTTTTGTAATTAAGTTTCAAAGAGGTCCATTGCGTACATTGTGTACATGATTTATATTTGTTTTATTTGATGTAAAGTGAGATGCTGGTTTTAACTATTTATTGGAGAGCTGCAACCGCATATTGCTTAGACGTATGTTGTTGTGTTTTAATTGTAGAAACTAATACACCTGAGGAAGGGCGTAGTGTAACGCCCGAAACGCGTTGTGTGAAAGTTTGTCTGAAGTCAATAAAATCGTGTACTTTTAACCACTAAAATAAGAGAGCGCAGTTCCTTAATTTCGGATTCAGAAGAAATCTGAGCCATTGGTCCTTATACCTTACAAAAGTATTTGGCACCCTTTTTAACTTTTCAACCTTCTGCCACATTTCAGGCTTCAAACATAAAGATATAAAATTTAAATGTTTGAGGGAATAATCAACAACAAGTGGACACAATTATGAAGTGGAATGAAATTTATTCGATGTTTTAAACTTTTTTTTTTACCAAAGAAAAAACTGAAAAGTGGTGCGTGCAATATTATTCTACCCCTTTACTTTCAGTGCAGAAAACTCACTCCAGAAGTTCAGTGAGGATCTCTGAATGATCCAGAGTTGTCCAATGTTTTCCTAAATGCCTGATGATAATAAAGTGCACCAGATCTGTGATAGTTTCAGTGTTCTGTTTAAAGTGCAAAGAGCATCATGAAGACCAAGGAACACACCAGGAAGGTCCGAGATACTGTTGTGGAGAAGTTTAAAGCTGGATTTGGATACATCAAAAATTTCCCAAGCTTTAACCCCTTCCCGCCGATGGCACTTTTTGACTTCCTGACCAAGCTCGATTTTTCAAAACTGACATGTGTCACTTTATATGGCAATAACTTTGGAACGCTTTAACTTACCAAAGTGATTTTAAGATTGTTTTTTCGTAACACATTGTACTTCATGTTAGTGGTAAATTGTGGTTGATATGTTTTGTTTTTAATTATGAAAAAATTTGAAATTTGGTGGAAATTTTGAAAAATATGCATTTTATAAAGTTTGAAATGATGTACATTACATACAGATAGTCAGACCGCCAAAATTATATCATAAATCTCATGTTCCAGATCTCTGCTTTATGTCGGCATCAAACTTTAGGCGCCCTTTTAATTTTTACGGACATTATAAGATTTACAAGTGAAACAACAATATTCAAAATTTTCAAGAAATTTCCAAAACCCATTTTTTAAAGGGCCTAATCCAGTTATGAAGGGGTTTTGAAAGACCCTTGTATTAAAGCCCCCCATAAATCACCCCATTTTCAAAACTGCACCCCTTAAATAAGCCAAAACAACATATACCTAGTAGTTTAACCCTATAAGTGCTTAACAGGAATTAATACAAAATGGAGGTGAAATTTTCAAAATTGAATTTATTTTACTAATATTTTCGTTTAGCCCTAGAATTTGCACATTCACAAGGGGTTAAAGGAGAAAACACATCCCACAATTTGTTAGGCAAGTTCTCTCGACTACCATAGTACCCCACTTGTGGGTGTAAACTAATATATGGACCCACAGTGAGACGCAGAAGGGAAGGCGCGCCAAAGAGCTTTTAGAGGGCAGATCTGGCTGCGATCAGTTTCAGGAGCCATGTCGCATTTACAAAGCCCTTGAGGTGTCAAAACAGTGGAAACCTCTAGAAAATGACCCCATTTTGAAAACCGCACCCCTCAAAGAATTTATCAAGTGATGTAGTGAGTATTAGTAACCCCGAAGTGAATATGTAAGCTGTGTGGAGTAAATTGGGTACACCAAATCCTATTTTATTTTCCCACTAGCTCCTATGACATGGACGAGGAAGAGGAGCATTCTGGGGGATCAGCGCTGGTGTATTATCCCTCATAAGCTCTAAATATGGAGCTCTAAATATGAAAACGCTCGCACCGCTTACACATTTCCTTCTAGTCGCAGCCACTTATGTCCTAATGATTTGGCGACTTTTAGTGTTTTTGTCTTCACATTGTACAAGCTAGATTTTTAATTTCTGGCAATGTGGCCATATGAGGGCTTGTTGTTTGCGGTATTAGATGTGATTTTCAATGCCGCCATTTTGGGGCCTGTAACTTATTGACTACACTTTATTAACTCTTTCTGGGTGGGATGTAAAAGGAAACATCAATTCTGGCATTGCTTTTTAGCATTTTTTTTTTTCCCGCGCAGCGTACAGCATAAGTAACATGTTACCTTTATTCTACGGGTTGGTACGGTTACGGCGATACCTCATTTATATGATTTTTTAATGCTTTGCTATTTGTGCAGAATAAAATTCAATTTAGGGAAAAAAATCATTATTTTTGCATCACCATCTTCTGAAAGGCATAACATTTTTATTTTTCGCTAGACAGAGCTGGTTGAGGGCTTATTTTTTGCGGGAACACCTCTTCTTTTTATTGGTACCATTTTGGTTTTCATCTGACCATTTGATTACTTTTTATTGAGCATTTTGTAAGGGAAAGGTGGTGAATAATCATTATTTTGTGCGGTTTTCTACGTTTTTTTTTTTACGCCGTTCGCCGTTCGGGTTAAATAATGATTTAATTTTATTGTTCAGGTTATTACGGACGCAGCGATACCAAATATGTAATGTTTTTTTCTATTTTTCTTTATTTTACATAATAAAACATTTTATATGGGGAAAATGGGATTTTTTGGGCTTTATTTATTTATAATTTATTTTAAACTTATTTAAACTTTTTTATTTTTATTTTTTTCTAACTTTTTTTTTCTGTCCCCATGGGGGATTGAAGCAGTGATCGGCTGATCACTGCTTCAATAGAGATACGCTGCAATACACGTGTTACACGTGTATTGCAGTGTATAGGAAGCTGTCAGCCTGTGTAGATGCACAGGCTGACAGCTTCATTTACGGCAGGATCAGCCAGGAGCGAGGACGGGGTAAGTGAAGGGGCAGACCCGGGGTCACTGATCAGACCCCGGGCTGCCCCCTACGAACACCGGCACCCCCCGAAACCGGCGCGGGGGGTGCCGATCGGCACCATACTACACTGTAACCCCGGAGGTGCCGGCGGTCATGTTGATCGCCGGTATATCAGGGGTTAACACCCGCGATCGGACCCGGTTCCGACCGCGGGTGTTACAGGGCATTGTCAGCCGTGTATTACGGCTGACACCCGCTGTGCATGGTGCGCACACAGTTTTTGTGTGCGCACCATGCATCCGCAGTAATAGTACGGCGGTTTGCGGGAAGCCCTTCCCTACAGCGCCGTACTATTACGGCGAATGTCGGGAAGGGGTTAAACATGCCAAGGAGGACTGTGCAAGCAATCATATTGAAATGGAAGGAGTATCAGACCACTGCAAATCTACCAAGACCCGGATGTCCCTCTAAACTTTCATCTCAAACAAGAAGACGACTGATCAGAGATACAGCCAAGAGGCCCATGATCACTCTGGATGAACTACAGAGATCTACAGCTGAGGTGGGAGAGTCTGTCCATAGGACGACAATCAGTTGTACACTGCACAAATCTGGTCTTTATGGAAGAGTGGCAAGAAGAAATCCATTTCTCAAAGATATTCATAAAAAGTCTTGTTTAAAGTTTGCCATAAGCCACCTGGGAGACACCAAACATGTGGAAGAAGGTGCTCTGGTCAGATGAAACCAAAATCCAACTTTTTGGCCACAATGCAAAACGATATGTTTGGCATGAAAACAACACAGCTCATCACCCTGAACACACCAATCGCACTGTCAAACATAGTGGTGGCAACATCATGGTTTGGGCCTATTTTTCTTCAGCAGGGACAGGGAAGATGGTTGAAATTGATGGAAAGATGGATGGAGCCAAATACAGGACCATTCTGGAAGAAAACCTGTTGGAGTCTGCAAAAGACCTGAGACTGGGATGAAGATTTATCTTCCAACAAGACAATGATCCAAAACATAAAGCAAAATATACAATAGAATGGTTCACAAATAAACGTATCCAGGTGTTAGAATGGCCAAGTCAAAGTCCAGACCTGAATCCAATCGAGAATCTGTGGAAAGAGCTGCAAACTGCTGTTCACAAACGCTCTCCATCCAACCTCACTGAGCTCCAGCTGTTTTGCAAGGAAGAATGGGCAAGAATTTCAGTCTCTCAATATGCAAAACTAATAGAGACATACCCCAAGCTACTTACAGATATAATTGCAGCAAAAGGTAGACCTACAAATTATTAACGCAAGGGGGCCAAATAATTTTGCACACTCAATTTTTCAGTTTTTTCTTTAAAAAAGTTTAAAATATCCAATAAATTTTGTTCCACTTCACAATTGAGTCCCACTTGTTGTTGATTCTTCCCCAATAAATGTAAATTGTATACCTTTATGTTTGTAACCTGAAATGTGGCAAAAGGTTGAAAAGTTCAAGGGGGCCGAATACCTTCGCAAGGCACTGTAGCAGTTACCTGCGGACCCCATAGACTACAATGAGGTCACAAGGTGTGCAACAATTTTATACTGAAACTGGCCTCAGAGAAAAATCCTCCATGCATCCTTCAGTGGAATCTGTGCTAGAGTCTATATAGCTTAAGTAAAAATGTAAAATTTCCAAATAATTTGCCATTACAGTACCCAATAGCCTTTGCCCACTTTTTGTCAACAGAGGCACACACTCAAAACTTTTAGTATAAAAAAGGTATTATTATAATACAAGTAAAGAGAATGCTTTACAAGTACAAAATGGATAAAACCCATGCAGGGAGCATAAAAACAAAGATTGGCGACGACGACGACACATAATGAAGTCAAGGCCATCAAAAATACCTTTGAACAGGTCGTATGTATCCAAACAGGTAGACTATCCTCCGAAATATCATAATAATATAAATTCTATGCAACACTGCAGAGTTACTGAAGCCAGGACTGGCACCATAGCCTAAGGGAGTGTATTGTAAAAGGAGAGGTGGAGGACAGTCTATTAGACAAAGGCACCAAGGCCCAGAGCAGACCTGAAAGGTGTAAGGAGAAGTGAGAGATGATTCAAGGCATACTCATCTAGGGGATCCTGCAAGGGCTGACACAGTTGTGAGTTGTGCTTGTTGGGAAGCCCTTGTATGGTGCAAAATTAGGGAATGAAAAACCTCCTACTCCTCGATGAAAAAACATTGGTTTATGGGAAATATGTGAGCGCTTACCATGCCATACGAAGTTAGAGATTTGGGAGTGCAAGAAGCAAAAGACTTGTCTAACAACAGGGGGGATAGGAGCACTATTAAAAGTTTTAAGTCGGTTATCCTGGATACAAAAACATTGTATATGTGGGTATAAAATTCTGTGGCTCAGTGGTTAGCACTGCACCACTGGAGTCCTGGGTTCAGATCCTGCCAAGGACAACATCTGCAAGGAGTTTGTATGTTCTCCCCGTGTTTGGGTGGATTTCCTCCCATACTCAAAAGACATACTGATAGGGAAAAATGTAGCCTGTGAGCCCTATATGGGGCTCACAATCTACATAAAAAGAGTATACTTTCAAGATTAATTCATATCAATTTCATAATAAAACAGCGATGAGTGTGTATGCATTTGAATGAATGGATGCATTTCTTTCAATTTTCATGTTGCTTTTCTATTGAAATGTATTTGTAGAGAGAGGTGTGACATTAAACACTAGTGAAAGCTATGTCTTAAAATATTAGACATACATCATTTACCAAAAGCAGTATGAATACATTTGCAAAGAATCCTATAATTTAGTTTAGGGTTTTAAATGTATTAAACACACTATTTTTAGTACATATTTTGTGGGTTTGTGTGATGTCAAATATGTTCTGACATCATTTTCAATGTTTTAGCTGTGTGGTTCCCAAAGGACCACCTAGACTACCAAAACCGTCTAAGGGCCCCTTCCCACAGCGTAGGCGCTCGGCTCATTTCGAGCCGTACACGCGAGCACTTCTAAACACTTCCCATTCACTTCAATGGGAGCGCTCGTAAGGCCGGCTTTACACGCGCTCCCATTGAAGTGAATGGGAAGTGTTTAGAAGCGCTCGCGTGTATGGCTCGGAATAAACCGAGCGCTTATGCCGTGTGAAGGAGCCCTAAAATTGGAGCAAACTTTCAGTATTAGAACTATACTTAGTCTAAGGTTTTGGGTATAAGCAAGAGAGTTTAGCATTTATTGACAGGAAACAAGAATTATAAAACGGACAAGAAATGTCAACTCATTAAAAAGAATATTAGAAAGTTTTATTGCGTTTGTTTCACAATTTAGCATATTTTCAATGAAAACAATTCGACCCTGCTCCGCAGTTGTATGTGATTTCATTATACAGAAGATATTTCTAATAGATCAATGTTATTCATACAAGATTGAGAAACTATTGCGTTATATAAAATTAAAATGCTAATTAAATTCTGGAAAACAAATGCAAACAAGTTAAAACCATCTACGGGTTTATTTTAAAGATATCAGCATAAATGATATTGAACAAGAGAAGGCAGAAAACAAAAATGGACAAATATGTCTGAAAATCTGCACAATGAGAATCCATTAGACAAATATGAATTACTGGTTTTGAAGCAGAGGTCTTGTTACAGGATACTATTTCACTGGTTAACATATGCAATATCAGTAAAGGAAACCACCAAGGATCATTTCTCCCAAGCGCAATATACAGTAATTAGCTGAAAGTCATTCTTAAACATTACAGAAAAAGTCAAGACAGCTGCAATTTACTGTAACGACATTACATCTGTGTGCCCTTCAATAATTGGAATGCAGATACATACAGTAGTACTGAGAACAAATTAAACTTGTTAACAAATTCTCTACATAAAGTATAGAGACACTGCTACTTTGTATATGGAAAATTGTTCTCAGATACCCTCTTCCAGTAATGACTTAATCACATTTTAACCCCTTGTGGATGCAGCCCAAAACGATTGGGCCTCATTTTTCAAATGTGAGATGTGTCACTTTATAATAAGTTTGAGACCCTTTAGGGCTAGTTCACATGGGCACAAAGGGGGCGGATTATGGCGTGGAATCCATGTCATAATCCGCCTCCTCACAATGGTGGTCTATGGAGACCGCAAGCGTTTTTTTTCTCCACTAGTGGCATGCTAGCAAGGGTTGCTAAAAGAAAAAAAAAGATGGCTTGTGTGTGTATTACATTAAAAAAGGCCTATCTAAAAAAAAATGTGTGTGTGTGTATATATAATATATATACACACACACACACACAAGACATATATATAGTGTTTCTATATTTATAGCAATGCAAAGTAAATCTAAAAAAAAAAAGCAGGATGCAAAAAAACCACAACAAGTAAAAATGAGAACAATAAAAAAAACTTTCCAGAAAGGGGCTGGTGCTGGTTGGGGGACATATTCCCTAGTCAGAAGCCAGCAGCGAGGGGGGGAATATTAAAAAATAAAATTAGGAGTTCAGGGATGGAGGGAGGCACAAATCGATCTGCCCGGAGGAACTACAGAAGAATCACACAGAATAAAGCTCAGAGAGGTAGCACGGGTACTATCCTATTTGCAATCCCAGAGGAAGTGACATGAACAGGGTAGTAAATATTATTTTACTTTGCCCACTTTGGCTGCAAATGCTCGATCTGCACAGACCGACCAAGTGCAACGGTCAGGGGAGGTGGTGCCACTATAAGCCCCCCTGATCCTCAGCAGTGATTGGTGCTATGTATAGCTCCAATCACTGCCAGTGTTTGAGTAATCTGCCGGCAATTGTCACCTAAATTAATATCTGTAATGGTTTTCCTGAACTGGATTGAGACTAGTTTATTAGGTGAGCTCATTGATTTAGTACAGCTGATGGATGTATGAGTATTGTGCCTATACTACAAACACATGTTTGAAGCAGCACAATAGAACAGTTGAATTTGCCCATAGACACATTTGTCCATGACAACTCTGAATCATATATCAAAAAGCAGCATACTCTCACCAATCCACACCTTCCTCCCAAACCTGTCATGAAGTGCGCAGCATAAAATACCTTACAAGATATGTTTTATGTGTGTTTGTAAGTATAATTAAGCTCACCAAAAATTCATGACTTGTTAAATGCTTTATTGCACCATATATGTATCCATCTATAAATTATCTCCAGTTTGGTTAAGAACTCCAACTTATTACAAAACCAATTCAATGCAATATCATAACCTTCTAACAAAACACTTGAAAGCTGAAGTATGTCACCATTAACTTTGGGAAGAATATGCAAATCCGCCTTCCATGATGTAATTAGGAAGACAGTTGCTGCCTCATTGTTGCAAACCAATAGAGGGCGCTCACTGGAATGTGCAAGCCTGTCTTAAGACAGGATTCCAGTGAAATAACCCAATAATGGCTGCTCCCTTTAGCCTCATGCCCGACCTTCCAAGAGGCCTTTGTTTAGCAATGACGCTGGGATTATTACCAGGTTATAGTCTCTTTAGCATGAGGCTAAAGGGAGCAGCCATTATTGGGTTATTTCACTGGAATCCTGTCTTAAGACAGGCTTGCACATTCCAGTGAGCGCCCTCTATTGGTTTGCAACAATGAGGCAGCAACTGTCTTCCTAATTACATCATGGAAGGCGGATTTGCATATTCTTCCCATAGTTCCTTGCAAAGTGGAGTGCTAAAGGCTTAACAAGTCTCCACACACCTATATGGTGGTCTCTCCCTAAGGAGTGACAATATCCCCCGAACCATTAACTTTGTGATACAATGTCACAAAACTATATTATCATGAAAACCTGTCACAGGACACAAAAATCTGTATATGTCTCAGAAAACAAAAAAGTTGCTATTTTTTTCACAGGAGTAGTTTTGCACTGAGAATGAAATCTTCTCAGACTGAGTGTATGGAGCTATTGCCAGGAGTTAGAGTGAAATTTATTTCTGTAATAAGGAGAAGGAGATACCGCTTTTGCATTGCTGGCAATGGTAAAATGGAATATTTGTTTCTTATGTAATGCAAACACTTAATGTGCACCCATATTACAGTTGTCTGAAAACAGCCCTAAGCGAATTTCTATTCTACTTAGCTGAGTCCCTATGTCTTTTCAAACCGTAAATTACAAAGTGGAGAACATGAAATTTACTAACTATTTGTAATCCGTTATAATAGAAAGATTTCCTTTATTCGTTTTTAATTTTACCTGCTTGTGAAAAGTCACAATTGAATTATTGTGATGCCCTGATAGAATTTTTCAACCCACCTACACCAGTTGTCTAGTGTAGATGGGTAATAATAATAATAATAATAACATCTTTGGTGAAAGGCCTTTGTCTCGCTCATCGATTTCTGTGAATGTGGGCAGAGAGGTGCGGTGAGCTAGACAGGCCAGGAAAACCGCAACCCAACATATTTATCATAATTCATATTAGTGTTAGGGCAAGATCTATATAGGAAATTTTTGGCAGCCTGATTTATTAAAAGACTGGAGCCTCAAGGTAATTCAGATGCACCTTGTGCCTGTTGAGGCCTTTTATTAAGACTAATGTTCAAACACTTGTCTGCCTAACAACTTTGCTGTATTGATAAACTGAGCCCGTCTATTTCTATAGGGTATGTTCACACGGAGTGTTTTGCAGGCAGATTTTGACGTGGAATCCGCCTCAAAATCCACCTATAAATAAGGCTCCCCTTCACTTCAATGGGAGCCACTCGCTTTTTTTTTCCTGCTAGCTAGTAACGGAAAAAAGAAGTGATAAGCCCTATCTTGCCGCAGATTCCGCAGCTGAGTCATCCGCGGTGTCCGTGGCTCAAGACACGCTCCTGTTTAGGCACATTCATTCAGTCCTAATCAGGAGAGGGATGCATCGGCACCCCGCCGCGGCTAGCTGCACCAATAAAAAAAAAAACACATGGCGGAAAAGTTTTCTGCCGTGGGAACTAGCCCTTAATGTAGTTTTGCTATCTGTTTTGGCAACATGTCTAGCACAGCTGAGATGTGTGCTTTTAAAATGTTTGATGGATATAAAAGGTGTGTGTCAGAAATCTTTAATATTTGCTGCCATTACCACTTCCACATTATTCTCCATTGATGCATTTGTGTGTCAGTAGACTAGTAGACTCAGTGCCAATATAAGGGTTACTGTTTGCACAATTGAACATATTGGTAGTATAAGACATGTTTACAGTTTCAAAATATATTCTGGAACTAAAACTGTATTAGGTTTATTTCCAAAATAATTCTGTATCCATGAAATATTAGAGAGCATTGTTAAATGCAATTTGTGCTTGACTCTATTGGACTGTGATAGCGTGGCTGGCAGACTTTGCAGTTTGTTAAATGGTAGTTTTACAGTTCAGTGTACATGGATTTTGGAACGTCTTGTTCAAACTGACAAATCTATGTTATAAACTGCCAAAATATTCTGTATATAATGTAATGCAATGTTACTTTACTCTTACAATGCTAAGGCTGCAGGGGTTCATATGAAGTCTGTTTATGTATTGCCTTAAAGGGGTATTCCCATGAACATAACTATATAACATTTTTGCAAATATAAGTTAATAAAAATTTTTGCAGTGTTTAAAGATTTTCTCTAATAATCTTAGTGGTGACATAGTGCTGTCCTAACAAGGTGCCAATGGATATGGCTACAAATGCAGTTAGTTTCTATGGTCAGGTTAATTTGTCATGCATGTAATGAGCTGGCCAGATAACCTTTCCACAATAAGAAAATCATGGCTTGGTTTCTGAAAAATCCCAGACCATAGACAGATCCTGAAGTTATGGTTGTACCCACTGACAGCTGATCAAGACACAAGAGTATCGTCAGTGAGATGGTTAGAGAAAATCTCTAAAAGTTTGCCAAATGTTTAATTACATATATTTGCAAAAATGTTTAACATTTTTTACAAATTCAACCACTTCCAGACATCTGCCATAATGGTACAGTGAATAACAATTATTCAAATACGGTGACCACTTAGCTCTTGGGTATTATACAGCAGAGACCCTGCACTAATGCCCGCAATCAGTGCCATCAGGGCTCTAGCTATGGGTGTCGGAATCCTTTTGGCATTACAACTGATATTTTGCAATGCAATAGCATTGTAATGCATTGCTTTAGTGATCAGTCCTCCTGGGGTTCAAGACCAGTAGGGCTTCTAATAAATGCAACCCCCCAAAAAAACATTCAAATTCAAATAACCCTCCATTTCCCTAGAAGACATATAAAAGTCCTTAAATACTATGAAACATTAGGTATCCATGTGGACAAAAACACTCAGTCTACAAGATTAAAAAAATATTTTTGCAGTATGTTGAATGACA
Organism: Leptodactylus fuscus; assembly: GCF_031893055.1. Taxonomy (NCBI): domain Eukaryota; kingdom Metazoa; phylum Chordata; class Amphibia; order Anura; family Leptodactylidae; genus Leptodactylus; species Leptodactylus fuscus. The sequence continues at coordinate 126,630,895 of NC_134269.1, forward strand.
TAGCAGGAAGAAAAAAAAAAAATCAAAAGTGCCGAACCGCGGTTTTTTGCTCTTTTGCTGCTTATAAAAATTTGGATAATAAGTGATCAAAGCAATAGACATTCCCCAAAAGGGTATAACTGAAGAGTACACCTGGTGCTGCAAAAAAAAAAAAAAAAAAAAGTCAGAATATGGTAACTTTAAGAAAAAATATTTTTTTAGCAACGTTTTAGTCTTTGTTAAGGTGTTGAGATGGAAATAAAAGTATATAAATTTGGTATCTCCCAAATCATACAGAAGCATAGAATACAGATGACATGTTTTTTTGGCTACAGAGTGAACATTGTAAAAATGAAGCCCGTAAGAAAATTGCACAAATGCAATTTTTCTCTAATTTCACTCAATTCTGATTTTTTTTCTATCTTCCTAGTACTTTGTACAGAATAATAAATGATACCCTCATGAAGAACAATTTGTCCTGCAAACATTAAGCCCTAATATGGCTCTGTGCACATAAAAATTGAAAAAGTTATGAGGTTTGGGAGGCGCGTAGTCAAAAACGAAAATCGAAAATCAAAAAAATTTTACTGATGGGAAGGGGTTAAATAAGGATATGTTCATAGGAAAACCCCTTTAATGAAAAGTGTACACATAGATAAAACACCTCAGTGATTAGAATAATTCTGGCCAACCTCAAATACATCACATTCATTTTAAAGAAATATGGAATGTCATCAATCCAAAGAAACACTTTGTATATTCATGTCTAAGCACTCATCTGCAATTTACAGAAAACACAGTAATGGGCTGAATTTAAGACAATAAATGCAAGTGCCATTTTGTGTCGCCTCACTCTTTTGCCATATATTGCAACTTGTTGAACTAAGGGGATCCAATAGTTGAGCCTTACAATGTAGGGGCCATAAGGATACAGCAACCCCATTCACTTAAATTGAGTTCTGTTGCAATTGCTTTGGACCCTTTGTTCTCAGAATCAGAGAGAGTCCTATTGTTCAGCCCACAGTTATATAAGGGGAATACCTATGTTTAATTGTATATTCTTACTATTAAACTGCTACTAGTACTACTGTTACTACTGTTTATACTTCTATTATCGCTACTGTTTATTATTAGAGATGAGCGAACACTAAAATGTTCGAGGTTCGAAATTCGATTCGAACAGCCGCTCACTGTTCGAGTGTTCGAATGGGTTTCGAACCCCATTATAGTCTATGGGGAACATAAACTCGTTAAGGGGGAAACCCAAATTCGTGTCTGGAGGGTCACCAAGTCCACTATGACACCCCAGGAAATGATACCAACACCCTGGAATGACACTGGGACAGCAGGGGAAGCATGTCTGGGGGCATAAAAGTCACTTTATTTCATGGAAATCCCTGTCAGTTTGCGATTTTCGCAAGCTAACTTTTCCCCATAGAAATGCATTGGCCAGTGCTGATTGGCCAGAGTACGGAACTCGACCAATCAGCGCTGGCTCTGCTGGAGGAGGCGGAGTCTAAGATAGCTCCACACCAGTCTCCATTCAGGTCCGACCTTAGACTCCGCCTCCTCCGGCAGAGCCAGCGCTGATTGGCCGAAGGCTGGCCAATGCATTCCTATGCGAATGCAGACTTAGCAGTGCTGAGTCAGTTTTGCTCAACTACACATCTGATGCACACTCGGCACTGCTACATCAGATGTAGCAATCTGATGTAGCAGAGCCGAGGGTGCACTAGAACCCCTGTGCAAACTCAGTTCACGCTAATAGAATGCATTGGCCAGCGCTGATTGGCCAATGCATTCTATTAGCCCGATGAAGTAGAGCTGAATGTGTGTGCTAAGCACACACATTCAGCACTGCTTCATCAAGCCAATACAATGCATTAGCCAGTGCTGATTGGCCAGAGTACGGAATTCGCCAATCAGCGCTGGCCAATGCATTCTATTAGCCCGATGAAGTAGAGCTGAATGTGTGTGCTAAGCACACACATTCAGCACTGCTTCATCAAGCCAATACAATGCATTAGCCAGTGCTGATTGGCCAGAGTACGGAATTCGGCCAATCAGCGCTGGCTCTGCTGGAGGAGGCGGAGTCTAAGGTCGGACCTGAATGGAGACTGGTGTGGAGCGATCTTAGACTCCGCCTCCTCCAGCAGAGCCAGCGCTGATTGGCCGAATTCCGTACTCTGGCCAATCAGCACTGGCTAATGCATTGTATTGGCGTGATGAAGCAGTGCTGAATGTGTGTGCTTAGCACACACATTCAGCTCTACTTCATCGGGCTAATAGAATGCATTGGCCAATCAGCGCTGGCCAATGCATTCTATTAGCGTGAACTGAGTTTGCACAGGGGTTCTAGTGCACCCTCGGCTCTGCTACATCAGATTGCTACATCTGATGTAGCAGTGCCGAGTGTGCATCAGATGTGTAGTTGAGCAAAACTGACTCAGCACTGCTAAGTCTCTGCATTCGCATAGGAATGCATTGGCCAGCCTTCGGCCAATCAGCGCTGGCTCTGCCGGAGGAGGCGGAGTCTAAGGTCGGACCTGAATGGAGACTGGTGTGGAGCGATCTTAGACTCCGCCTCCTCCAGCAGAGCCAGCGCTGATTGGTCGAGTTCCGTACTCTGGCCAATCAGCGCTGGCCAATGCATTCTATTAGCCCGATGAAGTAGAGCTGAATGTGTGTGCTTAGCACACACATTCAGCTCTACTTCATCAGGCTAATAGAATACATTGGCCAATCAGCGCTGGCCAATGCATTCTATTAGCTTGATGAAGCAGAGTGTGCACAAGGGTTCAAGCGCACCCTCGGCTCTGATGTAGCAGAGCTGAGGGTGCACAAGGGTTCAAGTGCACCCTCGGCTCTCCTACATCAGAGCCGAGGGTGCGCTTGAACCCTTGTGCAGCCTCGGCTCTGCTACATCAGAGCCGAGGGTGCGCTTGAACCCTTGTGCACACTCTGCTTCATCAAGCTAATAGAATGCATTGGCCAGCACTGATTGGCCAGAGTACGGAATTCGGCCAATCAGCGCTGGCCAATGCATCCCTATGGGAAAAAGTTTATCTCACAAAAATCACAATTACACACCCGATAGAGCCCCAAAAAGTTATTTTTAATAACATTCCCCCCTAAATAAAGGTTATCCCTAGCTATCCCTGCCTGTACAGCTATCCCTGTCTCATAGTCACAAAGTTCACATTCTCATATGACCCGGATTTGAAATCCACTATTCGTCTAAAATGGAGGTCACCTGATTTCGGCAGCCAATGACTTTTTCCAATTTTTTTCAATGCCCCCAGTGTCGTAGTTCCTGTCCCACCTCCCCTGCGCTGTTATTGGTGCAAAAAAGGCGCCAGGGAAGGTGGGAGGGGAATCGAATTTTGGCGCACTTTACCACGTGGTGTTTGATTCGATTCGAACATGGCGAACACCCTGATATCCGATCGAACATGTGTTCGATAGAACACTGTTCGCTCATCTCTATTTATTATTTTAATTTACAATCTAGCTGTGCTTTAACCCCTTAACGCTAAATCACGTACCTGTACGTCAGGGAATGTGGTTAGTTCCCGCATTCCCACGTACCTGTACGTGATAGAGATCGCACGGGTTCAGAAGCAGAGCCCGTGCGATCTCCATGGGAGGCCGGCTGTATCTGACAGCCAGGCTTCCCCTGTAGCAGCAGGGACGGTGATTGCACCGACCCCCGCTGTTTAACCCTTAAGGTGCTATGATCCATAGTGATCATGGCACCCTAGGGGTTTGGCCGGGCTATAAATCATGTTGCCGGCAGCAGGAGTCTGTGTGAGCTGTAATTTACAGCTACACGCTGCTCCTTAATCCCTCCCCCCATCGGAGTGAGCTCCGATGGGGGGAGGGTTAACCCCTTGGATGCCAGGACGAGGGGAGCTAGTCTATGCATCTGCATAGCTAGCTTCCTCTATAGACTGCAATACACGTGTATTGCAGTCTGTAGTTAGTATAGAACCAGCGATCCTCTCTGATCACTGGTTCTAGTGTGCTTGCAGCACAAATAAAACAATGTAAAAAAGTTTTTTTTTTTTTTTTTTTAAATAAAGTGTAAAACAAAAAAAAAAAAACATAGTTACATTTCTTGTAAATCTGGAAAATCGCTGTTACACTTGTAAGCCTTATAACGTCCAAAATAAAATTAAAATACAATCAAAAGATGATGCCGATATAAAGCAGAGATATGGGAGATAATATTTATTACTGTATTTGGGTGGTATAACTATCTGCCTGAAAAACAGAGAATTTCACATTTTGAAAATTGCAATTTTTTCCAAATTTCCATCAAATTTCCTATTTTTTTAATAAGTAAATACAAAAATATTGATTAGTGTTTACCACTAACATGAAGTATAATGTGTTACGAGAAAATAATCCCAAAATCACTTGTGTAAATTAAAGCGTCTCAAAATTATTGCCATTTAAAGTGACACATGTCAATTTTGAAAAAATAGGCCTGGTCCTTAACATACATTTGGGCTGTGTCCTTAAGGGGTTAATAACATAATCTTAAATATATACTGTATTAATCCTCAGTTGGTGTGCAACATGGAAAGCAAGTTATCTTTAAAGAATAATATTCATCTTTTCTTTCACCAGTCTCTGAGATTTGACAGATATCTTAGTGCACCTTGACAAATGCAGACTGCATTCAGTACATTTAAGCTAGTATTGAAATTCAGGAAACTGCAATAAATTGCAGAATTGACTGGTATAACCATTCTCCTCTATCATATTTTTTTAAGAAATGATATATAATTTCACCTAAATTTCTTTGATGTTTCTAAGCACTCATCTGAGATAACAAATTTATAGACTAGTTCAAAAAGTTTCCTCTGGTAAAGTATAAAACTTTCTTTTGTATGATTTATGGCACATTTTATACACTGAAAATAAACTAAAATATATTTAGTACTTGTAAAGTAAAGTAATTTGTAAAGTACTATTAAAATTGTTATAATGTTACAATCTTGTTGTAATAATTTAAATGTTTTGTTTAATGTGGACTAAATAACATTAATATAACTGTAATTTAACCAATAATAGTAATAGTGTGTCTTTCTTTGAGAAAAATGGGCATACACAAATCAAATCAAACAGGCTTTATTGGCACGTCCAAATAGATATTTGGCATTGGCAAAGCTAGTAAAGTGTGTGTGTGTGTGTGTGTGTGGGGGGGGGGAGTTGGAGTCGGGGTGGGGGGTTTGATTTGGGGTATAACAGTCCATGGAGTCTTATCTTCCTCTTAGTTGGTGGCCGCTATATGGGGAGGTGGGGTGGGTGGTTTGGGGTATAACAGTCCATGGGATCTCATCTTCCTCTTGTTTGGTGACAGCTGGACACGTATTGGGCAGCGATCTCCGCAGTGGCCTCTTCTTCTCCCAGTAGGATGTAGAGTTTCCTCTTCTCGTCTGCAGATATGAAGTTTGGGATATGGGCAGAGAGTCTTTGGAAGTAGGCGGCCCTCACTGCTGAGTACACTAAGATCACTATATGGCAATGTTGTATATAGAATTTTATGGCATAAATTGACTTTTAATCCTTTCAATATTTTGGCTAGAAAACATTGGTATTTCGTAAAATATAGTGACACCATGCCTCCTACAATAAAAAAGAAGAGTACCTGTGTGTCTTCAGACATCCATAGCATAAAATTATATAAGCCTGTCATGCATTTTCTTATGTCTTTTAAGCTTTGCTGGTAAATTCTTTACTAGAAACTTGTAAATTATATGATTATACATTGGAAAATACAAAGCAAATTTTCCCATTTTGCAAATAAATAAAAACACATGAGCAGACTGCAGCCACAGCTCAACATTATAAGGACTAATAGACAGTTTCCAAACAACATGTGCTGTGGGTGAAATCTGTTCTGGAACATCAAGATGATTAAAAATAAAAGGCTGCTTTTTATATCATGGTAAGTAACAGGCCCACACCTGGTACCTACCATCCAGATTACCTCCATAATTAAGAGTCTGCACATTGCAGTCAAGGTTTCCCAACTGTAGGGGTCAATAGGTGTCAGGGAGGCTGAGTCTGAAGGTGCAGTTTCTTCTGCTCCAGTATGTTTTTCGGACTCTTCAGCTTTCCTCTATCTGTTGCTAAAAAAAATCAATCTGAAAACAGAACTACTACCGAGATAACTAACGCAAAGCAGAGAAGCCAAAGAGAGGAAGCACAGAAGCTGTATATTTCTATACATTTATATGATGTTCCTGGGGTGGGTGGCTTAATAAAAACTGCCATAGAGACTGTAATGTCAGTATCTTTTAGGCCAACTTAATTCAGAAATAGTTCAAAGGAATATCAAAATTGTTCAAAAATTAACCAACCCAGAAATGTGCAGTATACTGTATTTCCAAGTTATTTTTCTCCATTGGGGAACATCTTTATAATTATACAAGTAAGCTAACGTTTTTATTTATTTATCTGTAATAGAGATACTTTATTATTTTTCACACCAATCATATATTTAGACTTATTATTGGTGCATCATTATGTTAGTTAATAAAACATTTAATACCCACTTTAAATTTTTCAATTTCTATTAAGACTGACTTTACATTGTGCATAATTTTTTATGTTTAAATTATGTGCCTGATTTATGCATTTTTGCATATTCAACAAGAGTAGAGAATTATGTAACATAATTTGACGCAGAGGGATTATTTCTATGGTAATATTCTCTGAAAGTTATTGCATTAGCTCATTAGGCTGATATGACTTGTTTTCTTATAGCTACAATGCCTATAGGACAGTAACAAATTATATAGGACACAAACTCTGGCAAGTAAAATGGGGGAGTTATAGGCCATCATAGTTGTGGTTGAATCATGGCTAACTGAGATGCATGACTGGGTAGTTAGTATTCATGGTGTGAGAAGGTGAAAGGCAAAGTGATGGAGTCCTGCTATTTCAGCCCCAGATTCCTGACTTATGTGTGACCCAAGGCAGGTCTTGAATAGGCCTCAGTCCCAGGTGTGGGCCATAGGTTCATTATTGACCGATAAAAGCCTGCAGAGCCTGCACTTCAGGGCAGGTCCTGGGAGGAGAGGAAGTGTCTGGGTCTGTTCTGATACCATGAGCCTTGTGATACGGAACAGTGTTTGTTTGTTTTTTTTGGTTCATTTGTGTGGCTGGTAGTATTTTCTTTTTAGGGCTCATTCACATGTGCGCCCGGTCTCCGTTCTGCAGGTTTCCGTTTCCTGCACAAAACAGGCAGGATACGGAAACCTGCAGGACTCTTTCTCACCCATTCATGTGAATGGGTGAGAAAGCTGTCCGACCGTGAGTAGTGGTGAGTGTTTTATGCATTCCGCCGTGATACCGGGTTTTTTAATCCGGACACAGAATCGGACATGCAGTACTCTGTGTCCGGATTAAAAAAACTTGTTTTGCGGCAGAGAGCATAAAATGCTCAACGCTGGACCCGGTCTGTGCTTTCCGTCTTCTTGCATGCAAAACACGGAAACCACAGAACGGAGTGCCAAACGCAGGTGTGAACCTAGTGTTAGTTAGTGCTCAGACCAGCAGGATTATGGTTGATTTTGTCTGAAGTTAAGGCTGTATTTGATTCTGCTCATTTTTGTGCCTGATGTAAAGGTTTATTTATTTTGCTGTTTTTCTTAAATAAACCAGTTTGCTGCAAGATTTGTGTCCCTGTCTCTGACTGTTTGTTACGGTCAGCAGGATATATTAAAAAAAAAAAAACTAAAAGAAATGATATCCTGCGGAGCCCTCTGGTCTCTGACAGCTAACACCTAAGTGTGAATACTTTCTGACAGTTAGTGTCACTTCCAGCTAAACAAAAGGAAATGGCTTTGTGAATTTAACGATAACACACCCACCTGTGCAGATCAGAGCAGCTGCTACAATAACAAAAACTGCCTAGCCAGAACTCCTGGTCTAGACAGAGACTGACCAAACCCAGTGTGCTGCAGTTCCACCCAACCACAAGGCAACTACTGCCAAAGCAACTAGCTGTGTAAACACAGACTTAGAAGTACACAACTAGCTAAAGCCTACAGAGATTTTCCCCACTCAAACTCGCAAGGCACCATGCTGCCCAACTAACAGTGGCATTGCTATCACTGGGGGAATATTGCTAGCTAGGCCAACTAACATTTCTTGAGGCTGGAACCCATGCACGTGCACACACACACAGCAATTAGGTTTTGTGATTTGATCTTAGAGCGCTGGGCGTCCAGACCAGCCCCCTTATATAGGCAAGGGGCGGTCACAAGCAAATAGCCCAGCTGCCCACACCCGAGCGTCCATTGGATGCAAATTGCGAGGAGTGAGCCAGACATGACCCTCCCTGGGACAACTCAGTCCCTGACCTATGCTTTATGTCAGGTGTTGCTCCCCTCCTGTCCTTGGTCTGGCTTATGGCAAAATGTGTAAGCCATGGAGCTTTGTTATTTGGTACAGGACTTGGGAAGTCAGGGGTGTATACAAGTCTAGTCCCTTTATTCTGCCCAGAAATTGTGCCAACACTCTGCTTAAAGTTGTTTTTTTTCCACTGCAGACTGAGGGGGTAAACCCTCCTGCTTTGAATGCCTCACTGAAGGGACGGCTGATGGTATAGCCTCCATACACCTTCCCTTGCACTCAGGACTCTACTTAATAATCTCCCCTTGTCTCCAGTCCATGACTGGTGAGTGCCGGCGTAACCACGGGAAACCTAGCATTACTGCATCAGTTAAGCCCTCCATGATGTAAAAAGAGAGCTTCTCTGTGTGTAGTGTTCAATATAGTCAATTTATATTAATATAATTTCAAATAGAAAAATAGAAAAATAGTAAAGAAGCAGTATGTTATATGGAGATATCCAATCATTTTTCAGTCACCTGAAGGCCAGAGGAATAAAGTAGAGATATTTCAGATGACTAAAATAGACTAAAATTACTGGTGGAATTCCCTTCACCTTCTCTCCCACTATTTAGCCAAGAGGTACTTTGGATCGTTTTTTTCCAAGGTACTTAGGGACGTGAAATCATTAATATACCTAAGGGCTAAACACAAATTCACTACAAGAGAATATAATGCGTTAAAATGTATGGAAACACAAAATATATATAATTGTGAAAAAGGCAGAGAAAGGAGGCCTTATAATCCTGATGAGTAAATGATATTATACGAGGGAAGCAAAAAGACAATTATCTGACACAATGGTATACAGAAGGCTGGATTAACACCCCACTATTGGGCAAGCAAATTGATTATCTTCCTTATTGAGATGTTTTGTGGATATAGGAGTAATATCTGTATAATATAACTGGTAAAAATCAGCTGTTGGTACAGGGTTATTCTCAAAAGCGTGTAAATGAACCTCTGGAAAATATGTGACAGAAATGAAAAGAAAGGATCATAGGTTTGTTTTTCTCAAATACAGCCCCTTGGCATATCCATATGTGGGTGCAGGAGCCCTTTAAATTATTTGAAACATGGAATGGGTCTCCCAGGTTATACAACGTAAAAGGGAAGAATATCCCCCTGTTCTTCTCCCTTGCCTGTTTTGGACTTGAATGTCCACCGACACATACATTGTTATGATGTTCACACCTAAGGGAAGAACATCATGGCGATACATCTGTATTGCATTGTATGGGACTAGAAATTCATGACCCTCTTAGAGGAGGAAGAGAGACAAAAAGAACTCCAAAAAAGAGAAGTAGCACTCATTTGTAGAGATGAGCGAGTAGTTGTAAGGGGCTTATGGAATAACTGTGTCATTTGTCTGATCTTCTGCTGCCATCTACTGCTGAAAGACTAAATTGCAGGGCAAATCTATTCACAAAAGAACCCCCCCTACAGCTCAGAGAAAGATGGTATGTTCCAGAGAGGAAAAGCGTGTGCATACAGGAAGCTGCAGGCAGAAGGGGGACACATGTCATGCTAGGAGGACCTGCTGCAGGCTGCTTTGCCCATTAAGGACTTTCCTTTGCTGAACAAGGACCCTGAGAGACTTCACTATTCCTGCCTTGTGTCAGCTTGTAAACAGAGGTATGTTGGAGTGTGAGTAGAGTGAGGGGCCATACAGCTCGGTCAAGCATTAAAGCAGCTTTGTGTGCTGGAAGACAAAGCAGGCCCTGCCTGGAAGATAAAGCAGGCCCCTGCCTGGAAGATTAATAAGGTGCACCTTGTTACTGACTTACTTTAAGAGAGGCCTCTCCTAGCCAATGCATACAGGTTCTAACTAAAGACACTAGAGGGGTAACTACCACTATTTGTTGTGCACACTGTCATATTGAAGTTATATGTTTTGCTTAGCTACTGTATACTTATTTCTTACCTTCTCTCACGTTCCCATTCCCTTCCCCTCCTTTCTTTATTAAACTGTTATATATTGTTATTCCGTGGCTCTGTGCAGTTACTGCGTATATCATCACCTGCTCCCCATTACATAGTATTCAATCGAATACCTCCCCTGCATAGTTATTGGTGTAAAAAAGCGCCGGGGAAGGTGGGAGGGCATCAAATTTTTACTGCGTTTAATCCCTTGGTATTTGACCAGTTACACCAATAACTATGCAGGGGAGGTATTCGATCGAATACTACTCATTTGTAATGAAGTGCAGGATGCGCTAGGTCTAAATGATGAAAATGATCTAAGCAAATTTCTTTAAGCTATATATGTATTGTGTATATGTGTTACTATGACAAACTGTGCAAGATATTTACATGTCACCATGGTAGTGATGTTGAATTAATCCTATTTGAGGGTGGACTTTGCTGCTTTGAGATATGATTTTGAGGCATGGCATACATAAAACAACAGCTACTGTAAGGTTCATTGCTGATGTCCTCTTACCAAGATCTGAATTGCTTTTAATGAGCCAAAATAAAGGTAGATTTTCTGCATAAATGGTGAGTTGCCACGCTTCTTTGCTATTTACCTATTAAGATAAACTGCATGTAGTTTATTCGAGAGCATAATACTACCAGAACTCTAATATCACATGCAGAGAATGCAGATATTTTTCCTAATATGTCTGTTTTTAGTGCCTACTGTTTTATTGTTTTGTTATATTAATATATATTAACATGAATTACAGTAGTTTCCTGATACTGTTCTTTTTTTATGTCAATACTGTATAATATTATTTGCTTAGTTAATAAATGGTAGTTACCAGAAATATATTTTTAAGCCAATGGCTGGACAACCAATTTAGAATCCAAAATCCAGCTAGTATTTTATTTTATAGTCTACCCCCAGTCACCCACATTTAACATTTGGAGAATGAACACATAAGATTTGTTATGGACCTATGATGTAGTCTATACATGTTTTTTGTACCAATTGGAATTTATTTTTATTACTAGCTGGTACCCACGACTTCGTCTGCGGTGATTGTAGAAGTGGGTAGATACAGGCGCGGGTAAGGTTTTCGTACTGTGTATAAGGTATGGGATATGAAATGTAACTTTGTATCTTGTTTTTGCTATAATTCAGAGAATACGTGAGACTTTTGTGTTGAAGTTAATTTGTATTTGAGCTGCTATACGGTGTTGTGAGAAACTTTACATAGTGACTTTGGGACAGAAGTATTTGAAGTTAACCCTTTCCCGCGGATGGCATTTTTTGATTTTCGTTTTTCGTTTTTGACTCCCCTCCTTCTAAACCCCATAACTTTTTTATTTCTCCACTCCCAGAGCCATATGAGGTCTTAATTTTTCCTGGGACAAATTTTTCTTCATGATGCCACCATTATTTATTCTATATAATGTACTGGGAAGCAGGGAAAAAATTCAGAATGGGGTGGATTTGAAGAAAAAATGCATTTCTGCGACTTTCTTACGGACTTTGGTTTTACGGTGTTCACTGTGCAACCAAAATGACATGTCCCCTGTATTCTGTGTTTCATTACGATTCCGGGGATACCAAATTTATATGGTTTTATTTACATTTTGACCCCTTAAAAAAAATCCAAAACTGTGTTAAAAAATTTTTTGTTTGAAAAGTCGCCATATTCCGACAGCCGTAACTTTTTTTATACGTGCGTGTACGGGGATGTATAGGGCGTCTTTTTTTTCGGGACCGGGTGTACTTTGTAGTTCTACCATTTTCGGGAAATGTTATTGCTTTGATCACTTTTTATTCAAATTTTTATCAGAATCAAAACAGTGAAAAAACGGCGGTTTGGCGCTTTTGACCATTTTTACCGCTACGGAGTTTACCGAACAGGAAAAATAATTGTATAGCTTTGTAGAACAGGCGATTTCGGACGCAGGGATACCTAACATGTATGTGTTTCACAGTTTTTAACTACTTTTATATGTGTTCTAGGGAAAGGGGGGGTGATTTGAATCTTTAATCCTTTTTATTTTTTTTATTTTTTTTTTTACTTTTTTTAAACTTTTTTTTGCATTTATTAGACCGCCTAGGGGTATTGACATGGGTGGGCGGTGTCGCGGATTGTCAGAGCGGTGGGGGTCGGCAAACATGGCTGCTCCGGAGCGTTAAAGAGAGCCTCCTGGAGTATCGTTAAGGTGAGGGGCTAGGCTGTAGAGGGCAATATGAATTTTGTGGCTTGCTATGGTCCAAAGTGTGTGAGATTGCAGAGATAGTGGTGTGATTTTGGGTTTTGTGGGGGTCCTGGCACAAACGTATGTGCGCTATTGTGACAAAAAGTAGCCTATTGCGCAATCGGGTGTATTAACTATGTTTGTGGAAACTTTCAGCCAAATCGGTCGAGCGTGATTGAGGAACAAACATCCAAACATCCAAACCCACAAACTCACAAACTCACTAGGATTTGTTTTAGTTTGTGTTTCAAAGAAATTCAAAATGTGGTATGTCAGATCAACTAATATCGATCTTTAACTGGTCTGAAATCTGTGAAAATTTATTCATACATATAGAATGTTCAAAACTATGCAATATCCCATGTAGCAATTGTAGGCTATGCTAGGTGTAGGGTGACATTTATTAGTTTTAAATTGATTTATTTTAATTCATTATTTTGTTTTCTAAATTACCGTATATACTCGAGTATAAGCCGACCCCCCTAATCTTACTACAAAAAACTGGAAAATCTTATTGACTCGGGTATAAGCCTAGGAGGGAAATGTGGCAGCTACTGGAAAATTTCAAAAATTAAAATGGTCGGAGTTTTTGGGTGCAGTAGGTGCTGGGTGCTGAGGAATGGGAGGGGGTGTTTTGGTTGTCTGTCTGCCCCTTCCCTGAGCTTGAGGACTGGGTTTTTTTCCCCCCACTTGGAATTCAGCCTGGCTGAATGTAGGGTATCTGTAGTGCTCCTATTAACCCATTCCCGACAGAATAGGAGCACTGCAGATACCCTATATTCAGTCTGGCTGTAGTCAGACTGAATTCCAAGTGGTGGTGGTGGTGGTGGGGGTCTGCCCCTTTAAGCTCAGGGAAGGGGCAGACAGACAACCAACCCCCCCTTCCCCAGCACCTACTGCACCCCAAACCCTGACCCTCCATCAACATCAATCAATTAATCCTATGGATAGGGGATAAATAGTTGAAAGAGCACTCTTACTTATTCATTTCAAGGGGGGTGGGGGTGGAAGGGGATATTGTTATATACACTCCAGACACTATTGTTTGCACGGTGTACTCACATTCTGCTGCAGTTGTCCCAGGGAGAGAAGGTTGTCCAGCCAGAAGGTCCAGGGGAGTGCAGCAGGATGCTCTCACTGTCCGGCCTCTGCGACAGCTCCAGGTGATGGTTCAAGTGCAGCTGCTCGTCGCTCTCTGCCTTCATCTCCTGCCGGCCCAGACCTGCGGGGAGCGCTATCTTCCTGTGGACCCCGGCAATCTTTGTTCCTTAACTGAGAGCGTCAGCAGTTTTGGCGGCATGGTACGGACCCGCGCGAAGCGCCATCTTCCTGTGGACCCCACACTGCGCAGAATCAGGATCCCCTCACTGTCCGGCTCCTGCGGCAGCTACAGGCTGGTGATTGTTCAGGTGCAGCTGCTCCTCACTCTCTGCCTTCAGCTGCCGCCGGTACGGACCCTCGGGGAGCGCCATCTTCTTGTGGACTCGACGCCGAAACTGATGACTCTCTGCACAGTTAGTGACAATGCTGGTGCTCCCCGCGGGTCCGGACCGGCGGCAGCTGAAGGCAGAGAGCGAGGAGCTGCTGCAGGAGCCGGATAGTGAGGGAATCCCGCTGCACTCCCCGTGGACCTTCTGGCTGGAGTGCAACCTACACCGTGCAAACAATACAGTGTCCGGAGTGTATATAACAATATCCCCCCCCTGCGCTTGACTCGAGTATAAGCCGAGGGGGACTTTTTCAGCACAAAAATTGTGCTGAAAAACTCGGCTTATACTCGAGTATATACGGTATTTGAACAGTGATATATGACAATTCTTTAGATGAGAACATTTGTGAAGGATTTCATTTTCTATTGTAAACATGTTAGATTGAAGGTCACAGTACTTGGAAAAAGTGAATTGGCATATAGTGCAGGCCTTTTCACTTCATTGAAACATTTCCTATTGTCTGCTCACAACTGAAAGCGAAGCTAAGCCAGTTAATACACTAGTGCTAAAGAGTAGTTTTCCAACAGTTTAAAAGAGGGTATATCATGATTGGATTGAGTATTGTTTTTTTTTTCTTAATTAACCTATTAGATAAGAGGAGTAATTCAGTTGCTTGAAGGGAAGCACAGTATGCTTTACATACTAGTTAATGTATAAAATGAAAAATTATTTATTAGAATCAATAATCCCTCTAGCTCCATAAAAATCCATTCATATAGGTGAGATTATGTCCTGATAAAATTACATTCCATGTAATTACAAGTAAAATTACCCTGGAACCAAAATTGTGGCTTCATACTTACAATCTCCAATTACATTTTCAAGACAGGGCTTTAAAAAGGGATACATTTAGTTCTAGTCTGTACTTTATTATAAACGGCTAACAAATTTTATTTAAAAAAAATAAATATGTAATAGTGAAAAAGATCAATTTAATTTGAATTTAATTTCATTCTAATTTACCTTTAAACTATTAATGATGTGATGATAAAATAATAAATATTACTATGATAATATAAAACGGTAGAAGAAAAGGTTAGGAATTACATTTGAATTTCTTTTAGTTTCTGTTATTTGCCATTTGTAAATTTAAAAAATGTGTGCTTAATAGAAGATATGTACGGATGAAAGTAAGAAGTTAAGGCTCACTTCACTGCCAACCACCCAATATACTGCAAATATTATCACAAATCATATCATCAATTTAAACATTACAGATTAAGTGGACCAAAAAGTCTTGGGCTCAAAATGTGGGCCCTACCAGACCACCTCAACAGCATGTTAAACTTTTTTTGTACTGGCATTGACGAATGGGTGTTACCATTTTATGTTTCAAAGACTGTGCCCCTGCACACAGTGTCCATACATGACTGAAAGTAGGAAAAACTAAATACGGACACATACCCCCGACAAAGGGAATGCTATACAGGGACTTTTAGTTGAACACAAATAATTTCTAAACAAACATATCAGAATAAATATGTCCTCTATAAATCCTATGACTCACAGATTATGTCTCCCTCTGATTGTAATTATTTGTTTCTCATAACCTCCATCTAGCCAAGGCCGCCATGATAACTTCTCCTGACAATTAGAGGCAACTTTGTTCTCTTACTTCTGTAGCTGTCCTCAGCCTTTATAACATTACACATCAATTCAGAATAAATTCAGACCCAGAAATAAATGTGGATCCACCAAAACAAAAAGAAATCCTCTGGTTCAAAACTTCTGCAACATGTAAATATTCTAAAATAGATCACCAACTGGACTACTGAAGTGAATGCAAACTCCAAAGTTGGACTAATAAAATACAGATCCCTTAAATAAACTCACAATCCTAACTGCTTATGGACATACCTTAAAATAAAAGCAGACTGAAGACCCACTAGATCCCAAACACTTAACAATTACACAGGAGCTTGGATTCTCTAACTTCTCTCATACCATTTGTATGAAATGGGAACATTTACCTCCAATCGTTAGGGCATCAGTGATTGTGTGTGTGTGTCCCCCCCCCCCCCCCGCCCCCGCCCCCAGATGTTTCTTTTATACGCCCTTTCATAGCTGACCTCTTGGCTGGACATATTGAAATTTGTGAATCACAAGTTAAACAGCTTTTCTACACACGGCAGTCTCATAACAAATGATCACAAAGTGATATACTAACTATCCTATATGTGTCTATGTGTGACCATCCTATGGAGGCGGGTGAACTGCCGCCCTTCAATGCTATTGTGTTAAATTAAGCCAAAAAAATTGGAATCCTTAACCAAACTACAGATAACATAAATGTGGACACATCCATACTTATCTGTATGATCACCACTAAGTAACACTGCTTGTGCACTTGTCACATCATCTTTAGTTCTATAACTTTTTAGCCGGTAGAGATGATTCAGTCTTTTGCTTTTATTCATATTAGGCTTAGTACATGATCATCACTATACATTGATAGCTGCCCAATACTTTCACTACCAAATCACATTAGCAGTATTTCATTATTATCTACATCTTGCTTTTATCCTAGTAAATCCAAAAAAAGATCCAAAGGCTAATACATATCTAAGCAGGCAACATGTTGCTATAATATTTCATTTTGAATAATATTCTTCCAGTTCTGACCTCATTATCTAAAATGGCACCATTTCCTTTGTTGAACTGAAAACTGAGAGATACGTTATCCTGTTGAGACTAATATAAGCTGAATTTTCTGTGAAGTTAAGAACTTCTGACATTTGATCCTTGCAAGTATAATTCAAAAAATCATTCTGCATATTTTTAGTAGAAAAGCTTTAATGATTTGGATTTTTTTTTATAATACATTTATCATATTTTATGACAAGTGAACATCTTACCAAAGGGATCTGAAGTATTCAACAGTGCTTACAGTTTGTATATTTATTATAGCGGCAAACAAAGCTTGCAATTTAAAATAGAAAACCTTAGAAAACTATTGTTCTTTTCTACTGTATCTGGAAAGGTCTGTCATTAGCTAACCTTTATATTAACTTCAAACACAGAAATATTCCCACTGGGTGTAGTTTACTGGCCAGCCAATCAAACCCAGGGAGACAAAAGCTAATAGTCATTTCCCTTACTTCCATGCTTATTCGGCTGTCATGTAACATCAAAGTTTCTGATAAGTTAAAGACAAGTTCATGGGAATGTAGCAACATAACTATGTACTGGAGATGATAATAGTAATACAGATAGATGTCAGTCACTTTTAAGAAATGTGTTTATGTACAAATGTATCCACCTTTAATTGAGCTTCAATTTGGAAAGCTAATCATTATATGACTTGCATATAGATTCTGAACATTTCCTGCCAAGAAAAAAGGCCAAGGAGTATAAATCTGTATACAAAACACATAGTAGTTATGAAACAGTACAGCTATACTCCTCCAATATTATTGTCCAGGGCTTTGGAGTCAGTAGGTCAAACCCCAACTATGGCTCTAACTCCTCTATTTTTTTCACAGTCTGACTCTGACTCCTGCTTTTGACTTCAGCTCCTTCATAAATGGCTGATGATATGGTCAGACAAAAGCTGCAAAGCTCCTTTAATTCATGAAAAACACAACCCCCAAAATTGGGTAGTTTTTACCAAAACAACCTGCATTGCAAAGATTGAAAACCGTTGGTGAATTTTGGAGCTATAATTGACACCTTATGCCTCAATAAAGTATAATGTCCCCTTGTACCACAAGAGTGCCTTATGCCCCCATGCATTTTAGTGGCTTCCTTATACCCCATATAATTGCCCCTTTATGTTATATACAGTACAATGACTCATTTATGCTTCCATACAGTACAACACTCCCATACAATGGTCCCTTATAGCCCCATCTAGTAACCCTTTATTTCCCCATACATTGGCCCCTTATGTCCCATATAGTACAATGCCACCTAATGCCCCTATATAATGGCCCCTTAGAGTATGTCTCCATATATTACAATACCCAATATAATGGTCCTTTATGCCCCATACAGTACCCATTTACTTCCCCATATAATGGTTCCTCTTTAATAGTGCATTTGCATTGGAGTAACAGCCTTGTCCAAGAGAAGTGACTGGGATAAGGCTATAACTTCATTTCACAGCCATTATGAAACAGATGTGTGCAATGTAAACTGTGGGGAACAGCTAATCAACTGATGAGGATTAGGTGATCAATAAAAAAAGAACTGATCATCCTCTTTACCTGTACTATTCTCTATTAGGAGTCTATTTGGAAAGCAAATGACACCAAGATTCTTGTGAAATCAGCAGTGAAAAGTATAAAAAAGTGCAAATTAATCCAACTAGATAAAACCAGTTGTACTGATATCGGGGACGGAGAGGTTCAAGTTACACATGTAGGCCAAACGTCTCCAATGCTTGAATAATATTTAGGTATAGAAAGGAGCGGAGTATAACAATGAAACATCATGATACAAGTCACAGTAATGTATAAATTGTACATGATAAACAAAACTTCAATAATAAGAATAATGTATAGAGTAAGAAACTACATTTACTATTCGTATTTGGCAAACTTGTTCTCCAATATTTAATATTTTCATTTTTAAGAGAAAACATGGAGAATTACATATTTGACAGCACAATTAATTTGACACAGATTGAAAGCGTGGCAGTGAAAACTAAATTACGCAAAAGTGGCTCTTATTAGATATTTCTATGAATAACTTGTTTCAAATTATCATTTTATCTAAGAAATAGATTATATTAGAAATCAGGTCTGACAAAGTATTGATGTAAAACAATTGTACTGCCCATTTAATTCCTTTACAATGCGCTGACAATGTTCAGTTTAAATTAAAATTCTGAGTTTCAGTGTTTCAAATCTATTTTTTTCCTTAAGAGTCCATGCATTCAGTATTGTCATATGCACAAACTTGTGCCTACTGAACCATGCATTACCATATTCTTGCCTAGAGTGAAGACTTGTTTTGGGAAATACCTGTGCAACATGTGACAATGTATGATATATTTTTAGTTCAATTTCATGGTATCTCCTGTATTTGTTTATATTCTTCAGTTTCCTGCTATGCAACTTCCACACTAACCCCTCTCACCTTACTCCCCCCTCCTTCCTCTCTTCCCCATCCTGACTCTCTGTCTACCTCCTTTCTCTCTCTCTATCTCTCTCTTTCTCTCTCTCTCCTATACACCCTCTCCCTATCTCTCTAGTTATTCTGCCCTTCCCTACCTATTCAGCCCAACCCCTGACCCCATTATACAGCATACTTACCTTCCTGTGAGATGGCTCCTCCTTCTTTACTGATTCTGCAGGGCAAGCACTCTTCTCCATCACTACTCTGTTATTTGCAGTGATGATCTACCTCTACTGTACACGTAGAGCAGGTAGCAGTTGGAGAAGAGTTCATGCCCTGCAGAATCCGTAAAGAAGGAGGAGCCTTCTCACAGTAAAAAATTGGGGAGGGTAAGTATAATGTAGCGTATGGGGGAAGTAGTATTGATGATCCATTTTCAGAAATGGGGAAACTGATTGTCAATGGATAATCATGAAATGTGACCGCTTCAGGGATATGGGTAACTATACATTTTTGATTGTTACTTAGAATGTAGGACGGGTTTAAGATTAGTATGGGGATTTCCAGTTATCCTGGACAACCCCATTAATCTAATTACTATTTATATTGTCTAGAATCAATGAGACATAGCGTTTGTTAAAATTTCAGAACTAAAAACAGTATTTTTGGACAGCCCTGAAAGGATTCGAAAGATTGCAAATTCATACCTTTCCTCCAATGGGGTGAATTGACCATTATAGCACCCAGAAGGTTCCCAGTGGGCCACTTGAATAAGGCTATCCGCAGTGATGAACCTAGCCTTTCTGCTGCCTGAGGTGGATGACAGAAAGGCGCCCGCCCCCTGCCGGACTGAATACCGGGGGGGGGGGGGGGGATGGACAGCTGCTAGTGGTAACATTACAGTGAATACAGTGATATAGTGTGTAACGTTTTGTGGTGACTTACTGAAGACGTCTTTGACTAATCGCTCACATTTCTCGTCTCTTCCCTCTGGACCGCCATGACCACTTTTTCCTGCATGTGATTTGTCTCTCTAAAGTTTGCAACACAGACATCTTTGACTCCTCACTTCTCCAGGCACCCGACTCATATTGTCCTCACCTACACAAAGCCCCTTAAATAGTGTCCCTTATTAAGAATACCCCCTCATATTAATAATGCCCCTAATAGTCCTTATGTAAATAACTCCCCTTGTGTTAATGATATATGTTATTTATATAAAGGCTATTAGTAGCATTATTAATACAAGGGTGGTATTTATGTAAGGGCTATTAGGCTCAATATTATACCCCTATGAGCCCTTATATAAACCCCCCTTTGTATTAATGAAGACCCTAATATCCCTTATATAAATACTCTGCTTATGTTAATGATATGCAGTATTTATAAAAGAGCTTTTAGGGGCATTATTAATAAAAGAAGGGCATTTAAAATACCTTGCCTTGCATTAATAATGCTCCTAATAGCCCTTATATAAATAACTCCTGTTAATAAATAAAGTGTCCCCTCCTAACAACCCCTTAAATACCCACAACTCGCCTTAAAAAAAATAAAAATAAAAAGTTATTCTCACCTACCTAGGAGTGCTTGATGCAGCCGGCATCTCCTCTTCATTACCCGAGATCACAGTGCGCAGGATGTCTGTGTCTCAGCGTAAGAGGCGCGTGCCACACAGAGAAGCAGATGTGTTGTCTTTCTTCTCCATGTCTACAGCCACATGGAATTAGTTTTAAATAGATTGGTGTCTTGCAGACACCGATTTATTTAACAGCGCAACCTGGGACATTACTATCAGGAGGGGCGGCATATAATAATGGTCTGGAGCATGACAGAAAGCACGCAGATAGGTGGTGAACCTCCCAAAAAATTCAGGATCAGGCCATAACAGGGCATTATAGATTGTGGAATGGAAAATATGGAATATTTTACTATGTGGAGGGCCACTAAGGGATTTGTTATTGTGTGGAGGGACCACGATACAGCATTATATTGTGTGGAAGAACCACCATAGGTATTAAAGTGTGTTGAGGGGCCACAATATGGCATTATAGTGTGTGGAGGGGACACTATAGGGTATTATATTATGTTGAACAGTCACTATGGAACATTTTACTGCATGTAAGAAGCATTATAAGGTATTAGTGTGTGTAGGTGCCACTGTAGGACATTACACTGTGTGGAGGAGCCACTATGGGACATTAAGCTGTATGGAGGGGCCATTATGGGACATTTTACTGTGTGGAAGGGCCACAACAAAGCATTATACTGTGTGGAGGGGCCACTATGGGACATTTTATTATGTGGAGGGGCCAAGTTAGGGCATTATAGTGTGTGGAGGGGCCATTATACTATGTGCAGGGGCTATTGGGAAACATTATATTTTATGGAGACCACTATGGGAAATCATGCTGTGTGAAGGGGCCACTATTGGACATTCGACTGTGTGAGTGATGTGATGGTAGCGGTCTCTCCCTCCATGTATAGAAGTCAAGCTACTTGTGCTGGCCCGGCCTACTTGTATTGACTCCACCTACTTGCTTTGAACCCACCTATAAAATGGGGCCACTTTTTCCCACCCCCAAAGAGTGACCACACATAGACACAAATACAATAGCATAGTTAACATATCCCTTTGTATTAATGTATCAGGAAATCATGTTGGGTCAGTTGGGTCACTTGAGTCAGTGATTTCCAAATCTTACTATTTGAGAACCTCTGAAAAATGTACCAACTCTTAGGAACCCCTGTTTCTATTACAAATGCAAAATAGTCTTAGAAAATGTTTTTGATAGCATTCCTTAATCCTATATATTGCATAATAATTGCTGCTGTTTATGTATTTTGCTAGGTGTTTGAGGTGTGAATCAGTTTGCAGTCATGGTAAACGAAAAAGCTCTTCTGTGCAACACCTGAACTGGTTCCAAGGCATCCCGAGGATACAGAAAACCCTGGCTTGCAGAGCTTGCTTTACAGTAGATTTTTTGCATGTTAAGATAAACAGGGCCACATGAGAGTATGGCACACTGTAATGAAGTTATGATATACAGACATACCATCCAAGTATTCATGTATTTTTCTCATTAAATACACATATGCATACACAGACTTTACATATATGACTATAGGGCAATGTACAGTACCAGAATCTATCTCCCTAATGAATAATTACAGTCACACATTGTACATTTTACCAATAGTAGAAGAAATATATCTGAGCAGTATGCCCGGGCACCACATTGATCTCTACCTACAGTACAAACAGTATATGAACTCCCTTACCTCTGGTTATTGTAAGGTCTGGTTAAACAAATGTAATGCTTGACTATAAAAAAGAACTCAAGTAAGAAAGAAGGCCTATGCTTAGAAGAAAATAAGTTTTAAGTGTTCCTTGAAATTCTAGGTTAATGGATACTATTCTTGTAATGGCTGGACTGTGTGTAAACAGATGAAATGGAGTTTTAATAAATACATGAACCTTTTATTTTCCCATCATATTGTGGCAAATGCTGAGCGGCTGAAAATAAATGTATTATTGAGTAAAATCTTGGGTACATGATAGCTTTTTAGCAGAGGGAATACATAATTGTAAACTACATAGTAGAAACTGCAGGTAGGTATAATGCATTATCCTTCATCCAATATCTTAGATGGGTGATAGTAGCTAAGAGATGTCTTAAAATATAGAGTTTTGTGGAAGCGTTGTCCAACATTCGTAAACAGCACTAATACTGTATGTTGTAGGTGTATGCATAAGTGACTGGAAGGCAGGTAAAGCCTGTCTAGAGAGCACATATAGACTGGGAGAAGTAAATGGCTTTATACACAGTATACAGCTATAACATATTAGTCGAGGCAGCACGGCTGCATGTTTATTGAACGTCTCTGTGTGTAGTTCTGTAATTTATTTTATTTAGCTCGGCTTCTAATCAAGTACCAGCTTGATAGCAAAGAATTAATGATGGGTAATATAGCATTAATGGCATCTTGTTAGCAATCTAGCTTTGTTTATAGCTGAGAATAAATGAAGGGCATGCAGATCAGCAACATAGGTATAAGGACTATTAACTTCAATTAAGTGTACAGTGATCAAATGTAATAAATAGTAATATAATATACAGACAATGTAAAAATATTTTTTTTTTTTAAAAATGACATATATATATATATATATATATATATATATATATATATATATATATATATATGTCATTTTTTAGAAAAATATTTTTTTATGGGATTTCATTTTGCTGTCTGTGTTCAGCTTACAGGACAAATTCAAATGTAATGTTATAAGGAATTCCATAGGAATTTGTTGCTGAATTCATGGTCATATCCATTGGCAATTGTGCAAGCCACAACTTAATCATCAGTAAGATGGTTAGAGGAAAACTTTAATACACTGTAATTTTAAAATTAGTTATGTTTGCGCAATGTTCAACGCTTCATTGTCTCCAAATTTAAATATGGTTATGTTCATGGGAAACCTCATTTAAGCCTGTTCAATGAGACCTGTAAATGAATCGTCTACAATAGACATACCATATTTCTAGTAATATGAAAATTTGTCATTTGTATACCATTGTATATATTGTTGCTTTGTGTACTGTGCTATGTAAACTTTGGTGAAAGCGTCCTGTCTTTGTTGACATCAGCAAACTATTGAATAAGTTATGCAAATTCACACATTTTATAGAGATGAATGCTTATTTTTAAGTATTATACTTCTATATAAATTTGAATTGCAAATTGAATTCTCAAACTACATTACATTAAAAGTACATTAGCATGAAATAGGAAAAACACAAAGAAACTAGCAAAAGTTGAACAGTGTGTAGGGAATGAGCTTTTCCCCTCTGTGGATCCATTGTATAGCTGCAAACACAAAGAATTTCAACCCAAATATGCACAAAAGTATAAGACTATAAGTGGCACCTTATAGATTAATTCCTACTTTAGAAGGAGTATGCTGTAGAAGTAAATATTTTCCTACTTTAAGACATTGCTTGCTCAAGTGATCCCATGGGCAAATAATTACTTTAGTCTTTCACTATAAAATTGTTTACATTCATGACCAGGGGCAAGATGCCTTCTCCAATAGAATTTATGTCCCTTTGCATATTAAGGAATGATAGTTTCTGTGGTTTAATGAATTATAACAATTGAATTAACTTATGGATGCCCACAGAATTCTGCATTCAGCGCTTGTCAATGCTTAAGGAGTTTTTTCCCAGTGTTTTTTTTTTTTGGAGGGAAGAGGGGAGGAATTCATAGAATATTTCCTTGTATCATATGTAGCTAGATTTTCAATTAGTAAAGGAAAGGAGGTGGATCTGCATGTCTCAAGTAGAGAAACTGGCCAAAATAATGTAAATTCCATGATACAATTAGTTTATTAATATAATTTGTCCATTATCTTATATGAGTTTATTGTAAGCTATAAAAATAATGGAACCAACTTTTAGAAATTATTTTTATATACCGTATTTTTTGGACTATAAGACCTGACCATAAGACGCACCTAGGTGTTAGAGGAGGAAAATAAGGAAAAAAAATTTGAAGCAAAAAATGTGGTAAAATATTTAATATATGTGAGTTGTAGTTTTGCAGCAGCTGCAAGGCCACATTGACAGGTATCCCTGCAGCTGTACGGAGATGCTTAGAGCATCTTTCTTTGCGGGGGTCAGTTAGTTATGCCATTTTGGGGAATATCTATTGCTGTGATCACTTTTTACTCAAATCAAAGGCGAAACAGTGAAAAAAACAGCAGTTCGGAACTTTTGATTCGTTTTCCCGATACGACATTCACCCAGCAGGAAATATTGTATAATATTGTATAAGTTTGTAGACCGGGCATTTTTGGAGACAGGAGCACCAAATGTGTATATGTTTCAGTAAATTTGTACAGTAACATATAGAAGGATCCATTGTATTGTAAACAAAAAACAAAACATTTCAATTTCAACCTTTATAATGAACTTGAAAAATACATTGAAGCAGATGAAGGAGGCATTCACACTTGTGCCACTGTGCGCCCTGTGTCATTATGCTGGGTTTCTGTCTTAAGCCTCAGAGAAACTGCATTGAGGATGGCTTCCTGGCGGTCAGTTTTAAAATCCATTCATTTGAATGGGTTTTAAAAGCAAACCGCTGGTGTCCGTATGCATCACCTCCGCGGGAAAAAAAAAACATTTTTCCTGCTTGTCCAAATATATATATATTCTGATAAAATCTGAATTTCTTTTACATCCTGCCTTTGTTACCCATGTGGTGCAATGGCTTACGTGGTTAACAGTCACAATTGGTGCTGTGACTATTCTCAACTATGAGGTCTTATTTACACATTTATGGACTTATGAAGTCCATGTTTTTTCATAGACCCTGCTCATTTGTGAATGGTGTGCTATCAATCCGATTTTTAAGTCTATGAATAACAGATCGATTTTTTTTTAATGCAGACATTATGTGTATGTGAAATACGAATGTGTGAATGTGCCTTCTGTATAAGCCTCTGCATATTGGAGACCTTTCCATATCCCCATCAAACATATGACATACATGTCAGGAATGGGTTAAAGGTCATTGTCACGTTGCAGAGGCCAATGAGTTTATATCATTTTACAGATGATCTCACACTAGCCTCAAGCATCACTTGGTGCAAAGATGAATTAAAGCTTAGTGATACTGGACTGCCCAAGCCCTGATACAGCAAAGCCGCTGCAAACTAGAACATTATTCAACATGTATTACAGTTCATAGGATTGCTGAAACTCAATGAATATGTATTCTGGTACTGAGGCCAAATTATCTTTACTTTTTCTGTGATACTGTAGGTTAGTACACCACCTATATAGTGTTTAGAAATATACAAAAATATTTGTTTACAAAAGGGAAACTCTTGCTTTTAAGGTTTATGTTCTATTACAATATAATATCCAGCTTGCCACATCATATTGAACAAGGTATGTATTGCTCTGAATATAGTAGCAAACCTGAAAAATGCTCAGCCTGCACTTTTTATTCACATTTAACAATATATGCTGTAAGCATGATTTAATTTAGTAGATATGGTATGGTTTGTGACATTTATTAGGGAATGATAGAGTATTGTAATCATACATGCCTGTACAAGGTCATATTTTACCGTAAAGCTATGCGGGGAGCCACATTAGGACACACATAATAAACAGCAGGGTGCTTGGCCCAATATATGATTCAACAATGGGTGAAAATGACTCCGCTTACCTGTAATCACAAGATTTTTCATGGTTAGCATGTAAATATTGATATTCTAAGGTAATGACATGTCATACTAACTTGATTGAAATGCTATGTAGAAATATGTAAAATGTATTACCTTACCTGACACGGTTCATTTGAATTTTCAATATCACCATAGTGCGCAATATATGTATCAAACATTGCAATAATTGCAGCAATTATTCAGTATAATTGTGCATAACTGTGTAACTTGTAACTGTTTATACTGTTTAATCCATTATGGTCATGGTGCTATGTAGTTAACATAAAGCACGTATACAGTCCAGAAATGAAATTGTGCTCATGCCAAGTATAGCATTTAATTCCCTTTGTCAGAATTGCTCTACTGCACCATTTTCACCCCTAGGACATATTCATTGCGTGTTGATGGGTTGCCATGGCAGACATAAGACTCAATAAAGCCCCGTTCCCCTCTTATCTTTCATGTGAGCCTATTAAAAGACATCTTGACTGTTAAAGACTGATATGTATAATACACTACACTTACTGAAACACTCCTGGGGGTGGAGGCCATGCCTTCTGGGATAACATATTGTTAAATATTCCATAAAGTAAATATTTTACATTATTTATGACATTAGATACATAACAACTAGCAGTACATAACAATACACTATTTGGTACATACAGTATGATATTTAGTGAGTATTGCTGTCTCCCACGGAGTATCTGCCAGAATACATATATTTGTACGTGCTGTGTAAGAGTATACAGTATGCATGTAAGATTCAGTATGTGCATACTGTTATTTTATATATGACATTATGCATTTATATGTGTGTATGTATAACATTACTTCCAGCTGTATCAACTGTGATGTGTGAGAGTCCCAGAGAGTTTAGCAAAAATATATGTTGTACTAGACATCATTCAATTTGTTGATACCGTAATAATGATATAATGAAAAATACATAATTTATTATTTACTTTCACCAAGATCTTGTATATTGTGTGACACACGTTGCAGCAAACTGAGTGGGTTAATATAATACAGCAGTTGCTTGAAGAATAACAAGAAACCTGAAATTGCTTTCAGAAACCTTTCAACATCAATTTATTGGTTTGTTTCAATAATAAGCCAACCAGTTCAACCCTGATCTTTCTGAAGTATCATTACGGTAAACACTGGTCTATTGTGCCTGCCATTACATAGTTTATTATTAGTTAAGACGTCATGCTGTTTGCAATATTTTTCAAAGGGCAAATACAGCAATGGATTCCAAGTTGTGCCTCTCCAGATCTTGTATAAGTACAACTCCCAGAATACCTAGCACTTATCGGCTGTATGTGTCAGTACATTAGTAAAGACCACTAAGGTATAGTACAAATAAGCTACCAAAGTCAGAGAAACTGACCACCATTGTTGATACTGTATATACCATTCATTCCCCTTTTACGTTATTTTTCATGAAAAAATGGCTCACGCTAAATGGTCCACCTTTACTTCCCATATCATTTTTAATAAAATATTAAGCAAAAAAAAAAAAAAAAGTTTTGCTTGCATTAAGGGACCTAATTCATATTCAAATGTTTATGAAATTGTGCTACATTTTCTAATAGTGAATACATATAATAAATCAGGTTTTTGTATTTGTTTTCTTCCCCCCTGTTGAAGTTACCTAAAATACATATTTTATATATTTTATCCTGGGCATTGAATCTCAATAGATGACTTTTTAGCTTGTGTTGTGTTCACTGAAGACATGTCAGCCATCATCTCATTATCATCAGAGGATAGAATATAATAAAGCTGGAGGGTATATCACATCATATGTGATTTGCACAGCTAACATCTTCAACAATCTATGCACAGTAAATATTACATAATATTCCCCAAAAGGGTCATTGCTAGTAGTGAATAGTAGTATTATTATCATGTGACATGTTTTACAAGGTTTTATAGTATTTGTATGTGGCTAATTGTACTTTCCAGCTTTACGCTGGTTATACAACAATTTATATGCAATTCCTGTATTGCTGTACAAGTGGGAGTGTCTTGTGTCTGGGTAACCTAGCAGGTGGGAGGAGCTTAGGTGTTGCTAGAAGCCCCTAGCTTTTAGCCAGTAACTATCATTAGGTAAGGGCTGTCAAGTTTTCTTGCAGAATATCTTCAGCTCTGTCGGCTAGTTATCAGCAGTCAGAATGAGCAGGCAGCCCCATATCACTGGACCTAAGATCACAGAACCAAGACCATGTAACCTTGCTGATTAATGAACAACTCTGCTGAGCTGTCTGAGACATGCCCTGCATCTTCACAATAGACATTGAAAATGAACACTACATCCTGGGGGTGGCTCAGATCACCATAACAGAAATGGTCATAGGACTGAAGAAGGGGTGAAGAGCCATAGAGCCTCCTGTCCATGTGTGTGAAGTGCCATAAGTGTGAAACCAGTAAGTGAATTGTGTCTTCATGTTGTTTTGTTACTGGATGAATTAAACTGAGCCACGATCTGTACCTTAAAAACTATCACACAAGTAGCAGGGATTGCCATGGAGAACCATACATCACACCTCAGTGTGACCCCTTATCGCTGTGCTGGTCCAAGGCTTATAAGCGGATTTTGAGTTTAAAAAAAAAAAAAAAAAAAAAAAAACACTGTTACCAGTGGTGCTCTCTTATTGGGCATATTACTGACCGCACCATCTCCACACTGGATTGCCCTGGGTCTTTGCATATTTTACAACACTAACAGGACTAATATTTGCACCTTTAAACAAGATGAAGCTAAAGTGTCACCCAAAGCGTTAAATGAGGGTGCCTTCTTGGACCTAATCCCAACCGCACCATCTCCCCACTGCTGTGCCTTGGGTCATTGCAAAATTTACAACACAATCCCATAGAAATCAATAAGCAATTTTCTATTGTGTCCTAGAGTCTATGTGCCTTCTGTAAAGCACATCTCTTGAAATGGTCATGTAGCAACAAGCAAAATGGCTGCAAAATCATGCACAGTAAACACAAAACTGCACAATCTGAAAATGAAAACACAATAGCAAATATAAAAATAATATTCAGTTAGCGTATAGTTTTAATTTCTAGCATTAAAATAAGGCAATACACTTTAATTCATTTATGATTCCAATATTTTCACTTCTGCTTCCCAACATTTTTATGTATTCTGTTTTTTATGATTATTACTATGTCATTTTTTTTTTATAGCATAACATGTTGGATAGTTAAGGCTTGTGTTGCTTGGAATATTATGAAAAATACAGTGTATATTAAATTATGTAATATTAAAAATTGAAACAAAAAGCAATGCCATTCCAATATGTTAAGCATTATATGTTATCATAATGAAATCCAAGATCTTTGAGACAAGATGATATTAAAGCAAGATGTAACGTGACACAAAAGTCTTGTACTGGAAAAAATTCTAATCCTTTATCTTTGTGGCACGCAGATTGCGTTCAGGAACATTTAGCATAAAGCATATTGACTAAATAGATGGTTAGATGAAAGAAAACTTTGTTTTTCATTATCTTATCAAAGCTTTATACTTCAGCAATGACTTGATTATTGTCATTTTATTAATGATATATTAAAGTTTTATTTTCTTTAAAGAAAACAAAAATCTGCAAAAATAACAACATATATACTCACGTTGCATCACCTCTACTGGGCATCCAGCGGCATTGCAGCGTCCTCTTCAGGCCTCTTCCAGCTTCCTGCTGCTGCTGACATCACAGGCCCCAGGATCTTTGCTGAGGCCTGTGATTGGGCCTCAGCAGTCACATGGGGTGTGTTGATGTCACAAATCTGGGTTTCAGCATTCTGATGTTGATCCACTCCATGTGACAATTAAAGTCCAATCACAGGTCTCAGCAGTGACCTCAAGGCAGCTGGAGGCCCAAAAGAGGACTAAAATGAATGAAGAAAGACCGCTATATTCTGCAGGGATGCCCAGGAGAGGGCAGGCAAAGTGAGTATAACTGTTATTTTTCCTTACCTTCCCTGGGCTTCCACGTAATATACTCTGGGGTCCTCATAGTATAATAATAGCACTTCTGTTTCCATTTGAACAAGTGTGCTACAAAATGAACCGGAGGACCGAACATTACCGTTATTTGTGTGAAAACAGAGGTCAAAAAGGGATCCATCACTTTATCCTCAGCTTTCAAACTCGATATTTTAAGAAAAAGGGGCATTATAGACACTTATGCATACCAGTAGCACTGATACTTTGTGAATACAGAATATTAATTCTTAATTCGGTGTATATAAACACTCTTAAATACAGAGACTATTACCACCTCCCCAATATCTTGCATAATAGCATGGCTGATGTGTATTTAAATATGGCTTACCCGATGAGCAGGCGCCATAGCTGAGGGGTTTCTGCTCTTTCACACAGCTGGAACCAGGCGGCAAATCCTAGAGTCAAAGATATCGTAAGCATTTAATCCCAAAGATGCCGCGGTCTGATGCAACCACTGAGACCATTGGGGTTATTTTACTTTTACATTAACTTTGCAGGGCTGAACCGCTCCCATGCAGCAAGTTCACGTTGCTATAACAGCTGGGATCCTTTGGAAAGCTCCCAGGCTGCCGATGTTTTATTTTTACTAGATTACAAAGCTCAATAGTAGATTTTAACATAAACTGCGATAGTAGAACTATCTACAGAATGCAGGTTTGAGGCCCCAGGGGAGGCTTTAGAAAAGTTTCATAAAAAAATTAAAACTTCAAATCATCCTCAAACCCTAGAATATTCAGTATGTAAGATAAATATACAACAAACAAGGAACACATTAAACATCTCTGCATTACAAGCTGATATATATATATATATATATATATATATATATATATATATATATATATATATAATATCTCTGATATGATGAACGCCATATTGGGAAAAGTCATCAAAAATGACCAAATCGTTGTTTTTTTTCCCCGCCATTTTACCTTCTAGATATTTAACCCTTCCTGTCAAAACCATTTTTCCTTTTTGCATTTTTGTTTTTGACTCATTATCTTCCATAAGTCCATATCTTTTATCATATTTCCATTCACAGATTTGTACAAGGGTATATTTTTCTGCAGGACAATTACACTTTTTAATGGCACACACTGGTGAAGATATAGAGTGACAAAACTGATTGTTTCATGCACCCTTTTGCTCCATGTCTGCTTATTAGAGATGAGCGAAAAGCATTCGATCGAGTACATGTTCGATCGGATATCAGGCTGTTCGAGATGTTTGATTCCAATCGAACATCAGGTGGCAAACTCGCTAAAAATTCGATTCCCCTCCCACCTTCCCTTGCGCTTTTTTTGCACCAATAACTGCGCAGGGGAGGTGGGACAGGAGCTACGACAACGGAGGCATTGAAAAAAATCATAAAAAGTAATTGGCTGCCGAAATCAGGTGACCTCCAATTTATACGAACAGTGGATTTAATATCCAGGTCATATCAGCCTGTGAACTATGTGACTGTGAGACAGGGATAGATGTACTGGCAGGGTTAGCTAGGGATTACCTTTATTTATGTGGAAATATCACTCACCCAGCTCTTTGGGGCTCTATCTGGTCGGGATCCCTGTCAGCTAGCTTGCGATATGCGGGAGCTGACTTTTTCCCATAGGAATGCATTGACCAGCATTGATTGGCTGAATGCCATACAGCATGATACGAAGAAGGCAATAGACCACGCTCGAGGTCACAGTAGAATTTATTGGTTAAAAGGTACACAATGCTAAAACACCACGTTTCGGGCCCTCACACCCTTTTTCAAGTGCATAAACTTAATCCACAGATGGCGTAGCACAGACCAGCTTTCTATGACAGAAAGTGTCAGATGAAAAGCAGTGCTGTTTTCAGCTTCAGGTTGAAAACAGCACCGCTTTTCATCTACTGTGACCTCGAGCGCGGTTTATTGCCTTCTTCTTATCATTCTCTTTCCTGGTTGTTCCCTGATCGGTGCTCTTTGGACGTGCTGCTCCCTCCATATATATATACAAATAAAGAATTTCTTTATGTGGTTGTGAATGGGTTACAACCACATCAGGTGAGAGGCCATTTGGGTCACTATTATTACCATATATTTTGGATATCCTTCATTTTGGTTAACACAAATATCTACACTAGAAGTCTGCTCGGTGTCTTCTCTTTTTTGTTTTGAGAATGCCATACAAAGTACAGCATTCGGCCAATCAACGCTGGTTCTGCTGGAGGCTCGTCTGTGAAGAGTTGGAGTCTAATATCGTACCAGAATGGAGACTGCTGTGGACCGATATTAGACTCTGCTTCCTCCGGCAGAACCAGTGTTGATTGGCCGAATGCTGTAATCTGTATGGCATTCGGCCAATCAACGCTGGTCAATGCATTCCTATGCCAAAATGAAGCAGTGCTGGCCGTGCGCTCAGCTCGACTACACCGGAGATGTAGCCGAGCTGAGCGCATGGCCAGCACTGCTACACTGGATATGTGAACCCTGCTGCACACTCAGCTCTGCTGCATCAGAGATGCGCTGATGCAGCAGAGCTGAGTGTGCAGCAGGGTTCAGCGTATCTCTGATGCAGCAGAGCTGAGTGTGCAGCAGGGTTCGCATCTCCAGTGTAGCCCTGCTGAGCACATGGCCAGCACTGCTACATCTCGGCATAGGAATGCATTGACCAGCGTTGATTGGCCGTTACTTTTATAGTCAACACTGTGCTGCAATCTATATTCCTAAACCAGTATGCCATTGAAATGTGGGAGGAAACCCATGCAAGCATCACAAGAATATACAAACTCCATGCAGATGTCCTGATTTGGATTTGTAAGGCAACAATGCTAACCACTGATCCACCATGCTGTCTAGGATATCACAGTGATTGGTTTAATAAATAGATGCAACTGCAAAGTAAAATCAGACTAGGAAACATAGCAAAAACAAGCATGGTCAAATCACCTTTTGGCATTGCAACCTCATAGCAATAGTTGTCAGCAGTGCTGCAGTGGAGCAATATGATGGCTGCAAGAAGGATAACATATCTTAATAATCATAACAGTTGTAGTTGCTGTCTGTTGAGCTATGGCATTTACCCCACTTTCTGAGGATCAGATCAGTCAGAAACAAGTAGAATAGGATTAAACCAACTGTAGACAGTGCTTGACATTTCAGGAGATGACTGCTCAGGACTTACAGTACTTTAGGAGTGCTGTACCTCCTAATGCACAGCATCAATAGGTGAGTTCATTGGTACATTTATCCATACTGTTTAGTTAGTGGCTCAGACGAGCAGGTTTTTTTAAATTTTGTTTCTGCCTGAAGTTAAGGCTGTATTTTGTGTTTATTTTATGCCTGAAGTCAAGGTTTATTTAATTTCCTGTTTTTTTCTAAATAAACCAGTTTGCTGTATATCTTGTATCACTGTCTTGACAGTTTGGGTCTGCACCACTGCTTCTACCGAGCTAACTTTCCCACACTTAGTAGCCCCCCTCTGTGCTGCACCTTGGGATCTCTGGCAAGAGAAACTTTAGCTGAATCACTAACTTATTAGAATATATGAATATAAGCTTGTGCTGTTGATTTTAGTTTAACAGGTACATTTCTATGGTCTATGATTTATTATTTCACTGCTCATTGTTTCCCTTATTTTCAGTTATTATAATTCACCATGTGTATAACTGTTGTCTACTGAAAATGTTACATTACCACGCTTGATCATTGATTACATTTGGTAGATGTAAATTCCTTTCACAAATAATTGTTGCACTGCATTTTTTTTTTTTTTTTTTTTTGCATACTATTAGGGAATATCTAAAGCTGAACATTTCACCATTGGGAACCACAAATTGGGTTTATTAGAGAAAAGAAGTACTTAAAATATTTTGCTTCCCTATTAGCTGCTTAATTCTATTTCTAACCATGTTTTAATGAAATACCCATTTTAAAACGAAGCAAACATTTTGTTGTAGCAGTTTATTGTTCTCTTTTGAGTATCTTGTGGTTAATTACATTCTTGTGCACATGTTTTCTTTAGTTACAGTTAATTGATGCATGTTTGGTTCTTTAGAAATGGGAACAGTTTGTTTCCAAGATATTTCAGCATGCTGATCATTACAGAGCTGGTGCAATGAGAAGCATTGCTTGTGCGCTTAGCAATATAATACAGATGATACATTTCCTTATTCTTGCGTCAATTAAATGCTCATATATATATATATATATATATATATATATATATATATATATATATATATATAACCTATTTATTGCAAATATTCACAAGGTTCGTCTATCTGTATCATTTTGGGCATAATTTTAATTCCAAAGTACTATTATTATACTCTCTGTTCTCTTCGAACCCCAGAGTACAATAAATGGAGGTCCAGAAGAGATTCCTGAAACATAATAAACACTTAAACTCACCTTCCCTCTTTTCTCCTGGGCTGCCTTGCGGTATCCTGCTCTCATTTGGGTCCTCTTCTGACCTCTTCCTCCTGGGTGACATCTCATCCCCCACAGGACCACTAAGGCCTCTGATTGAGTCTCAGCGGTCACATGAGCCATGCCAACGCCATGATTCTTGCATTAAAATGCCATAATGTCACTTTGGTCCCCCAGACAGGTGACTACATCCATGAGGCCAGACAAGGCTGGAAGATGATCCAAAGAAGTGCCAGATGACACCAAGGGAGTCCACTAGATGTGAGGGAAAGTGAGTGTAAGTGTATATTATGCTTCTGTTCTTCCTCTGGACCTCTACTTAATATACTCTGGGGTCTGAGGAGACCAGAGTGAAGGGTTGAACCTCACGAATATCTGTTGAATTTTGTGGGGTTCACCTGAAGTGGCTTTAGGTGGCTCTTGAGAGCATTTTATACTGTGTGGGGCCACTGTTGGGAGCATATTATATTGTGTGGGGGCACTGTGCAGCATATTAAATTATGTGAGGGCCACTGTGGAGCATATTATACTGTTTTGAGGCCACTGTGGAGCACATTGTACTGTGTGTGAGCCACTGTGGGGCATATAATACTGTGTAGAGGCAACTGTGAAGAATATAATACTGCGTGGGGGCTACTGTGGAGCATATTATACTGTGTTGGGATCTCTTCACTATTCACACATCATGTGTTTTATAGCAGCCGTGCCCTATTATTACAGGCTGAAATAAAATTGCATGGTGATTATAAAACAGATACTGTGCAATATATTAGTGAAAGATTTACGATGCTTGAAGGGTAGCTTAGAGACAGGTGTATAGCTTCTCAAAGCATCTGAGCCCATGGAGGACTTCTTTAGAAGGGGCTTCATGATCAGATAAATCCCACTCTAGTCTAATTCACATGTTGTACCCTGTAGAATCTGACAGACGTTAGTGATCGCTGTTTCATGTACTTGGTCAAACTTCAGCTATCAATGTAAGGTTTATTATTGCTGGCATTAGGACTGTTAAGGTGGTTTGTTGTTGTTTTTTGATGCCATTCTGGATTACTGAAATGTTGTCCCTGAAGTAATAGGCAAATATTTCTGAGTTGTTGATAGGATAGTAAATCTTAGACAGTGTGGATTTCAGAGTTTACCTACTGTGTGGAACACCTGATGTCTGTATTTTTTTTTATCTCTGAAGGGTGGAATTTTATTTATGGCAGATTGGTATTTCCTGACATGTAGGATCAGTGAGATTGTGTCTCTATTTTACATGTATCAAGTTATAAAACAAGAAAATGCTATAGACCAAATGAAACATGAAAATATGTTTGGTTATAAACCAGGAACATAACTTGGTCATGACATAGTAAAAATAGAATGTGCAAATAATATACATATATATTGGATATATAAAGTATTGGAAGATTCTAAAACCAGTTGCATGTGAGTTGGAGGTGTTGTGCGCAGCACAGAACAAGAAGGGCTTCTATCTCTGAACAAGGTCTAAAGAAGTCAATGGAGATAGAAATGAAAGTGCTTATCATGGTTTATACTTGATGTGCTTATCTTCCATGTGGAGAGGAATCTGTATTATCGAAGACTAACACATCAATATGCTAATTCCTTATTGGCTTAAAGTTCAGGCTACCTGGCCCCTACTGACTTGAAATCCTGTCCAAAATATTCACAAAAGATTCTGTAGAAAAAGTATAAACCATAAGTATGATTTATATAAGAGAAGCCAGGCCGCTCACTGTGTGATTATAAGGAACAGCCTATCGGGAAAATATATAGCCATTCTGCCTTTGGTCAGCTGCTGACTGGTGGCGTTTATGTTTGACTATACAGCAATAAGCATGAATTATCCTTATTATCTACAAATGATAAGCCTGCTGCTTTCTCAACTGATATTAGAGTTGTAATAATATGCTATGCTGGCACTTCACACTGACATGTGAATTGTCTATTATAGAACCTTATGTCATAAACAAAGCAGGATTGAAATGCTGAATATGGTTGTCTCCTTGTATAGACAACTTTAACATCAAATGAGACAATATGCCCCACTAACAGGAAACCAGTTATAAAACCATGTAAATTATTTTTTTTATTTATCTATTTTTAATTGGTTTACTTTTAATATTTATAAACAAATTAAGTAAATATATAAACGCAGAGTCTGACTAATAGAAATATTATGCAATTGTATTGCTTATGTTTTAATCATATTATCCTCCTGCCAACATAGACCTTTTATTATGAGAAGAGCAATAATTACCATCCATCACTGCCTTCAACTGGCACCAAGTATCACAAGCTGGCAGAGTCACTGTATCAACTCAATACTTGTACATGTGCTAATGACATAGAGCTCGCAACATCTTTATGTATATATATGTTTTCTGATTCTTATAAACCAAAGTACACAATTAGAGGTTTATAGAGTAATTCTCTAGCCAGATACAAACATTTCTTACAATCTACCCATCTACCAGGTAGTAGTCATTTATTGTAATGTATTATTAATAATTGTACTTATTACTAGCTTCCTTACAGAGGTATTCTCATACTGGGTGTTTATATCCTTAATACTAAAAGTGAGAATATCCATTTAAATATTTATGATTTTATTTTGTTTGCTATCATAGAAATGTTCTAGGTAATAATTTAGTACATCGCCGACTATGTAGAACAACAGCCAATTCCATATTGTGATTTAGCCCGCCACTTCACTTTGTTATACAGGACAACCCTCACCTAGGCATTATCATAGGTAATTTTTCAATTTTCAATTATAATGTTTATAACATGACATTTAAAGATATGATTCAAAATATTATAAAAGACAAAAATATGGATTTAGAAAATCAATTTTAGAATGATACTACTACTACTAATAATAGTAATTTGTAATAATTATGAAATATTGATCAGTTAGGAATATGGGGATTTGAATGAAAACCTTTGAACTAACTCTATCGTATTGTTACACTTGCCTTTGAAATGAATAACATACTGTAAATACGCTATGAGCAGAAACAGATTGAACAAAAAATATTGGATTGCAATATCTAGATCAGTGTTTCCTAAATAATCCTGAAGAAGATCAGCGGGTTATTTCTTGAGACTTTCTGATACACATATCATATATGATAATTATTTGAAATCACCTGTGCAGCTGTACAATAGTGACATAACACCTACAGTAATTGACTTCTTCTGTCACACCATCAGCACCCGCATGAGATGATCATGGTTTGTCAATATGTTTTCATGCAGCCCCTAGGGTGAAGTCTGTGTAAAAGCAAGGTCAAATAGGTTACCTCCATAAAATGAAAA
The DNA here is from genome assembly GCF_031893055.1 of Leptodactylus fuscus. NCBI lineage: Eukaryota > Metazoa > Chordata > Amphibia > Anura > Leptodactylidae > Leptodactylus > Leptodactylus fuscus. The sequence goes on from NC_134269.1 coordinate 126,668,979, forward strand.
ATATTAAAAGAATACTTTAAAAAGTGCTCATAACCGGTCTCACCACAACTGTAACAACCCATAATATATAACTGTTATTTATCCTGCAAAATCAATGTCATAAAATGTCAATGGCACAATAGCATTTTTTATATTCTCCCATCTCTAAAAATGAATGAAATTTAATCAATAAATTTCATGAATCATAAAATACTGTCAATGAAAACTACTACTCAACCCCCCCCCCAAAAAAAAAAAAAAAAAACTATTTTTTTAAATTGTTCATTGTGAAAAATTGGTTAGCATAAAATAACTACAGTATACACATTTGGTATCACTGTAGTAGTACCAGATCATAGGATAAGGTTGTATTGTCATTTATACAAAAATATCGTAAAAACAAAACTGGTGAATGCTATAAAACAGAGTTTTGTAAGAGACCATCAGGGCAACCTTCTAAAGCCCAAGTGTAACCTACAAATCATTTCCATATTATTTTTGGTATATGAATATTAGAGATGAGTGAATGGCATTCGATCGAATTGATATTCAATCGAATATCAGGCCATTTGAGGTATTCGATTCCAATTGAATACCACGAGGCAAATGCACTAAAAATTTGTATCCCCTCCCACCTTCCCTGGCACTTTTTTTGCACCAATAACTATGCAGGGGAGGTGGGACAGGAACTACGACAACGTAGGCATTGAAAAAAAATCGGAAAAAGTAATTGGTTGGTTAAATCAGGTGACCTCCAATTTATATGAATGATCGATTTCAGATTTGGATAATATGTGACTGTGAACTATGTGACTGTGAGACAGGGATAGTTGTACTGGCAGGGTTAGCTAGGGATTACCTTTATATAGGTGGGAATGTCACTCACACAGCTCTTTGGGGCTCTATCTGGTCGGGATCCCTGTCAGCTTGCGATATGCGGGAGCTGACTTTTTCCCATAGGAATGCATTGACCAGCGTTGATTGGCAGAATGCCATACAGAGTCTAAGATCGGTCCACAGCAGTCTCCATTGTGGTCCGATCTTTGACTCCGCCTCCTCCGGCAGAACCAGCGTTGATTGGCTGAATGCTGTACTCTGTATGGCATTCGGCCAATCAGTGCTGGTCAATGCAGCAAGCTGACTGGGATCCCGATGAGATAGTGGAGTAATACACGTACTTGGGCATGATATAGCATAGCTGAGTGTGTGCTGAGCTCTGCTACACCAGAGATGTAGCAGAGCTGAGTGTGCACTGAGCTCTGCTACACCTGAGATGTGTGAAACAGAAGGAGTAGATGGAGGGATGGTTGGGTGTAGTGCAAAGCTGTGTGTGACAGGAGGAGTAGATGGAGGGATTGTTGGGTGTAGCAGAGCTCAGCTCACGGTCAGCTCTGCTACATCTGAGATTGGACCACAATGGAGTACCGATGTTAGACTCCACCTCCTCACAGACGAGCCTCCGGCAGAACCAGCATTGATTGGCCGAATGCTGTACTCTGCCAATCAGCGCTGGTCAATGCATTGAAAAAGTCAGCTCCCGTATATCGCAAGCTGACAGGGATCCCGACGAGATAGTGTCGTAATACAGGTACTTGGGCTTGTTAGATGCCCCCAGGCATTCTTTCCCCGGCTGTCCCAGTTGCATTACTAGGTGTTGGCATTTCCTGGGGTGTCATAGTGGATTTGGTGACTCTCCTGAGTCGAGGTGTGGCTTCCCCTGAAATGAAGCACTTTTCCCCATAGACTATAATGGGGTTCGACATTCATTCAAATTGTCGAATATTGAGGGGCTATTTGAAACTAATATCGAATCTCAAATATTTCACTGTTCACTCATCTGTAATGAATATTATATATATATATATATATATATATATATATATATATATATATTTCAATATAATATAATAATATATATTATAATATAATATATAATAATAATATTCCAAATAGGATGTAATGTAAATTTAGGCTTCAAGAATTATGAATGATCCAACTGTACATACTGAAGTAATAGAGTGCCAAATACTGACAGGCTCCTAGGGATTACCTAGACTAGCTAAAACCTTCTGTGCTTTTTACAGTTACGGCAAATATCAGATGTTTAGTCTGAAGAAATTCCCTGGAGAATCTTCTAAGAAAGTTGGCTAATTGGCATACTAATGAGCTTAGGGGGACCATGAAAGTTAAAGGCAGTTTTTTATACACTTTTACATAGAGTATGTTATATATACAAAGTATTTGAAAATCTTATTACAAGGTTTACTTTTACTCACACAAAAAGTGTTGCGCTAACTTGAAAGGTCAACGAAATGGATTAACTACAGTTCTAGCAACCACTGAGTCTGATATATTTTACTGAACAGCTTTTCCTACTGGCTATGTATTCCATTGATTTCAATATACAGGAAGTCTATAAGCGGTGAATTCACTATAAACCTAATTGCAGTAACTACTGGGGTAGCAGCAGTAGCAGCTGCCACAGGGCCCGGGACATCAGGGTGCCTGGCGGCAGCCACTACCGTTATGGATTAAATTTTTTTCAATAGGTTGTTACCTGCTGGAATAACTCCATCGGGTAACTGGCCCTATTTACTTACTGATCCTGGCTCCTGCTCATGACCGCCTGCGCTTCCCCTTCTGCCATGTCATAAGTTCACCACAGGGCCCCTCCATTCCTAGTTATGCCACTAGTAGAGGTCTTTCTACTCTTCCTAAATATGCCTCTCTTTGTAAGTTTTGCAGCCCCGTTTCCATTAGAATTAACATTTTATTCATATTCTAATGATGGGAAAGTGCTTATTTTTTAAGTGATTCTACCCCAGGGTAAACTGTTAAACATTGTATAATGTAGTGAATTACATGTGGTCAAAACCCCGTCACTAGAAGTGATTGATCACTAGCTGACTTCCATTTAATCCCTTACCAACATCTGCCGTAATAGTATGGCGGATGTTGGGTATTTAAATATAACGACTGCTCAGGAGCAACAATTTTTGGAAATACAGATTTTCCGTAGTAGATTTTTCTGTGCAATGTGTGGATGGGATTATCTAGAATCGTATTCACTTTTGCAGGTACTGTAAAACATACGTTTTTTTCCGCTGCATTTCCCTAGCGTGATAAACTAAGTGTTTTTGCAATGTACGGCTTTAGCTTAAAGCTAAGGTCTTACATTGGGGAAAAGCTGTTTTCTTGTTACAGATAATGCCAAAGCCAGGAGTGGATTTAACAGAAGGGAAAAGTGCAAGTGTTATCTTTATATTTCTTATTCCTTTTCATGCCACTCTTGACATTGGCTCAAAAGAACACAGCAAAAGCTGAAACAAAAAGGCAACATGCGGCCTCAGCCTAAAGGGGTTATATAGGATTAGAAAAACATGACTGCTTTTTCCATAAAAAAAAATAGCACACCTATCCATGGGTTGTGTCCAGTATTGCAATTCATTTCCATTGATGTTAATAGGAGTGGGCTACAATAAACCACAAGCCTGTGGACGGAATGGGGCTGTTTTAGTTAAAACAAAACAGCCTTCTATTTTTTACCCTTTTCAACTCCCTTTAGACTCGGTTCACATAATGTTTTTTTTAATAGAAAATGCAAACTTATCATTTTTTGAATTGCAGTAATAAATAGCACATCACTATGCTTTTCTGCTATAAGATCCTGAAAATGAAAACCTAGAGTTTACTGGCTTATAAAAATCTGCTACTCAGCTGAAAAACATAGTAGAATGTGCTATTCATTACTAGAGATGAGCGAACAGTGTTCTATCGAACTCATGTTCGATCAGATATTAGGCTGTTCGGCATGTTCGAATCGAATCGAACACCGCGTGGTAAAGTGCGCCATTACTCGATTCCCCTCCCACCTTCCCTGGCGCCTTTTTTGCTCCAATAACAGCGCAGGGTAGGTGGGACAGGAACTACGACACCGGTGACGTTGAAAAAAGTAGGCAAAACCCATTGGCTGCCGAAAACATGTGACCTCTAATTTAAAAGAGCAGCGACGCCCAGCTTCGCGTCATTCTGAGCTTGCAATTCACCGAGGACGGAGGTTTCCGTCCAGTTAGCTAGGGGTTAGATTCTGGGTAGGCAGGGACAGGCTAGGATAGGAAGGAGAAGACAACCAACAGCTCTTATAAGAGCTAAATTCCAGGGAGAAGCTTGTCAGTGTAACGTGGCACTGACGGGCTCAATCGCCGCAACCCAGCTTTCCCAGGATCCTGAATGGAACACACTGACAGTGTATTCCCGTATACCCGATATATACCCCCGATACCCGTTCCAACGGTGTGCCCCCCCACCTTCACCCCAGAAATACCCTGCAAGTCCCCTAGCAATAGAATTGGGGCTATATACACCCACTATTTTTGCTACTGCCATATAGTGCCATTGTCTGACTGGGAATTCAAAGAATATATTGGGGTTATAAATACCCTCATTTCTTGCTACTGGTATATAGTGCCATTGTCTGACTGGGAATTCAAAGAATATATTGGGGTTACAAATACCCTCATTTCTTGCTACTGGTATATAGTGCCATTGTCTGACTGGGAATTCAAAGAATATATTGGGGTTACAAATACCCTCATTTCTTGCTACTGGTATATAGTGCCATTGTCTGACTGGGAATTCAAAGAATATATTGGGGTTACAAATACCCTCATTTCTTGCTACTGCCATATAGTGCCAGTTTCTGACTGGTAATTCAAAGAATATATTGGGGTTACGTGCACCCACAATTTTTGCTACTGGTATATAGTGCCATTGTCTGACTGGGAATTCAAAGAATATATTGGGGTTACAAATACCCTCATTTCTTGCTACTGCCATATAGTGCCAGTTTCTGACTGGTAATTCAAAGAATATATTGGGGTTACGTGCACCCACAATTTTTGCTACTGGTATATAGTGCCATTGTCTGACTGGGAATTCAAAGAATATATTGGGGTTACAAATACCCTCATTTCTTGCTACTGCCATATAGTGCCAGTTTCTGACTGGTAATTCAAAGAATATATTGGGGTTACAAATACCCTCATTTCTTGCTACTGGTATATAGTGCCATTGTCTGACTGGGAATTCAAAGAATATATTGGGGTTACAAATACCCTCATTTCTTGCTACTGGTATATAGTGCCATTGTCTGACTGGGAATTCAAAGAATATATTGGGGTTACAAATACCCTCATTTCTTGCTACTGGTATATACACTCACCGGCCACTTTATTAGGTACACCATGTTAGTAACGGGTTGGACCCCCTTTTGCCTTCAGAACTGCCTCAATTCTTCGTGGCATAGATTCAACAAGGTGCTGGAAGCATTCCTCAGAGATTTTGGTCCATATTGACATGATGGCATCACACAGTTGCCGCAGATTTGTCAGCTGCACATCCATGATGCGAATCTCCCGTTCCAACACATCCCAAAGATGCTCTATTGGATTGAGATCTGGTGACTGTGGAGGCCATTGGAGTACAGTGAACTCATTGTCATGTTCAAGAAACCAGTCTGAGATGATTCCAGCTTTATGACATGGCGCATTATCCTGCTGAAAGTAGCCATCAGATGTTGGGTACATTGTGGTCATAAAGGGATGGACATGGTCAGCAACAATACTCAGGTAGGCTTTGGCGTTGCAACGATGCTCAATTGGTACCAAGGGGCCCAAAGAGTGCCAAGAAAATATTCCCCACACCATGACACCACCACCACCAGCCTGAACCGTTGATACAAGGCAGGATGGATCCATGCTTTCATGTTGTTGACGCCAAATTCTGACCCTACCATCCGAATGTCACAGCAGAAATCGAGACTCATCAGACCAGGCAACGTTTTTCCAATCTTCAATTGTCCAATTTCGATGAGCTTGTGCAAATTGTAGCCTCAGTTTCCTGTTCTTAGCTGAAAGGAGTGGCACCCGGTGTGGTCTTCTGCTGCTGTAGCCCATCTGCCTCAAAGTTCGACGTACTGTGCGTTCAGAGATGCTCTTCTGGCTACCTTGGTTGTAACGGGTGGCTATTTGAGTCACTGTTGCCTTTCTATCAGCTCGAACCAGTCTGGCCATTCTCCTCTGACCTCTGGCATCAACAACGCATTTCCGCCCACAGAACTGCCGCTCACTGGATGTTTTTTCTTTTTCGGACCATTCTCTGTAAACCCTAGAGATGGTTGTGCGTGAAAATCCCAGTAGATCAGCAGTTTCTGAAATACTCAGACCAGCCCTTCTGGCACCAACAACCATGCCACGTTCAAAGGCACTCAAATCACCTTTCTTCCCCATACTGATGCTCGGTTTGAACTGCAGGAGATTGTCTTGACCATGTCTACATGCCTAAATGCACTGAGTTGCCGCCATGTGATTGGCTGATTAGAAATTAAGTGTTAACGAGCAGTTGGACAGGTGTACCTAATAAAGTGGCCGGTGAGTGTAGTGCCATTGTCTGACTGGGAATTCAAAGAATATATTGGGGTTACAAATACCCTCATTTCTTGCTACTGGTATATAGTGCCATTGTCTGACTGGGAATTCAAAGAATATATTGGGGTTACAAATACCCTCATTTCTTGCTACTGCCATATAGTGCCAGTTTCTGACTGGTAATTCAAAGAATATATTGGGGTTATAAATACCCTCATTTCTTGCTACTGGTATATAGTGCCATTGTCTGACTGGGAATTCAAAGAATATATTGGGGTTACAAATACCCTCATTTCTTGCTACTGCCATATAGTGCCAGTTTCTGACTGGTAATTCAAAGAATATATTGGGGTTACGTGCACCCACAATTTTTGCTACTGGTATATAGTGCCATTGTCTGACTGGGAATTCAAAGAATATATTGGGGTTACAAATACCCTCATTTCTTGCTACTGATATATAGTGCCATTGTCTGACTGGGAATTCAAAGAATATATTGGGGTTACAAATACCCTCATTTCTTGCTACTGCCATATAGTGCCAGTTTCTGACTGGTAATTCAAAGAATATATTGGGGTTACGTGCACCCACAATTTTTGCTACTGGTATATAGTGCCATTGTCTGACTGGGAATTCAAAGAATATATTGGGGTTACAAATACCCTCATTTCTTGCTACTGGTATATAGTGCCATTGTCTGACTGGGAATTCAAAGAATATATTGGGGTTACAAATACCCTCATTTCTTGCTACTGGTATATAGTGCCATTGTCTGACTGGGAATTCAAAGAATATATTGGGGTTACAAATACCCTCATTTCTTGCTACTGCCATATAGTGCCAGTTTCTGACTGGTAATTCAAAGAATATATTGGGGTTACGTGCACCCACAATTTTTGCTACTGGTATATAGTGCCATTGTCTGACTGGGAATTCAAAGAATATATTGGGGTTACAAATACCCTCATTTCTTGCTACTGGTATATAGTGCCATTGTCTGACTGGGAATTCAAAGAATATATTGGGGTTACAAATACCCTCATTTCTTGCTACTGCCATATAGTGCCAGTTTCTGACTGGTAATTCAAAGAATATATTGGGGTTACGTGCACCCACAATTTTTGCTACTGGTATATAGTGCCATTGTCTGACTGGGAATTCAAAGAATATATTGGGGTTACAAATACCCTCATTTCTTGCTACTGGTATATAGTGCCATTGTCTGACTGGGAATTCAAAGAATATATTGGGGTTACAAATACCCTCATTTCTTGCTACTGGTATATAGTGCCATTGTCTGACTGGGAATTCAAAGAATATATTGGGGTTATAAATACCCTCATTTCTTGCTACTGCCATATAGTGCCAGTTTCTGACTGGTAATTCAAAGAATATATTGGGGTTACGTGCACCCACAATTTTTGCTACTGGTATATAGTGCCATTGTCTGACTGGGAATTCAAAGAATATATTGGGGTTACAAATACCCTCATTTCTTGCTACTGGTATATAGTGCCATTGTCTGACTGGGAATTCAAAGAATATATTGGGGTTACAAATACCCTCATTTCTTGCTACTGGTATATAGTGCCATTGTCTGACTGGGAATTCAAAGAATATATTGGGGTTATAAATACCCTCATTTCTTGCTACTGCCATACAGTGCCAGTTTCTGACTGGTAATTCAAAGAATATATTGGGGTTACAAATACCCTCATTTCTTGCTACTGCCATATAGTGCCAGTTTCTGACTGGTAATTCAAAGAATATATTGGGGTTACGTGCACCCACAATTTTTGCTACTGGTATATAGTGCCATTGTCTGACTGGGAATTCAAAGAATATATTGGGGTTACAAATACCCTCATTTCTTGCTACTGGTATATAGTGCCATTGTCTGGGAATTCAAAGAATATATTGGGGTTACAAATACCCTCATTTCTTGCTACTGGTATATAGTGCCATTGTCTGACTGGGAATTCAAAGAATATATTGGGGTTATAAATACCCTCATTTCTTGCTACTGCCATATAGTGCCAGTTTCTGACTGGTAATTCAAAGAATATATTGGGGTTATAAATACCCTCATTTCTTGCTACTGGTATATAGTGCCATTGTCTGACTGGGAATTCAAAGAATATATTGGGGTTATAAATACCCTCATTTCTTGCTACTGGTATATAGTGCCATTGTCTGACTGGGAATTCAAAGAATATATTGGGGTTACAAATACCCTCATTTCTTGCTACTGCCATATAGTGCCAGTTTCTGACTGGTAATTCAAAGAATATATTGGGGTTATAAATACCCTCATTTCTTGCTACTGGTATATAGTGCCATTGTCTGACTGGGAATTCAAAGAATATATTGGGGTTACAAATACCCTCATTTCTTGCTACTGGTATATAGTGCCATTGTCTGACTGGGAATTCAAAGAATATATTGGGGTTATAAATACCCTCATTTCTTGCTACTGCCATATAGTGCCAGTTTCTGACTGGTAATTCAAAGAATATATTGGGGTTATAAATACCCTCATTTCTTGCTACTGGTATATAGTGCCATTGTCTGACTGGGAATTCAAAGAATATATTGGGGTTATAAATACCCTCATTTCTTGCTACTGGTATATAGTGCCATTGTCTGACTGGGAATTCAAAGAATATATTGGGGTTACGTGCACCCACAATTTTTGCTACTGGTATATAGTGCCAATTTCTAACTGGGAATTCAAAATGCGCAAGGCTCCCGGAAAGGGACGTGGACGAGGCCGTGGGCGAGGTCGGGGGAATGGTTCTGGGGAGCAAGGTAGCAGTGAAGCCACAGGGCGTCCCGTGCCTACTCCTGTGGGGCAGCAAGCATTGCGCCACTCCACAGTGCCAGGGTTGCTTGCCACATTAACTAAACTGCAGGGTACAAACCTTAGTAGGCCCGAGAACCAGGAACAGGTCTTGCAATGGCTGTCAGAGAACGCTTACAGCACATTGTCCAGCAGCCAGTCAGACTCTGCCTCCTCTCCTCCTATTACCCAACAGTCTTGTCCTCCTTCCTCCCAAAATTCCCAAGCTTCACAGAACAATAACCCCAACTGTCCCTGATCCCCAGAGCTGTTCTCCGCTCCTTTCATTGTCCCTCAACCTGCCCCTCCACGTCACGATTCCACGAACCTAACAGAGGAGCATCTGTGTCCAGATGCTCAAACACTAGAGTCTCCTCCATCTCCGTTCGATTTGGTGGTGGATGACCAGCAACCCACCCTCATCGACGATGATGTGACGCAGTTGCCGTCAGGGCATCCAGTTGACCGGCGCATTGTGCGGGAGGAGGAGATGAGACAGGAGTTGGAAGAGGAAGTGGTGGATGATGAGGACACTGACCCGACCTGGACAGGGGGGATGTCAAGCGGGGAAAGTAGTGTGGATGTTGAGGCAGGTGCAGCACCAAAAAGGGTAGCTAGAGGCAGAGGCAGAGGTCAGCAGCTTAGGCGAAGCCAGGCCACACCCGGAATCTCCCAAGATGTTCCAGTTCGTACCCAGCCCCGAAAAACTCCCACCTCGAGGGCACGTTTCTGGAAGGTGTGGAGTTTTTTCAAGGAATGCGCCGAGGACAGATATAGTGTTGTCTGCACAATTTGCCTCTCGAAATTGATTAGGGGCTCTGAGAAGAGCAACCTGTCCACCACTTCAATGCGCCGTCATTTGGAATCCAAGCACTGGAATCAGTGGCAGGCAGCAACGGCAGGACAAAGGCCGCCTGCCGTTCACGCCACTGCCACTGCCTCTGCCTCTGCCACTGCCACTGCTGACTGTGCTGGCGATGCACTCCAGAGGACGAGCCAGGACACCACTTCATCTGCCTCCGCCACTTTGTTGACTTCTCCCTCATCCTCCCCTGTTCCTTTCTTATCTCCTTCTCCTGCACCATCAAAGGCACCATCAGGCGCTTCTTTACAACAACCCACCATCTCTCAGACATTGGAGCGGCGGCAGAAATACACTGCTAACCACCCACACGCGCAAGCCTTGAACGCCAACATCGCTAAACTGCTGGCCCAGGAGATGTTGGCGTTCCGGCTTGTTGAAACTCCCGCCTTCCTGGACCTGATGGCAACTGCGGCACCTCGCTATGCCGTCCCTAGCCGTCACTACTTCTCCCGGTGTGCCGTCCCCGCCTTGCACCAGCACGTGTCACTCAACATCAGGCGGGCCCTTAGTTCCACGCTTTGCACAAAGGTCCACTTGACCTCCGACGCGTGGACAAGTGCATGCGGACAGGGATGCTACATTTCACTGACGGCACACTGGGTGAATGTAGTTGAGGCTGGGACTGCTTCCCAAACTGGCCCGGTGTACCTCGTCTCCCCGCCTAACATTCCTGGCAGGGACACGAGAAGAACACTCCCCTCCTCCTCCTCCTCCACCGCCTCCTCCTCCGCCACTGCCTCCTCCTCCGCCACCGCCTCCTCCTCCGCTGTTAGATTGACCCCAGCTACGAGTTGGAAACGTTGCAGCACTGGCGTTGGTAGACGTCAGCAGGCTGTGCTGAAGCTGATCAGCTTGGGGGACAGACAGCACACTGCCTCCGAGGTGAGGGATGCCCTCCTCGATGAGACGGCAATATGGTTTGAGCCGCTGCACCTGGGCCCAGGCATGGTCGTTTGTGATAACGGCCGGAACCTGGTAGCAGCTCTGGAGCTTGCCGGACTCCAACATGTTCCATGCCTGGCCCACGTCTTCAACCTAGTGGTGCAACGTTTCCTAAAGAGCTACCCCAATGTTCCAGAGCTACTGGTGAAAGTGCGGCGCATGTGCGCCCACTTTCGCAAGTCGACAGTAGCCGCTGCTAGCTTAAAATCTCTCCAGCAACGCCTGCATGTGCCACAACACCGGCTTTTGTGCGACGTCCCCACACGCTGGAACTCAACGTTTCAGATGTTGAATAGAGTGGTTGAGCAGCAGAGACCTTAGATGGAATACCAGCTACAAAACCCTAGGGTGCCACAAAGTCAGCTGCCTCAGTTTCACATCCATGAGTGGCCATGGATGAGAGACCTTTGTGACATCCTACGGGTCTTTGAGGAGTCCACAAGGAGGGTGAGCTCTGAGGATGCGATGGTGAGCCTTACAATCCCGCTCTTGTGTGTTCTGAGAGAATCCCTGATTGACATCAGGGATAACTCAGATCACACAGAGGAGTTAGGGATAGCATCCGATCCGTCACAGCTGGAGAGTAGGTCCACACATCTGTCCGCTTCACTGCGTTTAATGGAGGAGGAGGAGGAGGAGGAGGAGGAGGAAGAAGAGTTGTCCGATGATGTGATGGTGATACAGGAGGCTTCCGGGCAACTTCGAATCGTCCCATTGTTGCAGCGGGGATGGGTAGACATGGAGGATGAGGAGGAAATGGAGATTGAACTTTCCGGTGGGGCCAGAGGAGTCATGCCAACTAACACTGTGGCAGACATGGCTGAGTTCATGTTGGGGTGCTTTACAACCGACAAGCGTATTGTCAAAATCATGGAGGACAACCAGTACTGGATCTTTGCTATCCTTGACCCCCGGTATAAAAACAACATCTTGTCTTTTATTCCGGTAGAGGGGAGGACCAATCGCATCAATGCTTGCCACAGGCAATTGGTGCAGAATATGATGGAGATGTTTCCAGCATGTGACGTTGGCGGCAGGGAGGGCAGTTCCTCCAGTAGGCAACCAAGTTCTCACCGGTCCACACAAACGAGGGGCACACTGTCTAAGGTCTGGGACACCTTGATGGCACCCCCTCGCCAAAGTGCCGCCACGGAGGGTCCTAGTGTCACCAGGCGTGAGAAGTATAGGCGCATGTTGCGGGAATACCTTTCCGACCACAGCCCTGTCCTCTCCGACCCCTCTGCGCCCTACACGTATTGGGTGTCGAAGTTGGACCTGTGGCTTGAACTTGCCCTATATGCCTTGGAGGTGCTGTCCTGTCCTGCCGCCAGCGTCCTATCTGAGAGGGTGTTCAGTGCAGCCGGTGGCATCATCACTGACAAGCGCACCCGTCTGTCAGCTGAGAGTGCCGACCGGCTCACTTTGATAAAAATGAACCACCACTGGATAGAGCCTTCATTTTTGTGCCCACCTGTGTAAAGCACCCCAACATGAAACTCCATGTCTGTACTCAACCTCTCCAATTCCTCCGCATCCTCATACTCATCCACCATAAGCGTTGCACAATTCTGCTAATACTAGGCTCCCTCCACCCTGATTTCCCCCAACTCTGCTGGTTAGAGGCTCCCTCCACCCTGATTTCCACCAACTCTGCTGGTTAGAGGCTCCCTCCACCCTGCTTTCCCACAACTCTGCTGGTTAGAGGCTCCCTCCACCCTGCTTTCCCACAACTCTGCTGGTTAGAGGCTCCCTCCACCCTGCTTTCCCACAACTCTGCTGGTTAGAGGCTCCCTCCACCCTGATTTCCACCAACTCTGCTGGTTAGAGGCTCCCTCCACCCTGCTTTCCCACAACTCTGCTGGTTAGAGGCTCCCTCCACCCTGATTTCCACCAACTCTGCTGGTTAGAGGCTCCCTCCACCATGAATTGGTCCAAACTGGGCTGTTTAGAGGCTCCCTCCACCATGAATTGGTCCAAACTGGGCTGTTTAGAGGCTCCCTCCACCATGAATTGGTCCAAACTGGGCTGTTTAGAGGCTCCCTCCACCATGAATTGGTCCAAACTGGGGTTTTTAGAGGCTCCCTCCACCATGAATTGGTCCAAACTGGGCTGGTTAGAGGCTCCCTCCACCATGAATTTGCCCAAACTGGGCTGTTTAGAGGCTCCCTCCACCATGAATTTGCCCAAACTGGGCTGTTTAGAGGCTCCCTCCACCATGAATTGGTCCAAACTGGGGTTTTTAGAGGCTCCCTCCACCATGAATTGGTCCACACTGGGGTTTTTAGAGGCTCCCTCCACCATGAATTTGCCCAAACTGGGCTGTTTAGAGGCTCCCTCCACCATGAATTTGCCCAAACTGAGCTGTTTAGAGGCTCCCTCCACCATGAATTGGTCCAAACTGGGGTTTTTAGAGGCTCCCTCCACCATGAATTGGTCCAAACTGAGGGTTTTTAGAGGCTCCCTCCACCATGAATTTGCCCAAACTGGGCTGTTTAGAGGCTCCCTCCATCATGAATTGGTCCAAACTGGGGTTTTTAGAGGCTCCCTCCACCATGAATTGGTCCAAACTGGGGTTTTTAGAGGCTCCCTCCACCATGAATTTACCCAAACTGGGCTGTTTAGAGGCTCCCTCCACCATGAATTTGCCCAAACTGGGCTGTTTAGAGGCTCCCTCCATCATGAATTGGTCCAAACTGGGGTTTTTAGAGGCTCCCTCCACCATGAATTGGTACAAACTGGGGTTTTTAGAGGCTCCCTCCACCATGAATTTACCCAAACTGGGCTGTTTAGAGGCTCTCTCCACCATGAATTGGTCCAAACTGGGCTGTTTAGAGGCTCCCTCCACCATGAATTGGTCCAAACTGGGGTTTTTAGAGGCTCCCTCCACCATGAATTTGCCCAAACTGGGCTGTTTAGAGGCTCCCTCCACCATGAATTTGCCCAAACTGGGCTGTTTAGAGGCTCCCTCCACCATGAATTGGTCCAAACTGGGGTTTTTAGAGGCTCCCTCCACCATGAATTGGTCCAAACTGGGGTTTTTAGAGGCTCCCTCCACCATGAATTTGCCCAAACTGGGCTGTTTAGAGGCTCCCTCCACCATGAATTTGCCCAAACTGAGCTGTTTAGAGGCTCCCTCCACCATGAATTGGTCCAAACTGGGGTTTTTAGAGGCTCCCTCCACCATGAATTGGTCCAAACTGGGGGGTTTTAGAGGCTCCCTCCACCATGAATTTGCCCAAACTGGGCTGTTTAGAGGCTCCCTCCATCATGAATTGGTCCAAACTGGGGTTTTTAGAGGCTCCCTCCACCATGAATTGGTCCAAACTGGGGTTTTTAGAGGCTCCCTCCACCATGAATTGGTCCAAACTGGGGTTTTTAGAGGCTCCCTCCACCATGAATTGGTCCAAACTGGGGGTTTTTAGAGGCTCCCTCCACCATGAATTTGCCCAAACTGGGGGTTTTTAGAGGCTCCCTCCACCATGAATTTGCCCAAACTGGGCTGTTTAGAGGCTCCCTCCAGCATGAATTGGTCCAAACTGGGGATTTTAGAGGCTCCCTCCACCATGAGTTGGTCCAAACTGGGGTTTTTAGAGGCCCCCTCCACCATGAATTGGTCCAAACTGGGGTTTTTAGAGGCTCCCTCCACCATGAATTTGCCCAAACTGAGCTGTTTAGAGGCTCCCTCCACCATGAATTGGTCCAAACTGGGGATTTTAGAGGCTCCCTCCACCATGAGTTGGTCCAAACTGGGGTTTTTAGAGGCCCCCTCCACCATGAATTGGTCCAAACTGGGGTTTTTAGAGGCTCCCTCCACCATGAATTTGCCCAAACTGGGGTTTTTAGAGGCTCCCTCCACCATGAATTGGTCCAAACTGGGGGTTTTTAGAGGCTCCCTCCACCATGAATTTGCCCAAACTGGGCTGTTTAGAGGCTCCCTCCATCATGAATTGGTCCAAACTGGGGTTTTTAGAGGCTCCCTCCACCATGAATTGGTCCAAACTGGGGTTTTTAGAGGCTCCCTCCACCATGAATTGGCCCAAACTGGGCTGTTTAGAGGCTCCCTCCACCATGAATTTGCCCAAACTGAGCTGTTTAGAGGCTCCCTCCACCATGAATTGGTCCAAACTGGGGTTTTTAGAGGCTCCCTCCACCATGAATTTACCCAAACTGGGCTGTTTAGAGGCTCCCTCCACCATGAATTTGCCCAAACTGGGCTGTTTAGAGGCTCCCTCCATCATGAATTGGTCCAAACTGGGGTTTTTAGAGGCTCCCTCCACCATGAATTGGTCCAAACTGGGGTTTTTAGAGGCTCCCTCCACCATGAATTGGTCCAAACTGGGGTTTTTAGAGGCTCCCTCCACCATGAATTTACCCAAACTGGGCTGTTTAGAGGCTCACTCCACCATGAATTTGCCCAAACTGGGCTGTTTAGAGGCTCCCTCCACCATGAATTGGTCCAAACTGGGGTTTTTAGAGGCTCCCTCCACCATGAATTGGTCCAAACTGGGGTTTTTAGAGGCTCCCTCCACCATGAATTGGTCCAAACTGGGGTTTTTAGAGGCTCCCTCCACCATGAATTTGCCCAAACTGGGCTGTTTAGAGGCTCCCTCCACCATGAATTTGCCCAAACTGGGCTGTTTAGAGGCTCCCTCCATCATGAATTGGTCCAAACTGGGGTTTTTAGAGGCTCCCTCCACCATGAATTGGTCCAAACTGGGGTTTTTAGAGGCTCCCTCCACCATGAATTGGTCCAAACTGGGGTTTTTAGAGGCTCCCTCCACCATGAATTTACCCAAACTGGGCTGTTTAGAGGCTCACTCCACCATGAATTTGCCCAAACTGGGCTGTTTAGAGGCTCCCTCCACCATGAATTGGTCCAAACTGGGGTTTTTAGAGGCTCCCTCCACCATGAATTGGTCCAAACTGGGCTGTTTAGAGGCTCCCTCCAGCATGAATTGGTCCAAACTGGGGATTTTAGAGGCTCCCTCCACCATGAGTTGGTCCAAACTGGGGTTTTTAGAGGCCCCCTCCACCATGAATTGGTCTAAACTGGGGTTTTTAGAGGCTCCCTCCACCATGAATTTGCCCAAACTGAGCTGTTTAGAGGCTCCCTCCACCATGAATTGGTCCAAACTGGGGATTTTAGAGGCTCCCTCCACCATGAGTTGGTCCAAACTGGGGTTTTTAGAGGCCCCCTCCACCATGAATTGGTCCAAACTGGGGTTTTTAGAGGCTCCCTCCACCATGAATTTGCCCAAACTGGGGCTTTTAGAGGCTCCCTCCACCATGAATTGGTCCAAACTGGGGGTTTTCAGAGGCTCCCTCCACCATGAATTTGCCCAAACTGGGCTGTTTAGAGGCTCCCTCCATCATGAATTGGTCCAAACTGGGGTTTTTAGAGGCTCCCTCCACCATGAATTGGTCCAAACTGGGGTTTTTAGAGGCTCCCTCCACCATGAATTGGCCCAAACTGGGCTGTTTAGAGGCTCCCTCCACCATGAATTTGCCCAAACTGAGCTGTTTAGAGGCTCCCTCCACCATGAATTGGTCCAAACTGGGGTTTTTAGAGGCTCCCTCCACCATGAATTTACCCAAACTGGGCTGTTTAGAGGCTCCCTCCACCATGAATTTGCCCAAACTGGGCTGTTTAGAGGCTCCCTCCATCATGAATTGGTCCAAACTGGGGTTTTTAGAGGCTCCCTCCACCATGAATTGGTCCAAACTGGGGTTTTTAGAGGCTCCCTCCACCATGAATTGGTCCAAACTGGGGTTTTTAGAGGCTCCCTCCACCATGAATTTACCCAAACTGGGCTGTTTAGAGGCTCATTCCACCATGAATTTGCCCAAACTGGGCTGTTTAGAGGCTCCCTCCACCATGAATTGGTCCAAACTGGGGTTTTTAGAGGCTCCCTCCACCATGAATTGGTCCAAACTGGGGTTTTTAGAGGCTCCCTCCACCATGAATTGGTCCAAACTGGGGTTTTTAGAGGCTCCCTCCACCATGAATTTGCCCAAACTGGGCTGTTTAGAGGCTCCCTCCACCATGAATTTGCCCAAACTGGGCTGTTTAGAGGCTCCCTCCATCATGAATTGGTCCAAACTGGGGTTTTTAGAGGCTCCCTCCACCATGAATTGGTCCAAACTGGGGTTTTTAGAGGCTCCCTCCACCATGAATTGGTCCAAACTGGGGTTTTTAGAGGCTCCCTCCACCATGAATTTACCCAAACTGGGCTGTTTAGAGGCTCACTCCACCATGAATTTGCCCAAACTGGGCTGTTTAGAGGCTCCCTCCACCATGAATTGGTCCAAACTGGGGTTTTTAGAGGCTCCCTCCACCATGAATTGGTCCAAACTGGGGTTTTTAGAGGCTCCCTCCACCATGAATTGGTCCAAACTGGGGTTTTTAGAGGATCCCTCCACCATGAATTTGCCCAAACTGGGCTGTTTAGAGGCTCCCTCCACCATGAATTTGCCCAAACTGGGCTGTTTAGAGGCTCCCTCCACCATGAATTGGTCCAAACTGGGGTTTTTAGAGGCTCCCTCCACCATGAATTGGTCCAAACTGGGGGGTTTTAGAGGCTCCCTCCACCATGAATTGGTCCAAACTGGGGTTTTTAGAGGCTCCCTCCACCATGAATTGGTCCAAACTGGGGGTTTTTAGAGGCTCCCTCCACCATGAATTTGCCCAAACTGGGCTGTTTAGAGGCTCCCTCCATCATGAATTGGTCCAAACTGGGGTTTTTAGAGGCTCCCTCCACCATGAATTGGTCCAAACTGGGGTTTTTAGAGGCTCCCTCCACCATGAATTGGTCCAAACTGGGGTTTTTAGAGGCTCCCTCCACCATGAATTTGCCCAAACTGGGCTGTTTAGAGGCTCCCTCCACCATGAATTTGCCCAAACTGAGCTGTTTAGAGGCTCCCTCCACCATGAATTGGTCCAAACTGGGGTTTTTAGAGGCTCCCTCCACCATGAATTGGTCCAAACTGGGGGTTTTTAGAGGCTCCCTCCACCATGAGTTGGTCCAAACTGGGGTTTTTAGAGGCTCCCTCCACCATGAATTGGTCCAAACTGGGGTTTTTAGAGGCTCCCTCCATCATGAATTGGTCCAAACTGGGGGTTTTTAGAGGCTCCCTCCACCATGAATTTGCCCAAACTGGGCTGTTTAGAGGCTCCCTCCATCATGAATTGGTCCAAACTGGGGTTTTTAGAGGCTCCCTCCACCATGAATTTGCCCAAACTCTGCTGGTTAGAGGCTCAATCCACCCTGATTTTCAAAACAAATGTTGGTGCCAACCTCAACTTACTACAAGGGCCAAATTCACTGCTGGTGACAAGCTCTCCTCACTGCAAGTGCCAAATACACATGTTTCAAGGTGTTTTCCTACTGTCAGAGAGGTGGTATTGAGTGTGTAAAGTGTGTAGTTGTTAGGCTGTGATGTTGGGGTAATAGAGGGTCTTTGGTGTGTTAGATGCCCCCAGACATGCTTCCCCTGCTGTCCCAGTGTCATTCCAGAGGTGTTGGCATCATTTCCTGGGTTGTCATAGTGGACTTGGTGACCCTCCAGACACGGATTTGGGTTTCCCCCTTAACGAGTATATGTTCCCCATAGACTATAATGGGGTTCGAAACCCGTTCGAACACACGAACATTGAGCGGCTGTTCGAATCGAATTTCGAACCTCGAACATTTTAGTGTTCGCTCATCTCTATTCATTACTGCAATTAAAAAAAACATAACATGTAGTTAATGATTTATTAAAGTATTTTGTGAATGCAGCCGTAAGGTAAAAATCAATGCTTCCCACATGTGGCTGGTCCATTGTCAAGTAGAGATGAGCGAGTAGTTAAATATCCGATATTTGATATTTGTTTCGAGTAGCCCCTCAATATACGACTACTCGAATAGACTATAGACTATTATAGTCTATGGGGGAAAAATGCTCGTTTCAGGGGTAGGCAACATTCAATCAAAATGAACTTACCCAGTCCACGAGTGAGGGTCGGGCTGGATTCTCCGAGAAGTCTTCTCCGTGCAGCGTCCCCGCGTCTTCATCAGGTAATGAGTTCACTCTGCTAGGCATCGGGCCTGGGCATAGACAACTGCGCATGCCCGCACTACAAGAAAATGGCCACTTACAGTCAAAGCGGCCATTTTCTTGTAGCGCGGGCATGCGCAGTTGGCTCTGCCCAGGCCTGACGCCTAGCAGAGTGAATTCAGAGCCAGAAGACGCCGCAGGGACGCAGCGAGGAGAAGACTTCTAAAGGTAGGAGAAGAATCAGCGTTGATTGGCCGACTGTATAGCATTTGGCCAATCAATACTGGTTCTGCATCGAATTTTTCCATTCGAATAGTGAGTGGTACTTGATCGAGTACGAGTATTTTGAATAGCGTAGTATTCGATCGAATACCTACTCGATCGAATACTACTCGCTCATCTCTATTGTCAAGTCAACATAAAAGGAATGGGGTCATAATAAATATTAGTTTTTGACATAGAACAAAGTACCTTGATGAGAGGAGCATTTCAGAAAGAAGTGTAACCTCTTCTACAAGACTCATTTGAAATATTCATCCGGCAACCATCACAGTGGTGTCTTAACTTACTTTTATATTTTGACACTGAAAGTTGTGATCTTGCATGACAAAAAATATTTAGCTTTAATCTTGTATTATAACGTAGCTGTGCAGTTTGTCGCTGTTATGCCCATTTTAAAATAAATATATATATATCGGTATATTAAATAGCAAACCAGTGTCTTCAACATTGATTATTCAGTGAATCTATCTGCAGACTCCTTACCCGCTGTGCGACTTTGATTAAAAGTTTTACTTCTAATAGTCTAGAACAGTGTACAGTGTGTGCTCTAGCAAACATACTAAGATGCAAAACCAAATAGCTCCTCATTTACATTGTGCTGTCCAGATGCAAATATTTTATTTATGTTAACACATATATATCTAAATACTGTATATGAGTCTCATTTCATATTCTCATTATTATTATTTTGATCTAATGAGTTATGGATTATTATCTTTATTCAATATCCAAATAAATTGGATTAACCCTATATTCAGACTACAGTGAAAATTTGCCATGTGAGAGACATGCAACGGACCATCACAATATAGGTCATGCTCTGTTTTTGTCTGTTTTCACAAATCCCTCCATACACTACAAATTTGGATGCAAACCAGTCAAAAATGGGCATTTTCACCTTAGTCATGTGAATATAGGCTTAGAGTATCTGGACCTGCCAAGTTTGGTGGGCCTTGCTGATCACCTAATGGCTACGAGTGGTTCTCCTGACACGTCTCTGGTTGCAGATTACAAGAGTTGTTAGATTTTAACACACCCAATAATTTTGCTCTTAGTGGAATAAGCAGAGGAATCTGGTGGTTTCTTTCTTCCTAACCCCATTAAGAACACATGTCTTTGTCTGAAGAAACAAATTTCAGCCTACCGAGTGCTTGGCCAATATTTAACTATAGTGTATGGCAACAATTCCTAAGCTGAGTGGAGACCCCCTGGGGTGCCGTGACAACCTGGAGGGGAAATAGCTGCATTCCCTCATTTAACTACATCTGCATCTATAGAATTTCTGGGGCCATTGGTGGACATTACTTGTTTGAGGGTCACAAGGGAGCATTATTATTTGTCTGGGGCCATAGGGGGACATTATTACTTTCCTGGAGGTCACTGGAAACATTATTTATTGCCTGAGGGCCATAAGGGGACATTATTGCTTATGTGAGGACAACTAGGAGACATTATTACTTGCCTTGGGACCACTGGGGAAAAATATTGCTTGCATGGGTGCTACTGTGGGACATTATTATTTGTCTGGGGGCCACTGGGGGACATTATTATTTGTCTGGGGGCCACTGGGGGACATTATTAACTGCCTGGGGACTACTGATGGACATTATTACTTGACTTGAGGCCAACAGGGGACAGTATTTCTTGCCTGGAGATTAGTATGGGAAAATTATTAATTTCCTGAGGGCCATTGGGGGACATTATTACTTGCCTGAGGACCACTGGGGGACATTATTACTTGCTTTGGGATCACTGTAGGACAGTATTACTTGCATGGGGGATCCTGGGGGACATTATGACTTATCTGGCAGCGACTGGGAGACATTATTACTTACCTGGGGGTTACTGGTGGACATTATTTCTTGCCTTGGGGCCACTGGGAAACCGTATTACTTGCCTGGGGACTAGTGGGGGAAATTATTACTTGCCTAAGGGCTACTTGGGGACATTATTTCTTGTCTGGGAGCCACTGAGGGACATTATTATTTGTCTGAGGGACATTGGGAAGCTTTACTATTTGGGGACCATTGAAAAACATCACTACTTACCTGTGTGCCACTGGTAGCATTATCAGGTTCCTGGGGCCACAAGGGAGTATCATCCTGTGTTGGACAACTAGGAAAAGATATACTGCATGTATACATGTCTACTTTCTATGACTAAAGGTTTGTTGTAAAACATCCTCCTGGAGTCATGTACTATCTGGATTTCATGTTATCTGTTAAAGCTGAAGTTCTTTTTAACTGTAGCTAGTATAAACCCTGAAGATATTATTAATCTCCTACCAATTAGTTCTGTTTTATTTTAAGACCAGCTCAGGCGTGGGGTTTAGCAAACGGGCAGATCTTAACAATCTTTATGTCTTCTTGTTGATTTTTCTTACTTGTATTGCACATATACCACAAAGCTTTACAGGCATTGCCTATCACTGTCCCATATAGGGATCACAATCTAAGTTCTCTATCAATTTGTCTTTGGGATGTGGGATGAAATGGGAATACCCAGATGAAACCTATCCAAACTCAGGGAGAAACTTTGTGCAAACTCCTTGAAGATGTTGTCCTTTCTCAGATTTGAACCGTTGGACACAAGCCAGTGAAGAAGAGTAGGCAGAGCATGACTGGACTTCTCAAAAACAAAGAGATTTCCTTTGTGAATTGCAACAGGAGATAAAATTGTATCAAATAAAAGGACATCAAAAGAGGAAATACTCATATATGTATTAGTGGATTTTCTTTAAAATGCATGTATTTCTAAGACCATTTAAATGCTACAAAATTGTTTGGCTGTTATTCTTTTATTCCTCCAGATTTTATGCAGAATAAAATAGTACTGTATGTATCACACCAATTTTCAAGTGACCTGTGTGGTTAAGATTAAGCTTAATCGCAAAATGTTTCAGTGTTCTGCAGGAATTAGGCGCTAATCCAAGACTTTCTGTAGCACCACATCTTACATATTGTAATTCAAAGATAATACCACATTGGCAAACCCTGAGTCTTCTTTTCTGTTTCTTAATGCTAACTAAAATTTCATTTACTGAAATACTTTTTAATTATGAATCCCAGTAGACAGATGATAGACTTGAAATATGCTTGGCTTTTGTGCTTTTTGCATAATGAACATAGTCAAAGCATTTAGTGCAAATGGATTACAATTCCCAGTACCAAACTGAAATCCTTTAAACTTTTAGTATTCTTTTGTCTAGGTTAACATCCCAGTGTCCTCGGTGCTTTTCTAATCCTATTATTAGTTCCTTTATAGAGAAGTGCAGCATATCCACATTGCTTAAAAGAAAGGACAAACTGACAAGATCTGTTACTGTATTACTCTTTGTTGACGCTCTGGTTAAATCCCATATTTGTAATGCAGATTGGAATACTCATAGCTCTGGTCAAAGCTGATTATAGAATTTAGTGGCAATATTTGTAGCAAAGAAAGAGCTCATTTATGTTGAATACTGCTTGAAGGGATTAAGAAAAATAGTTAATTCCAATAAAGGAAGACATTATGGCCAAAAGCTACTAAATACGCTGCAAAAGAAAGGATTTTCTTGAATGCAGATTAAATAAAGTGTGACTATAAAATATGGGGGGGTGTTACTGGGGGCCTAATAATGTTCCCAAGTCTGCCACATACATGAACCAATTAGGGCCTACATGATAAATGCCAAAAAAACAAATCTTAAAAACAATGCAGGATTTCTTTTTTAACCCCTTTAACCCCTCAATTATCTTTTTTCACTTCCCACTTCCCAAACCCCATAACTTTATTTTTAAATTCACAGAGTCATATGAGAGCTTAATGTTTGTGGCACAAATTGCTCTTTCTTACAGGCTTTGACTTTACAGCATTCACAATGCAGCCAAATTTAACATTAAAGTTTATTGAAGGTTTTTCAAATTTTGCAATGAAGGACGGGAAGTCCAGGGGAGGGAGAGGGAAAGGGGGGGAGGGGGAAAGCCCGTTATGATGGGTCAGATGAACCAAATCAAATGCAAGGGAAAAGGGGGAAGGGGGGTGGGAAAGAAAGACTCTGACGCAGCAGAGCCAAAACATTTGAGAAGTACAGAGAAAAAGATAATATCCAATATTAACCCCTTAAGGACCAGGCCATTTTTTGGTTTCGCATTTTCGTTTTTCCCTCCTCACATTTCAAGAGCCATAACTTTTTCATTTTTCAGTTCACAGAGTCACATGATAGCTTATTGTTTGCGGGACAAATTGTACTTTGTAATGGCACCATTCAATATGCTGTGCAATGTACTGGGAAGCTGGAAAAAAATTCAGAATGAGGCGCAATTGGAGAAAAAATGCATTTGCGCCATTTTCTTATGGGTTTAATTTTTACAGCATTCACTGTTTGGTACAAATGACATGTTACCTGTGTTCTACGTGTCAGTACAAACGCGGTGATACCAAATTTATATAGTATTTGAAATTTTTGTGATACTTTTAAAAAAATGATAAACTTTGCAAAATAGAAAAAAAAATTTGTGTCATCATGTTCTAACACCTGTAACTTTTTCATATTTCCATGTATGGAGCTGGTTGTGGTGTCTTTTTATGCGGGACAAGATGACGTTTCTATTGATACCATTTGAGGAAAGATCTGATGGTTTGATCACTTTTTATTCAATTTTTTATAGGAGGCAAAGTGTTGAAAAAAACGCTTTTTGGCTGTTTTTATTTTTTTTGCCGCTACGCCGTTCGCAGTACGGGATAAATGTTTTAATATTCTAATAGTTCAGGCATTTTGGAGCGCAGGGATATCTAATATGTTTAATGTTCTTTAATTACTTTTATAGCTGATCTAGGGAAAGGGGGGTGATTTGAACTTTTATATTTTTTTTATTTTTTTAATACTTTTAAAAACTTTTTTTTTTCTTCTGTTACATTTATGATCAGACCCCTTAGGTACCTTGAAACCTAGGGAGTCTGATCGCTCATACTATTCACTGCAATACTACAGTATTGCAGTGAATAGGAAAATCGCAGCACTTCTATTAGACGATGCCTCTGGCATCGTCTAATAGATCTCGGGCAGAGACAAGCCTGGAAGCCTTCAATAGGCTTCCGGCTGTCATAGCAACCGATCACCGCCCTCTTGTGACATTAAGGAGGGCGGCGATCGGCAAAACATGGCGGCGCCCATGCCGCCGGCGCCGTTTACACACTGCGGTCGCGTTTGACCGCAGTGTGTAAAGGGTTAACAGCAGCGATCGGCTCGGGCACCGACCGCTGCTGTTAGTGGCAGGTCCTGGCTGTATTATACAGCCGGCATCTGCCGTGTATGGAGCGAGCTCAGCGTGTGAGCTCGCTCCATACATCCCCATGCGACCCATGACGTACAGTTACGTCAAGGGTCGCTAAGGGGTTAATGGCAATAAACAGAAGAAAACGGTAACACAGAACACAAAGACAAGGACATTCGACAACATTACAAGGACACATAAGGTGTGGAAGTCAGTGGAGTAATAGAAGTAGTTCCACAGCAGCCAAGTCTGCTGATGCATCCCCTCATTAGGACGGAGCTGAGCCATCAAGTCCTCCATCATGCGCAAGTGTAGAAACTCTTTTAGCCAGGAGAGAAAGGTGGGAGGAGTCTGAGATTTCCACAGTCTAAGGATAACTGACCGAACCACCACCAGCATGAAGCCCAGGAGTCTGCGGTGGATTTCCTAAATAAACAGGAGAATATGGAAAGGAGCAAAGGAGCAGGTCGTCCTCCAAGTCCACTCCTGTCACCTGGCGAACAACCTGTCTAACCCCGGACCAAAAAGGGCGCAGGAGGAGACATCCTCACCAGATGTGGGCCATCGTGCCTTGGTAGATCGCATAGATCGCGTGAAGGAGCACCAGGACTCTATACCATCTGGAGAGAATTTCACAAAAAGCAAGCCCTTGTGTATCAAGGTTAAGATGAAAATGATGGGTCTGTGTATCTGCAAATGAAAAAATTACGAAAGCTTCTTCAGGCCCATAGTAGGCCATATCTTTATAGAGAATCTGGCACAACTCCTGACATGTCTGTTTTAGTGAATGCTTGAATGTACCAATTCTGGATCATCTTTCCTCATAATTTTGTGTAGTATTTTTGGACTATAGACGCACTGATGCACTGGACTATAAGACGCACCTAGGTTTTAGAGGAGAAAAATAGGGAAAAAATGTTCAAGCAAAAAATGGTAAAATATTTAATGTATCGGAGTTGTTGTTTTGCAATGGCTGCAAGGCAACATTGACAGGTGACCCTGCAACTGTATGAGGATGTATAGGGCGGTTTTTTTTTTTTTGTGGGGCCAGATGTACTTTTTAGTTATACCATTTTGGGAAATGTCTATTGCTTAGATCACCTTTTATTTAAATCAGAGGCAAAATGGTGAGAAAAACCCGGCAGTTTAGCACTTTTGATTTTGACGTTCACTGTACAGGAAAAATATTAGTAGACCGGGTATTTTCGGACACAGGGATACCTAGTGTATATATGTTTCACAGTAATGTTATACTTTTGTATTCTAGGGAAAGGAGGTGAACTTTTCTTTATTTTATTTTTTATTATATATATATATATATATATATATATATATATATATATATATATATATATATTACTATATTATTAGCGCCACCTAGGGGGCTTGAACATGTAATCATTTTGATTACAAGTGTATTGCTGTCTATGGAAGATTTTATACATTACTATTGTGGCTGGTCATAGACCTGCCGCAATAGTAATATAGCGATGGCAGGCCTGGGAGCCTTCAGTAGGCTCCCGGCTGTCATGGGAACAGGTTGGCTCCTGCAAATTCACCGCGCAGGAGCTGGCCTGCAACTTTAAAGGTATGGGGCAGTTGGGGACCGGCCCCGGGGTTAACTTTAAACTTTTTTTGGGGGGTGGGGTGACATCTCCTGAGGGCATCTCTGCTGTTAACTCTTAATCTTAATCTCTGATTGCAGGCATAAGCTTCAGTATTACCGCTGTAAGCGTTACAGTGGAGGTGCCGGTTGCTATGGCCGCAAAATAACGGCCGCAAAATAGCGCCACGTATACGATCCCAGCTCCCATTGAAATCAATGGGAGCGTATACGGCCCACTAAATCTCACGCGGCGTATACGTGCCACATCACGCAGCACTTTACTCTGTGTAAACTCACCTTAAGGGTAATGTACTTTTAAAACTACTGTGGATCACTACTGTTTGATATTGTTAAAATGTAGAAATAAATAAGTACATTAATAAATCTGACCTGTATACATCACCCACTCATCAGATCACTGAGTATACTTCTACAAAGGAATGGAAAATAAAGTAATACAATTTTTGGCGTTACTGATGGCATCAATACAGCTACAACAATTTTATACAAGTGACCCTTCAGTATATTACATACCAGAGTCAAAAAGTTCATCAATAACATCAATTCATAGCAAAGATATAAAGTCTATGGCTGAAATTGGTTCTTAAAATAGAACTGAAAATAGTGTAACAAGAATACCAGTCATGAGTGAGAAGTAATAGAAATAAGTAGAAGTTTTGTAATGATTTCTATTGTATTGGATGTTAAACCACTACAGAAGATAATGGTAATGCAGGAAACACGGAGGCTCAGTGTTTAGCACTGCAGCCTTGCAAATTTGGAGTCCTGGGTTCAAATCCTGCGAAGGAAAGTGTCTGTAAGGAGTTTGTATGTTCTCCCTGTGTTTGTGTGGGTTTCTTCCCATACTCCAAAGTCATACTGATTGAAAAAAAAAATGATAAAATATCAATACTTTTTTAAAAATTACAATGTAATTATCTGGAATTAGAAGCAGTTTGTACAGAAGAAGCAGATAATTTACATATACAAATCTCATATAATGAATACTGTAAAATCTGTAATTATTCATTAGCGTTCATACATTGCAAAAAATAAAAAAAGATGACAACCGAAAATTGCAGTGAGCCGATATTTCAGTGTAAAATATTCTTTTTTTAATAAGTGATGTAGGAAGCAAGTAGCTGCAGGGTTGTCTCAAATATAAACTGCCGTCTCTGTGTTTTTTCATGACTAATTAGCAGTTCATGAAAGAAATGTGATCCTTCAAGCTTTCTGTATAGATCACACGTCTTTGCCTTGCACTTGCCTGTTCTTCAAAAGAAATATGTAACCCTTATGCTGCCATAACAATTTCCATGCTTTTGTCAAACACAAAACTAAATTATAATACAACAAACTTATGTAATTTCTCTGCACCCATACATTTTCTGAAAGTGGGCACCTGACAAACAGTAAAAATGCTAACCATGCTAACTTTACTTTCAAGGGCAAATGTGTGAATACAAATATGTAAACAGTAATATCAGTGGCTAAAAGTCTCACTGAAGTAGAACCTAAGATGCTTCATTTGGGCTCTGCATTGCCACCAGGGCCATTAGGAGCGATAGTACACTTGAACAGGGCCCCATGGTAGTGGGGGACCAATTGGAACAGCGAGGAAGTCCTACATTTGCTTTCCCACCATTACTGGTTGCCCCAATTTCACTCATCAGTGTCCTTACGATGACTATGTGTTGCATGCAATGATGAAGCAGTAGGCTGTCTGCTTAATGCTTCACCATTCACTCTTCTTGGGAGAAGATAGAAATTTTAAATAGCATATTAGGCACCAAAACTAACAGCATTGGTTGCTTTGGAATGGTGGGGGCCAGAGAAAAAATTTCCACCTGTGGTAGAACCAGTGGAGCAGTGCCTATTACTTTATGCAAAGAGTTGGACTTGGTGGTGGTGAAAGGTCCTCTTTAAGGTTTGTCTTAAATAAGTGAAAGTCATGCTCAATCAGGTTGAGATCTGGTGATTTACTCAGCCATTGCAGAATATTCCATTTCTATTCTTTAAAAAAACTCCTGAGTTGCTTTCACTGTTTGTTTTGGGTCATTGTCCATCTGTACTGTTAAATGCCATCCAATTAACCTTGATGCATTTGGTTAAATCTGAACAGGAAGTAAATCCCTGTACATTTCAGAATTCATCCAGCTGCTTCTGTCTTCTGTCACATCATCAATAATCACCAGTGACCCAGTGCCATTGAAAGCCATGCATAGCCATGCCATCACATTGACTCCACCATGTTTTACAGAGGATGTGGTGTGCTTTGGATTATTAGCCATCCCAAGACTTTGCCATACTATCTTCCTATCATTTTGATACAGGTTGCTCATTGTTTCATCTGTCCAAAGAATGCTGTTCCAGAACTGGGCTGGCTTTTTTAGATGTTTTTTTTGGCAAAGTGTTGGTCTTTCTGTATTTGAGGCTGGTTAATGGTTTACATCTTGTGTTGAAGCCTCTGTATTTGCTCTCAAGAAGCCTTCATTTTTATGATAGACTTAGATACTGATGTACCTACATCCTGGAGGATGCTTTTCACTTGTGTTGATGTTGTGAAGAGGAATCAATTCCAGACCTTTTATTTGCTTAATTGATGATGGATTAACGAGAGAATAGCCCAGGCAGCCCATAAATAGTTCTTGAGATTATTGTCCAATTACCTTTGGTCCTTTGAAAAAGAGACAGCTATATATTACAGAGCTGTAATTCCTAAACCCTTCCTCCAATTGGGATGTTAATACCCTTAACTTAAATCTCAGAGTCTGCACTTTAAGCATATATTGCTTATATAACTGCATATGGCTAAAATGTCAAAACTTGTGTCAGTGTCCAAATACTTCTGGACCTAAACTGTATATAGCTTTACTAAATAAACCAACAATTTACATCATCCAGATGCTAGTAAATATTTGAGTCAATGAAGAACTGCTAATTTTCTTTTCCTGATGGTAAAAATAGGAAAGCTCTTCCATAAATATGGCAATTGGAGACTGTAACCAGTAGACTCCCTGGTTACATAATCAACAGTTCCTGTGGAAGTTGTGCAGGGACATTAAAGTTGGCCGTACACTTATATAGCTATTGGACCAATAATACTTTGTAAACATATGCACACTTGGCTGTAAAATGGAAATCTTTGAACTGAATGACGTTAATTTATCATGCTGGCAGATAACTATGCACCTAGGCCAAATTCAATGTTGCATATCCCAGTAGTTGGGAAAGCAAAGACAAACTAGTATGACTGTAAGAGTTGTGCAGAGGAGAACCTCTACATGGACAGATTGTCTGGTTGGGTGAATGAAGCATGGTGATCCATTCTGTAGTGCAAGTGAAGTTGAACCTCATATTCCAAGCCTAGAACAGAAAACAATGTTGACAAAAACCATCAGAAGGCGTATGTCCAGCTAATTTTACTGCCCATGACACACAGCAAGAAAACAATGGAGGATGGAATGGAGGACTATCCTCTTCAGCCTGAGATTTGTCTGGAGGCCATATGAGAAACACTGTGAACAGGCCTCCAGAAGGGAATGTCACTCTGGTTCTAATTCTGGGACTCTGGTGTGGGGTAGACTAATGTATGGGAGCCAGACCCTTCTTGCCTTTTTTTTTCAGGTCTACTAACCGATCAGCATTGCATTAATGAGAGTGTGGAACCATTTCTCCAAAGTGTCTCAGAAGCTGTTTTTCAACTCGACTATGCCAGGTCTCCTGTTACTTGCACTGCTGTGAGAAATGTACATGGTCTAAATGTGCTACCATTGCCTGCAGAATCTCCTGCCTTCTCTCACATCAAACACATCTGGGACATCATTGAAAAGGGAGCTTGCCAGTAGCCAATGTGGATGATTTGTGTGCCCAAGTCCAGTCAGCGTGGCATAACAATCCACAGACAATGATTAATAAAAAATTAATAATTAATAACCTCACTGATATCATGACAAGGCTTGTATGTGAATTTATGGGTGTCGCAAATACTTTGTACTGACTATGGAGATGCTAACATGTACTGATGCTGTGATTTTTAGAATCTTTAGTGTTGCAATTTCCATTTTGAGGTATGTATATGCCGGTAGACACAGACTTAAGTAATATGAAATTTTACATCTTGCTTTTTTATCCCTATGGTCTGACTCTATTTGGATTGTAATTTTAGCCACCAACAAGGACATTTATTTTATTTCTATTTTTTTTTTATAACAAAGCTGTTTATTGTTTATACTTGTCTGTTGTTTTCACAACATGCGAAGTGTCTACTTTGGGAAATGATAAAGGCATAGGGGCATATAATGATATTTAATCACTGTTATGATTCAGGATTTATTTGTATTTGTCAAAAGTGTGAAAAAATTTCTGGCAGCAAAAAATGAATAGAAAAAACATCATATGGTCATATTCTTCTTCCTTAAGCATTCTTGTTTTAAGGATCAGTGGAAATAGAAGCCGTCTGATTCTCACTAATCAAATATTTTTTGGAGAAAAAACGTTAGATGTAGATTTGTGTGTCTATGTGTCTTTGTGTGTGTGTGTCTGTATCTTTGTGTGTGTCTTTGTGTGTGTCTGTGTGTGTATGTGTGTTTGTGTGTGTTTACGTGTGTCTTTGTGTGTGTGTATCTTTGTGTGTGTCTTTGTGTGTGTATGTGTGTTTGTGTGTGTTTACGTGTGTCTTTGTGTGTGTGTCCATGTATGTGAGTGTGTATGACTTACTTTATGATAATTTCTGTTTGAAGTTTGATTCCGTTCACTTCCACTCAAGTTTAACAAAAATCAATAAATAATTTCATCAAACTACAATGGTCTTCTAGAAGAGCACTTCACATTATAAAGCAATCAAAACTTCTGTTTACCAAGTGACAGTGTCCCAATGCTACAAATGAATCCATTTCTTTATGAACTATATGAAATACAGTAACATTATTGTAATCTCTGTTGTGTTGGTTGCTCCCCACCACTGCTTGTATGATTCTTGCAACTTACATACAACTAACAAAAAGTAAAGCTGACCATAGATGTGAAGATTGCTTTCAGTTCAGGACACTGGTTAGGAAAGTAGCATTCACATATAGATATGTCCCATAATATCAGGAACTCTCTATGGAAAGTTGTTAGTGTTGTGGGAAATGATATTTGTAATTGAGTCATTGTCTTGGCCAAAATATTAAACTGAAATTGCAATGTATAAAAATAACTAAATGAAAACACAATGTATAAATGGTAACAGTAAGAACATAAATTCAGGTTTTGTTGATACCACTGGATTGTATTGAAAAAAAGAGGAGAAGTATTATCTGTCCATTATAGGTTCTCATCCTTTATGATCCACATATGATTTTGGTTTTGGAAACTGCATCAAAAATGGAATATAAATAATATCAATAATGATGATGTAATAATGATGATGATGGTTGATTCATTATTGAAAAGTTTTCACCTATAGTCAGTTTAAGGGGCTACCGACACTTAATACTGTAGAAAAGTGCAATAAATACTTTCATTGATAAAGTGTTAATATTACAGTTTCTTATTAATAGGGCTAAATATATGAATTAGCCCTTATTCATCAGGTAAATATAATTCCATTAATAAATTCTACTGCATTGCTTTATCAAGAGATACAATAAGACAGAGAAAAGTGTCATTGCTTACAGTGACCTGTCTGCATAGATCATTGTGAGATGCAATGTCCTTATTTATAGTAAAACATTCAGGACAAATTATTAATAATGAAAAGTTATTTGGAAAGACCTTCAATTTTAGATTGGCAGGGGTCTGGCTGTCAAGGCTTTTGCAGATCAGTTG
This sequence comes from Leptodactylus fuscus, assembly GCF_031893055.1. NCBI lineage: Eukaryota > Metazoa > Chordata > Amphibia > Anura > Leptodactylidae > Leptodactylus > Leptodactylus fuscus. Next base: position 126,701,020 of record NC_134269.1, read on the forward strand.
CTTCCTTGAGTGCATCGCCTCAGGCATTGTTTACATGCTGCTGCTCACGCACTTTACTCTTGATATCGTAACAGCGGTTGTTGGTGGTGTAGTGGTGTCCTATTCATGTCTATGAAACATTGTTGTAGTACCCCCAACTGCTATCAAAGATATGGTGAGTGAGCAGCACAAAGCCCAGCTTATAAACAATGCAGCGAGTCCACACTCTGGGAAACAGCAGATATGCTGGGCAAGCGATGGTTGGACCTCAACAATCTAAAATGTATTACCCATCTGAAAGAGAACAATTCACTACCTCTGCCAAGTCTGGCTTTCTGTGACATTTTATAGGCACTGCACCATTGACTCCAGTGAAGTTGGAATGTTATTTTCTCCTTATTGTTCCAGAGTTGCACAGACTATAGCTGAGGACCAGAAATTTCTGCGAGATATAACTTAAAGCTTTTTTTCCCACAATGTATATTAATTCCCTATCCACAGAATTATGAGTTTGACCACTGGGAGACCACAAGTTACCCCGAGGACCCCATGTGAATGGAGTGTGGTTGTTTATTTTTTGCCAGCAATCCATTGACTTTTATGTGACATCTGGGACAGCTATGTCCAGCATTCCCATAGCAGTGAATGGAGTCACTTTGAAGTGTACACATCACCATTCAGTTCACATGGAACACTTAGTGGCACTCGCTGTCCTCTCTTCTCGTAAACATGTTTTTAGTGGGAAAGCCCCTTTAAAAAATAGAAATAAAATTTGGCTGAACCAATGAATTTTAGCAGGAACAACGGGCTACTTAACTGACAACTTTCAAAGATATATGGTCACCTTAAGAAAGCAGCAGCAAAGTATATGAAAAATCATGGCAAAATCTTTTCTATTTTACCATTATATTAAATTGAACATATGCATTGATGGTTCTCCGCTGCAACAAAATCAGAAAATTAACAGTATAACTGGAATGAATATATATATATATATATATATATATATATATATATATATATATATATATATATTATATTGTCAGGGTCTGGGGTTGTTAGGTGGGGTAGCATAGTCACACGAGTCCAGTTTGTTTAGTCCAAAACAAAAGTCGAGTTTTATTTTCACTCAAAAAAAGGTAGTGCAGCAACAAAAGGAAACAATACAAAAACAAATACCTGCCCGGCTAGGCGCTTACTATACACATAAATAGGTTACCTCACCTATAATAGCAGATTCAAAAATTGAATGATACAAGACACAGCTCCCACAGCGTGACCTTCCAGCTGGCTCTCCAGCCAGGCTCTATCCATAGTCTTGCTGCTGGAGCTGTCCTTTTAAACCTCACTGATGAGGACAATCCACAGCAGCTGACACGCTGCAGAAACATCCACAATGTGTGGACTGGAGGGGGTGTGGGATGACAGGTCCTACTGCCAATCCTACCTGCCATTCCTAAAAAATCCAGCCCAATACTGAGCATGTAACAAAATGCTCAGTAGACAAAAGCTGTCTGCTGAGAACAAGTCATTCCTGGACTTTCTCTCATCTTGCCCACCTGAGTAGTCTGGCGAGATGTAGACCCCCTCCTTTATTTTGCCTTCCATTGGCTTACAATATATATAAAAAACAAAAAGAAGAAACTGAATTTCACATGACCTGTTATCTCTCTTATCAAAGTGTTGAGGACAGAGAACATCTCTGCTTGGTAATTACAGGATTGTTTTCTGTGACATCAATAAGAAAGTCAGCAAAGCAAGGCCAGATTGTGGACATCATGAAAACAAAGCCAGTTAATAACTCATTTCATTCCAGTAATGTCTTCAGTTGTTCTAGAAATTATTCAGATGTCTTTCTCTTCTTCATTTTGTAAGTCATATGTTGCTGTACATCAGTGTTTTCTTAATTTTGTCCCTGGAGCTTTGTCTCTAATGACTTTTCTATGGTAAACATTCAATATAATTTCACAGTTGTGTCTTTATAAAGCAAATAAACAATTTATGAGAAAATTATAATGCAATGTTCATGCTGCAAAAAAATATTTGAAATGTAAATGGTTTATGATTGAAGAGTATTACAGCAGCTTCCCTGTTAATGAAAAGCCTTACATTAATAGGATTTTTTTTAGAAAGATGTTTAAAAGTCTGTGAAGATTCGCACATGCAAATTATTTCATCCTAACTCAAGTCTAACAGGTCTAACTTAAGTTATGCAGACATTATATTCACCTCTAGAATAAACTCACATGGCTCCAGAAGCTGAGAGCTGTAGTGAGGTTTGATCTGTCTGGTAATCTGCTTTAAAGAGAGTCTGTCGGGGGAGTGGCCTGAGACCCCGGTTTAGCTAGACATGTCTATCTGAGCTCTTGCTCTATCTGCTTGTGCTAAGAGACACATCTAGCTACTGCTTCCTCTATGGGCAAGAAACTGCCCCAGAAGATTTCCTCTGGAGCCCCCTCTCCTCCCGAACAGCCCATTCAACTGACCATCACTACTTACCTATCGCTTCCATATTGCGGCATCCATCTTGGTCATTTGCATCCTCAGCTCCTGCACCCTCTCAGCCTGGTTTGGCGGCTCCACTGACTCTCCTGCCAACCGCTGTAATTTCCAATGCCCCCTGTAATGCCCACACTTTGTTCCTCTGTAGAGCCCACAAACTCCCGCTGTTGGAGATGGAATGGACCTGGATCCATTTCTGATTCCTTCTCTGGTACCTGCTACACCCATGGCACCACTGCCTGCAGACTGCCAAGGTGGTCCTCAAACGCTTCCTCTACTCCAGCACTTGCTTCATGCACTGATCAATCTCTCCAGAGCCTCCTGCAGGTTAGTTCCCTTGACCCTGACTGTCCAACAGAGCCTATAGATTCCCCCATCTCCTCTGCTCATCCTGCTGTACCTTCTCTCACCTCCCCAGCACCAGAGGAGTTCTTCATCAATGTGGCACCACTACAATTTGCTCTATTGCCTCCATCACACCCATGGGAGGGTGACATAGATTTAGCGGCGACCCCATCAAAGTCCCCTTATGCATTACCTGAGCATGAGGACCCTGACCCACTGCCATCACTCCAGGCCCAGGAGAATGGAGCTCTTCCTGCTCTTTACCTCTATAATTGCTCCAGCTACTTGCTGGAATACTCAGAAGTCTAAGACATGCCAGGTCACAGGTGAACCCACCACCTCCATGACTTCTCCTTTTTATAATGCTCTTTCTTTTTCTAGGTCCTTGATTGATCCCTTTTGCTATTGTTTTCACTTGCTACATTTTGCTATATCTTACTACAGATGTATGTCTATCCCTTTATTCTCAACATTAGCTGATTTCCTTTTTTTGCAGACACGGTAGGCCACTTCCTTCCCCATTACCTGCTTACTCTTCCACATACTTCCTCTTAATCACCTATAGGGAAAATAGTACGGTTGTCTGATGATGATGAACCCCACCCTTCCATATTGGGGGCATTACCCAGCTCTGTGTCTTTACTATGGACTCACTTGGTAGTCCTGCTTAGTCTTGCTAAGCCTTTCACTCCTGACCAGGAAATTTTGTCATATCCATGATGCACTACTTGATTGTTTATATGTTATGTTCTATGTGTCCTGGTCTCTTGTTTGTCTCTCTCCACCCTCATCTCTTCTCCTCTTCTTTACTTAGGCTTGGAGATCTTCTCTTCCTGGAAACACCTGTTCTTCTTGCTTTTCATACATCCCTTTGATCTTGGTCCTTCCTGGATCCATGTCTACTGGGTGAGAGCTGCTTTGGTACTAGCTGCTCTGCCTACTTTGCTTCCCTATGGCTAAGTGTGTTACTCTGAATGTTAAAGGTCTAGGCTCTAAATCTAAGTGATACATGGTTCTACAAGAACTTCGGTCCCTCCTGTTGGATGTTACCTTTCTCCAGGAAACACATTATGACCATACAAGTACATTCAATTCTGCTAGACATACTTCCCCACTGTCTACACAGCCTACCACAACCATCGGAGGGCTGGTGTCCCATTCTACTGTCCTCATCTCAATTTCTTCCTCCCACTTAGATACCAAAGGTGGAAGGTCTTTTGTATGAGCAACCTGTTGAGCACTTCTCAGCCTTGGATCGCCAGAGAAATACGCCATCTGAATAGGCCTTCTATGTTCTTTGGAGCATTAACAACCCTACTGCCTGGTCCTATAGCTTTTTCTCTCACCCTTACAACACACACTCTAGAACTGATTACTTTTTTGGTAATGCCCTTGTCCTTGCCCTAATTACTATCTCATGTCCAATTATTCCCTGGTAACCGTTTACCTGTCTTCTATGCCAATCTCACCTAGATGTTGCCACTGGCATCTTTATGGGTCTCTACCGCATTCTCCATCTACAAGTATTACATTATATACACATCTTCTTGATTACTTTAGAAATATTGAAAACTCAGTCTCCTCCAGTTCTGTCCTTTGGGAAGCACATAAGGCAGTTGTACAAATATAGCTCTAACGTCACAACTCAAGAAGGATAGAAAAGCTAGGGAGTTTTCCCTATCTACTAAAATACAAGGTTTTAATGATTTCTTACCAGCAAATCCCTCCCTTCTGCTAATGCGCCAATTGGTAGTGGCTTGGGCCAATTTATGTGACCTAGCTACACATGGCACTCAACGCCTCCTTCTTTAAAGCTCATGCTTTGCTGGCTAAAAGTCTGCAAGAACATTAAGCCTCCTCCACCCCTTATGTGGTCCTCAACTCTACCAGTATTCTTCAGCATCATCAATGCTATCACTACTCCATTGCAGAATTGTTATAGTGAAATATATAATCTCCCATGTTCTGCTCCTTGGTACTTGCAAGAGTACATAGTTATGTGTCACCTGCCCAGGCTTCCTCCTTTTGCACTCAGTTCTCTTAAAAGGGTTTTCCCATGACCATAATCCTATCTGTATCTGTAGATAATTCAAAGTTAAACATTTTTGCAATTATAAGTAATTAAAAATTCTGCAGAGTTTTAAAGATTTTCTCTAACTATCTTAGTGGTGACATCTGTTATCTTGATCAGTTGCTAATGGATACAAACACAAATGCAGAAACTTTCTATGGTCTGGGACTTTTCAGGAACCCAGCCATGATTTTCTTATAGTAGCAGGGTCATCAGACAGGGACAATACATGTATGAAAAGTGGCTTTCATCCGTTCATCTTTGTGTAGCTACTCATTGTTTGTTTATCATAATATTATATTCAATTGGTTTCATGAAAAAATGGATTGTCTAATCTAATACAAGTTAAGCTAAGGTGAGCACATCAGTAAATCAGGTTTTAATATTAAACATAATTTATAAGTCTTTTTAGTGATTTTTTTTTTTCATTTTCCATGTCACTATTTTTATGAAGAAGTCTAAATTTAGCATTTTTACATGGGCCACTGGAGCCTCATAATTTGCTGGCACTTTTACCATAAAAGTCAGTGAACTTCTATTGTCCATAGAGTCAAATGGTTAATGTGTTTTCTGGCTTGTTTTTTTTCTCATACAATGCACAATTCTGAGTCCCCTTTTCATTGATATCCACCAAAGAAACTATCTGACAACTCTGTCTGTTCTGTAACTCTTAGTCTGATAGCAATAAATGCTATTTTGTGTGCTCATAATAGGTGTGATATAATAATAATAATAATAATAATAATAATAATAATAATAATAATAATAATAATAATAATTAATTTATGTAAAATGTTCCTGAAGGTCTATCATTTTACCGTCTTATTTTACTGCAAGCCTGCGCAAAGTGCTATTTATTGTATTAAGATGATGTGTCTGGACAAGCCACTTTATTAAACAATATTTGATATTTTTCCTGGTGACATTTCTGGAGTAATTTAATTTTGTGACACAGAGCACTATTGTGTTAACAAAATATAATACAGAACCACTGCTGTCATGGAGAGATGAATGTGAACAAGTCGAAGTCCTACAACATTCATACAGTAAGTTGTCATGGTGTTGAGGATATTCTATAAATTTTAAACACACACTAACACATTATTATCAGACCAATGCAGTCACAGGGTGCGACTCTGACACTTTCCACCTTTGTCACACTCACCTCTTTTACACTCACACTACTTTCCTGCTCCTGCCTGACATATCAAACATAAAAATTAACTAGACTAATTACTCAGGAATGGTGGGTGGAGAAAAATGTCCAAAATAGTACCATATATGGATTTTTAACTTAGTGGAATTCTTGCTTAAGAACTATAAGGGTATGTTCACACAGGCGGATTTTGACATAGAATCCGCCTCAAAATCCACCTCCAAAAAGGATTCCCATTCATTTCAATGGGAATCCCTTGCTTTTTTTTTTTCCCCGATAGCGATTTTTTTTCAGCTAGTGGGAAAAAGAAGTGACATGCCCTAGCTTCCCACGGATTCCACGTCTGAGTCTGCCTAATCAGGAGCGAGATGCCGTGATGAGACACCAATACACTGCATCGGCATCTTGTTGGGCTAGCCGTACAGGAAAGTCACACGGCAGAAAAGGTTTCAGCTGTGTGAACATACCTTAAATTAAAACAGACTGTATTCTGTTAGTCAAGTATATTCTGCATAATAATTTTTGAATTATGGCTTAGTTGCATATATATATATATATATATATATATATATATATATATATATATAGTAAGCCGATGGCTGGTCAGGTAATGGAGGGGGTGTACCTCTCACCCAGACTACTACCCCAGAAGGAATGTTTATTCCCAGCAGACAACTTTCGTTGCTCAGTATTGGGCTGGATTTTTAGGAATGGCAGGTAGGTTGGTAGTGGGACCTGTCATTCCACCCCCCTCCAGTTCATACTTTGGGGATGTTCCAGCAGAAACTCGGCTGCAGAGAGTCTGCTCATAAAGGGAGGTTAAGAAGCCAGTTCCAGCAGCAGACTTTGGGCAGAGCTTGGCTGGAGAGCCAAAGAAAGAGGTCATATTTTTGGAGCTGTGTCCTGAGTGATTCAACTGGCTTTTTGATTTCTGTTATTCTAGGTGAGATAACCTAGTCCATGTTTAGTTAGAGCCTAGCCGGGCAGATATTTATTTTTGTATTGATTCCTTTGTTGCTGCACTATACTTTTTAGTGAAAATAAAACTCTACCTTTGTTTTGGACTAAAAAATCTGGACTTGTGTGTCTGTGCCACCCAACCTGGCAACCCCAGACTTTGAATATATATATATATATATATATATATATATACACACACACACACTTTGATGCCTCCTTGTTTTCTATAGCCATTATAAGTGCTCCTGTGCTGTTATATAATAGTCATTGCAATTCATCAATTAGTCCCTGCAAAACCAAACAGTTGCACAGACTATAGGTGGAGACCAGAAATTTCTTGCTGGATGTAGATATTCTCCACAATGTATACTTATCCCCTATCCACAGGATTATGGGGAATTGTTTGACCACTAGGAGACCACAAGTTGTTCCGAGTAACCCCATATGAATAGAGTGCTGTTGTTCAAGTGCTGCTAGCACTCCATTCACTTCTATGTGACTTCAGAAACAGCTATGTCTAGTAGACCCATAGCAGTGAAAGGAGTAGCTGATGCAGAGTAGATTGTACATTAATTTTCGACAACTTTTTCATATTTTCACTTTTTTTATTTTTTTATTTTTTGTGTTTGTTTTTACTATATGTGTGTGTTTTTTTCACTTTTTTTCATGTACCACAAGAGGAACTTGAAGCTGGGCTATTAGATACCCTGTGCAAGGTATGCAATATATTGTATTGCAGAATATCGCACAGTAGTTCCTATTGGAACTATCCATAATCAGTCAGGAGGCCGTGGCCCGACCTTCTGGCTGCTATGTCAACTTCTCTGAACCGGTGATCTTATTGCAGGAGTCTAAAGGGCAACAGGGTGGGCAATCTTGTCCCTGGACCTCCTGTATGCTGTGATTTCTATTAATGTTTAATCTCCCTCAAACCAGAATAGATGCAGCAAACACACATGGATAGTACGGGATTTTCACATTTGCAGTGAGTGAACTTGGCTGTCACTACATTGAATCAAGTATCCTTTTAGTATGTCACATGAGTTCATGCTACATCGCCTCCCAAGTTTGTCAATTCTAAATCACCTCTTTGCTCCTAAACTCACATTTTCTTCAGACTACTTCATTTTCAAAATAAGACAGCGGCTAAACCTTAATTTAAAAGTCTCTAGGGAAAATGCTTTGTTTTCAAATACTTGAAAAATCCATTACAACAATTTAGATCTTTAACGGTTTATCAGCAAGGGACACAACAGTTTTGTTCTCTCTGACTTTCTTGTGCAATACTCTGCATTGAAATTCTTTACTTGACCCCATTGCAAATGTGACTTTCGAAAACTGTTTCCACGGTGTTAAATCCCTTGCAAAGTAGAGCAAACATATTTTTGCATGTGTTATCATGCAGGCTATTAGCACTTTTATTGCCTTTTAGCATTAACATGAAAGACTTGTATCTTGTGAGTATATCTTATAAAAATTTGAATACTAAAAAGAATGTTTTCAAATATCAAGGATGTTCGGTTAGAAATGATTTAATGTAGAGATAACTTACTTAACTTAATTTCCCCATAATATCATTTGTCAAATAGGAATGTCATAAGGGTCATACTAGGAATGGAAGATCTGGTGCTGGTGTTAAGAATGAGTAAATACCATGCATCTTCTGAAAAATGAGAAAATAAAAAAAAATAGGTACTGAAATCCCTGTACTACTTTTAACTGAGAGAGAACCAAATATAGTAAAGGAACGTAGACTCTTTCCTGTATTTCTCCTTCTTTTTAAAAGTAAAGTTATACTATATAGATCATTAGACCTCAGAATGTGAGAGCCCAGGGGCTGTGTCTAACAATGTGATCTGTAGTATGGGGGCACCACAAGGTACAGTTCTTACCCCTTTCCTCTTCACACTGTACACTGCTGACTTTAGGCGCAACTCATCTAGCTACTTGCTACAAAAGTACTCCGACAACTCTGCAATAGTAGGCCTCATCACAGACTGAGATGACAGGGAGTACAGAGACTCAAACCAGGACTTTATGGAGTTGTGCCAGTGGAACAACCTCAGGATTAATGCTGGGAAGACCAATGAGATGGTGGCAGACTTTAGTAAGTGGTGTATCCTGAATTCAGAGGACATCCAAGGGACAGGCATTGACAAAGTCATGACCTTTAAGTACCTGGGTGTTCTCCTCAATAAAAGGCTGGACTGGGCTGATCACCTGGATGCGCTGCACAGAAAGGGTCACAGCAGGCTCTACCTGATCAGGAGGCTGAGGGCCTTTGGAGTCCAGGGGGCACTTCTTAGGGCTTTTTTCAACTCTGTGGTAGCATCAGACATCTTCTTCAGAGTGTCCTCCTGGGGGGTAACATACCCGCCACGGATAGAAATAGACTTGACAGGCTGATTAGAAGGGCTACTTCTGTCCTGGGGAGCCCCCTGGACCCAGTACATGTGGTGGGTGACAGAAAAATACTGCCTGTGGTGAGCTCTGTGCTGGAGGAAAACTCCCATCCCATGTAGCATGATAGCACTTGGCAGTACTGTCAGTGACGACTGTTTCACCCCAAATATGAGAAGGAGTGGTATCGCAGTTCCTTCCTACCAGCCGCAGTCCGGCTGTATAATAAGCATCAGAGGCACACCGCACAGAAAACTAAATGATCCTGAAGTTTTTCTTTTTCTTCTTAGTTGCTATGACTCCTAGTATGCTTTTTCTATCTGCTATGAGCTTGTATGTGTTCTTTCTTGAATATATTACTGTACTCTTGGTGCCATATTATAGCACTGTATAACTTGGAAGCAGTATGGAACCATAGCCTGTCTATGTGCTAAAGGGCTAAATAAATCATACTGTTACAAAATGAGTTGAAATAGGCATAGGCCTATCGTATTCAACCGTTTTATACTTATAAAGTTAATCAAGGACGAAGGCAAAAACCACTGTGTTAATGCACAGACCCAGATAATAGACATATACAAACAGGTAGTGAAATGCTCATTAAATCTTAAGTATATTTTTATCTCCATGTTTTTTGCAGTTCTATTTTTCACCTGAAATAAATTACAATAGTGTGAATATTTCCAGAAAGTCTATAAAATGTTCTGTACTCTCAGCAGCTTTTAGAAATTCTAGACACTTTTATATACAGATGTGTGAATGATAGCAGCCGCTCCTTTTAAAAGCTTCACTTTGATAGACTTTGTGCTTTAGCTTTAGTGCTCCTTTAAGGAAACATTAGAAGCTTCATTCATTTCAGTTTTGTTCTGTATGGAAGAATATGAATAACTACAATCTTAAAATGACTTGGCTATTAATGTATATCATGCATGCAAGGCATTGCAGTTCACACGCTTTTAAGAAGCACTTAAACAGTCTTTAGTCATATTATAAGCCATTCTCTTAGATAATTAATGTATTATTTTTGATTTATGTTCACTGTTACAGTATATACTACCTGAAACAGAGGCTTGAGTTAAAAGAGGAAATGTGAAAATCCACTATTCCTTGCGCTAATCTGCATAGACAGATTTTACATAATAGACTTATTAATGAAGACTTGAAGCAAAATGTAGTGGAGACTCGTACTGTATATAGTCATAGATTATATTAATAAGAAATAAACCCCATTTTTCATGTGTTGGAGATTCCCAAGCAGGGGATGAACTTCTTTTCATTCTCCAAACTATTTAAAACAAATAAAAAATGTGAATTACACAGTTGAAAATATGATATTCAAAGGTGATTTATAATGTCAAAATAACAAATGACCAAATCACATGGCAAAATCATATTAAGGGGGCGTTCACACTTAGACCCAGTGTCGGCCCTGTGCCATTCCGCCGGGTTTCTGTCCTCAGCCCCTAGAAACTGGACAGGGGATGGCTTCCGGGCAATTAGCTTTAACGTTTTTCGTTTTTGACTGGCAATTAGCTCTATCGTTTTTTCGTTTTTGACTCCCCTCCTTCTAAACCCCATAACTTTTTTTATTTCTCTGCTCCCAGAGCCATTTGAGGTCTTAATCTTTGCGGGAAAAATTGTTCTTCATGATGCCGCCATTAATTATTCTGTACAATATACTGGGAAGCTGGAAAAAAAATCAGAATGGGGGAGATTTGAAGAAAAAAATGCATTGCTGCGACTTTCTTATGGGCTTCGGTTTTACGGCGTTCACTGTGCAGCCACAATGGCATGTCATCTGTATTTTACATTTTGGTATGATTCTGGGGATACCAAATTTATATGCTTTTATTTTCATTTTAACTAGAGATGAGCGAACAGTAAAATATTCAATATTCATTCCGAATAGCACCTCAATATTCGACTATTCGAATGAATATCCAACCCCATTATAGTCTATGGGGAAAAAATGCTCGTTTCAGGGGATCCCACTCTTCGACTCAGGAGAGTCACCAAGTCCACTATGACACCCCAGGAAATGATGCCAACACCCTGGAATGCAACTAGGACAGCAGAGGAAGCATGTCTGGGGGCATCTAACAAGCCCATATCAGTGTATTACATCGGGATCCCTGTCAGCTTGCGATATGGAGGAGCTGACTTTTTTCCATAGGAATGCATTGACCACCGTTGATTGGCCGAATGCCATACAGAGTACAGCATTCGGCCACTCAACGCTGGTTCTGCTGGAGGCCCTTCTGTGAGGAGGCGGAGTCTAAAATCAGACCAGAATGGAGACTGCTGTGAACCGATCTTAGACTCCGTCTCCTCAGGCAGAACCAGCATTGATTGGCCAAATGCTGTACTCTTATGGCATTCGGCCAATCAACGCTGGTCAATGCATTCCTATGCCAAGATGTAGCAGTGCTGGTCGTGCGCTCAGCTCGGCTACACCGAAGATGCAGCCGCGCTGGGTTTTAAAGCTGACCTCTGGGAATCTGTCTCATGATCAGTTTTTCGAGGCTGAGGATGGAAACCCGGCGGAATAGCACAGGACGGACACTGGATGCAAGTGTGAACATCCTCTTAGTCCTATGGAGCCAATCCTTTTGGTTGAGCATTTCTAGATATGTGAATCAGAAGCTAAGCAACTTTATTAAAGACAATGTGGTTTAATGACAAGTTATCATAAAGTTTATCTATGTATGACCAAGCAGTGGGTGATAGTAAATTGCTGTTTTTCAAGGAGGCTTTTATTAGCATGTTGTGATATTGTGTTTAATTGGTTTCTAGGCAAATTAAAATCATTAACCAAAGTGGAAAGTGGTTAAATGAGGACACGAAGCACAAGTACAGTGTTGTTCTCTACACTTGAGCAGCTTACACAGTTATAAGTATATACTCTAGTTGATGCTCTTTTGAATTTTTACATGGATATTTGCTAATGTAACTTTCTGTATATACACATGTAAAACATCTAAACCTATGAGTATATGCACATAGAAGTATGCACTCTTTCTTATTAAATTCTTTCAGAAATTTTGAACTAGGTCAAAATCCCACATTAAATTTTGATTTCCAAACTTGATTTAATACCAGTTTGACTGTAGTATGCATTGTTACACGTACATTATTAATAGTATCCAAAAGTGAATTGTTCCTCAGTGTTCTGGGAGACTTTCAATTCATTAATTATTTGCTATATAATTAAATCATTATTTAGCATGATATATTTATACCTTGCTGTAAATTTGCTTAAAAAAACATGTAAACAGAAGAGGCTTCATTAAAATCTAAGCTAACTAGAGTAAGAAATCCACAGTTTACCAAAGGAAAGATGTTCCTTCAAGACATTCTCTGATGCAGGAAATATATTGTAAAGACAAATTCTTCTACATTGTCCAAAGTTTTGTTTCCCTCAAGTTTTTACCTCTATAATCCCTCTTTCATGGGCATATACACAGTCCAGTCACATTAATGTGACCACCACCTACTTTTGACCTCAACGTTAAATAACCAATCGCAGAAGGCACGTGTCAACAGCCATCTGGGTGCACTCATCATTGTGGAAGGCATGATGGATCAACACAAGTATGTATCTACTCTTGAGGACCATGTTCACCCCTGCAGGACAATGCGACGTGTCATAAAGCTCACAGTGTACGTGCGTGGTTCGAGGAGCACCATTATGAGTTTACTGTACTCCCTTGGCCAGCAAATTCCCCAGACTTGAACCCAATCGAGAATCTGTGGGACCACCTCAATCGGGTTGTCCGCGCCATGGATGCTCAACCGCGTAACCTAGCACAGCTGGACACGGCACTGTAGTTGGAATGGCTCTACATCCCAGTAGAGATGAGCGAACAGTGTTCTATCGAACTCATGTTCGATCGGATATTAGGCTGTTCGGCATGTTCGAATCGAATCGAACACCGCGTGGTAAAGTGCGCCATTACTCGATTCCCCTCCCACCTTCCCTGGCGCCTTTTTTGCTCCAATAACAGCGCAGGGTAGGTGGGACAGGAACTACGACACCGGTGACGTTGAGAAAAGTAGGCAAAACCCATTGGCTGCCGAAAACATGTGACCTCTAATTTAAAAGAACAGCGCCGCCCAGGTTCGCGTCATTCTGAGCTTGCAATTCACCGAGGACGGAGGTTTCCGTCCAGCTAGCTAGGGCTTAGATTCTGGGTAGGCAGGGACAGGCTAGGATAGGAAGGAGAAGACAACCACAACAGCTCTTGTAAGAGCTAAATTCCAGGGAGAAGCTTGTCAGTGTAACGTGGCACTGACGGGCTCAATCGCCGCAACCCAGCTTTCCCAGGATCCTGAATGGAATACACTGTCAGTGTATTCCCGTATACCCGATATATACCCCCGATACCCGTTCCAACGGTGTGCCCCCCCACCTTCACCCCAGAAATACCCTGCAAGTCCCCTAGCAATAGAATTGGGGCTATATACACCCACTATTTTTGCTACTGCCATATAGTGCCATTGTCTGACTGGGAATTCAAAGAATATATTGGGGTTACGTGCACCCACAATTTTTACTACTGGTATACAGTGCCAGTTTCTGACTGGGAATTCAAAGAATATATTGGGGTTATAAATACCCTCATTTCTTGCTACTGGTATATAGTGCCATTGTCTGACTGGGAATTCAAAGAATATATTGGGGTTACGTGCACCCACAATTTTTACTACTGGTATACAGTGCCAGTTTCTGACTGGGAATTCAAAGAATATATTGGGGTTACGTGCACCCACAATTTTTACTACTGGTATACAGTGCCAGTTTCTGACTGGGAATTCAAAGAATATATTGGGGTTATAAATACCCTCATTTCTTGCTACTGCCATATAGTGCCAGTTTCTGACTGGGAATTCAAAGAATATATTGGGGTTACGTGCACCCACAATTTTTACTACTGGTATACAGTGCCAGTGTCTGACTGGGAATTCAAAGAATATATTGGGGTTACGTGCACCCACAATTTTTACCACTGGTATACAGTGCCAGTTTCTGACTGGTAATTCAAAGAATATATTGGGGTTACGTGCACCCACAATTTTTACTACTGGTATACAGTGCCATTGTCTGACTGGGAATTCAAAGAATATATTGGGGTTATAAATACCCTCATTTCTTGCTACTGCCATATAGTGCCAGTTTCTGACTGGGAATTCAAAGAATATATTGGGGTTACGTGCACCCACAATTTTTAATACTGGTATACAGTGCCATTGTCTGACTGGGAATTCAAAGAATATACTGGGGTTATAAATACCCTCATTTCTTGCTACTGGTATATAGTGCCATTGTCTGACTGGGAATTCAAAGAATATATTGGGGTTACGTGCACCCACAATTTTTACTACTGGTATACAGTGCCAGTTTCTGACTGGGAATTCAAAGAATATATTGGGGTTACAAATACCCTCATTTCTTGCTACTGCCATATAGTGCCAGTTTCTGACTGGTAATTCAAAGAATATATTGGGGTTACGTGCACCCACAATTTTTACTACTGGTATACAGTGCCAGTTTCTGACTGGGAATTCAAAGAATATATTGGGGTTACGTGCACCCACAATTTTTACTACTGGTATACAGTGCCAGTTTCTGACTGGGAATTCAAAGAATATATTGGGGTTATAAATACCCTCATTTCTTGCTACTGCCATATAGTGCCAGTTTCTGACTGGGAATTCAAAGAATATATTGGGGTTACGTGCACCCACAATTTTTACTACTGGTATACAGTGCCAGTTTCTGACTGGGAATTCAAAGAATATATTGGGGTTACGTGCACCCACAATTTTTACTACTGGTAAACAGTGCCAGTTTCTGACTGGTAATTCAAAGAATATATTGGGGTTACGTGCACCCACAATTTTTACTACTGGTATACAGTGCCATTGTCTGACTGGGAATTCAAAGAATATATTGGGGTTATAAATACCCTCATTTCTTGCTACTGCCATATAGTGCCAGTTTCTGACTGGGAATTCAAAGAATATATTGGGGTTACGTGCACCCACAATTTTTACTACTGGTATACAGTGCCATTGTCTGACTGGGAATTCAAAGAATATATTGGGGTTACGTGCACCCACAATTTTTACTACTGGTATACAGTGCCATTGTCTGACTGGGAATTCAAAGAATATATTGGGGTTATAAATACCCTCATTTCTTGCTACTGCCATATAGTGCCAGTTTCTGACTGGGAATTCAAAGAATATATTGGGGTTACGTGCACCCACAATTTTTACTACTGGTATACAGTGCCATTGTCTGACTGGGAATTCAAAGAATATATTGGGGTTATAAATACCCTCATTTCTTGCTACTGGTATATAGTGCCATTGTCTGACTGGGAATTCAAAGAATATATTGGGGTTACGTGCACCCACAATTTTTACTACTGGTATACAGTGCCAGTTTCTGACTGGGAATTCAAAGAATATATTGGGGTTACGTGCACCCACAATTTTTACTACTGGTATACAGTGCCAGTTTCTGACTGGGAATTCAAAGAATATATTAGGGTTACGTGCACCCACAATTTTTACTACTGGTATACAGTGCCAGTTTCTGACTGGTAATTCAAAGAATATATTGGGGTTACGTGCACCCACAATTTTTACTACTGGTATACAGTGCCAGTTTCTGACTGGGAATTCAAAGAATATATTGGGGTTACGTGCACCCACAATTTTTACTACTGGTATACAGTGCCAGTTTCTGACTGGGAATTCAAAGAATATATTGGGGTTACGTGCACCCACAATTTTTACTACTGGTATACAGTGCCATTGTCTGACTGGGAATTCAAAGAATATATTGGGGTTATAAATACCCTCATTTCTTGCTACTGCCATATAGTGCCAGTTTCTGACTGGGAATTCAAAGAATATATTGGGGTTACGTGCACCCACAATTTTTACTACTGGTATACAGTGCCAGTTTCTGACTGGGAATTCAAAGAATATATTGGGGTTACGTGCACCCACAATTTTTACCACTGGTATACAGTGCCAGTTTCTGACTGGTAATTCAAAGAATATATTGGGGTTACGTGCACCCACAATTTTTACTACTGGTATACAGTGCCATTGTCTGACTGGGAATTCAAAGAGTATATTGGGGTTATAAATACCCTCATTTCTTGCTACTGCCATATAGTGCCAGTTTCTGACTGGGAATTCAAAGAATATATTGGGGTTACGTGCACCCACAATTTTTACTACTGGTATACAGTGCCATTGTCTGACTGGGAATTCAAAGAATATACTGGGGTTATAAATACCCTCATTTCTTGCTACTGGTATATAGTGCCATTGTCTGACTGGGAATTCAAAGAATATATTGGGGTTACGTGCACCCACAATTTTTACTACTGGTATACAGTGCCAGTTTCTGACTGGGAATTCAAAGAATATATTGGGGTTACAAATACCCTCATTTCTTGCTACTGCCATATAGTGCCAGTTTCTGACTGGGAATTCAAAGAATATATTGGGGTTACGTGCACCCACAATTTTTACTACTGGTATACAGTGCCAGTTTCTGACTGGGAATTCAAAGAATATATTGGGGTTACGTGCACCCACAATTTTTACCACTGGTATACAGTGCCAGTTTCTGACTGGTAATTCAAAGAATATATTGGGGTTACGTGCACCCACAATTTTTACTACTGGTATACAGTGCCATTGTCTGACTGGGAATTCAAAGAATATATTGGGGTTATAAATACCCTCATTTCTTGCTACTGCCATATAGTGCCAGTTTCTGACTGGGAATTCAAAGAATATATTGGGGTTACGTGCACCCACAATTTTTACTACTGGTATACAGTGCCATTGTCTGACTGGGAATTCAAAGAATATACTGGGGTTATAAATACCCTCATTTCTTGCTACTGGTATATAGTGCCATTGTCTGACTGGGAATTCAAAGAATATATTGGGGTTACGTGCACCCACAATTTTTACTACTGGTATACAGTGCCAGTTTCTGACTGGGAATTCAAAGAATATATTGGGGTTACAAATACCCTCATTTCTTGCTACTGCCATATAGTGCCAGTTTCTGACTGGTAATTCAAAGAATATATTGGGGTTACGTGCACCCACAATTTTTACTACTGGTATACAGTGCCAGTTTCTGACTGGGAATTCAAAGAATATATTGGGGTTACGTGCACCCACAATTTTTACTACTGGTATACAGTGCCAGTTTCTGACTGGGAATTCAAAGAATATATTGGGGTTACAAATACCCTCATTTCTTGCTACTGCCATATAGTGCCAGTTTCTGACTGGTAATTCAAAGAATATATTGGGGTTACGTGCACCCACAATTTTTACTACTGGTATACAGTGCCAGTTTCTGACTGGGAATTCAAAGAATATATTGGGGTTACGTGCACCCACAATTTTTACTACTGGTATACAGTGCCAGTTTCTGACTGGGAATTCAAAGAATATATTGGGGTTACGTGCACCCACAATTTTTACTACTGGTATACAGTGCCAGTTTCTGACTGGGAATTCAAAGAATATATTGGGGTTATAAATACCCTCATTTCTTGCTACTGCCATATAGTGCCAGTTTCTGACTGGGAATTCAAAGAATATATTGGGGTTACGTGCACCCACAATTTTTACTACTGGTATACAGTGCCAGTTTCTGACTGGGAATTCAAAGAATATATTGGGGTTACGTGCACCCACAATTTTTACTACTGGTAAACAGTGCCAGTTTCTGACTGGTAATTCAAAGAATATATTGGGGTTACGTGCACCCACAATTTTTACTACTGGTATACAGTGCCATTGTCTGACTGGGAATTCAAAGAATATATTGGGGTTATAAATACCCTCATTTCTTGCTACTGCCATATAGTGCCAGTTTCTGACTGGGAATTCAAAGAATATATTGGGGTTACGTGCACCCACAATTTTTACTACTGGTATACAGTGCCATTGTCTGACTGGGAATTCAAAGAATATATTGGGGTTATAAATACCCTCATTTCTTGCTACTGCCATATAGTGCCAGTTTCTGACTGGTAATTCAAAGAATATATTGGGGTTACGTGCACCCACAATTTTTACTACTGGTATACAGTGCCAGTTTCTGACTGGGAATTCAAAGAATATATTGGGGTTACGTGCACCCACAATTTTTACTACTGGTATACAGTGCCAGTTTCTGACTGGTTATTCAAAGAATATATTGGGGTTACAAATACCCTCATTTCTTGCTACTGCCATATAGTGCCAGTTTCTGACTGGTAATTCAAAGAATATATTGGGGTTACGTGCACCCACAATTTTTACTACTGGTATACAGTGCCAGTTTCTGACTGGGAATTCAAAGAATATATTGGGGTTACGTGCACCCACAATTTTTACTACTGGTATACAGTGCCAGTTTCTGACTGGGAATTCAAAGAATATATTGGGGTTACGTGCACCCACAATTTTTACTACTGGTATACAGTGCCAGTTTCTGACTGGGAATTCAAAGAATATATTGGGGTTATAAATACCCTCATTTCTTGCTACTGCCATATAGTGCCAGTTTCTGACTGGGAATTCAAAGAATATATTGGGGTTACGTGCACCCACAATTTTTACTACTGGTAAACAGTGCCAGTTTCTGACTGGTAATTCAAAGAATATATTGGGGTTACGTGCACCCACAATTTTTACTACTGGTATACAGTGCCATTGTCTGACTGGGAATTCAAAGAATATATTGGGGTTATAAATACCCTCATTTCTTGCTACTGCCATAAAGTGCCAGTTTCTGACTGGGAATTCAAAGAATATATTGGGGTTACGTGCACCCACAATTTTTACTACTGGTATACAGTGCCATTGTCTGACTGGGAATTCAAAGAATATATTGGGGTTATAAATACCCTCATTTCTTGCTACTGGTATATAGTGCCATTGTCTGACTGGGAATTCAAAGAATATATTGGGGTTACGTGCACCCACAATTTTTACTACTGGTATACAGTGCCAGTTTCTGACTGGGAATTCAAAGAATATATTGGGGTTACAAATACCCTCATTTCTTGCTACTGCCATATAGTGCCAGTTTCTGACTGGGAATTCAAAGAATATATTGGGGTTACGTGCACCCACAATTTTTACTACTGGTATACAGTGCCAGTTTCTGACTGGGAATTCAAAGAATATATTGGGGTTACGTGCACCCACAATTTTTACCACTGGTATACAGTGCCAGTTTCTGACTGGTAATTCAAAGAATATATTGGGGTTACGTGCACCCACAATTTTTACTACTGGTATACAGTGCCATTGTCTGACTGGGAATTCAAAGAATATATTGGGGTTATAAATACCCTCATTTCTTGCTACTGCCATATAGTGCCAGTTTCTGACTGGGAATTCAAAGAATATATTGGGGTTACGTGCACCCACAATTTTTACTACTGGTATACAGTGCCATTGTCTGACTGGGAATTCAAAGAATATACTGGGGTTATAAATACCCTCATTTCTTGCTACTGGTATATAGTGCCATTGTCTGACTGGGAATTCAAAGAATATATTGGGGTTACGTGCACCCACAATTTTTACTACTGGTATACAGTGCCAGTTTCTGACTGGGAATTCAAAGAATATATTGGGGTTACAAATACCCTCATTTCTTGCTACTGCCATATAGTGCCAGTTTCTGACTGGTAATTCAAAGAATATATTGGGGTTACGTGCACCCACAATTTTTACTACTGGTATACAGTGCCAGTTTCTGACTGGGAATTCAAAGAATATATTGGGGTTACGTGCACCCACAATTTTTACTACTGGTATACAGTGCCAGTTTCTGACTGGGAATTCAAAGAATATATTGGGGTTACAAATACCCTCATTTCTTGCTACTGCCATATAGTGCCAGTTTCTGACTGGGAATTCAAAGAATATATTGGGGTTACGTGCACCCACAATTTTTACTACTGGTATACAGTGCCAGTTTCTGACTGGGAATTCAAAGAATATATTGGGGTTACGTGCACCCACAATTTTTACTACTGGTATACAGTGCCAGTTTCTGACTGGGAATTCAAAGAATATATTGGGGTTACGTGCACCCACAATTTTTACTACTGGTATACAGTGCCAGTTTCTGACTGGGAATTCAAAGAATATATTGGGGTTATAAATACCCTCATTTCTTGCTACTGCCATATAGTGCCAGTTTCTGACTGGGAATTCAAAGAATATATTGGGGTTACGTGCACCCACAATTTTTACTACTGGTATACAGTGCCAGTTTCTGACTGGGAATTCAAAGAATATATTGGGGTTACGTGCACCCACAATTTTTACTACTGGTAAACAGTGCCAGTTTCTGACTGGTAATTCAAAGAATATATTGGGGTTACGTGCACCCACAATTTTTACTACTGGTATACAGTGCCATTGTCTGACTGGGAATTCAAAGAATATATTGGGGTTATAAATACCCTCATTTCTTGCTACTGCCATATAGTGCCAGTTTCTGACTGGGAATTCAAAGAATATATTGGGGTTACGTGCACCCACAATTTTTACTACTGGTATACAGTGCCATTGTCTGACTGGGAATTCAAAGAATATATTGGGGTTATAAATACCCTCATTTCTTGCTACTGCCATATAGTGCCAGTTTCTGACTGGTAATTCAAAGAATATATTGGGGTTACGTGCACCCACAATTTTTACTACTGGTATACAGTGCCAGTTTCTGACTGGGAATTCAAAGAATATATTGGGGTTACGTGCACCCACAATTTTTACTACTGGTATACAGTGCCAGTTTCTGACTGGGAATTCAAAGAATATATTGGGGTTACAAATACCCTCATTTCTTGCTACTGCCATATAGTGCCAGTTTCTGACTGGTAATTCAAAGAATATATTGGGGTTACGTGCACCCACAATTTTTACTACTGGTATACAGTGCCAGTTTCTGACTGGGAATTCAAAGAATATATTGGGGTTACGTGCACCCACAATTTTTACTACTGGTATACAGTGCCAGTTTCTGACTGGGAATTCAAAGAATATATTGGGGTTATAAATACCCTCATTTCTTGCTACTGCCATATAGTGCCAGTTTCTGACTGGGAATTCAAAGAATATATTGGGGTTACGTGCACCCACAATTTTTACTACTGGTAAACAGTGCCAGTTTCTGACTGGTAATTCAAAGAATATATTGGGGTTACGTGCACCCACAATTTTTACTACTGGTATACAGTGCCATTGTCTGACTGGGAATTCAAAGAATATATTGGGGTTATAAATACCCTCATTTCTTGCTACTGCCATATAGTGCCAGTTTCTGACTGGGAATTCAAAGAATATATTGGGGTTACGTGCACCCACAATTTTTACTACTGGTATACAGTGCCATTGTCTGACTGGGAATTCAAAGAATATATTGGGGTTATAAATACCCTCATTTCTTGCTACTGGTATATAGTGCCATTGTCTGACTGGGAATTCAAAGAATATATTGGGGTTACGTGCACCCACAATTTTTACTACTGGTATACAGTGCCAGTTTCTGACTGGGAATTCAAAGAATATATTGGGGTTACGTGCACCCACAATTTTTACTACTGGTATACAGTGCCAGTTTCTGACTGGTAATTCAAAGAATATATTGGGGTTACGTGCACCCACAATTTTTACTACTGGTATACAGTGCCAGTTTCAGACTGGGAATTCAAAGAATATATTGGGGTTACGTGCACCCACAATTTTTACTACTGGTATACAGTGCCAGTTTCTGACTGGGAATTCAAAGAATATATTGGGGTTACGTGCACCCACAATTTTTACTACTGGTATACAGTGCCAGTTTCTGACTGGGAATTCAAAGAATATATTGGGGTTACGTGCACCCACAATTTTTACTACTGGTATACAGTGCCATTGTCTGACTGGGAATTCAAAGAATATATTGGGGTTATAAATACCCTCATTTCTTGCTACTGCCATATAGTGCCAGTTTCTGACTGGGAATTCAAAGAATATATTGGGGTTACGTGCACCCACAATTTTTACTACTGGTATACAGTGCCATTGTCTGACTGGGAATTCAAAGAATATATTGGGGTTATAAATACCCTCATTTCTTGCTACTGCCATATAGTGCCAGTTTCTGACTGGTAATTCAAAGAATATATTGGGGTTATAAATACCCTCATTTCTTGCTACTGGTATATAGTGCCATTGTCTGACTGGGAATTCAAAGAATATATTGGGGTTACGTGCACCCACAATTTTTACTACTGGTATATAGTGCCAATTTCTAACTGGGAATTTAAAATGCGCAAGGCTCCCGGAAAGGGACGTGGACGAGGCCGTGGGCGAGGTCGGGGGATTGGTTCTGGGGAGCAAGGTAGCAGTGAAGCCACAGGGCGTCCCGTGCCTACTCCTGTGGGGCAGCAAGCATTGCGCCACTCCACAGTGCCAGGGTTGCTTGACACATTAACTAAACTGCAGAGTACAAACCTTAGTAGGCCCGAGAACCAGGAACAGGTCTTGCAATGGCTGTCAGAGAACGCTTACAGCACATTGTCCAGCAGCCAGTCAGACTCTGCCTCCTCTCCTCCTATTACCCAACAGTCTTGTCCTCCTTCCTCCCAAAATTCCCAAGCTTCACAGAACAATAACCCCAACGGTTCCTGCTCCCCAGAGCTGTTCTCCGCTCCTTTCATTGTCCCTCAACCTGCCTCTCCACGTCACGATTCCACGAACCTAACAGAGGAGCATCTGTGTCCAGATGCTCAAACACTAGAGTCTCCTCCATCTCCGTTCGATTTGGTGGTGGATGACCAGCAACCCACCCTCATCGACGATGATGTGACGCAGTTGCCGTCAGGGCATCCAGTTGACCGGCGCATTGTGCGGGAGGAGGAGATGAGACAGGAGTTGGAAGAGGAAGTGGTGGATGATGAGGACACTGACCCGACCTGGACAGGGGGGATGTCAAGCGGGGAAAGTAGTGTGGATGTTGAGGCAAGTGCAGCACCAAAAAGGGTAGCTAGAGGCAGAGGCAGAGGTCAGCAGCTTAGGCGAAGCCAGGCCACACCCGGAATCTCCCAAGATGTTCCAGTTCGTACCCAGCCCCGAAAAACTCCCACCTCGAGGGCACGTTTCTCGAAGGTGTGGAGTTTTTTCAAGGAATGCGCCGAGGACAGATATAGTGTTGTCTGCACAATTTGCCTCTCGAAATTGATTAGGGGCTCTGAGAAGAGCAACCTGTCCACCACTTCAATGCGCCGTCATTTGGAATCCAAGCACTGGAATCAGTGGCAGGCAGCAACGGCAGGACAAAGGCCGCCTGCCGTTCACGCCACTGCCTCTGCCTCTGCCACTGCCTCTGCCTCTGCCACTGCCACTGCTGACTGTGCTGGCGATGCACTCCAGAGGACGAGCCAGGACACCACTTCATCTGCCTCCGCCACTTTGTTGACTTCTCCCTCATCCTCCCCTGTTCCTGTCTTATCTCCTTCTCCTGCACCATCAAAGGCACCATCAGGCGCTTCTTTACAACAACCCACCATCTCTCAGACATTGGAGCGGCGGCAGAAATACACTGCTAACCACCCACACGCGCAAGCCTTGAACGCCAACATCGCTAAACTGCTGGCCCAGGAGATGTTGGCGTTCCGGCTTGTTGAAACTCCCGCCTTCCTGGACCTGATGGCAACTGCGGCACCTCACTATGCCGTCCATAGCCGTCACTACTTCTCCCGGTGTGCCGTCCCCGCCTTGCACCAGCACGTGTCACTCAACATCAGGCGGGCCCTTAGTTCCGGGCTTTGCAAAAAGGTCCACTTGACCACCGACGCGTGGACAAGTGCCTGCGGACAGGGATGCTACATTTCACTGACGGCACACTGGGTGAATGTAGTTGAGGCTGGGACTGCTTCCCAAACTGGCCCGGTGTACCTCGTCTCCCCGCCTAACATTCCTGGCAGGGACACGAGAAGAACACCCCCCTCCTCCTCCTCCTCTACCGCCTCCTCCTCCGCCACCGCCTCCTCCTCCGCCACCGCCTCCTCCTCCGCTGTTAGATTGACCCCAGCTACGAGTTGGAAACGTTGCAGCACTGGCGTTGGTAGACGTCAGCAGGCTGTGCTGAAGCTGATCAGCTTGGGGGACAGACAGCACACTGCCTCCGAGGTGAGGGATGCCCTCCTCGATGAGACGGCAATATGGTTTGAGCCGCTGCACCTGGGCCCAGGCATGGTCGTTTGTGATAACGGCCGGAACCTGGTAGCAGCTCTGGAGCTTGCCGGACTCCAACATGTTCCATGCCTGGCCCACGTCTTCAACCTAGTGGTGCAACGTTTCCTAAAGAGCTACCCCAATGTTCCAGAGCTACTGGTGAAAGTGCGGCGCATGTGCGCCCACTTTCGCAAGTCGACAGTAGCCGCTGCTAGCTTAAAATCTCTCCAGCAACGCCTGCATGTGCCACAACACCGGCTTTTGTGCGACGTCCCCACACGCTGGAACTCAACGTTTCAGATGTTGAATAGAGTGGTTGAGCAGCAGAGACCTTTGATGGAATACCAGCTACAAAACCCTAGGGTGCCACAAAGTCAGCTGCCTCAGTTTCTCATCCATGAGTGGCCATGGATGAGAGACCTTTGTGACATCCTACGGGTGTTTGAGGAGTCCACAAGGAGGGTGAGCTCTGAGGATGCGATGGTGAGCCTTACAATCCCGCTCTTGTGTGTTCTGAGAGAATCCCTGATTGACATCAGGGATAACTCAGATCACACAGAGGAGTCAGGGATAGCATCCGATCCGTCACAGCTGGAGAGTAGGTCCACACATCTGTCCGCTTCATCGCGTTTAATGGAGGAGGAGGAGGAGGAAGAAGAGTTGTCCGATGATGTGATGGTGATACAGGAGGCTTCCGGGCAACTTCGAATCGTCCCATTGTTGCAGCGCGGATGGGTAGACATGGAGGATGAGGAGGAAATGGAGATTGAACTTTCCGGTGGGGCCAGAGGAGTCATGCCAACTAACACTGTGGCAGACATGGCTGAGTTCATGTTGGGGTGCTTTACAACCGACAAGCGTATTGTCAAAATCATGGAGGACAACCAGTACTGGATCTTTGCTATCCTTGACCCCCGGTATAAAAACAACATCTCGTCTTTTATTCCGGTAGAGGGGAGGGCCAATCGCATCAATGCTTGCCACAGGCAATTGGTGCAGAATATGATGGAGATGTTTCCAGCATGTGACGTTGGCGGCAGGGAGGACAGTTCCTCCAGTAGGCGACCAAGTTCTCACCGGTCCACACAAACGAGGGGCACACTGTCTAAGGTCTGGGACACCTTGATGGCACCCCCTCGCCAAAGTGCCGCCACAGAGGGTCCTAGTGTCACCAGGCGTGAGAAGTATAGGCGCATGTTGCGGGAATACCTTTCCGACCACAGCCCTGTCCTCTCCGACCCCTCTGCGCCCTACACGTATTGGGTGTTGAAGTTGGACCTGTGGCTTGAACTTGCCCTATATGCCTTGGAGGTGCTGTCCTGTCCTGCCGCCAGCGTCCTATCTGAGAGGGTGTTCAGTGCAGCTGGTGGCATCATCACTGACAAGCGCACCCGTCTGTCAGCTGAGAGTGCCGACCGGCTCACTTTGATAAAAATGAACCACCACTGGATAGAGCCTTCATTTTTGTGCCCACCTGTGTAAAGCACCCCAACATGAAACTCCATGTCTGTACTCAACCTCTCCAATTCCTCCGCATCCTCATACTCATCCACCATAAGCGTTGCACAATTCTGCTAATACTAGGCTCCCTCCAACTCTGCTGGTTAGAGGCTCCCTCCACCCTGATTTCCACCAACTCTGCTGGTTAGAGGCTCCCTCCACCCTGCTTTCCCACAACTCTGCTGGTTAGAGGCTCCCTCCACCATGAATTTGCCCAAACTGGGCTGGTTAGAGGCTCCCTCCACCATGAATTGGTCCAAATTGGGGTTTTTAGAGGCTCCCTCCACCATGAATTGGTCCAAATTGGGGTTTTTAGAGGCTCCCTCCACCATGAATTGGTCCAAACTGGGCTGGTTAGAGGCTCCCTCCACCATGAATTGGTCCAAACTGGGCTGGTTAGAGGCTCCCTCCACCATGAATTGGTCCAAATTGGGGTTTTTAGAGGCTCCCTCCACCATGAATTGGTCCAAACTGGGCTGTTTAGAGGCTCCCTCCACCATGAATTGGTCCAAACTGGGGTTTTTAGAGGCTCCCTCCACCATGTATTGGTCCAAACTGGGGTTTTTAGAGGCTCCCTCCACCATGAATTGGTCCAAACTGGGGTTTTTAGAGGCTCCCTCCACCATGAATTGGTCCAAACTGGGGTTTTTAGAGGCTCCCTCCACCATGAATTTGCCCAAACTGGGCTGTTTAGAGGCTCCCTCCACCATGAATTGGTCCAAACTGGGTTTTTTAGAGGCTCCCTCCACCATGAATTGGTCCAAACTGGGGTTTTTAGAGGCTCCCTCCACCATGAATTGGTCCAAACTGGGGTTTTTAGGGGCTCCCTCCACCATGAATTTGCCCAAACTGGGCTGGTTAGAGGCTCCCTCCACCATGAATTGGTCCAAACTGGGCTGGTTAGAGGCTCCCTCCACCATGAATTGGTCCAAATTGGGGTTTTTAGAGGCTCCCTCCACCATGAATTGGTCCAAACTGGGCTGTTTAGAGGCTCCCTCCACCATGAATTGGTCCAAACTGGGGTTTTTAGAGGCTCCCTCCACCATGAATTGGTCCAAACTGGGGTTTTTAGAGGCTCCCTCCACCATGAATTTGCCCAAACTGGGCTGTTTAGAGGCTCCCTCCACCATGAATTGGTCCAAACTGGGTTTTTTAGAGGCTCCCTCCACCATGAATTGGTCCAAACTGGGGTTTTTAGAGGCTCCCTCCACCATGAATTGGTCCAAACTGGGGTTTTTAGAGGCTCCCTCCACCATGAATTTGCCCAAACTGGGCTGTTTAGAGGCTCCCTCCACCATGAATTGGTCCAAATTGGGGTTTTTAGAGGCTCCCTCCACCATGAATTGGTCCAAATTGGGGTTTTTAGAGGCTCCCTCCACCATGAATTGGTCCAAACTGGGGTTTTTAGAGGCTCCCTCCACCATGAATTTGCCCAAACTGGGCTGTTTAGAGGCTCCCTCCAGCATGAATTGGTCCAAACTGGGGTTTTTAGAGGCTCCCTCCACCATGAATTGGTCCAAACTGGGGTTTTTAGAGGCTCCCTCCACCATGAATTTGCCCAAACTGGGCTGTTTAGAGGCTCCCTCCACCATGAATTGGTCCAAACTGGGTTTTTTAGAGGCTCCCTCCACCATGAATTGGTCCAAACTGGGGTTTTTAGAGGCTCCCCCCACCATGAATTTGCCCAAACTGGGCTGTTTAGAGGCTCCCTCCACCATGAATTGGTCCAAACTGGGCTGTTGAGAGGCTCCCTCCACCATGAATTGGTCCAAACTGGGGTTTTTAGAGGCTCCCTCCACCATGAATTTGCCCAAACTGGGCTGTTTAGAGGCTCCCTCCACCATGAATTGGTCCAAACTGGGTTTTTTAGAGGCTCCCTCCACCATGAATTGGTCCAAACTGGGGTTTTTAGAGGCTCCCTCCACCATGAATTGGTCCAAACTGGGGTTTTTAGAGGCTCCCTCCACCATGAATTTGCCCAAACTGGGCTGTTGAGAGGCTCCCTCCACCATGAATTGGTCCAAACTGGGGTTTTTAGAGGCTCCCTCCACCATGAATTGGTCCAAACTGGGGTTTTTAGAGGCTCCCTCCACCATGAATTTGCCCAAACTGGGCTGTTGAGAGGCTCCCTCCAGCATGAATTGGTCCAAACTGGGGTTTTTAGAGGCTCCCTCCACCATGAATTGGTCCAAACTGGGGTTTTTAGAGGCTCCCTCCACCATGAATTGGTCCAAATTGGGGTTTTTAGAGGCTCCCTCCACCATGAATTGGTCCAAACTGGGGTTTTTAGAGGCTCCCTCCACCATGAATTTGCCCAAACTGGGCTGTTTAGAGGCTCCCTCCAGCATGAATTGGTCCAAACTGGGGTTTTTAGAGGCTCCCTCCACCATGAATTGGTCCAAACTGGGGTTTTTAGAGGCTCCCTCCACCATGAATTTGCCCAAACTGGGCTGTTTAGAGGCTCCCTCCACCATGAATTGGTCCAAACTGGGTTTTTTAGAGGCTCCCTCCACCATGAATTGGTCCAAACTGGGGTTTTTAGAGGCTCCCTCCACCATGAATTGGTCCAAACTGGGGTTTTTAGAGGCTCCCTCCATTATGAATTTGCCCAAACTGGGCTGTGTAGAGGCTCCCTCCACCATGAATTGGTCCAAATTGGGGTTTTTAGAGGCTCCCTCCACCATGGATTGGTCCAAACTGGGGTTTTTAGAGGCTCCCTCCACCATGAATTTGCCCAAACTGGGCTGTTTAGAGGCTCCCTCCAGCATGAATTGGTCCAAACTGGGGTTTTTAGAGGCTCCCTCCACCATGAATTGGTCCAAACTGGGCTGGTTAGAGGCTCCCTCCACCATGAATTGGTCCAAACTGGGCTGGTTAGAGGCTCCCTCCACCATGAATTGGTCCAAATTGGGGTTTTTAGAGGCTCCCTCCACCATGAATTGGTCCAAACTGGGCTGTTTAGAGGCTCCCTCCACCATGAATTGGTCCAAACTGGGCTGTTTAGAGGCTCCCTCCACCATGAATTGGTCCAAATTGGGGTTTTTAGAGGCTCCCTCCACCATGAATTGGTCCAAATTGGGGTTTTTAGAGGCTCCCTCCACCATGAATTGGTCCAAACTGGGGTTTTTAGAGGCTCCCTCCACCATGAATTTGCCCAAACTGGGCTGTTTAGAGGCTCCCTCCAGCATGAATTGGTCCAAACTGGGGTTTTTAGAGGCTCCCTCCACCATGAATTGGTCCAAACTGGGGTTTTTAGAGGCTCCCTCCACCATGAATTTGCCCAAACTGGGCTGTTTAGAGGCTCCCTCCACCATGAATTGGTCCAAACTGGGTTTTTTAGAGGCTCCCTCCACCATGAATTGGTCCAAACTGGGGTTTTTAGAGGCTCCCTCCACCATGAATTGGTCCAAACTGGGGTTTTTAGAGGCTCCCTCCACCATGAATTTGCCCAAACTGGGCTGTTTAGAGGCTCCCTCCACCATGAATTGGTCCAAATTGGGGTTTTTAGAGGCTCCCTCCACCATGAATTGGTCCAAACTGGGGTTTTTAGAGGCTCCCTCCACCATGAATTTGCCCAAACTGGGCTGTTGAGAGGCTCCCTCCAGCATGAATTGGTCCAAACTGGGGTTTTTAGAGGCTCCCTCCACCATGAATTGGTCCAAACTGGGGTTTTTAGAGGCTCCCTCCACCATGAATTGGTCCAAATTGGGGTTTTTAGAGGCTCCCTCCACCATGAATTGGTCCAAACTGGGGTTTTTAGAGGCTCCCTCCACCATGAATTTGCCCAAACTGGGCTGTTTAGAGGCTCCCTCCAGCATGAATTGGTCCAAACTGGGGTTTTTAGAGGCTCCCTCCACCATGAATTGGTCCAAACTGGGGTTTTTAGAGGCTCCCTCCACCATGAATTGGTCCAAACTGGGGTTTTTAGAGGCTCCCTCCACCATGAATTGGTCCAAATTGGGGTTTTTAGAGGCTCCGTCCACCATGAATTGGTCCAAACTGGGCTGTTTAGAGGCTCCCTCCACCATGAATTGGTCCAAACTGGGCTGTTTAGAGGCTCCCTCCACCATGAATTGGTCCAAATTGGGGTTTTTAGAGGCTCCCTCCACCATGAATTGGTCCAAATTGGGGTTTTTAGAGGCTCCCTCCACCATGAATTGGTCCAAACTGGGGTTTTTAGAGGCTCCCTCCACCATGAATTTGCCCAAACTGGGCTGTTTAGAGGCTCCCTCCACCATGAATTGGTCCAAATTGGGGTTTTTAGAGGCTCCCTCCACCATGAATTGGTCCAAACTGGGGTTTTTAGAGGCTCCCTCCACCATGAATTTGCCCAAACTGGGCTGTTTAGAGGCTCCCTCCAGCATGAATTGGTCCAAACTGGGGTTTTTAGAGGCTCCCTCCACCATGAATTGGTCCAAACTGGGGTTTTTAGAGGCTCCCTCCACCATGAATTTGCCCAAACTGGGCTGTTTAGAGGCTCCCTCCACCATGAATTGGTCCAAACTGGGTTTTTTAGAGGCTCCCTCCACCATGAATTGGTCCAAACTGGGGTTTTTAGAGGCTCCCTCCACCATGAATTGGTCCAAACTGGGGTTTTTAGAGGCTCCCTCCACCATGAATTTGCCCAAACTGGGCTGTGTAGAGGCTCCCTCCACCATGAATTGGTCCAAATTGGGGTTTTTAGAGGCTCCCTCCACCATGAATTGGTCCAAACTGGGGTTTTTAGAGGCTCCCTCCACCATGAATTTGCCCAAACTGGGCTGTTTAGAGGCTCCCTCCAGCATGAATTGGTCCAAACTGGGGTTTTTAGAGGCTCCCTCCACCATGAATTGGTCCAAACTGGGCTGTTTAGAGGCTCCCTCCACCATGAATTGGTCCAAACTGGGCTGGTTAGAGGCTCCCTCCACCATGAATTGGTCCAAATTGGGGTTTTTAGAGGCTCCCTCCACCATGAATTGGTCCAAACTGGGCTGTTTAGAGGCTCCCTCCACCATGAATTGGTCCAAACTGGGCTGGTTAGAGGCTCCCTCCACCATGAATTGGTCCAAATTGGGGTTTTTAGAGGCTCCCTCCACCATGAATTGGTCCAAACTGGGCTGTTTAGAGGCTCCCTCTACCCTGCTTTCCCACAACTCTGCTGGTTAGAGGCTCCCTCCACCATGAATTGGTCCAAACTGGGCTGTTTAGAGGCTCCCTCCACCATGAATTGGTCCAAACTGGGTTTTTTAGAGGCTCCCTTCACCATGAATTGGTCCAAACTGGGGTTTTTAGAGGCTCCCTCCACCATGAATTTGCCCAAACTCTGCTGGTTAGAGGCTCAATCCACCCTGATTTTCAAAACAAATGTTGGTGCCAACCTCAACTTACTACAAGGGCCAAATTCACTGCTGGTGACAAGCTCTCCTCACTGCAAGTGCCAAATACACATGTTTCAAGGTGTTTTCCTACTGTCAGAGAGGTGGTATTGAGTGTGTAAAGTGTGTAGTTGTTAGGCTGTGATGTTGGGGTAATAGAGGGTCTTTGGTGTGTTAGATGCCCCCAGACATGCTTCCCCTGCTGTCCCAGTGTCATTCCAGAGGTGTTGGCATCATTTCCTGGGGTGTCATAGTGGACTTGGTGACCCTCCAGACACGGATTTGGGTTTCCCCCTTAACGAGTATATGTTCCCCATAGACTATAATGGGGTTCGAAACCCGTTCGAACACACGAACAGTGAGCGGCTGTTCGATTCGAATTTCGAACTTCGAACATTTTAGTGTTCGCTCATCTCTACATCCCAGTGAACATCATCACAACATTCCCTCTTTTCCTGCACGTCTTGCAGCGGTCTGCTCTGAGAAAGGTGGTTATTCTGAATTTTGACAGGTGGTGAATATGTCTACAAGGAATAAAACTATAACAGTTAAGGGGAACCATCTGTACTGGAAGGGGAATAAGTATTCACTCTGGATAATGAAGTGGGGGATGGAAAGAGGTTACTGGAATTCAGATCACTAAAAACAGGAAGAGTAGGCAACAAAAGATCACTACTTTGTTGCTGGTTGAGGTCCAGGAGGAGTATAACATTTATTTTTTTTGCAGTGAGTCCCTATTTCAGACCCCTGTCTTTTTTTACCCAACATTCTTCCATTCAACATGACCTAATGTAGAAATTTGTCTATTCTTGATCTCATTCCCCAAAAAACCCTCATGGATGACTCTCAGTTTCCCACTCAATATTAGGATTGTGCAGCTTGTGCGGCCATGATATCACAGTCGCAGCCTGTTCTACTACTTGATTCTGTCCTACTTGCAGGTGTTAACTTTCCTTGCAGCAGCTGGGCATGGTTGGTTGGCTGTCTGACTGACCAGGGTGTCAGCCAATGTGCGCTCAGCATGTGCAGCTGGGCTGGTTGCTTGGGACCGCCCTTTCCCTATTTAAGGAGCTAGATTCCTCAGCCCGCTGCCCTAATGTCATTCCAGATCCTGATTGCTGTTTGTGTGTGTGAATGGGTTCCAGTGTGAAGAATTGTTAGTTGTCCTTAGCTAGAAATTACCCCTGAGTCAGTTAAGCCACTGTTAGTTAGGCAGTAAGCTGCCTTGTCCTGAGTTCACTAGTAGCATACTCTGGGTACTGGTCTTTGTCTAGTTCTGAGGTCCAGACTAGACTGACTTGTTTGTAGTAGCGGCTGCTCTGAGCTGCACAGGCCTCTGTGATTTAACAAAGCACACCCGGTTGGTGTAGTGGTCTGACAATGACACTAACTGTCAGACCTTGTTTCACACCAGGGTGTTCCTGCGGTTCAGAGCCCAGTAGGGCTCCACAGGGTTTTTGTTTATTAGTTTGTTGTTTTTTTTAATAAACCCTACTGAACATAACAGTCAGTCACATCCAACGTGAAGTCACAACTGTTTTATAGCAACTGATCACCTTATTGTTGTATTCTTGCTGAGTAGAAAACCTTAAAGTTAATGTTCACGAGTAGGAAATAGTTTTGCATGCAAATTACCTACATAAAGT
Organism: Leptodactylus fuscus; assembly: GCF_031893055.1. Taxonomy (NCBI): domain Eukaryota; kingdom Metazoa; phylum Chordata; class Amphibia; order Anura; family Leptodactylidae; genus Leptodactylus; species Leptodactylus fuscus. The sequence goes on from NC_134269.1 coordinate 126,734,209, forward strand.
CGTTTCCTTCTACTATTATGCAATGTAAGAACAAAAAGCAACTTACCTAAGGAGCATGTGAATGAAACTAAAGCACAAAAGGCTTATTCCCATGATACATTTGCACTAGTTGCATAGAACATAATATAAGCCTATAATTTTATGATTAAAAATAACTCTATCTATGTATCCCCTGGGGAATAATGCCAATTGTTTTAATAATTTCCTAAACTAATGTTCCTCACACTTTTGCTTTTACTATAATCTAATCTAATTAGGAATTGTAAACAATAAACAAGCTGTAGCCTGAGGAGAGAGGAAATTACATACAACTAAGACGATTCTCCTTAAGAAACATGTCCAGTGTTGTAGAAAATAGATAAAGGAAAATGTTAGCTAGAAAAAGTCTTTCTTTTTTGTGAGGTTTTTCTCTTATAGGATTCAGTACGTAGTGCAATAAATTTAAGCTGACAAGGTTTGAATAGGATTTTGATGTAAAGGAAACTGAATGCTACATATAGCAAGGAACACTAAAATTAGTCCAAAACAACATTCTTCCCGTTTACAGATGGTAAATGAACGTTTGTGAAATTGCTGCATAGGTTTAATGGAGACTACCACTGTATGTCCAGTAACTTATGTATAGTTGATCACCACACAATAAATAACAATTTTCTATTCACTATTATCTGTGAAGGGTTTTTTTTCTTAATGTCTAATGTCAGAGCCCCCTTATTCTCCTTTCAATATTAGTCACTGTCTATACTGTAGGATACATCATTAATGGTGAACTTACAAGAGGAGTGTCATTACTGTTCAGTGCCAATGGAATGTCACGTCAGACTTTGATACTGAAGAGCGGACTCCGCCTTCTTGACAGTCCGCTAGTATGCAGCCCAGATTCCACCAATTTCAGGTCAAATAGATCTGAATAAGGAAGGTACATATTTACCTACATTATGGTTGACTTTCTTCTAACCAGGCCTCACATGTAGTCAAAATTCCCAAACACAAAATACAAAGACTTTTTTTGTCTCTTGTGTTAATTCACATACCTCACAGATTGTAAACTGTTGTGGACATTCCTAGTGTGTGACTTGATGTTTAAGTTACTATGCTGTAGTCTCTCATTGTAGTTTTAGCTCATTCTGTATATGAACCCTATGATTTGTAAAGTGCTGAGAAATGGGTGCAATATAAATAAAAAAAAATATTATGTGTAGTAGCAGTAGTAGTAGTAATGCTATTTTTATTATTAATAAAGACAACAGGGAGAATAAGATGGAGAAAGCTCCAATTCAGGATGCACTCATCAATGGGTTTTTTTCCATTGTCCTTCTTATATTTACGACTTTGATATGTGAGGTCTGAAGTTATTGGTTAAAATAATTGATACCCTCTTAATTTTTTAATGCACACTTGAAGATGTCTATGTATTATGCATAAACAAGTTTCCTCCTGGAGTGTATAATTTAATGTATATACTGTATAATGTATTGCTACTGCTTGTAGGGGTTTCCAGGACCTGAAGGTAATTGATACTGATGTCTTATCCACAGGATAAGTCATCAGTATCAGATTAGCCGATTTCCAACACCTGGACCCAACCCTGATCAGTTGTTTCAGCCACCAGAAGCTATATATGGGGTATCTGGATAGAAGCAGCCCTTTTCCTATTCAAGTGAATGGGAGCGATCCGGCGGTTACAGGTGACAACTGCTACACTGTAAGCACTTGAGGTTATGTACAGTGTACTGAGCTACTATAGTAATGGTGCCCGGAACTTCAACCCTGTTTCATTTCAATTGAATTAATGGAGATGAGAAAATTGGTTAACAATGAACCTGATTCAACATGAATATTACAAGATGTTCAGTTACAAAATGGTTCCCAAACCAATAATAATAATAATAATATAGAATATAAAAATGTAGCTTGTGGCCAAAGACCCATGAAACAATGCAGAGATAATCATGTTTCTATGGATATGCCATTCAGCCTACAAGTGCATTGAGGGCAGACCTGATTTCCCAAATTTATCCGTGCACAGCTCCAAACGCTCTGAAAATTGCAGTCCAATATTGTTCCTTTAGCTATTACTGACTTTATCAGCTATTGCTTGCACCACAGATTTCTGTAGGCAAATCTAGTAAATCTGGCGAACCCAATGCAATTTACATATCCATAATAATATGATTATGTCTGAATTGCTTCAATGATTTGTGTCCATAAAGGTTGTGCTCCTATTAGAGGTACGCATATGGCCTTATTATTGATTTGGGAGGCACCCAGAATATGTCACAAAAATTAAGTGCACTACTGGAGCAAATTTTGCACAAATTCCGCATGTTGTGGTATACAGCTTAAAACACTGAGGAAAAAAGTAGCAGGAATGCAGTGTTTTTCATTGTGTTTTTGCTGAATTTTTCTCTGTGTTTCTTTTCCTTATTAAATCTATAAGGAAAACACGAGACTCTATGTGCCAGATTTATTATATATCATGAGCCACTGTTGTAACTCTGGTGAATATATTCAGGCTGACTAGGTTTATTCTGTCTAGTATTAACTAATGCAGGCTTTTATAGCCAGTAAATGCTGTATATTCTGCTTTACCTTGTGTCTCATATTCTAAATTTGAAATACACCATATTTATTAACAAATTTACATGATCATACAGTAGTTAAAGTAAAGCAGCGGTCTCTGGCCTTTTTTGTACCAAGGATAACTTTCATGCAAGCCAATTTTTTGGCGGCCAGCTGGGGTTGTGGGGTTTGGTGTGAAATATCACCTGTGGGGGCAATACTAGGGCACTATTACTGTAATAATGCCCCCCACAGTTATTAACATTACCTGTGTGGGGGGACTGTTATTACCAGTGGGGGGCACTATAACAGTAAATTGGTCTGCGGTTCGGTGATTGGGAACCTCTGCCTTATACGACATTGTCTATAATATTTGCAGTACCCCAGCTAAGAATATAACTCTTTTGTGCATGAATTGCTCTAAAAATAAAAGCTATGTAGTTGCTGGAAGCTGGTAAAAATGTTTTATAGATGACTGGCATTTAGTCAATTCGTTCTGTTTTAAAAGCACCATCTTTATTTAATGCAGTTGATCTACAATAAAAAGTCATTTTTTACTTTGATAATTTAACATCACTGAATTCCTAACAACCAAATTTAAGAGTTTAATAAAATCTGTGACCTTTATTATAGAATTAACATCGTATCATGCTATTCTTGTTAATACCCTGAGGGTTTAAATTATAAATAAAGCTATGCTGTATTTTCTTCATCTATCACTAAAGGTTAAAAATAAAGTAGATTAAAGTCATACTAATACCCAAAGGCCCCTATTACAAGGCCATAAAATATTTGATGAAATGGGATACAGTACAATGATTAATTCCTAAATACTTCATTAGACTTTTTTTTATTTGGCCTAGGAAATGTTAAAATACACTTAGAAGAAATCCTCTGCCCTTTTCTAGTGTAACTAACTAACTTTACTTTCCTGGATTTCACAGCAATCTTAAAGACATTTTACTATATGCCAAGAATGTAATCCAAGCTAAGCAGATTTACTGTGCATTGACAGATCTTGTTTCTTAGTGTATATACAACATGCCCAGAGTATTTGGGGAATAATGTGAAAATAGAGTAAACTTAACTTTTTAGTGGCCACTATAAAAAATAGAAATTGATGTCTTATAAGAACACATTATCTTGAGTAACTTTCCTAGTCGAGAGAATTACTGGTATTTTTTTTTAAAGCTAGGATTTCTGAAGGACTTTAAAGTATACAGATTTTTTTTTTTTTTTTTTTTTTTTTTTTTTTAATCTATAAGCCATAATAGAAATCTCTTAGGGTAAGTTCACACAGCTGAAAGTGAAGAGGATCACTTTCTGCCACCGTCTTTTTCGTGTGCCTAGCTGCAACGGGATGGTGATGCAGTGCAACAACATTCCGTCATGGCATCCTACTCCTGATTACGTCCAGATGAATAGTGTGAACACTCTGCGATTTCCGAAACCGGCGCAGTTTTGGAAATCGCAGCATGTTAATTATATCTACAGAAACGCTGGCAGCTTTCCCATAGATATAATTGTAACAGAAAGTCTGCGGAGGAAGACTTTGTGAATAGAGATGAGCGAACACTGTTCAGATCAGCCAATCCGAACAGCACGGTCCCATAGAAATGAATGGAAGCACCTGGCATGCAGACTTTGCCGGCGGCCGGCCGCTTAACCCCCCGCGTGCCGGCCACTTCCATTCATTTCTATGGGAGCGTGCTGTGAGCGTGCTGTTTGAAACGGCTGTTCTGAACAGTGTTCACTCATCTCTATTTGTGAACTTTCTCTTCAAAGCGCTGCGGGAAGAACCGTGATGCGTTCCCACCGTGGGGCATGAGCCTAAGGGTAAACCCCCACATCCACATAATGGGTCATAGCAAAAAAAACTATAACATAAATTCATCACGTTTTTTTCTGCAGCATTTTTCACAGAGAATCTACAGGGTTTACCTCTCTAGATTTATTTACCTACTCTTGACTATAATATAAAAAACATAATGGACAACGGATTCTGCCTCAAAATCCTCCCGTAAAAAACTCTGTGTGAGCATACCCTTATTTTGACATAGTGCAAAATACATTGACTCCTATATAAGGATTTGCTACAAATTTACAGACAAACATCTTCTAGTTAAGCTGCCTGGAGACTACTCTCTTATTTACACTTTTTCATACTTTGATACATTGTAGTTAGCCATCAGAATAAGAGAGAGGTTCGTGCTGATGCATTGACAAAAAAGTATTGCAAAGATGCATTATTTAATTATAGCATGATTGTAGAGAATAAGAGATAGGTGAACCTTTCACATTTCCATAGACATTGACAAGAGGTCCAAAAATTGATCGAGAGGTTGGATGTTTGAGTAAAGTAAAGAAGCTTAAAAACAAGTTGAAACAAAAAGTTAAATTTTCAAAAGAACTTTCTTTTAGGACTTTATTAATTTAAAAACAAATAAATGAAAAAGGAAATTCTGAAAAAATGGCAAGAATTTATTTATTTATTTTTTAAGTTAAATTTGGAAAATGCTGATATTGAGACTACTGCCTTATGATAGGGCTGACTGAACCAAAGAGTAAACTCCTTTCCAAACTTACACTGAGTTAAGGGCAACTATGAGCCATAAGTATTCTCTATTTCTCACCCTACAGTCAAGGACTTACAGGAACAAATGAGAACTAGTGTGAGACAAACAAGCAGAAAGTAAGGCGCAAACACTACAACAGAACAACAAGACAGAGAAGATCCAAAAAACCTTGACCTCGGATTACCCAGCATACTGAGGTTCCTAAAAAGCAGAACACCTTTGAAGTCATAATAAAATTGTAGATAACTGTTAGGTCAGTAGATGTTGAGTCCAACCATTAAGAGCAAGTTTAGTAGCTGACGCTGGGTTCACACCAGTGCCCGATCTCGTTTTCCGGTTTCCGTCTTCTGCCGACAGAAAACGGAAACCTGGTAGACCGTGTCCGGTCGTGAGCGCTGATGAGCGTTTAGTGCTCTCCGTGGCAAAACCATTTTTTTTAACCGGACACAAAGTCCTGCAGGTCCAACTTTGTGTCTGGTTAAAAAAAAAACTGGTTTCACCACGGAGAGCACAAAACGTTCACAGGCGCTCACCGTAGGTTTCCATCTCCTGTCCAGTTTTGGGCAGGAAATGGAAACCTGCAAAACGGAGAACGGGGCGCAGGTGTGAACGAGCCCATACAGATATTTTATGTTATGTTTATAATGACTTAAGATGGAGTTTGGATTATCTTCCGAGATGAAACATATGTGTCCTAGAGATCAATTCAATGTGAAGCTCCTATGTAGAAATCTCATTATGATCGAGAGTACTTGAACTACAAAGACGTTATAATTGAACACTTATGTGAACACTTTTTGTGTTTTGAATTATTCATAAATTTACATATTTAATACACTAATTTATTTAGTAAAATTGGCATCTTTACCATTTTTATACATTACCAACAACCTATTTACAAAACAAGAAAATTAATTCTGTACAGATGGCAATGCAATAGTTTTCTATTAATCCTAGTAGGCAGCAGAAGTGTAGCATACAGTGTAGATATGAAATTCTGAGAATGGGAAGAATGACAGACAACTAGTTTGTTTTCAGTGAACTCTCAGTGACAATAGCAGGATAATTGTCATAAACACAGTGCAACTGCTGGGAGACACATAGATAATTTGGCAGAATGCCACTCTATCTTGACTTTTTGAGGCGACACAGCACAACAGCTGCCTACTGTTTTTTTCACATGCTCTACTTTATAATATCTAAAACACAATAGTAAAAGTCCACCACTTAAGAATATTGAGGAGATTGTTTATTGCATCAATACGTTGAACGTGATTGCTAATTTTTCATTTTCCGTGTATTGATTAATGTGAAACCTCAGGATAAAATCCTTTATTTTACACTTACATAAAGCAAACGTTTACCCTAATAACCAGGCGCAATGAATTCTCAGCAAGCTATCTAAAAATAATGTTTCCAGGACATTGAGACATTGTTATGTTTTGTTTACAGTAAAGTTACCTGCCTCATTTTCTGCTTGCCTAGACAATTACAATTCTAATTGATGAATCACTGTCTCCACACTGTTCTGCATTCTAGACCCTTGCAATGAAGGTGACTCAAGTATTGTTTGCCTTTCTGATTCTTCACAGAATTATGCCTGACAACCATGGCTTGTTTCTATCCTTTACATTGCTTTTCAAATTTCAGCAGGGTTTACATATTCAAGGACTGTTCAAGCCACAGGCACTTTTAGCTGCTATGATAACAAAGGAATTATGTCACATTTAATTACATAAAAAGCCTACTACACTTTTTTACAAATGTGTTACACTTTACCAATTTTGCCCATTATTATTATTAGTAGTGATAATATAAATCGATCCACTGTCACAGACTGTAGAGATAGAGTCATTTCATAGGATACGAGATCAAACATTACATTCTAATAAAGCAAGGAGTATGGAAAATACACCCAGCCATGAACTGCATTCATGATTTTTCCTTCATCTCCAACTACTTTGTATTCACTTCATTTTGATTAGGTATTGAGATAGAAAAAAACGTAACCAAACAGACTTTACTTTGTTGTTTGTGAAGTCTAAGCAAGAAGCCTAGCGGAACCGTGATTGCAGCGTGGAGTTAATAAGGAAAAGATTTACTAGAAAATATACCGCTAGCGACTCATGACAGGGATGGGTTTTCATAACCTCTGAGGCATAGCACCGACTAGTCAGAGGAAAACATCATATTGCCTGTAAGTCATAGGAAAAAATCCACACATGTAATTGCATCTAAATGTAATTTTATTATTGTAGATATTCTCATTTAACTTTGAGTTTAATGTATCGCTTTTTTGATAACTCATACAATGGAGTCATAAGATGTATAACGGATATGATAATATGATTCGGGAAGGGCGCAGAGTAAAAAAGAAAAACCTATTTGTCAATATAATAAGACATTGTCTCTTCTCTCTCGGTCCTTGATCATTGTACCAAACCTCCATATGTGTCCTAAGAGAAAAGTTACATGAACCTTAGTGGGTTCCCATGTCTTGTTTGCTCCTGTACATAATTCATTACCTAGCACTTGTGCCTTTTAATGTAGGAGTCCTTCTCCTAGTGTTTGTGTAGGTTTTCTTATTATAAAGATGTAGCCAAGTGTAATCTGACTTTTATTGCAACTTTTTATATAAACAGTTGTTAATCACTTTAATGCGACATTTTTCTATTGCTTATCATGCTTCAGTGAGTTGTCAGATTGAAGTTGAAGATGGCTACATTTGTACTCTTCTGCATCCAGCATAATTTCACAATAAAATAATCATGGTTTTACTCATAGCTTGTCATGGCTGAAGGCTGCAATGGCCTGAAACATGGAAATATTCTGTACCTTGTGTTTTTAGAGTTTAACACTTTATGAGAGCTGTGACATTTGTATATGGTTCGTACTGGATTTTTAAACGACTTAATAGAACAATCCAAAAACCTACTAAAGGGTTAATTAAGTTTTCATGAAATTGGATCTAGTGTGTGTCTGAGATAGAGAAGATTGTGCAAGAGCAGCATAGGGCAGGCAGGAAATGTGCCCTGGGCTCATTTAGGAGGAAGACAAGGGGGTGATGGCATGCAGAAGAGAAAAACAGTGCTGTAGAACTAAATACTCTAGTAGACTAGGCACTCGCATCCCAAAACACAGACCCTCATTAACTATTATCACTAAACCAGAAAAGTGTCTAAAATTGTACCTCAACTTGGCACATTTTAAACACTACAGTGGCATATTCAATCACTTGCCCTCTGTTTGCCAACTTTTAAGACATTGGGGCAAAGTGGTACAGGAATCTATATGGGCTGAGGCAGGGATGTTTTGGATTTACTATAACTCACCCCAGAAAACTTGTGTGGTGTACCATAAGTCTACACCAGCCCCTGAGTCTACATAAGTCTCATAAGTCCACCAGTCCCATAAGTCTACACCAGTCCCTGAGTGCATGGGATCACCTGACATACCTCAGAACTCCAAAGCTCTCTGGAACTTCTTAGTCACTTTGGCACATCTACCTGTATGGAAATGGATTAAGACTGCTATAGAAAACTTCAGTCTTAATAAATTCCCCCTAGCAGCTGTTTTATTTAGCAGATAGAGCTGCTGTGTGTGCGGGGAAGGAGCAGCTCTGTGTTGGTTGGTTGCTCCAGCGATCACTACAGCATCTCGCCAACATATAGAACTGTCCCTACCCAGTGCAGGGGGCGCTATGACCAATTCTTTTTACTATCCCTGTACTCTGAGATGATAGTATCACAGCACAAGGATAGATGGTAGCGCGACCACTATTGCTATTATTAGTGGTGGTCCCGCTATTACAGAAGAGCCACTGTGAATATTGAATTAGATGGCGGTATTGACTCTCACATGGTTGGCCCATTTGAATTTAGAGCCAGAGAAAATGTTTCAGTGCTACATTAAAATGGCCAAGGATGCTCACAACAACATATATATATATATATATATATATATATATATATAATTGTTTTCCACAAATAAATGGAAACATTGATGTTATTCTGACTAAAACACAAAAACTAACAAGATATCACCAAAAAGGAAGGAACTCAGTGGTGTTAACATAGTGCAATGAAAACCGTTAAATCAATTGCATCATTTACAATTCTAAAACAATGTAAAAGAGTTTCATCAAATCTCGTACTAGTATAGGAAAGAGTGTTGCATATCATTAACTTACAGTACAATTACTCCTCTTTAACTTTAGATTTTTATTCCACTGCAAATGACTTTTCCGTGCTGCTGAATCTTCTTGATTAAAACCAAAGTCTTCCTACTAAAAGGAGAAAATGGTAAATATTTTTACTACTAAATCGACTGCTGAAAAAGCCATAGAGATATAGACAAGCGACTCTTCGGAGGTCAGAATTGCTTCTCCTTTATCCTAATTAAATACAGTAGAAAGCTGTTTGCATTGGCTGGAACATCAGGTGGGAGAAAACAGAGCTCAATCTGTAATAACGTCAGGCTTGATAGAACATAAAACATAACAAAGGCTCAAGAAAATTGTGGATTTGAATGAAGCAGTCCATTGATATTGTACAGTGCTGAAGAAGTGACAAGGTGAAGTGTTATAGTTCATCGTTTTCTGAAATTGTAAGGAAACATGCCCGCTCTCATTATCCACTACTGACTATTCACACATCCCTTCTGATCATTACAATTAATTGGTATGACAAAACAGAATCAATGGCTGTTAAGTGAACTGAATGAAATGTCACGTTTTCTACGGCAGTAAAGCATGTTGTAGAGCAAATTCTAAAATCCTCTGGACAGCTATAAAATTTAATACCCTTCTCTAATTCTTCAAATGATAACATGCATGAACGTGAAACAAATACTGTACTAGCAATTAAGAAATGTCCGTTCTGCTCTGATGTGTTATAGATGTACTCTGCATTGGGAAGCGTTTTTATATATATATTTTTTTTTTAAGAGACAGAAAGCTTCTCAGATGCAGAAAGAGTTCTTGAACATAGCTTATTTATGGCTCTGTTTAGGCACTTAAAAGTTTATGGGCCTTTACCTATTTCTCGATAGGCTTTCAATTTCATATGAAGGCATGCAGAGGCCTCTTCCGTACCAGCAGAAAATCTAGAAAATTGTATTGTCATTGTATGGATGCTGTAATAGGGAAAAGTTCTATTTAGAGGAAAATACATTTGTAATACAGTTCCATTTAAAGGTATCACAGTGCAGTGTAGTACAGAACAATACAGACTCCATGTCTCACCATATGGGCTCTGTAGTTTATGCAGAAAGACGCGTAGAGGAAAAAAATGTAAGTCCTTGCTTTTATTTTTATTGTTGAAACTTTATGCTTAGTTCACACAGTTTTTTGGACTGGATTTTGACGCGGAATCTGCCTCAGAATCCAGCTCCAAAAAAATGCCTCCCATTGACTTCAATGGGAGCCATTCCCTTCTTTTTTCTGCTAGTGTTTTTTCCTGCTCGCAGAAAAAAGAAGTGAGCTGCTCTATCTTGCCATGGATTCCACGTCTGAATCCACCAGGGCGTCCACGGTGCGACACTCCCTCCCGACTAGGCCCATTCATTTGGGCCTAATCTGGAGTGGAATGCCGCAGCTAGCCGTGGGAAGTGTTTTTTGGATGAGGATTCTGAGGCAGCTTCCGCATCAAAATCCGGTCCAAAAAACTGTGTGTGAACTCAGCATTACTTAAGTTTTTTCCCCAATAAAAGTGGCAGTGACTCACCACACCCTGCTTCTTTGATTTACTTCCATGTCTTACTATTGTAAACATATGGGTGGTTATATCCTTTCTGGTCATAAATGATTTCTATAATGTGTCTGGGTGGTTTATTGGTTTAGGATCAGGACACCATGGGATCTGCTGCTCTATATTATCAGTATCTTGCATAGTCTAGTTGAAGAAAAGATGTAAGACATGTTCAACCAAGGGATGGGAGAAGGAATATGGCTGGCGCATAGTGAAAACTACAGTTGTATGCAGTGACTTAATCATCAATGTTAATTTCTAGAGATGAGCGAGTAGTACTCGATCGAGTAGGTGTTCGATCGAATACTATGGTATTCGAAATACTCGTACTTGATCAAGTACTACTAGCTGTTCGAAGTTAAGATTCAATGCAGAACCAGCGTTGATTGGCAGAATGCTATACATTGCCAATCAACGCTGGTTCTTCTCCTACCTTTAGAAGTCTTCTCCCTGCGCAGCGTTCCGCATCCTCTTCCGGCTCTGAATTCACTCTGCCAGGCATTGGGCCTGGGCAGAGCCGACTGCGCATGTCCGCTTGTAGTACGGGCATGAGCAGTCGGCTCTGCCCAGGCCCGATGTCTAGCAGAGTGAATTCAAGGCCGGAAGAGGACGCGGGGACGCTGCGCAGGGAGAAGAATCCAGCCCGACCCTCACTCATGGACTTGGTAAGTAGAATTTGATTGAATGTTGCGTACCCCTGAAACGAGCATTTTCCCCCATAGACTATAATGGGGCTCGAAACCCGTTCGAACAGTCAAACAGTGTGCGGCTGTTCGAATCGGATTTCGAACCCCGAACATTTTAGTGTTCGCTCATCTCTATTAATTTCCTATAAGTGACTGTGGTCAATTCCTGCTCACCACAGCAGTACTACAGACTCCCATATACCCATTAATGCCAATATTATGTATGTACACTCACCGGCCACTTTATTAGGTACACCTGTCCAACTGCTCGTTAACACTTAATTTCTAATCAGCCAATCACATGGCAGCAACTCAGTGCATTTAGGCATGTAGACATGGTCAAGACAATCTCCTGCAGTTCAAACCGAGCATCAGTATGGGGAAGAAAGGTGATTTGAGTGCCTTTGAACGTGGCATGGTTGTTGGTGCCAGAAGGGCTGGTCTGAGTATTTCAGAAACTGCTGATCTACTGGGATTTTCACGCACAACCATCTCTAGGGTTTACAGAGAATGGTCCGAAAAAGAAAAAACATCCAGTGAGCGGCAGTTCTGAGGGCGGAAATGCGTTGTTGATACCAGAGGTCAGAGGAGAATTGCCAGACTGGTTCGAGCTGATAGAAAGGCAACAGTGACTCAAATAGCCACCCGTTACAACCAAGGTAGCCAGAATAGCATCTCTGAACGCACAGTACGTCGAACTTTGAGGCAGATGGGCTACAGCAGCAGAAGACCACACCGGGTGCCACTCCTTTCAGCTAAGAACAGGAAACTGAGGCTACAATTTTCACAAGCTCATCGAAATTGGACAATTGAAGATTGGAAAAACGTTGCCTGGTCTGATGAGTCTCGATTTCTGCTGCGACATTCGGATGGTAGGGTCAGAATTTGGCGTCAACAACATGAAAGCATGGATCCATCCTGCCTTGTATCAACGGTTCAGGCTGGTGGTGGTGGTGGTGTCATGGTGTGGGGAATATTTTCTTGGCACTCTTTGGGCCCCTTGGCACCAATTGAGCATCGTTGCAACGCCAAAGCCTGCCTGAGTATTGTTGCTGACCATGTCCATCCCTTTATGACCACAATGTACCCAACATCTGATGGCTACTTTCAGCAGGATAATGCGCCATGTCATAAAGCTGGTATCATCTCAGACTGGTTTCTTGAACATGACAATGAGTTCACTGTACTCCAATGGCCTCCACAGTCACCAGATCTCAATCCAATAGAGCATCTTTGGGATGTGGTGGAACGGGAGATTCGCATCATGGATGTGCAGCCGACAAATCTGCGGCAACTGTGTGATGCCATCATGTCAATATGGACCAAAATCTCTGAGGAATGCTTCCAGCACCTTGTTGAATCTGTGCCACGAAGAATTGAGGCAGTTCTGAAGGCAAAAGGGGGTCCAACCCGTTACTAGCATGGTGTACCTAATAAAGTGGCCGGTGAGTGTAGCTTATTGTTGCAACTGAGTCCTTGTACATTTCAGGCATTTAATACCTATCTTAGATTCATGCTCATACAATGGAATTTATTAAAAGTGTCATTTATTATGCCAATCTTAGGCCTGGTTCACATCTGCATTTGGGTTTCCGTTCCGGAAGTTCGCTTGCGGACCCCCTGAATGGAAACCTAAACGTATTAAAAAGCGGTTACCTTCAGGAAAGATGTGGACCCCATAGACTATAATGAGATTTGTGTGGTTTATACGAAACATGCAGAGAGAAAAGTGCTGCTTGCCTAAAATATGCCCTAAAGTGTACTGGAGTATCTAGTGCTAAATGTGTTAAGAAGCGACACCTCTTAATAAATTTGGTGTTCTTTTTGATGTTCTGTGTATGAGGAGTTAAATCTTTCTCTGCTATGAGTAAGTATATATTTGTGCTATAATTTAAGCCAATTTCTGGTAAATCTGTCAGTATGTGGAATACCCTGTCCCCATTTTTCCCAATTTTCAAAAGGGTAAAAAGTTTAAAAATTTAATGTATATGTAGTGTACACCCTAATATGCAACTTTTCTATGCAACAAAATCATAAAGCCTTTGATAAATGGCCCCTGAATTGGCTTCAGCTCTGTGTTATATTAAGCTGAGTTAAAAGAAAGCAAACTATATTCCTTAGTTATGCTTAATTTGAGAAAATATTCCAATACTATATTATTTCCTGCCAGAAAACGCATTATGCTGTAATAAACGCCATGCAAATTCATATTAGATAAGGTATATTACTTCAGCAATGCCTATTTTCCACTATAAAGTAGGTTAATATATGTGTATTATATGTGGAAATGCATAGTGTGAATGGATATAAAGCTGTAGTAATGCATAACTTTTACATAATAAATACAGAAGAGATGTGATGTTAAAGACTATGATAGCTGTGTTTGTGAACTTCACATCTTCTCTTTAAGAAGTATTGTAATTATGTCAACATAATTGGAAGACTTAGATTTTCTTATTCCGTATATCTCTTACCACTTTGCTAAAACTTTAGAGTAAACAATGTCTTTCCTCGGCATAAGCTGAGCAGTGATTTATTTGTTTCCTCCTTCCAGCAAATGAGATAAATAATTTAACACATATGCAGTACAGCTCTTCAAGGAATGGTAGCGTAATGTGTTGTTTCTGGATGTGCCTATTGTAAAGCTAAAGGTTTAGAAAATGTATTATTACAAATTCATACTACGCATGATATTTACTTGAGAAAATATAATCAAGAAATCCCTGTATGGGACAAAATCACTCACAAAGATAGAATATGTAGCAATGTGCTTTAGCAAAAACAGAATTAAAGGGCAAGTCCACCCGAACTGAAATTTGTGCATAGAGAATTATATATCCTGCCTAGCAGCATACAGAGTCCCTATGGGCCTGTATATATTCCATGTGAATCAGTATGGTGCCTCTGTGCAGCATCATATTCTGCCCTTTAGTAGTTATTCTGTAGGAGCTTACATATGTAATACAGCATATGATAAAATATGTAAATACTGTTCTCCCAGGTTCCATTTGTCATCGTTGTGTCAATGTCCAGCAACCGTGGTATTGAATGCTGCTTGCACTACTAAGGAAACTGGGTAGGTAAGCTGTCCCTAGTGCTACGACGGCTGACTAGGCCCTGCCTGAGGGTGTTGGTCAGCTGTTCCTGAGCTAAGCTTGGCCCCGACAACTACTGGCTCTCTAAACATGAAGATCTAACAGACAGGTAGGATGAGAGCTGAAAGAGGCTAGGGACTAGGAAACTAGAAGCGGTCACCTCCTAGCGAAATGAGTGCAGCTGCAAACAGTACTAACTAGGATGGGACGTGCTGGAGAACTAACAGGTGCAGCACAACCATAAACACACAACAGGAGTTGAGAAGAAGAGTGGAGTAGTGAGGAAAGGTAACACAGGACAGGGGCAAAATAAACTTGGAACCCCAAAACAGAAACTCACTAATACCACAATGTGACAGACAGCAATAAATGCAGGACAGGGGTTGAGTAGGGACAAAGGCTATTCTACTCCTACCATTACATATATGATTATCCCTGCCATTTCTTCAAAATGTGGTTTCTTCTGGTATGCTAATGAGGATCATGGAGCACCAGGGGTGTTCCCCCAGCACTCGGAGTACCCCCACATCATACATGTCTACCACCCCTTTCATGCTTGTGCCCTCCTCCTCTTCTCCAGAACTTGGGTCTTGCACAGGCCTCTGACAACACGCTGTATCCGTATAAAATCTTGTGCATGCGCAATCACCTCTGCCACTCCGGGTTTACTTTTTTTCAGTAAGAGTTATGACTATGGAACTCACTGTCACATAATGTGATGACTGATAAATTTTACGAATTCGAGAGGGGTCTAGATGCCTTTTCTTCAAAGTATAACATAGGTTATGAGATACAAGAATTTTTGGGGTAGGATGTGATCCAAGATCAGACTGCCATATTTCGAATTTGGAAGGAATTTTATCCTGTGATGGAGCAACTTGATAGGTTCATAGGTTGTGCATGATGGCTTGTGTCTTTAGCAACCTTATCTTGTATGTTACCATGTTACTTCTAGTGGAAAAATACTATTGTACAATGTTATTTGAAGGGAAGCATAGGTAAGTACAAGGGATACAGTATCTATGTCTATATGGAAACTTCCTGTGCCACTGTACAGAGCCTATGTCCCAGTGCATAAAGCTCTACACTGTTCATAATCCCTTAAGTGATGTAACTCCTAAAATGTATCCTTGTGCAACATATGATATTATATATATTTTCAAAAACACAATTTCTATTAAATTTATAAAAGTAAGAAGAATGAGCAAAACACCATTTCATATCATATTGTATGTATCACTGTCATTATGGTTGACTTATTCCATTGTCCATTCTAACCTTTAATGTTTACAGATCAGAGTATGAAATAACTTTTTAGTTCTGGTTCAGCACATAATGGTATAAATCTGTGAAAGAGCTAAAGCTGACATACATTGCCTATAAAAACAAATATGTATTACTCTTGTGACTAGGGGGTAGAAACTATTATTACAACATTTGTAAAAGGCACATGAATTGTATATCACTTCTTTGTAGTCAAATACAAATCAAACTCAGTTATAGTTGAGACTTTATTTGTTATTTCCTTTTTATCTTAGGATACACATGTAATTATCCCACATTCCCTTACTGTAACTGTAGATTTCCCAACCATATCTCCTAAATGTGGGTTACACTATGTGACATTATATTGCATGGAGATCTTCTCCGCGGCATAATTCTGTCTCAGAGATATTTGGCGTGAAAGGGGAGTCCTGCGGTTTCACCCTTAATCTGTCCCTGACTCTGCTAGGCCTGGGCAGAGCCGACTGCGCATGCCCTCGCTACAAGAAGATGGCCGCTTTGACTGTAAGTGGCCATTTTCTTGTAGTGCAGGCATGCGCAGTCATCTATGCCCAGGCCCGATGCCTAGCAGAGTGAATTCATTGCCTGATGACGATGTGGGGACGCTGCGCGGAGAAGACTTCTCAGAGAATCCAGCCCGACCCTCACTTGTGGACTTTCTAAGTTCAGTTTGATTGAATGTTGCCCACCCCTGAAACGAGCATTTTTCCCCCATAGAGTATAATAGGATTCGATATTCGATTCGAGTAGTCGAATATTGAGGGGCTACTCGAAACGAATATTGAATATCGAATACTTAATTACTCGCTCATCTCTATTGCTTACACATACAACCGTATGTTTATTATTTTTTTTAAATGAAATTGTACTTAACAGATGGTATATGCTATTTTGGATTGTACCTAAAGATGGTTTTCTTTCTTTGTATTGGCTGATTTTTTTTTTTTTTTTAAATCAATAAAACTTTTGAATAAAAAAAAAATAATAATTAAAAAAAAAAAAAAAAAAGTTGGATAACCCCTTTAAACCCTTAGGCTGGGAACTTATGTGGTGTAATCATAGCAATCTACAGTCGCAGCATTGAGGATGAACATGTCATTTTCATGCTGTGATTTGTACTCTAAGAGTTAAACCAGTAAGTTTGTTAAGCTGTAATGTCAATTAGTTAGATTTTACCCGTGGATTACAAGTTTTGCAATACAAAGGTACCAGCAGCAAGCTGCCACAAAAAAAAAAAACACGCAATTTTGGGTAATTTTTATGTTATGGAGATTTAGCAGTGTGTCCATCCCAGCCTTACTGTCTTTTCCAAATAATAGATGTCCTAAAATCAAAATCTTTGCCCATAGCTAATGAAGTAACTTATCTCTGTATTAAATCTACACAAGAATTGCTCCTAATTACTTTCCATTAATCATGTACATTACTTCTAAGCAGCTTAACTCATAAAGATTCATTCTACTTTAATTTTAAAAAATTATTTGATTTGAAATAATGTAAAGAAACTTAAAAAATAAAATAAGTGCGCTCCATTTTCTAAAATGTTAATCATCCTAATACAAATCTCAAACCTTTCTAATTCTGACATATCTACTAAGAACTGGTATAAAGTTACGTAATCTCTGTCTCATATGCTGTAAATCTCATGTGGGTCATATGTAAATTGCTACCAGATGGTTACGCTTAACACTGATAAAGGCAATTTAAAAATTACTAATAATAAAGGAATGGCACACATTGCCTATATAGAATGCAAACGCAACAATAAACTAACCATATGTTTGTGCTACAAATCTTAGTAGTAACTGTACAGAAAAATACTACATGTAAACTAGTAACTTTACAGCAAGTCAAGTTGTCAAGTATGTTTCAAGACACACATACCATTCACTTCTTTAAATCTATATTTTATATTTACTTATATTTGAACCTTTTTCATGTTACATTGACCTGACCTCAATAAAATGTATTTGTTTTGAGGAAAGAGCATGTTCAGTTGACTTTTATACAGTATGGTATCTGATTCTTTTTTTTAATGTAGATTGTGAGCCCCATATAGGGATCACAATGTACATTTTTTTGTCCTATCAGTATGTCTTTGTAGAATGGGAGGAAATTCAGGCAAACATAGGGAGAACATTCAAACTCCTTGCAGATGTTGTTCCTGGCGAGATCAGAACCCAGGAATCCAGCGCTGCAAGGCTGCAGTGCTAACCAGTGAACCACCGCGTTGCCCTGTATCTGTCTTAGTTTTGTTGCACTAGATTGTAAGTCTACATACCAATATTAAAAACATCCATACAATTCTTGCCAAAAGGGAAGAAATACTAAACAGACACAATGCAAACTAAACGCAGTAAAAGAATTTTGCCCGTGCAAGCACACAATGCATAACAAAGTAAAGGTTAATACATTATGTATAGGATTGGGATAATGAGTATTGTCATGGGTTAACTAGTATTTGATGAATGTAGACAATATCCAGATTGAAAAAAGCCTTGTAAAGCAATAAGAGAAAATGTAAATGATTTGAGTAGTAATGGTTAAGACACACTAGACAGGTGCAAGTTTGTGTGCCATGATATTATGATGTATTTTCTCTTATGATGTTGTGTTATAGGCAGCATAGTGGTTCAGTGTTTTCAGCGTTTTCTTTTTTTTTTTACTCCCTGCCATCCAAAAGTCATAATAGTGAATTTTTTTAAAAAATTTGATTTGGCAGTTTCGCTGAATTTTCTGTTACTATTTTATTCGATCTGAATTAATTTACGTTGAATCACATTAACCCCTTCACGACATCCACCCTAATAGTACGGTGCTGCTAGATAGGACTTCCCGCAAAGCATGCAGAAGCATGAAGTACACACAGAAACTGTGTGCGCACCCTGCTTTGCAAGTGTCAGCTGTATATAATGGATGGCTGTCCTCTAACATCCCCGGTTGGAAGGCAAACAGTCACAAAAATGACTGCGGCATGTTAAGGGTTTTATCATGTATTGGGCCCTGATCGCCCCCCCCCCCCCCCGTGATGTTTTTGGGGGATGCTGCTAGTCCTATTCAACAGCCCAGGGTTGTACATGTGTATTGCAGTGTATACCTATTGAAGCAGCGCTCAGAATATCGCTGCTTGAATTCCCTATTGGGACAAAAAATGTAAAAAAGTAATGCTCCCAAGACCCCCCACCTCCAACCCAGAGCTGGTGCTATTATTATACTCTGGATTCTCATCAGAGTATAATAATCAGAGGCCCAGGGATAGTGATTAAAAATAACAAACACTTATACTCACCTTACCTCACCTCTTCTGGGTATCCAGCAGTTTGTAGCACCTCCTCGCTCCTCTTCTTCCTTGCTACTGAGGTCCTGTTCCCCAGACGTCACTGCTAGGGCCTGTGAGTTAGCTTTAGTGGACATGTGGGGCGCAATGACATCATTACGCCAGTGGTGAACCTAGCCTTTCTGCTGCCTGAGGCGGATGACAGAAAGGTGCCCCCCCCCGCCGGACTGAATACCGAGCGGGGGCTGCTAGCGGTAACATTACAGTGAATACAGTGGTACAGTAGTGCGTAACATTTTGTGGTGACTTACCGGCGACATCCCTGACTAATCGCTCACATTTCCCGTCTCTTCACTCTGGACCGCCATGACCACTTCTTCACAGCTGATTTGTCTCTGTAAAGTTCGCAACACATACATCTTTGTCTCCTCACTTCTCCATGCACCCGACCCATATAGTCCTCACCTACACAAAGCCCCTTAAAGAGGACCTTTCATGAGTTGGGGCACATGCGGTTTTATATACCGCTGGAAAGCCGACAGTGCACTGAATTCAGCGCACTGTCGGCTTTCCCATTTTTGAATGTCTGTCTGGCCCTTGAGGACTGTTTTTTTTTTTTTTTTTCACCCACTTGCAGTTCTTGCTCTTGGGGGTTAACAGGAGCACTACTGTCTGTAGTGTTCCTATTAACCGCCAAGTGCAAGAATTACAAGTGGGTGGGAAAAAAACAGTCCTCAAGGGCCAGACAGACATTCAAAGCCCCCCTCCCCAGCACCCCAAACCCCCCCCCAAGCACTACAAACCCCCCCATCATCATCAATCTCATATTTATCCCCTGATCTTCAGCCTGCATAGCGGTCTTGTGACTGGAGAACGCATAGGAGTGCAGGCGCACATCGGGTGCGGGCTGGATTTACGTGGCCATGTCACCATGTGTGTGGGGAGGAGAGAGAGGAGGGGGCGGCGTTAGCATGCAGAGAGAAGGCAGGGAGACGACCTTCCCTATGCTAGGGATGAGGGGCGGCCGCTGGAGCAGCGCTGCTGCTAATAGGTGAGAGTTAAAGCAGCGCTGCGTCTACAGGCCCGCCCCAAGTCACCGCTGGCTTCCCCTGCCAGGCTGCTGTAACGCTAAGGCAGTCCAGGACAGTTTTCACGCAGCTTGTCCTGGACTGGCTTAGGTCAGTAAAAAGGCCGCCGCTCGGCATAGCGCCGCCTGAGGCAGTCGTCTCAGGTCGCCTCATTAGAGGTGCGGCACTGCATTATGCTTGCGCACTGATGTCATTACCCCAGCATGCTCCACATGACCACTGGAGTGCAGTCACATGCCCCAGTAGTGAGGCCTGGGGAGCAGGAGCACAGTCACCAGACGGAAGAGCTCCAGAGTGGATGCTGAGCCCAGGACAAGTGAGTATCAGTATTTTTTTATTTTTAAACATGGCCGTGACCTCAGTCTCACTGTAGGGGGTGCCGAGGAGGACATGTAACATGGTGGAACCCCTTTGATGCCACGGTCATGTTTGACTGCAGCATCCAAGGGGTAAGAACCCTGATTGGAGCTGTTCAATTTGTTACCACGAAATGTGAGGAAATCTGGATTCAATGTGAATAGAATATTTACTGAAATTCGGATTGAATTCCACTTTGTCAGCTTTGATTAGCTCATCTCTAGGTGTTATCTAAAGCATTGTCCACCTCTTTTGATTCTGTGATAGTGTTATAGCATCAAGTTGTCAGACTTTGTCTTTGTTATCATTATTCATCTACAGTACTTCATATTTTTCCATCAAGGTACATAAGAGTGGGATATTTATTTGGTTGTTGTGTTTGATCAGATGAACTTCATACACCAACATATTTACAGCAAACACCGATTTCTTTACTTTCATTCATAGGAGAAGGTGAACATAAATATAGATGGAGACTCTAGTGCTGCAAGCCAAGAAAATAGCAGGATTGTGCCAGAAGTGTCATTCGCAGTTAATTAAGGCAGAATGTGCCCTGGATTAAGTCAGACAATGGTCTGGACTCTACAAAGGATTACAATTATTTAGCACTATACCTGACTAAGAATAAATGACACCACATTAATTGGACAATTCAGTATTGCTAAAAAGATAGCAGAATAAAATTTCACTTCAATACAAGTTTATAATGGATGGTGATATCAAAGATAGTCAAAGCAAGTATTAGATATGTTAGCATTAACAGTAGGACAAATACATATAAACTCTATCATGGTTAGTTCTTGCTTTGAATTATTTAATATTTCAATATTGAATAAAAATAAAACCATAAAGAACATTTAAAGTGGTATTCCCACATAAAAAGATAGTGTATTGTGAGTCCACTAATTATAATAATGCATTATTTTACACAACTGCTCCTATAGCTATCCAGTGTTTTAGAAGACAGCAGTCAGCTACGTTTATTTGAATGAAGCCACTCATTAATGTGCAGTATAATGTATCTTCCCTTACTCATCTTCTTGGTTAAGCAGGTCTAGATCTGAGTAACATAAGATTATTTTCTATATACAATATAGGTTTGTGACAAGTCATCACAAGGTGATATGCTAACTATTCTATGTGTGTCTACCTGTGACCACCCAGTGGGGAAGTGTGAATTACAGTCTTCCGTTAGCTTGTCAAGATGTTGTGTTGAATTAACTTCAAGACAAATTGGACTCCCTAAATAATTTGGAGATCAATTATGTCTGGAAACAACCAGAGCAGATGCACCAGTAACATTACATAATGAAGGGCAATGAGTAAGGAATCCAAGGATCCTAAGGATCTACCGTACTCTGTTTACAATAGTATAATGATTTCCATATGAATATAGCAATAACAGTTATGGTGGATCCCTTTATAAAAAACATAGAATCCAGATAGACAGCATTGATTTTAATGGAGTCCATTGGGACAGTACTCCCTCTAAACTATGTAGCCTAGAGGGAAAATTGTAAACTATGTTCTAATGAGGTCAACAAGCCCACTAGCCTTACCTGTTGGCAAAGTGTGAAGTATTAAACTATCATTTCCAAAGTGGAAAATTTATAGGGAACAATGATTCAGGCTTGTGATATTTTTTTACAAAAGAAAACCACAAAAGCTAGATCTTGGAAATTATTTACAACACAGTCCAAAAGATGAATAAGGAATAACTTATTGTTAATGATGAGCTTGCAAATATTGTTCCATACTAAGAATTTATTACAACTATATTATCGTAAGCCAGTCTTAAATGACCCAACTGACGCAGGGACCGACAGATTTATGAGGAGCATTTGTCTGCCATCCCTGCTTCGAAATGGAAATTTATGCCCATTAGGAACTTCTGTAGATTTCCACTGTAACTCTTGCCAGAAAACTATCAGACTGAGGTTCAGTAGCCTTGTCCCTCCCCAATTCCCTCCATGCTCTGTACACGTTCACACAATTTGGCTAACAAGGTACAAATCAGGGCACAAAATTGGTGCAACAAGCCCTTAGCCAAACATTTGCCTCAATATTATCTGGTGAAGAAGGATTGATGAATTTGCTACAGGAATTGTAGATTTGGACAGTGCAAAGTTCGATAGTATTGATAAATGTTCCCCATTGAACAGTATATGCATCAATGCGAACAACTCTTGGCATCAATTTTAATTATCCTAATTATAGTCACATGATTGGTTACTGCACTCAATTATTCAGGTATTTGCAAAGATTATCATTAATATTGTAGCAAATCATATTAAGGTGATCTTCAAACATAATATTCACTTTTCTATTTCCCCAAGGAGGAAAACAATATTTACATGTACTTTGTCAAATTTTCTTCAGTAAGAGGTTGAAAACTCAAGTGTCTGGAGAATTTATCTGTCTGACAAGTTATAATGAAGAAAAGAGGGAACAGAATGGAAAGTAACCACAGACGGCATGTTTCCTCACTGGTTCAAAGCTTGTCAGGAAAAAATCCTAGGCCAAAAACAGCAAGAGTCAGGAATTAAAAACTGATAAATGAAGATTTTCTTAAATTCCAGTTCATCTCTCCAATTAAATTAATTAAATTTATATTTTTTCCTCAATGTCTCCATAAAACTTTGCAATTCATAACTTTATATGTATTATCTTTCAATAGCTACATTTTTTTTCCATAAGCAAGCTAGCGTAGGTAGCTTTTTCTATTTTTGTCTTCAAAAGTACTGTTGGTTTTTTCAAAGTTCAGATGAAATAAAAAAAAAAAAAGAGAAAGTAAACAATAGCTTCAATATAGTCGGGTACTGTAAATAGCAATCCTTTCCAGGAAATATGAATTTCTCCAAGCAAATAAACAAAAAAATGAAACAAACACATTAAAAAGGAAAAACATGGGACCTCGACTATTGGTCAGAGAAGTTGGACATGAAGATACTAAATAACCATGGATCTCTCACATTCTTGTCCAAAGCTGTAGATGTAGTGTAAGTCTAAAATCTCACTTCCTATAGACATGTATTTTTGTAAATATATAAAAGTAGGGTCTTACAAGTGGATGACAGATATACTGTAACATTTACCTCTAAAGCCTTCAACATTGATGACTTGTTTACTAAACTAATTTTCCTAGAATGTAACTCATCAATTAATTAGAATCCAATCCATTTGTTAGGCAGGTCTCTAGGCCATTATACAGGAGTCCTTTAATTATGCTATTGGCTTGCTGCAAATTGATAGGTTACATGTTACTGCATCCTGCAAATGATACCCCCCAGCACCACCACCACCACCACCTCTGTGTGTAGGAGACAATATCGACATGTAAACAAGTTGAGTGAAACAAGTAAACAAGTGAAATATATGGATATGTTTTATCATTGTGCCTGCATTCCCAATAGATTTTGCTTATTACAAACTATCTTAATAAAATATACTGATGCTTTCATACAGTATATAGTGAAGGAGTTTTTATTTGTCTTCTCTTTATTTTATTTTTTGACATTAAAATCTGCCATCAAAATTGTTCACCAAAATATTTTACCATCCTAATAAGCCTAACAAAGAATGCACACAATGGATTACACACTAAAGGTCAGTATTTACAAGGGATTCTCGTGTTGTTTACTGAAGTTGTATGCAAAGTAGTGTTATATTAGACAAGTAGAAATAATTGCTCTTCTATAGAAATGTATCATTGTCAGTATTTAATAAAACACAATTACACAAAATCCTCATAGCTTGTTCGGATTTCTCAGCAATAGTAAAAAGAAAATGCTACAAATAGCTGGAGGCTCAGACTGAAAATGGTATAGTACAATAGGTGGGAAAGATATAGGATAAATAGATATGTAATGTCCCGATACTGCTCGTCCCATTCCCTAATAGTCCTTGCAGACCGAGATGGTATGGACATTTGCATATAGGGAAAAGAGGTATTTCCCCATTCCTTCTTATATATTTAACATATGTTTCTATTTCACAAGAGCCAGCACACAGGGGGGTCTATTAATGCACCATCTTGTGGATGTTTTGTGAACTGCACTTGCCTATACTTTCCATTGTAATTTAGGTCAGTGATTTCATCATCCTAGTGTGCTAATGTAAAGGAGTGTCCAGTATGATCAAGCTCCCTTGATTGGCCTGGAGGGGGAGTTGAGTTACGGCCTCTCTAGAGAGTGGGGGTTGGAAACCCTGTGTTCTTTGTTCTGTGTGTGAAGACAGCTACACATGTAGAGTAAAAGATGTGAGCCAAGCATCAGGGCTCTTCAACCAGAGATGTCTTTTCCTCTGTGCTCAAGCTTTCTCCTCAGAGAGCGTTTTCCTCTGAAGCTCCAAGTCTGCAAGTACTAAAGTATTCTGACCTGTTATCCATACATCTGGGAACTCCACACGTATCTCTATGCAAGTAAGTCTTTGGGACAAATCTATAGTTAAGGAGCCCATAGCTAGTCTGACAGAAATTGAGGGTCTCCTGCTGTCAACACCCCTATTTCCTCTTCTACATACGTGTACCCAGTTTGTTGAGAACTAACCCCCTGGATACAGGCCATCTTTACAAGTATATCCAAGTTTAACTACCCAAGCAACTACTAGTCAATCAAGCCCAAAGTATTCTCTACTCCAAGCTCCATCACCTGCTTAACTGGACACTACCTGCAGGGATCACAGAATTGTATGTGAAGAATTACTCCATCTATACATTTGTATTACCTTGTCCTGCTAGTAAAAGAGCAACGACTACCCCCGAGATCTGGTTGTCCGTTGTCATTGTCAGGTACCACGTGGGCGCGGGTAGTCGGGGACATCAAAAAGAGGCTTTGTGCACATTTGGGATCCAGGGCCTCTCTACAAGCTGGCCACATCTGACATAGTACCCGTGACATCAGTCCTGGCCCTCCTGAGTGTTACAGATAGATAGATAGATAGATAGATAGATAGATAGATAGATAGATAGATAGAAGCACTCCAATGAAGTAGTGGAAAAATGTTTGTCAACCCACTTTGTTCTGATCGAATATTTAAGTAGAGGTATGGATTCCTCTGAAGTGTATATATATATATATATATATATATATATATATATATACATATATATATATATATATATATACACACATTCACAAAAGTGACTGCACAAATAGGTGTATGAAAAGTGCCCTTTGATTTTTTATTTTATTTTGTGATTTATTTTATTGTTATTTTTAAATAATAATAATAATTATTATTATTATTTTTTTCTATGATATGTGTTACATCAACCTTCACACGTATATCTTATGTTATTTATATATTTGGCCAAGCTTTTATGCCATATAATATCTGGGTAATACTACCTAAAGTATCTCAGGACTCAGGCTGTTTTGCTCATGCACGGACATGCACTGTGGGTTCAGACCTCTGTGTATTAATCCATTTCTGGATATGTACTTGTTGAAACATCAGATGGTATGGTAATAGCCAAGATTAAGATGTTATATATGCTATATATTTAAATTACAAACTCCTGAGGCAATAGAAATGTATGAATGAAATACTGTTTCACTATATAAGGTACATGTTTATTAATTAGTAGAGATGAGCGAACAGTGTTCTATCGAACACATGTTCGATCGGATTTCAGGCTGTTCAATGTGTTCGATTCGAATCGAACATCACGTGGCAAACTCCAAAAAAATTTGATTCCCCTCCCACCTTCCCTGGCGCCTTTTTTACACCAATAACAGCGCAGGGGAGGTGGGACAGGAACTACGACACCGGAGGCATCGAAAAAAATCGGAAAAAGTCATTGGCTGCCGAAATCAGGTGACCTCCATTTTAGACGAATAGTGGATTTCGAATCCGGGTCATATGAGAATGTGAACTTTGTGACTATGAGACAGGGATAGCTGTACAGGCAGGGATAGCTAGGGATAACCTTTATTTAGGTAGGAATGTTATTAAAAATAACTTTTTGGGGCTCTATCGGGTGTGTAATTGTGATTTTTGTGACATAAACTTTTTCCAATAGGAATGCATTGGACAGCGCTGATTCTATTAGCCCAATGAAGTAGAGCTGAATGTGTGTGCTTAGCTCAACTATGCCGGTGGAGTAGTTGAGCTAAGCACACACATTCAGCTCTACTTCATCGGGCTAATAGAATGCATTGGCCAATCAGCGCTGGCCAATGCATTCTATTAGCGTGAACTGAGTTTGCACAGGGGTTCTAGTGCACCCTCGGCTCTGCTACATCAGATTGCTACATCTGATGTAGCAGTGCCGAGTGTGCATCAGATGTGTAGTTGAGCAGAACTGGCTCAGCACTGCTAAGTCTCTGCATTCGCATAGGAATGCATTGGCCAGCCTTCGGCCAATCAGCGCTGGCTCTGCCGGAGGAGGCGGAGTCTAAATTCGTACCTGAATGGAGACTGGTGTGGAGCGATCTTAGACTCCGCCTCCTCCAGCAGAGCCAGCACTGATTGGTCGAGTTCCGTACTCTGGCCAATCAGCACTGGCCAATGCATTTCTATGGGGAAAAGTTAGCTTGCGAAAATCGCAAACTGACAGGGATTTCCATGAAATAAAGTGACTTTTATGCCCCCAGACATACTTCCCCTGCTGTCCCAGTGTCATTCCAGGGTGTTGGTATCATTTCCTGGGGTGTCATAGTGGACTTGGTGACCCTCCAGACACGGATTTGGGTTTCCCCCTTAACGAGTATATGTTCCCCATAGACTATAATGGGGTTCGAAACCCATTCGAACACTCGAACAGTGAGCGGCTGTTCGAATCGAATTTCGAACCTCGAACATTTTAGTGTTCGCTCATCTCTATTAATTAGACTAATTTATATTATATATACACTTTTTTTGAAATGTGATGGACTGTATTACAAATGTATTACTCAGATCATTTGCACTATGTTTGGCACTTTATATATGGAGATGAATTATTAATTATATGTAATTGATAATTATGCATGTACAGTGTTGTATATCACTATAAAAAGATAATATAATGCCGATTTGCTTGGAAAAAGTCCTGTGTGTTTAGGACTGAAATGTTACAGTCGGAGTAAACCCACATTTTCTTCTTTCACTAAATTGGATTGTTGCCTGTTTCTACTATATTTTTTTTGATAGATGGATGGATGGATGGATGGATGGATGGATGGATGGATGGATGGATGGATAGATAGATAGAAAACCTAACCAAAAAGATGACCTAATAAACTGTAAAAAGAACATTTAGAAATAACTTTTCTGAATAGGATTAAAATGCTCCAAAACATTTGCGTCACTGAAAGCAAATCTCTTTCTTTCAGAAATGTCTCCTGTAAAATACACTAAAGTGGTGTCTTTTTGATTATTATTTAGGTATAAGTTGTCTGCATACAATTCAGTAAAGTATGACAAGTAGATGAGAACGTGTGCTTATTATATTTCAAGTATATAATTTCCCAGCTCCCCCTTCACAAAAAGAACAGTAAAGCTTCAGGTAGTTTTCAGCTATAAACCATCATTTATGTGATTTTCCATCTTCCACATACTGTAGCAAGGAAATGTATCAAACATTTCTTACTTTATATGGAATACTAGTATGCTACTTGTAGTTTTTAATGCACGTTTTAATGGGTTGTCTTACTTACTTTCTTAATCCATTGTTTAAGAAGAGTCAATGCAGATCTGGTTCCTTAAACGATCAAGAATTTACTGATATTATCAAGGAAATCTTAGTCTACCACACAATGCCGTACCACAATAGGATCTACTCTAAGTTACGATACCATAAAATCCCTAAGATTACATTTAGCTGGAAATCCTAACAATAGTTACACACTATACGCATACTACATTAAATGACATGTTATAGGACTTCAGCTAATTCTAAAGCTCTTCACTGTCATGAATATATACAATGCTTCATTAGTTTATGCCGTTATTGTGATGCAGATATAAAGAGTAGAACTTAGTCTAGATCAAATCAACCTGAATATTAGTTTCTAAATAACACTGCTTTTACAGTATATCTCTATATACAATAGTTAGTTTGCAGTATTCACTTGTAGGCAGGGAACAGCATGAAAAGTTTTGCTTTCTGGATCTCTGAGGGATGGGAGGGGATTGTTTCAAGTGACATCCGAAGGTAAGATCACAGCCTGTTACTGTCATTGTCTCCTCCTGGACCTTATATAGTGACTCCATAGTGATATGGAAGCTTTTTTTACACCTTCCCAGGAGAATGTACTCTCTGGTTGATACATTTGGTAGTTAGACTTTGTTTTCTACTAAAGGAGTGAGAGAGTAAGCAGTTTTAAATATAACCCCCCAATATACCACTCAAATGTACATGAAATCACTTATCCGAATCACAGTACAGATGAGGCTTCTCTTAAATATTTGTTTTTTTTATGAAACTAGCTACATAGTTGCTGTAACATCACATTTATAACCAGCATCAGCATAATACCATCAATTAATAAAATGACAGCTACTAAATTTGTTCGTTTTCTAAAGTAGTGTGTTACTGCATGGTGAATTTAACATGGCAAAGAGGACCTGTCACTGTTCATGACTAGTGTTGGGTAAATCGGTTCACAACAAATTAGAAACAATTGGTTTTTGTTTCAGATTAACTAAAATGTCCACTAGGATATAATTTGCAATAAATTATAATACTCTGGGGTCTCTTCAGACTCCAGAGTATAATAGGTATAAGCCCAAAGGAGGTGTAAAAAAAAAAAAAACATATATTAGAGGTCTTCTCTCACCTCTTTTGGGCCTCCTCATCTGGCGACCTTCGTCTTCTTCCTCCAGTTGCTCTGATGCTCTTCTGGTGCTCACTGCTAAAGCCCAATCAAAGGCCTCAGCGGGAACCCTGGGTGCATGATGTCACTGAAGCGTGACAGTCACCAGCTATGATTCTCTTGTGTGATGTCATGTGACCAGAGAAGGAGGACACAGATTTTCAGATGCTATGATCATCTATCACCATGAAATGAATTTTCAGAGGTTCGACCATCCTTACACATGACATGTCTGTGTCAGAACATACTTATATTCTCCATGAAATAATTTTGGGGCTTGTTTTCTTATTACTGTGTGGTGCCATTCCTATGTTATATCTTCTATCAATTAGGTGAGTTCTTTCACAGCTTGGCGTTCATTGTACAATATTATACTATGTAGGCACACACCCCTAACTGGTTGAACATTTACTGCAAATGACAAGCATGAACTCTGCATACTGTATAGCATTTTGGAATTTTAAATTTTTTGGAGGTGATGTGCGTGTATACAGCTTTGCTTGGGAAAAAACATTCTGCTTTTATACACAATATATGAAGATGACCATAAGTACTGTATAAAAGTTCTGGGGTCATTTATCATAATGTAGCTAGTGCTTATATTAAGAAAATATATGGGGATATAATGTGACTATTTAATTCTCACATTCAGGTTTCATATATTAAAAAGTGTGAAAATTGTCCTAAAACTCCTGGCAGTAAAAGAGTTAAATGGAGTCAGTAGCTTTGAGCTCATGATATTGATGTCAGCGCATTATAGTTTAGATATAAGCAGTTAAAACTTCCATATAGTAATGTAAAAAAAAGTACACCCTCTTAGAATTGTAAAGTTTTAGATATCAAGAGATCTAAGGGCAAGATTTTTTTCATGTTTTGACACATTAAACCATAGCACGTTAAGAGGATATACCTTACTTTCTTTTTTTCTTGACTGCATTTTCTCATGCTAGTTGCCTAAAAATAAAATGAAGTTCGACTCAATATGCCAAGTGTCCACTAAGAGCTCCCCTTCTATGAGCGGCCTCTTTCCTTTGCTTTTCAGCGATGCGTCTACCATGTATGCAGGAGAGAGGATGGTAAAGGTCTGCTGCAGAGAGCTCAGGAAACTCTTTTTATTACTTATGTAGCTAGTATGGCCATCCACAAAGGTATTCTTCCAAAGCTTTTTTACACCTCACCTATTTAGCGCACTCAGCAATTTTGTGGGATCTAAAACTGATGACAGATTAAAGGAAATTTAAGATAAGATAATCCCTTAATAGTCCTACCATGGGGAAATTCAGTGTGTTACAGCAGCAGGGGGGATACAGTAATAGAAAGAACACATACAAGCTCGGAATAGCAGACAGAAAAGATAATAGAATTCATATTAACTAAAAAGAAAAAGAAAGACTCAGGATCATTTAGTTATCTGTGCGGAGTGATCTTCGATTGGTCTGATGTTGATTATACAGCCTGAACACGGTTGGGAGGAATGACCTCTGATAGCGCTCCTTCTCACACTTGGGGTGAAGCTGTCAGTCACTGACAGTACTGTCCAGTGTTATCATGGTTTCATACATGGGATGGGAGTTATTCTCCAGCATGGAACTCACCACGGACAGCATCCTTCTGTCACCCACCAACTGTACTGGGTCCAGGGGTCTCCCCAGGACAGAGCTGGCCCTTCTGATCAGCCTGTCAAGTCTATTGACAGGCAAAACTAATACAGTGTAGATCCTGATAGGATGGGATATTACTGTATTTTGTCCACGAATCTCTGTGTCATAAACCAGCCTGTGATGACCTACTTTAGGAATACCGTTATATATAATATTTGCCCGGAGAATCCTTTACATAGAGCTTGTGAATTATGACGGGATTTTTAAATAACTTTGTCAGCATTCTCTTTCTTTTGTCACATTGCAAGAAGATACTGGCATTTTATTTTGTTCAGGTTTTATCTTCCAGTTAGTGACAAGATATGTCTAAAGGGAGACATAATACATGGCATTACGATTTATGTAGAGTGTAAAGCTCTTGTCCTTTGACTACCACCATCAAAGAGAACACAGTCATGCCCTGACCCTTTCTGCTGAGATACTTGTTGTAGTTTATCCTTTCAAAACACTGTGCATTGCTTTAGTATGATTCCAACAATTAAATATTGTTATATTGTGAAATGGCAGCATGCGCTATTGAAAAGGTCAAGGGCATTCATAACCTAACAGAAGTGTTTTTGCGCTGAGCTGGATGGCATTCATCTTGTGTCTTCTAATCAAACCGAGACCTTGTAATGTTCTGACAATAATCACTTAAAGCTGACTATAAAATGATACAGGCATTAGGAGACTATAACAGTTTAATTACACATTGCGGTATGCCTCACACACGTGGAATTACACAGTGTTGACACAATAAATGTATACTGTTTGCTTTATATTATTGCTCTGGTCTATTCTTGACTCAAGCCAAAAGAACTATTTCTTCTTCAATATGTGAAAGACAAAAGGAGAAATGGGCAAACATATATTTATAACGTCTGTGCCTTTTTCTTTGTAAGTGTCATTGACTAAATTAATATAAAAGGCATAAGTGCTTTTAGCTCTGCTTCCATCTGTGACATGTTTCTATGACTTGGAAGAAAGAACTACGAAATCCGAAAGCATTCATTGTTGCCCGCAGTAGGAATCAATCATTAAACTCATGAATTCATTCATCACGTAACATTTATACTGATATAATGAAGCAAGAAACCGTAAGATCATCACATTTTTTTTGTCTTATTCAATGGAGACATATTATACAGTTTTGGAGAAAATATAAGAATTTAGATAGGTCTGTAAACTATAATAGCTAAATATTTAAGGGGAGATGTCAGAGAATCCCTATCAATAATGTTTGCTGTGTGTACAAGGAAATTGATTGTATTAGTGAAATTAGCTCTTGCACAGAACTGATTATCTGTGATTGATACCTTTGGGATTTGTCCTGCTTGAATTGCTTGCCAATGGTGGCCATTTTACAAATCAAAAGACACAGAAGAAGGATTGCATGAGCTTTGGCAGCAGCCGGAGGACTTCTCCATGATGCCTTGGAACAGCTCTTTCTCTAACACAGTCAGTCATATGTGTGGATCACTATGTAGAGTCAGTTTTACTAATTCAGTCTTCAATTTCAGGAAATTCACTCATGTCTAAATAGATAGTGAGATGATAGATAGATAGATAGATAGATAGTGATGTACACAGAACAACAAAAAAAAAATAAATAGAAAGATCACCATTTATTAATAAGGATAGGGTTATCCCTATCATTAGGAAAAGGTAAACCCCATGTTTATTCTGTCAAAGTAATGGAGCCAGTGACTGTCATAATGGGATGTTAAGCTGCATCCTCTTCCAGTATTGACTGATGTTAATGGGGCATTATCCTGCTAATCAACCATGAGAGGGACTATTCTCACAGTATTAGATGGTTAATATCGGATTTCTTCTTTGCTCGGAACCAAGGACTTCCTAATTTCATGCTAGTTAATAGGTGATAATTTCTTAATATTTATCAAAGTGCTCCACATTGGAATTGTATTGTACATGCACACCTTTATATTTCCATTTAAACAGCCCCAAAAATGACTTGGTAACAGTATAAAAGTTAGTTGCACAATTCTGTATACAGGAAAAACGTCCCCGCTTCTCACGGAATCAGTCTAGTTACTTCTACGTGGCTTATTTTCAGATGTGCCTGAACCTTTTGCAGAAAGCAGCTAAAGTACATAATTGGTTTGCTAGATACACTTCTGTTGATAGTCAGGTGAAGGAGAACATGCCTAATATATGATAAAAAATCCATATCTTCTTGTCTACTTATACCTCAAATATGTAATCCCTTTGACTTGCTGGAGACATGGTATTCTAGAATCAGCCTTGTTTCATCATGTCTAGGATTGCTTGGTTGTTTGGTCTAAAGTTAGGATCCTTATTAACCAGGTTCTAGACATACTTACTAACATAACATTTCTGAGTCCTACTGGGCTTTGAGAAAAATAGCTAATAGTTTAGCCTGAGCACAAGACCAGTATGAAACTGCAGAAGAAGCAGTTAGTAAAAAGCCCTTCAGCACACCTACTGAATAGTTGTTCTCAGCTGTCACAAGTGCCCAAAATATACAGAAAGCCCAGAGTCTGCTTAGAATTTGTATGTTCTCCCTGTGTCTACAAGGGTTTCCTCCTTTCTGTACTCCTTTTTTTCTACTATACTCCAGAGACATACTAATAGGGAATTTTGATTTTCGAAACCTAGTTGGGACAGTAAGCTAACTGTAAAACACTGCAGAATATGTCAGCACTATATAAGTAAAATAAATACGTGTCTAAGTGCCCGTTCATGGAAAGTTGAAAGGAGTCTAGAATACATTACCACCTTACTGCAACATAGTGTGGATTGTTTTTATTCAATCTGGATTCCATGGGATTCCTTATGTCTTACACCCCATCTGTAGATCTTCAACTAACTTTAAATATAAGCCTTGTTCCATATGCTCAGTCACCATCCTACTCTACACCTTATCTTTCTAAGTATTTATTTGACTTACCTATGTTTGATGACTTATTTGACTTATTTTTGGCATACATTCTGTTGATACAATATGTTCCGTGGGGCCGTAATCTTTTATTGTAAAATTACCTCTGATGAGACGCCAGAGTATCATAATACCAGTTCTGGGTCTCACTGATTTGAAACTGGCAAGTGAACCTTGCAAATATTTCTGCTCTAGGGGTACAACTAGCCAAGTTACTTTTCTGTGAGAAAGTGCCAATATTATACAGGCGCTTAACTTAACAATGCTGCCTACATAGCCCATTGACAACATATTTGCCATAATTCCAACCTTGAAGTCCGTTGCTCTCACCCATCAGAGATTCATCATAACATAGATTCTGACATAATGATTGATGCAGACTCAGCATCTCTGATACATTTTATTGGAAGCAAGAAGCTTGCACTTCTACTCTTCATATCTCTCTTGTGGTACAGTGGCTACAAAGAATTTACTTGTGTCTATTTTAAATACTGATAGATTTTCTTCACTGCATATGTCAGTATTTTTCAATATATGGGTCTATTGTAGATATAAAAAGTGCACCATGCACCCATTTGTGGTAAGAAAATGCCCACTGAGGTCTATGAATTGTGTTTATCAGAATGTTATCTGTAATTCAGACAGACTGATAGGGAAGTGCCAGACAGCAGTTCCCCAGCGATGTAGATGAACCCTAGAGGAAGGGGCACAAAAGACAGTGAGCCCTGGTCTGAAACCCCCCACTGTTCCTTCCTGCTTGCCGGTCCTATCCTATGTAATAGGCGACAACTGGACAACAGGACCTTCCTAAATACGCGGGCCTCAAAATGTGGACAAGACAAATAACAACAAGGGAGGTCAGCTAGCCAGGGGTCAGAAACAGTCGAGCGATGCAGTGTCAAAATTGATATCCAAGAGAGTAGTCAATAGGGAAAGCCAGAGGTCAAGAATCAGAATACAAGAATAAACAGCGAGAGAAAAGCCAGCATGCACAAGGCAATAGCAAGCACCAAAGTGAATGTGAGCCAAGAATAAATAGGGAGGAAGAACCCTCCCTGGAGTTGATAGGTGGATAGGCTGTCAATCACAGGGCAAGGCTAAACTTAACTATTAGAGGAGCAGAGGGAAACCAAGGTGAAGGAAATGGGTGTGGTGGAAAATCAATTACCAAGGTGAGGAAATAGGACAGTGTTCAGACAATGCAAGAAGAACCCAAGAGTAGAAATCACAGCTGGACACGTCTCCTGTGCTGCAGCATGCGGCCGGAGGATGATCCCGAGGCCCAGATAGGCAAACATGTTACACAGACACTTTATGAGTTTTACTTTCCTCAACAAAAGACAGTACATTAGGAATCAATATGTATGATATAATGATACAGTATAACCCATGATATATATTTCACACTGTGCAAAGTGGTTTAATTTGTTTATGGGGCAGTATTCTTCTTAGGAGATGTATTCTGAATGTACTAACTGCATTCCTTTCATCTGCTATATGTCAGCAGAGGAAAATGAAATAATACAGACTTCTATAATTAAAGAATAGTTATGATATAGACCTGTTTGCATGGTGTACGGCTGTTTCAAATGTGTTAACAAGCCTACAATGGATATATGGCAGTGTTGACACCTCCTCACACTTTGCCTCAAGGAACAAGATGCTTCCCTGACTTAATTCCTGCAGTAAATTCCGGCTACATACTATGTAGGAGGCAAAACATCTGTATTGTTAAAGAATTAGAGGAATGAAATACCCAGAGGCAATATTTGCAGCTTAGCATGTAACCACCAAAGGTTACACAAGTTCTAAGCTATTTTATGCACTTTGAAAGCTGTGTCTGATCTCTCTGGATATAAACTTTTGTGTTTCTAAAATCTGATCAATAATATTGCGGCTGGAACACTGATGTCAATAGTTCTTGTTAAACTCTGCCTGTTATCTGCAGATCCTTGCGCAGATTTCTTCTCCCACCTCACCGATAAATACTATTATTTTGTAATTAGTAGCTGAAATGGCATAAATTTCTGTGGATTTGCATGTCATATGACCTGACACTTTCTACATTCTCAGTTTATTAACTTTGATGAAGCTCATTTTTGTGTAGTAGGAGTATGTATGTTTCTAGCAAACAAGCAGATGTTAAGTCAATAAATATATTCCTACTGGAATTCTCTTCAAACTGAAGACGTATGCGTATGTGTGTGTGTTGGAGCACAGAGAGGATTGTGGTCTCCTCCAGGAGCTCTGATTTCAATGCATTTCTCTGCTTTTTCAACTTTGTATTGTCTTGAATATGACAGACTGTCTAACCGATATGCAGCAGTGAGAAATAATGAAAAGAGATAGAAAAATAAATATAAACGTGGTTATGAATTCCAGTAAAATGGAAATGGTAATAAATAAGGTCAAAACATGAATGCACTGGACAGAAATGATTTATTATTAACATTTATACATAATTTCAAGTGAAAATTGGGAAACAAAGAGACTGGAGTTCCTCATTACTGTTCTATAGGGCTAATGAATATATCTTTTGCAAATCATTTTGTAGACAGTCCCTAATTATGTTTAGGTTTGGGTCTGGCTACATGCCCTATAGGCCAAAGATCATCACATAGGAGCTCTGAAGTGATCTTACACCAATCTGAAGAAGTGATGATGATGCATATGGATTATATAACATAATGGTGAACATTAAGTTTTAGATTGTGCAAACTTAGACTAGACAGTCTTAAACGGTGACAAAATTGTGACATTCAACATCTACCTTTATCCCAGTTAATAGTTGGCTTACTTTTTCACAAAAAAATATGCCAGAATTTTGGTGCCTTTTTTTTGGGACAAAACACATTTAAAAAATAAGGTGTAATGAATGTATACCAGTATTTTAGTCTACATTACACCACATTTTTGGGGACATTTGCATTAGTGAATCAACCTTTTCTTGTGTTCAACCTTCTTAACACTACATATTTAAAATAGGTGTTAATTTTACTATTATTTACTTCAATACTGGTCAAGATGAACTGAGTCTATACAGATTTATAAACACTTAACCAACTCTAGTTTGCTGTAAAGCTCCAAATTCTCATGAAACCAATTCAACACAATAACACTACATGTTGACAAAAACTTGACAGGTTACAATTCACAAACACTCCCACTATGTGTGATTGATGCTAGGTGTACACTAGCATTGCAAACTGCAAAAACAGCAGTGAAACTCAGAGCCTGATGGATCCCATTGACTATAAAGGAATCTGTTTGGTGTCGTTCCTTCTTAGGGAGCCTTCACACGAATATAAGCTCCACTCATTCTGAACGTAAAAAACGTTCAGAATGAGCGTGTAAAAACAAGCTCCCATTGACTTGAATGGGAGCCGACATACGTGCGCTACCCATTGAAATCAATGGGAGGCTTTTTTCCCTATTGCTTTCAATGTGATATGGACATATTACATTGAAATCAATAGGGAAAAAAGCCTCCCATTGATTTCAATGGGGAGCGCTCGTATGCTGGCACCCATTCAAGTCAATGGGAGATGTTTTTTACGCGCTCATTCTGAACATGTTTTATGTTTAGAATGAGCGGAGTGTATACTCCATGTGAAGGCTCCCTTAAACTGAAACATGCAGAGGAAAAAGTCCATATTAGAACATAGCCTTAAAGAGGACCTTTCACCACTTTTGGGCACATGCAGTGTTATATACTGCTGGAAAGCTGACAGTGCGCTGAATTCAGCGCACTGTCGGCTTTCCCGATCTGTGCCCAGTGTAAAGAGCTTACGGTGCCGGTACCGTAGTGCTCTATGGTCAGAAGGGCGTTTCTGACCATTAGCCAGAGACGTCCTTCTGCCTCGCGGCGCCAATCGCGCTGTACTGTGGAGCGGGGAGGAACGCCCCCTCCCTCTGCTCACAGCGCTCGTCCATAGACGAGTATTATCAGGAGGGGGAGGGGGGAGTTCCTCCCTGCTCCACAGCACAGCATGATAGGCGCCGCGAGGCAGAAGGACGTCTCTGGCTAATGGTCAGAAACGCCCTTCTGACCATAGAGCACTACGGTACTGGCACCGTAAGCTCTTTACACCGGGCACAGATCGGGAAAGCCGACAGAGAATTCAGCGCACTGTCAGCTTTCCAGCAGTATATAACACTGCATGTGCCCAAAAGTGGTGAAAGGTCCTCTTTAAGTGGTACAGTAGAATCAAAGACTTCTGTATGTGTGATCTTACATTGTGCATGTGCCTTTGCCTGGTAATTCATGATTATAGCATTTATATTTTACATCAGTGATAAAATCACTATAATTCACCAATTCAATGCAGTATCGCAACATGTTAGGAAAACCCTGTCAGGTTATAATTTACAATACTACCACAGAGGCTCCAGCCTTATAGTTGAATGATAAAATTCTGTCTGCATACAGCTAAATTGTCAGACAACTCAGTCTCATTTAATACATGTGATTCCGGACAAAAACGTAATGCATTTTATTTAAAAATGCTGCTGTTTTCTGCCCGTAAAACCTCTCTAAAGTTCCTGCCATTAGGTGTCTTGCTACCTTTTAATTTGCTGTTTACTCCCTGTTCCTATAGACAGTCCATCTTTACAAACCAACAGGCTCAGACCAGAACAAACTGTGTGTGAGGGGAGGGGGCACTTTTAGGGAATTATTACATTAATAGTCCAAGGAAAATATTTGTTTTTGCACCGTGTTAGCCAGTGGGTATGAAATATAAAAAACAAAAAACTTGTGAGTCTTCAGTAGGTGATACCTTTTTTAATGGCTAACTCATAATGATGACAGAATATAACATTTCAAAGCTATTCTTTCATCATTATGAGTTAGCCATTAAAAAAAGGTATCACCTACTGAAGATTTGCAAGTTTTTTGTTTTTTCTATTAATAGTCCAGTAATAGCACTCCTCACCTAAGTAATAGTATTACCTCTATGGGAGGGAGCTATTACTGGTGGAAATTAACTATAAAATTAATAGTGCCCCTCATCTACATAATAGTATTACTTAAGTGGAGGTACTATTATCTAGGAGCACTATTACAGTAGTAGTGCACTAATAAGGCTCCCAAAGGTAATAGTGCATATCATACTATTATCTGGAGGGGCAATGTCTTTCAATGGGAAACTATTAACTGTAGGGGGACAATTACATGTGAGTGAACTATTACTTTGCTGGGGATACTGTTGCCTTCTGGAAGTTATGAACTTTAATTTGTTGAATAGGGGCACTGATAGTCTGAAGAGGGCGATAAATAACAAAAGGGAAGAGTATTTAGTACCATCTTCGTTCCCTTTGCCACCTATTGCCCCTTTAGTGTGTTTCTGTTCAGTACCTTCTTGATGCTCATTTGCAATTTATTTTCCTTTTAGTGTTCTGTGACCACCAAAAATATGTCTTCTGTTTATTTCAATGGGAGAAGAAACAATTGTTTTCTGCTAATTAAAAAAGATCAGATGGCATAAAAAACGAAATATCCTGCTAAGAGTAAGTTCACGTGGCTAGTCACGATGGGATGACGATCCAGTGCATTGGCATTCAGTCGCGGTATCCCGCCACTGATTAGGCCTGGGTAAATGGGCCTAATCAGGAGGGAGTTTTGAGCCGTGGAATCCACGTGAAGATGGGGCATGCTGCTAGTGACTCTCATTGAAATGAATGGGAGGAAGTTTTGTAGGCAGATTTTGAGGCAAAGATTTTTGTGGCAGATTTTACATGGCAGATCCCACCACAAAATCCATTGTGTGAACTTACCCTTAGCTGTCCCATGACTTCTTCTCAGAAAGGGGGGCTTTCTATAGCTAACCTCATGCTGCACAGAGGCTAGATTCATCTCTGCTCATGTGTTAGTCAAAGACAGCAAGCAGCTTTCTTCATTGTGCTGAGGTCTAGGAAAAGCCAGAACATATGCATGCAATGAATGTAGTGAAAAGTAAAAAGCTATTCAGAACTTGTATCAAACTCAATTACATATTTGAAAGTCAGGGGGCATTTTCTACGAGAAAATTATTTATCATTATTAGTAATAATAATAATAATAATAATAATAATAATAATAATAATAATAATAATCTCACCTTGTCTACGCAATAAATTTATTTAAAAATACAAAGTTTCCCCCTTCGTTCTTGCATTGTTTGCATACAGTATGACTCTAAGCACATGTTGGCAATGATGTCTGTCGCAGATTTGGGATATTTGTGATTAAAATGTTTCTCTAATTATTTTGATTGTAAATAATTAACTGTCAGATGGATTATGCTTGACTCCAACTGTACTAAAAATATCTGTACTGTTTAGTAGGATCCCAATGTGTGATAATAAGCTAAAAAAACAAGCAATCTGTTTCATGACATTCCTACCACTAAAGCAAGTCATCATTTTTGTAAATATGTACAGACCACAATGCAGCATATTACATGTGTAGTTCTCTTGTTTTAGTAATATTTATTACATTATGAATTAGTAGATCACACATATCTACCAAAATCACTGCTCCGTCCAATTAGAATGATATGTGTAATATTAAATTAGGTAAAGACTGGTAAAAAAGTTTATCAAAAATCAGCTTTCAGAGTCTTTTTTTCTGTGCCCCTTACCTACACTCTAGAAACTTATTGATAGATTAAATGGTTTTCTATGAGTTTGAACTCTATGTCCATGGTGTGTGTCTGAGATTGATAAATTGTGATATACAGTATATTGCATATTGGTGACACCCTATGAACAGCGATGTGGATTATGTTAGTTCTATATAAGCAGGAGTTAACTGCAATAAAACTGCAATATATTTACAGATGAA
This sequence comes from Leptodactylus fuscus, assembly GCF_031893055.1. NCBI lineage: Eukaryota > Metazoa > Chordata > Amphibia > Anura > Leptodactylidae > Leptodactylus > Leptodactylus fuscus. The sequence continues at coordinate 126,775,062 of NC_134269.1, forward strand.
TGTATTCAATATTAATATGCTAAGCATAGTCTGCTGTAAGGTAGTAACTAATAAACTACTAAAGCATTTGCATCTAAGGTTCCTTATAGCTCCAAAGAGAAAAACAGGATTTCTAGATGGTGCCTTCATCATACACATTCCTTAAGCTTGATAAAATAGAAGAAACTGCAATAAACCATTCTTCAGCTCATATGAGAGACCATTTGTTCTTTTTGTGCATTTTCCATTATTCTACCTTTTTTTTGCATTTACTTCTTAACATCTAAATAGCTATTTATATTTATAAAGTATTGATAAGTATAATACTGGCAGAAGTATGTGGGAACTTGAGATTCACACCTATATGTTCGGTGGCCATGCCATACATTATCTAATAAATAACTGTGCATAATACATTATGCCTAGTTATACCATTTTCATACTGTTTTATGCCTGTTTATACCATTTGTATACTATGCTCATTTCCCAAATACATAGGGATACGTAGGCTCTGAATACCATTGTATGTTGAATATGTGTAGTAAAGGAACTTAAATCTCCAGTCTAAATGTAAAAGACGTACTTAGCCCCTCACCATCGTACACATTTCCTTGGAATGCACTGCCCTTGTATAAGACATCCATCTACTCACGTCAAAGAAGGGCCAGCGTACAATGTCAATATTTTGAGTGTAATTGTAGCAAATTCTGTTGTCTTAGTTCATTTCACCAAAGAATAACCATGTCGAGTCTTTGCAATGAAAAAGTGTTGAAATTGGACTCTTTAAAAATGACATTATAAATGTTCTGAGAAATACTGAATACGTTCACTTGCTTTTTAATAAGCCAAACTCCATAGATACAACATTATAGGAGTTTCGGTCTTCCCGTGCAATATACTATTAGCCATGATATGTACACATGTTGAGGTAATTGATGTGCATTTCTGCCAGATCTATTTATACAACCAAATGGAGTTTACAAGAAGCATTAGCGAGTAATCCTCGATGTGTGGCTTTTCTGAGATGAAGTGTATTATGTCTTTACAGGTGGTGTTTGCATTGCCCAATCACTGAAAATCCCCCGAGAACCCAAGCCAGGAGAATATGATAAAATCATTAAGCGCCTGCTGGAAACCCCTCATGCTCGGGCAATAATCATTTTTGCAAATGAAGATGACATAAGGTGATGCTTTCCTCCTATTGTTTGTGGCATGTTTGATCTTTTCCAGTGGCAGGAGAATTGCACAAACCTATTTCTTTCTTATCAGTTTTACATTAACTCGTCAAGGAGACCCTTGTGAGACTGGAGGTGTAGCAAATTTCAATTGCATTTAGACAAATGCTATTCAGCTGTTCCTATGAGACAGTCTGGCTGTCTTTCGGTAACGGTGGAATATCCTGTGGATTAAGACACAAGATTGAATGAGATAAATGAAATGAGAATGATAGACAATGTATGGTACATTAGGGTTAGACAAAAACAAATTAACATGAACTGCAGACACACAGAGGTGCAATGGCTTTTTTCTTTCTTTATGTCTGAAGTTAGAGTCAAGTTGACAGAATGATTGACTAATCGTTTCCTCCCTGGATGTTTAGTGAATATGGTTAATGTGTCCTGACTGAAATCAATGGCCATTTCTTTATTTCTTTTCCTTTTTCCTGTAGACGAATCCTTGAAGCAGCTAAAAGAAACAATCAAACTGGACATTTCCTTTGGATTGGTTCGGACAGCTGGGGCTCTAAAATCGCACCGGTTTACCAACAAGAGGAGATAGCGGAAGGAGCCGTTACAATCCTACCAAAGAGAGCCTCGATAGATGGTAAGATTTCCTTATTCCATTAAGTATAGAATAACAATTAACATGACACTATACACATCATTTATGGTAGCCATTAAACCCTTCATATAATATCAAATTCAAGTCTACATGACCACACAGTTTGTTAAATGGCTATAAACTTTCTGCATGACAGGACTCTATTTTTACACAGACAATATTTATTTCATTGGCATATTAATTATTAGAAATCATTTTCTTATGCAGGTCTAGAAAAAGAATTTATAATAGTTAACATGAATGGAGATAGTCCTGCGTGATTAGTGAACTAGCCATTCTTAACCGTCAAAGAACCCCATCCTTGAGAGGGGCACAGGTCCAGGTGATGGTCTTGCATATCAGATTTATGGCATATTTTGTGCCTATATTATTATTGTGAGATGGAGATAGGCTTTTCATAGGTTATTGTGTTTTTATAATGTTATTACAACTTGAACCTTGTAGCTCCACCACATAGTAGCTGCCCAGGTTACCACAAGATCATCATGACCTCTTTTGTAAAACACCACTGAGCCCTGTCTATATACTGTTAAACTATTTCTGCCTTCTCTAATGGCTTCCTGGCTACCTGTGACTTCAGGGACCAATTTTTAGCTACATGAGACTCTGCTTAATTCCCCTTAAAAGCCACAATAAATACACATCACACTGTTGTTAAGGGGTTAAATCTATTAAACTGGCCACACACATAAAATATTTATCTGCAGACCTTTGGCAGTTGCAGATAAACTTGTCAAAATCTGACAAGAACCTGAAGGTAGTGATAGTCATACACTTAAGATTGACAGTAGTTGCTGCTGAAGCTGGCCATAAACTTGAGATATTTATCTGCAGATCACTGGAAGATCCAGCTTATTTTAGTAGCATTATGTGTTTGACCACCATAATCATCAGATCAGAGGTGTAACAAGAGGTTCCTGGACCTGAATGCAAAATCTGTACCGGGTCCCAACTGTAATGTATCATTACAGAACTGGTATCTTCATATTGGGAATGAACATTTAATAGGTCCTAAAGCTCCTAGGCCCAGGTGCAACAGTACCCCCCCCCCTTCCCCTCAAGTTATGCCCAGTATCAGATTCTTGGCATTTGTATTCTTGGTTCAAAAATTTGGAAAATTGTAAATAAATATAAAATGTATTTTATGTCATTGAAATAGTAGCCAAAAGTTTGCTGTAACATGGTATAGTATGTGATACATTAAGTGTCAATTTAAAGCTTGCTACATCTGTATAGTGAATGGTTACTTCAGTTTAGTCTGTTATTAAGCATGATGTGGGTTTAAAAGCTGATACTACAGACATCACTGTACATTTCTTGGTTGATGAAGGTAATAAATAATGTAAGTATAAGAAATTGTAGCAAGATCAAACAAATTCCCTTCCTGACTGACTGTATTACCCGTCCAGATAAACATATGGTAGAGCAGATGGCATCATTTTCTGTGGGACACTTTTATTGGTCATTATGTGTATTGATGATGATTTTTGTTTTTATGAAATAGGATTTGATAGATATTTTAGAAGTCGGTCATTAGCCAATAACCGGAGAAATGTATGGTTTGCAGAGTTTTGGGAAGAGAATTTTAACTGCAAACTGGGATCACATGGCAAAAAGAACAGTCATTTAAAGAAATGTACAGGTAAGCAAACTATTATTCCCAATTTATGTATGTTCAACAAATATATATATTTTGCTGTGCTTGTAGCAGGAGGACTAACAGACGTCATACATGTGAATATGTCACATTGCTAATTTTTACAAATGTCCTATTGTTACAGCATAACAATGGATTTTCCTTTAATAAGCAACTATGAGAACAATAGGTAAAATGTTTTCTGTTCTTGTAAATTGCCGTATCTAGCACATTCTAAATTGCCTGTCATTTTAATTGCTTGATCTTCTTGGTTTACTATACAGATACTTAGTTAAAAGATATTTGTCTTCTTCATGTTGGGTCAATTTTATTGAAGGTTTTGCGTGGATTTGTTACTAACCTATGGATTACTGGCAAACCGTTTGGGTATACAATACCAGAGAGGCTGTTGATCTTTTCTGATTGATGACAGTTACATTCAAGCACATCCAGCAGACAAATCCTGGCACATAATGGTTAGCTATGAAGTACAAAGTTGTTGTTTTTTTTTTTTCTAAACACCGAATCTGAACTTTGCTCTTCTGCAACTCTGTGCAGTCCTCTCAATGTAAATGATGTTCTAGTAATTGTTTCTTAACTTTTGGAGATCATGACTTTAATGGAAAGTTAACTTCAGAGCAAAGCCGTTTCATGCAGTACTTGTTTTCTCATTATTTTTTAGTCTCATGATTCATTTTCAAATATTAGTATTTTTTAAGTAGTTTTTATCTGTTACATCTGCCTATTATATAATTAATGCCTGAACTATCGTTATAAGTTTATTAAAATTCCCATCTATTACTTAGGAAATAATATAAATGTATTGCCATCTTGGGAGGAGTTGTAGTTTTAGATATTTAAGATAGCAGACATTGAATTATCTAAGCTCACAGATATGTACTTTTTTAAGTGTCGCATAGAGAACTTCCTTGTAAACAGTGTTGTTTATATTATAAACTAACTTATGGTATTTCTTTAGTACTACATCTGCACAATGTACATTAGCAGCATGGTGAATAAGATTTCTTAAATTCTTATTCAAACACTGTGAAAAAACAACCCCTACACTACAGGTTTACATCGTGCAGCATGTCAGTTATCGGTTTCAGGGCAGGTTCACACCTGCGACCGGTCTCTGCTTTGTGAATGGGTTTGAAAACTGACTGCTGGGTCTCCGTCTCCTGTCCAGTTTCTCGGACAGAAGATGGAAACCCACCAGATTGCCTAAAACGGAGACCAGGCGTTGGTGTGAACCTGACCTTACTAGTGGCCTTCAAGCTTTGCCCTACACAAGCTGAAAATAGTGGGAGACCCACAATGATTCCTGCAGGTATACCACTGCAAAAATCACCAAATTTTAAGTAGTTTTTGCACCTGCTGCTTTCAGAAAAAAAAAAAAAAAAAACCTACTTCCTTGTGGAAATGTTGTAATGTATTCTCTTCATATGACCTCCAAGGATTGTCTTCTGCAGCATTTTTGAGCCCAGTATTATCTTTGCCTAGTCCCATTGGAAGGATTCTCTGCCACTCTGACAACTTTGAGCCTACTTGCTAAAATACAAAATGACACTCATGTCATTGTGACATAACTCAAATTATGTTTTTCTCTAAACTGTTGCATTTACAGTAGATTGACACTAGAGGTACAGATATGTTCACATTTTACTGATCTCTATTTTCATTAAGCAATGCAATTTCTTATTAAATCATTTCAAGACAGTATCACAGCATGCCTGCAAAAGTCTTGTAAGGCTATAAATCACACCTTCATCCATAGGGTGACCACACATGGATATACATAGAATAAACTACCTTATCCCTTTGTGTTAACTTATGAGATCATGTTGGTTTTAGAAAATTTGCTTTACCCTTTCCCACCACAGCTATTTCTTTTTCTGCTTCCCACCTTCTGAAAGCCATAATTTTATTTTATTTTTCCACTCACAGAGCTATGTGAGGGTTTAATGTTTTGAAGCTAGCTTGTACCTCATAGTGATACTGTTTAATATTTTATACAATATACGTGAAGCTGTAGAATGGGGAAGATTAATTTTTTTAAAAAAAACACATTTGTGTCATTTTCTTTCATGTTGTCTTTTTACATTGTTGACTGTGTAGTCCAAATTACATGTTTCTTATACTCTTTGGGTTGTCACAATTACAGCAATACCAAATTTTTATACAGCAGTTCTTGTTACATTTTAACATCTTAAAAAAAAAAAATCACAATTTTGAAAAATTGTAGAATTCCATATACAGCGCTGAGTAAGGTGACTTTTTTGCAGTGATAGATGTACTTTTTTTTAACTTATACCATTTTGGTGAATGTGCACTGTTTTAATTGCTTTTTATTCACATTTTTTGGGAGTTGAAATAACAAAAACACAGAGGTTTGGCCATTTGGATTTTTCCCCTGCTAGGATGTTCACCATGTGGGAAAAATACTTTTTTTTTATGTTGGTGACTTAGGCATTTTCAAACATTGCAATGCATAATTTGTTTATTTGTGTTTATTTTTATATGGAATCTACAGAAGAGGGTGATATGAACTTTTGTATTGTTTTAATAGTTTTAAAAACTTGTTTAATTCCTTTGTTAAGCTCAACTAGGGGCTTAAACCTGCAATCATTAGATCACTTAGATTAAAATACAATTGTATTGCTGTCTAGGGCAAATGTATTGCTGTCCTGTTATGGCAGATGTCGGGATGGGGTTAAAGAGTTATTCCCACAAACTTGCTAATACTTAAATTTGTAGACAAGTAAAAGTTAAATATTGTCACCATTAAGATGGTTAGAGAATATCTCTCTATATTATAAAAATAAATTCCTGTCTGTTCTTTATTAGAGATGAGCGAACACTAAAATGTCCGAGGTTCGAAATCCGATTCGAACAGCCGCACACTGTTCGACTGTTCGAACGGATTTCGAACCCCATTAATAGTCTATGGGGGGAAATGCTTGTTTCAGGGGTACGCAAAATTCGATAAAATTATACTTACCAAGTCCACGAGTGACGGTCGGGCTGGATTCTCCTTGAAGTCTTCTCCTGGCGCAGCGCCCCCGCGGTGTCTTCCGGCTGGAATTCACTCTGCCTAGGCATCGGGGCCTAAGCAGAGCCAACTGCCTATGCGCGGTCGGCTCTCCCGGCCCGACGCCTGAGCAGAGCCGACTGCGCATGCGAGGGCATGCCCACGCATACGCAGTCGGCTCTGCCTAGGCCGGATGCCTAGGCAGAGTGAATTCCAGCCAGAAGACGCCGCGGGGACGCTGCACAGAGAAGACTTCTAAAGGTAAGAGAAGAACCAGTGTTGATTGGCAGAATGTATAGCATTCTGCCAATCAACGCTGGTTCTGCATCGAACCTTAAACTTCGAACAGCTAGTAGTGTTCGATCAAGTATGAGTATTTCGAATACCGTAGTATTCGATCGAACACCTACTCGATCGAACACTACTCAATCATCTCTATTCTTTATGTGTGACCAAACGACTGGACCGATCTTCACCAAATTTGGTACACAGATACTTCAGGTGTCCGGGAAGGTTTAAGACGAGAACTCAACTTACTCGGACGTACTAAGTATGACTATGTCCAAGAAGGGACAGAAGCAACACAATAAATAAAACAACAATTTTTATTAAGTGATAATAAATATGAAAACATAAATGACACATAAACAACAGGGGCTAAATGCACGGTACGGGTGGTAGGTGCTTTACATTGTAACTATGGTCTTAGGGTTGGTTCTTTACCTTCTATGTATGCAATTTTCACATATGTCTCTCTGTTGTGCATTCTTACTGATGTGATATTATTATCTGCTTTGGAACTGCCACACTTGCAATAACATGTGAACCCTTATTATTTGGCTGTGATATACATACTTTTTTCACCCTAGACCTATGTACTATTTATTACCGCACACCAAAATACCACACGCCAAAGGATTAGATACGTGCCACTGCACACAATACCACATGCTGGAGATTAGATACGCATGTCTGCACACAGTTCCACACACCGCAGGATTAGATACGTGCCACTCCACAAAGGCTTAGGCCTTCATACTCCAGGAAAGATGGTTAGAAACTATAACAAATGTAGCAAAGTTTAACATGATTTTAATAAGTGTGGCATCACAAAAGACAACAAAATCCATTGAAAATCCATTACAAGAAATGATTGAAAGTTTATTTAACCCTTCAAGGACACTGCCTAAAGCATTCTATGGACACAGATCCTTTTTTTTTTTTCAAATCCTACATGTCACTTTATGTTGAAAGTTAATTTGAGAGATTTGTTTTTGATAGCCCCAGTTTGAGGCCGTTAAGAGGTAAGCTTTAAGTACAAATCTGGGTGGTATGACTCTTTCTATGCTGAGGGTGAATGAGGTACCACACTCCGAGTGGCCGAGTTCACCAAGAATCTCTGGATTGGAGAGTTAATGGTAGAACTTAGATTGTTGCCTGGTGGGAAATTGAAGAGAAGTGCTTCATTTGGCAGCCATAATCAGGACCACCCTTAATACAGAAGTACATTCAGTGCTTTTCGTAGGACTGTGACAGCTCAGTTAATGAAAAGGGATATACATAGTTCTACTGAATACTAGAATAAGATTTGGACTGCAATATTCTGAAAAATATCAGTGTTGAGTTACTGTTGAATAAGTTGGTTGTTTACTAATAGAGATGAGCGAACAGTGAAATATTCAAGATTCGATATTCGTTTCGAGTAGAGCCTCAATATTCGACTACTTGATCGAATATCAAATTCCATTATAGTCTATGGGAAAAAATGCTCATTTCAGGGCAAACCACTATTCGACTAAAGGAGAGTCACCAAGTCCACGAATAGCAGGAGGAGAGTGTTTAGGAGGAGCACTGTGCAGTTAAAGCGCACGGACCTCATTATAGTCTATGGGGACCGTGCGCTTTAACTGCACAGCGCTTGCAGTTGTGCTGATAAAAAGTCAGCTCCCTCGTAACAGCAAGCTGTCAGCTCTCCTGACTAGCAAGGATGAGCCTGCTGCAGAACCAGTGTTGATTTGCCGCAGGCTCGTCCTTGCTAGTCAGGAGAGCTGGCAGCGTGCTGTTACGAGTGAGCTTTCTTTTTCTCATAGGAATGAATAGACCAGCATTGATTGGCCAGTGTACAGTATTCGGACAATCAACGCTGGTTCTGCCGGAGGCTTGTATGTGAGGAGGCGGAGCCTAAGATCAGACCACAGCAGTCTCCATTGTGGTCTGATTTTAGACTCTGCCTCCTCACAGACGAGCCTCCGGCAGCGTTGATTGGCCGAATACTGTACACTGGCCAATCAATGCTGGTTAATTCATTCCTATGAGAAAGAGAGTCTGCTCCCTCATAACAGCAAGCTGCCAGCTCTCCCAGTTAGCAAAGACGAGCCTGCAGCAAATCAACACGGTGTCGCCCTTACTAGTGAGAGAGCTGGCAGCTTGCTGTTATGAGGGAGCAGACTCTCTTTCTCATAGGAATGAATTGACCAGCGTTGAATGACCAATGTACAGTATTCGGCCAATCAATGCTGATCCTGCTGGAGGCTCATCTGTGAGGAGGCGGAGTCTAAAATTGGACCACAATGGAGACTGCTGTGGTCCGATCTTAGACTCCTCACAGACGAGCCTCCGGCAGAACCAGCATTGATTGGCCGAATGCTGTACACTGGCCAATCAATGCTGGTCTATTCATTCCTATGAGAAATAGTAAGTTCACTCGTAACAGCAAGCTGCCAGCTCTCTCACTAGCACGGATGAGCCTGCTGCAGAACCAGCATTGATTTGCCGAATGCTATACACTGTATAGCATTCGGCCAATCAACGCTGGTTCTGAATCGAATATTTACTGTGAATAGCTAGTAGTATTCGATCAAGTACGAATATTTTGAATACTGTAGTATTCGATCGAATACCTACTCGATCGAATACTAATCGCTTATCTCTATTTACTAATATTTGGAAAACTGAAAAATACATTCTACCCCTAATTTTGTCAACTGAATACTGTCAAACCAATAGTACAACATGAAAGTCAAATAACCTTAAGTATTCTCAGTATATTAACAATATAATCTTTTAGAACTGGTTCCAGCAACAATCCAGTAACCTAAATCTGATTGTTGCTGGTACCGGTTCTGAAAGATTGTTGTCAGGAAACGGAGTCGCTGTGGTCTCCCTGCTGCGCGGCGTCTCCCCAGGAGACGTGTTAAGAGTTTTATTGGTTGTGCTTAGGTGACTAAGGGTTAAATCTTTTCCTTGCTCTCAGTACTCCATGCCATTAGCCATCATAGGTGTTGTGGGTGTGTTTTCTCTGCTGCTATTTAAACCCCACCCAGGCATGGATCCTTGCCAGCCATTCACTTAGTGTTTCCTGGTCTCCTGCTCTGTCAGATATCCTGTCTGTGTGTCTTTTAGTTTGTGTATTGGTTATTGTTTACCCGGCTTGTATTTGACTATTCCTTGTCTTCTGATTTGGTACTTTAATCTTATCTCCTGGCTTGACCTCTTGCTCGTCCGACCTAGCCATCTCTACTGTGTTTTTGCTGGGACTTGTTGTCCTCCCTTGTTCCATGCTATTTTGTATTTTTGCATTGCATTTTACACTGTGCTTTCTGCTTAGGTGTGACCCTCGTTATTCCAGCCCCTAGCACTTTCAGGGCCTCCTATTCCCTGACCCTAGCCGCCTGGACAGTAGAGTAGAAGTCGTGGCAGGCGCACTTCAATTAGGAAGTGCATTGGTCTGCCTCATCTCAGATCTACAACATAGTTCTAGCCTCAGGGCCTACGACCCCTTTTGTCATTAGTTGCACAGTATTGCTTTCCCAGCTTTGTCACTTTGCACTGCCTGACCCTGACTCCAATCCTTACAATTGTATTGTTACTAGAGATGAGCGAACAGTGAAATGTTCGAAGTTCGATTCGAGTAACCGCTCAATACTCGACTGTTAGATCGAAAATCGAACCCCATTATAGTCTATGGAGAATAAATATTTGTTTAGGGGAAACCACTATTCGACTCAGGAGGGTCACCAAGTCCACTATGACACCCCAGGAAATGATGCCAACACCCTGGAATGCAACTGGGACAGCAGGGGAAGCATGTCTGGGGGCATCTAACATGCTCAAGTCACTGTATTACGGCGGGATCCCTGTCAGCTTGTGATATACGAGAGCTGACTTTTTCCCATAGTAATGCATTTACCAGCGTTGATTGGCCGAATGCCATACAGAGTACAGCATTCGGCCAATCAACGCCGTCTCTGCCGGTGGCTCGTCTTTGAGGAGGCGGAGTCTAAGATCGGACCAGAATGGAGACTGCTGTGGACTGATCTTAGACTCCGCCTCCTCCAGCAGAACCAGCGTTGATTGGCCGAATGCTGTACTCTGTATGGCATTCGGCCAATCAACGGTGGTCAATGCATTCCAATGGGAAAAAGTCAGCTCCTGCATATTGCAAGCTGACAGGGATCCCGACAAGAGAGAGCTGGGTGAGTGACATTCCCACCTAAATAAAGGTAATCCCTAGCTAACCCTGCCTGTACATCTCTCCCTGTCTCACAGTTACATAGTTCACAGTCTCATATGAACCGAATATTAAATCCACTGTTCGTATAAATTGGAGGTCACCTGAATTAGCCAGCCAATTACTTTTTCCGATTTTTTTCCGATGCCTTCGTTGTCATAGTTCCTGTCCCACCTCCCCTGTGCAGTTATTGGTGCAACAAAAGCGCCGGGGAAGGTGGGAGGGGATTCAAATTTTTAGTGAGTTTGCCATGTGGTGCTCAACTTGAATCAAACATCTCGAACAGCCTGATATCCGATCGAACATGTACTCGATCGAACGCTGTTCGCTCATCTCTAATTGTTACTTATGGGTATGATGACTGAATTCGTCAAACAAGTCCAATTTATTAAAAGCAAGCTCCTTCCTGAGAAAGCCAGGAAGCCTAATGTTTCACTGGTGTATACTTCAAAGTTTATATATTGATATTTTGGTTATGAAATTTTTTAATTAAGTTTTCTTATTATAGGTCATTATTGACTAGATACTCTAAAGCATATTGCTTTTTAGTCTTTAATCTTTTATAATTGTATTCTATATACGTCTTGTTTTCTATAACTATTGTTTTGACTTCCAATTTAAAGTTTTGAATGAATCCTTCATTTTTTTCTTTAACATTTTTAAAACTCTGTCAAAGCTTTGTATCCTCCTATGGGCACTTTATTGATGTTTAGCTATGTAACAGTAATTGTTGGTGGGTGAGTTCACAAATAGTGTCAAAGCACAACAAAAAAATTAAGTAAACTTTATTTATAGACATTTAGTGTGAAGACATAATAGATATAATGGCTACTGTTATTTGGAGAGCCATAGACAATCAATACTATGATGAGAAAAGATGCTTTGACTAAGACATGTATTAAGTAGAGTCTTCAATCCCCCAAACTTGCAGTTTTCTTTAATTTCACAAGTATTTTGTGATTCAATAAATACATCCGCTAAATGGGATATATACTTAATGTTTACAATCTTCATTCGCATCTTGTTAAAACCCATCATGTATAGAAATCTATGACAAATCAACAATTTTGCATTTTTCATTAAACTGGTTTTCAGATCCATCTCTAGGTAAGTATAAAGGTTTTTGGTTTGCTTGGTTGGTATAAAGGCTGTTGTTGTTGTTTTTTTTTTTTTTTTTTTAAATGCAGGCATAGATTTAAAATGCGGCAATACTAGATCCCCAGTCTATAGAGGCCTATGAGTGGTTTAGTGTTCTAAATTGAATTAACCTTACAGGTTCCCTTTAAATGGAATACTGAATGGTTGAAAGGATTGCCTCTGTGTTATGGTGAGCAGGGTTCATTAAAAAATAAATAAATAAATAAATAAATGAAAACCCTACGGAGCCCTCTGGGCCACTAACTACTAACCAACCTGGTGTGAACACAGGCTAACAGTTCCTGTCACTGCCAGCTAAAATAAAGAACCAGATGCGCTCTGTTAACATTCACAGAGGCATGCAGTCAGAGCAGCCGCACAAATAAACAAACTGGCTAGCCTGAACTCCAGGACTAGCCAGAGACCAAGTAAACCCTGTGTGTGGTAGTTCCACCCAACCACCCAAGCAACTACTGCCAAGCCCACTCCCAGTCACCCTGTCTGGGAAGTTTTGCTAGCTGACCCTACAGAGTTGTACCACACATTCAAGGCAGCATGCTGCCTGACTAACTGTGGAATTGCTAGCTCAGGGGTCATTTGCTAACTAGGGCAATTCTAGTTTACAGGCTGGAACCCATACATACACACACACACATCATTTCAGGTTTGGAATGAGATCATAGAGCGCCGGGCGTCCAGACCAGCCCCCTTATATAGGCAAGGGGCGGTCACCAGCAGATAGCCCAGCTGCCCAATCCGAGCGTCCATAGGTCGACACACATGTTGATCAACCAGTCGACCACGCCCGGCTGTTGCAAGGCAGGTTAACCCTTGCAACCCTGGATTGTACAGAGGAACAGACAGCAACGCCCATATCATGGCCGCAGTCTCTGCACAATCCTGATACTCTGTTATTCCGTTCTTGCCTAATTATACTGATATTTTTTTCTGAATCTGGTAGTGATTTGCTTCCGTCTAACAGATGTTATGATTGTACTATTGATCTTCTTCCTGATGCTAAATTCACTGAGGGACAGTTATATAATCTTTACTGATCACTTCCCTTCTGACACCACAGTCAAAGCTGACCGAGGCGCCATTTTGTCTTTTGCTTTTTACTGTGAAACATATACATATTAGGCATTATTGTGTCCAAAAATGCCCAGTCTACAAATCTCTAAAAATATTTTTCCCATACGGTGAAAGTCATAGCGGGGGGGAAAAAAAAAATCAAAAGTGCTGATTTGATTTGCTACTTTGCCTCTGATAAAAATTTGAAGAAAAGTGATCAAAGCAATAGGCATTCTCCAAAATGGTATAACTAAAAAGTACACCTAGATAACAGATGCAAATTTACACAGGGGTCGAAATTGTACAATTCAAGTATCTTGAATCCTGAAGTTAAAACATATTTGTAAATTTACCATCAAATCCATTCACTAGATATTCAAAAAATACATTTGTTTTCAAGATGCCAGTATCTGAAATTGACATGATAAAAAATTGATTTGTAAATTTGAAATTGCCAAACGTCCATGTTTTAAGGCTTTCTGTTCCTACACCAAATTAAATTATTTATTAAAGACTCAATAAGCCTAAACCATTTATCTTGGACAGTGCATTCCTATGAGAAAAAGTCAGCTCCCGCATAACCGCAAGCTGCCAGCTCTCCCGACTAGCAAACCAGCGTTGATTGGCTGAATGCTATACACTGTACACAGGAGGACCCCCTGGACAGTTAAGCCCACGGACCCCATTGCATATACTGGGCTCCATGTGCTTGCTGCACACTGACCGCATGAATGATTCATGCAGGCAATGCGCGGCAAGCACACGGAGCCCATTATATGCTATGGGATCCGTGGGCTTAACTGTCCAGCGCTTGCATTTGCACTGATATTCTGTTCGGGGGGTCCTCCTGCGGACTCCTTCTGGACGGGATAAAAAGCGCTAATATGAACCAGCCCATAGTCTATGGGGTCTGTGCGCTTTAACTGCACATCGCTCCTCCTAAACATTCTCCTCCTGCTACTCATGGACTTGGTGACTCTCCTTTAGTCAAATAGTGGTTTACCCTGAAATGAGCATTTTTTCCCATAGACTATAATGGGATTCGATATTCGATCGAGTAGTCGAATATTGAGGCTCTACTCAAAACGAACATCTAATCTCGAATATTTCACTACATATCCAAATTGTTCCATAATTTCCAGCACTCTATGATTAGAACTCTGTGAATGTGCCAAACAAAGCAGAAGAATTTTTACATACAATAGGATGTTTTTCCCACGTCCCCCACAACCAAAACATGCTCCACTCACTTCCATGTGAGTTCCAAGAACATCAGAGCAAGGAATTATAGTTTTACATCAGCTGGAGTGATTAAGGTTGCTTACTACTGTTCTAGGCTTTCCCTTCCCTAAATGTACAACTTTTCTTTCTTCGCTAAGCCTACTATATTTACAGGATATACTCTTTCTGACTATGTAGTAAATATTTCTTTATGTTGGTTATTTTCCTGTTTTGATTTCTAGTCTGTTTAATTTTATGTGATAGCGGACCTACTGTTCTCCTCCACCGTACGCTTTTTCATATACTGTTCACCTTTTAGAATTACTAGTACACCTTTTTTACTGTAATGACTTTCCTATACATGTGCTTTGTATTCTTAAAAAATAATAAAAAAATGTCAAAATTAAAAAAAAGTTGTGTTTTTACCTTTGGTACCATAGTAACTTTTCTACAATATAGAGATTTGTAGCTTTACTATTTTTCTTTCTTGTAATTCTATTCATTTCTATTGCACCATTTACAGTTGTAGAAAAGTTTTTCAATTGATTTCAATGTTGACTTTTACTAATCGGTTAAAATCGACAAAGTGTACTATCAAAATAGGTGAGGAGGGGACTACGGAAATGAATCCCGACAGAGTAGTAAATGGGGATGAAATGAAGGGAGGGCAATCCAAAATCAGTCTCCTAAACACTGTCAGATTTCATTGTCACACTGCTACCAAAATCTAAGTTTGCAGCCGACTGAGTTCCACTGGATAGATAATTGTTACTAGATCAGCAAGTGACTGGGTAGGAATGACCTAATAATTCACCAATGAGGGTAGATGCAAAAACCCACTATTATAAGGGTGAACAAAATAGTGTTAGAGGTACTCACCACTCCCTATTGACAAGCCCCTTCCCCCTTAGACAAAGGGAATACCCTGTGATTAAAAAGTTAGCTAAGTATAGGGGTTCAATCATGATTCCATTGGGACACTAGTTAATGATAGCCCCCGATATGCTCATTCTCTCGACACGTTTATAAATCATCAGGAGAGGTGGTATTGTTGCAAGCCTAAATATTTCTAATAGCTTGCAGTTACAACCGCAGTTCCTGGTGCCCTAATGGTGGACACCAGTACTTTCAATCTTCTAGGCATGCGCAGTCAGCTCTGCCATCGGACAGAGCCGACTGCGATTGCCATCGGCCACAAGAAAGGCACAAGAAAATGGCTGCTTGCCTAGAAGATTGAAACCCAGGACGGAAGAAAACACAGGGAGAGGGCGTTCCAGAAGAAGATTATCCATAATCCCTATTGCCAGAATTAAATCTCTCCCATAAAACAATTAAAAAAAAGATTTATTGCCTTCTTGGCTCCAGTTGGGCAAAACATATTATAAAGATCCCGCAATTGGCACAAGCTTTTTCCAACTTTGCCAAGGTCGTCATAGTTGATGGACCAAGTCACTTGTGCACATTTTACACTTAATAGATGTCTCTGTCTTTCAATATCCCATTATATTTACTCTTCTAGGGGTGCAATGGAAAATATGCTAATTAAAAAATTGATTGATCATATTGTTAAATTTCAAACTCCCTTTCTAACAGCATCAATAATAACTTACCGTGTCCAATTCCTTAAAACTTAGCCTTTATTTTCACTGATTAAAAATCCATGTTCCATGCAATATGGAACAGGCTACGACTAAGAGGATCAGTTTATCCTCTAAAAGCATCAGCTAGATGCTTTTCCCAGTATGATGGAATTTTTGTGATAGCAATATTGCATTCTTCAGACGTATCCCAAGCCGATGGGTTTATTATCCGGGCACCTACCATCCTAACCATTGTGGCATTCACCTTTTATGAACTATATGCAGAGAAGGTCACGTAAGTGGGCTGTGATTCCCTTTCCTTTATCCCTTTGCAAGTTTTACCTATTAGCAATACAGTTGCTAGATCAGGAAGATACCAAATCTCTGAGTTTCATCATAGTAAAACTATTAATCATATACTACGTACAAGTGCAATACATCCACAAACACTGTAATCCATCTTGTGTTAGAATAATTTTCTCTGAAAAATTAAAAAAAAATAAATAAATAATAATTTTCTCTGAAATACATGTCTATGTCATCTGTGCAGAAAAAAGTGCATCATCTTTTGGCATGAAGCATGCACACACTGCTAACACCGTCTGCTAAGTTTGATATTCCAGGATTTTTTGCCTTTGTCCAGTTGCAATTGAATATTCGACTACACAAATCTTTAAAGAAATAATACATATCCTGAAATATTGAAATATTTTCATTGCAGTTTTAGGTTGAATTCACGTATAATCTGTTAAAAGACACAGCTATTTTTGGGCCCAAAACACTGCATCCTTAGTTCATAATGAAATATACAATGCACTACATAGAAAGTATTTTGCTTTTATAAAAAAAAATTTTTACACACCATAGCATGCACTGGGTATGTAGCACACATTTGTAATGCTCTTTTCAGGCATAAAGGACTTACAAGCATTTGAAAAATGTTAGTAGCCCTACCTGTATTGGTATCACCATGTTCCTTATTTCCTTTTTGTGTAGTGAGTGATACCAGTTGCGTTATTTTGTATAGTTTTTATATTCTTTACAATAAGTATGTTTATTAGGTGAATACTTTGTCAGTTTTAATGAATGACATTTTACAGAAACATATTCTTTTTATTTAAAGGTTAACTCCACTCAAAAATGATATTGAATAATGAAACTCTTTGTAACCGATTGTAACTGTTCCCGGAGAAACTGCTGATGCTTGAAATAGGACGAGTACCTGAAATCATTTCGTGAAACCTGGAAATGTAATAGTTATTTCAGAGATTGTACATTTCACACCATCCTTAACAACATATTTAACTTTATTTCAGTCAACATTTTACATCCATGATGTAGCTGTGGCCGTAGAGTAGTGACCTATAATAGACACATGTATGTCTTATATATCTGTAAATACAGTACAGCAATTATACAGAATGTGCACTTAGTGTCTGTGTTATAGAACATATAATAAAACTTCCCTAACAAGGGAATAACTGAGAGAAGTACATCCCTGGAGTAGTCTTCAATTGCAAATGCTTATGGATTGCAAGTGATATTTCCAAAGTGTAGTGCCAGAATCAATAAACAGGTCTGGTCTGGCTGTGATCCAAAGGCAGTCCTGGAAACAGTCTGGATTAAATACAAGCAAACAAACAAAATCCAAAGAACTTTGGTGTTCAGGTTGGTTTAAGTAACCAGATGTGATCAGCCACTGGAATAGCAATTACTGGTTAACTCAGACCAGTTTTAAAAAAAATGCAGCTTATGTGGTCACTAGAGATGAGCGAATAGTGAAATGTTCGAAGTTCGAAATTCGATTCGAGTAGCTGCTCAATACTTGACTGTTTGATCGAATATCGAACCCCATTATAGTCTATGGGGAAAAAAATACTCGTTAAGGGGGAAACCACTATTTGACTCAGGAAATGATGCCAACACCCTGGAATGCAACTGGGACAGCAGGGGAAGCATGGCTGGGGGCATCTAACATGCCCAATTCACTGTATTATGTCGGGATCCCTGTCAGCTTGCAATATGCGGTAGCTGACTTTTTCCCATGGGAATGCATTGACCAGCGTTGATTGGCAGAATGCCATACAGAATACAGCATTCGGCCAATCAATGCTGGTTGTGCTGGAGGCTCGTCTGTAAGGAGGCGGAGTCTAAGATCGGACCAGAATGGAGACTGCTGTGGACGATCTTAGACTCCGCCTCCTTCAGCAGAACCAGCGTTGATTGGCCGAATGCTGTACTCTGTATGGCATCTGGTCAATGCATTCCTATGGGAAAAAGTCAGCTCCCGAATATCACAAGCTGACAGGGATTCCTGACGAGATATAGCCCCAAAGAGCTGGGTGAGTGACATTCCCACCTAAATAAAGGTAATCCCTAGCTAACCCTGCCTGTACATCTATCCCTGTCTCACAGTCACATAGTTCACAGTCTGATATGAACTGGATATTAAATCCACTATTCGTATAAATTGGAGGTCACCTGATTTGGCCAGCCAATTACTTTTTCCTATTTCTTTTCGATGCCTCCATTGTCGTAGTTCCTGTCCCACCTCCCCTGCATAGTTATTGGTGCAAAAAAAGCACCAGGGAAGGTGGGAAGAGAATCAAATTTTTAGTGAGTTTGCCACCTGGTGTTCGACTGGAATCGAACATCTCGAACAGCCTGATATCCGATCGAGCATGTACTCGATTGAACGCTGTTTGCTCATCTCTAGTGGTCACTGCTATGAAGGGGCCAGCAAAGACCATGGTGATAAGGGTAATAAGTCTTACTTTTTTATTTACGTTCCATAGTTAGTGGACATTCACATTGTAATTTTAGGCAACTATAACTCCTTGACCATGGTTCCAGTAACATTAAGTTAGACACAATTCAGCATGCTTCTACATAGCACTGACATTCAAGTGTAAAATGTCAATATTACTATAGTCTATTCTTGGTCTTGTATCTTACTGTCCCTCAGAAGACTAGAAAGTAATCAATGTTAGATTAGGATTCCTTAGGCCCACTAGAGAAATGACTGTGCCATCTACTTTTAATTATATTGGAAAACAAACAACGTTCTTATCATTTCACATGCAGGACAGTCTAAAACTTAGATCTAGATCATTTAGAAACAACTCATAAAAAAACTGATTCTAATGGTACCTAAGTCAGGTTCAAATAGAGTTGTAGTCTGTTAGGCTGAGTTCACACTGAGTTTTTTGGTCAGAAATTTGGTCAGGAATTGAAGTTCTATTGGGAGTTTTTTTTTTGGAGACTGATTTTGAGGCGGATTCCTGCCCAAATTCCTAACCAAAAAACTCTGTGTGAAACCTTAAACCTTTGGATTTTGTATCAGAATACAAAGGATATTCTGGTACCCTGATGGTCCACTTTATACCTAAAAATGAAGGACAATGCAATATCGTAGAAAATCTGTTCAGCTGTATTTGACGATAATCAGTTTTATTTTTTAACAGATTCACAATTTTTTTGAAAAAAATAAAACATTCTGGAAAGGAAATTACATAAATTGTATTTTAAAGAATTTCAAAGCACAGTTTTACTTTAACAGTATAGATAACTTAATTATACTCAGTTTTACATGCAATATTCTCTATACAAGTATATATTCTGCATTTTTTGTGAATCAAAAGTTAAAAGAAACTGAATATATTTTCTAAACTTATTTTCTGAAAAATAAAGTTTACTTCCACATTCTTCAGAGGTTTACTATAATCCTGTATGGTATTCAGTAGGTACACTACTATGTAATTTGTGTTCCTTAGTTAGTAGGTGTCAGCCCTGTTATTTTAAATCATACGTGCTCTAAGGGTAACAGAGAATGAAGTTTCTGACCTTTAAGTGACATTTGAAAGGATTTTAAACAAAGTGTAACAGTAGCTTAGTTCTAGCTGTGCGGTGTTATTGCTGCGCCAGAGACCTACATATTCATTTGGTGCAAATACATCCGCACTCAACCTATCTCAAATTTGGTTAAAGTTTCCAATTTTTCTTAAAACCTATTTAACACAATATTTTGGCATTCTTACAAAAGCCTTGAGAGGGTGCAATGGCTTAAAATCCTTTTTCCCCATCGGGGTACCACACATAGAAACAAAGAGTAAAATTAATGGGGCCACACGGTGGCTCAGTGGTTAGCACTGCAGCCTTGCAGCGCTGGAGTTCTGGTGTTCAAATCCCGCCAAGGACAGAAAACCATCTGCAAGGAGTTTGTATGTTCTCCCCGTGTTTGCATGGATTTCCATCCCATATTCCAAAAAAAAAGACATACTGATAGGGAAAAATGTACATTGTGAGCTCTACGTGGGGCTTACAATCTACATTTAAAAAAAAAAAACAAAACAAAAAAAAAAAAAAAACAAAGAGTAAAATTAATGTATCACTTTGTGATAACTTGTCATGAATCCATGTTGTGTTGAAAAAAGTAGAATATTTTGTGTTCTACAAATCTCAACATGTCCAGCCGATAGGACACAGGAGGACATATTGGTGCAATTCATAATGATATCATAGAAATGCATTAAACATTTTGTGGATTTTTAACCATTAATTGGTCATAAAGTCATTTTTCTACTTTTCATTAATCATCATCATTTACCTGTGTCTCATGGAATTTAACGTAGAATTTCACAATGTTTCCTACCATAAAACAAAAGACTAGGAATGTGCCTAAGCAAGGAAGATAGAAATAAGACCTCCTTGGTGGGAAAAAAAGAATTTTCTCTAGCGTACGTTTTTGTTTTTTTTTTTAAACCTTATAGGTTATCTGGGAATTTAGTTAAGCCAAAATTGTATGATTGTATGGGTTCTTTAAGTGGCTCTTCATCATTTATGTGTTTTACTAGGATAAATCCTATCATACTTGGCCAATAAAATTCTTGTTCTATCCAGACGTCCAGAAGCAATAGCGGCCCATGGCTCTTTTCTGCCTAATAGACCACTTAAATTCACATGGAAGCATAAGCTTTGTGGTTAACAGTAGAGCTGTTAAACACTTATAGCTTTATACATTAAACCAGATGAACAAAGAAAACAAGGGCTGAAGAAAGTCAGTGTAAAACATTTTACCAGTCACCATGCTTAAAGAGGTGTGCTCACTTAAACCAAACATAAAAGTGAAATATTCAGGCTTATGAGTGTTGCAGCATACATGGAAAGTGCTGGCTGAGTTCTACAGATGAATTCCAGAAGATTAACCAGGTATATATATATTCCTATTAAGCTCAACACACATACACACACGCACACATAATAAATTGAAATACCTTTAATATCTGTGTGCATAATTAAATAAGTTTTAAAACTTAGATTAAAAAAAGAAAATTAAGAAAAGTATTAAGACTTCAAAATATTAATTTTCCTATTTTAAGTATAAAGTCTAACCCATGAAATGAAACAAAAAGCAATATAACAAAAAAATCTAAAAAGTAAAGAAAAATAAACATATTTCATGTGCATCTGAAAAAAAAGCAGAACTACTGAGAATGACACAAATATTATATTTTCACATGATCTGCTGCCCTCTGGTTTCTATGTGTGTTTGTCAGATGGTTTTTATCACATCCAGAAATATAATTGCAATCATAGTATGAGTAACAAAAGCTCATATTGACAGTTAGAATGAGTTAATGCAGCAAGTCAATATTTGCAGTGTTGACCCTTCTTCTTCAGGACCTCTGCAATTCTCCCTGGCATGCTCTCAATCAACTTCTGGACCAAATCCTGACTGATAGCAGTCCATTCTTGCACAATCAATGCTTGCATTTTGTCAGAATTTGTAGGTTTTTGTTTGTCCACCCGTCTCTTGATGATTGACCACAAGTTCTCAATGGGATTAAGATCTGGGGATTTTCCAGGCCATGGACCCAAAATCTCGGTGTTTTTTTTCCCTGAGCCATTTAGTTATCACCTTTGCTTTATGGCAAGGTGCTCCATCATCCTGGAAAAGGCATTGTTGATTGCCAAACTGCTCTTGGACAGTTGGGAGAAGTTGATCTTGGAGGACATTTTGGTACCATTCTTTATTCATGGCTGTGTTTTTAGGCAAGACTGTGAGAGAGCCGATTCCCTTGGCTGAGAAGCAACCCCACACATGAATGGTTTCAGGATGCTTTACAATTGGCATGAGACAAGACTGGTGGTAGCGCTCACCTCGTCTTCTCCGAATAAGCTGTTTTCCAGATGTCCCAAACAATCGAAAAGGGGATTCATCAGAGAAAATGACTTTATCCCAGTCCTCAGCAATCCACTCCCTGTACCTTTTGCAGAATATCAGTCTGTCCCTGATATTTTTTCTGGAGAGAAGTGGCTTCGTTGCTGCCCTCCTTGAGACCAGGCCTTGCTCCAAGAGTCTCCGCCTCACAGTGCGTGCAGATGCACTCACACCTGCCTGCTGCCATTCCTCAGCAAGCTCTGCACTGCTGGTCGCCTGATCCCGCAGATAAAACACTTTTAAGAGACGGTCCTGGTGCTTGCTGGTCTTTCTTGTGCACCCTGGAGCCTTTTTGCCAACAATGGAACCTCTCTCCTTGAAGTTCTTGATGATGCGATAGATTGTTGACTGAGGTGCAATCTTTCTAGCTGCAATACTCTTCCCTGTTAGGCCATTTTTGTGCAGTGCAATGATGACTGCACGTGTTTCTTTAGAGATAACCATGGTTAACATAAGAGAAACAATGATGCCAAGCACCAGCCTCCTTTTGTGTGCAGTGGTGTCATTCTTACTTAATCATGACTGATTAATCTCCAGCCCTGTCCTCATCAACACCCACACCTGTGTTAATGGAGCAATCACTGAAACAATGTTAGCTGGTCCTTTTAAGGAAAGGGCTGCAATGATGTTGAAATGTGTTTTGGGGGATAAAGTTCATTTTCTAGGCAAATATTGACTTTGCAAGTAATTGCTGTTAAGCTGATCACTCTTTATAACATTCTGGAGTATATATTGAAATTGCCATTAGAAAAACTGAAGCAGTAGACTTTGTAAAAATTAATATTTGTATCATTCTCAAAACGTTTGGCCATGACTGTATAATAAACATAAAAACCTTAATAAAGGGTGAGGTGTATTGCTTTATATAGCTCATATGAACCTGCTGCTGATCTTCTGCTGAAGTAAAGGTTCAGTGATACCCTGAGTCATTAGGGTAAGTAAATAACCTAAACACCCCTATTATGCATAATGAAATAATATAAGGTGACACCTTAAAAAGGCAAACAAAATGGCTGCCTTTCCATAGTTCATTGCCCTACATCTTTCTGTAGAAGTAGGCTTCATCATGGGGGGGATCAGGACAAATCAACAAAACAACAAAGTGGACTGAAGAAGTGGAATTAGTGTGACCATACTGAAACTGTAGACTCTTCCTCTTTTTACATGATCCTGAAAGTGCACCCTATCCCAGCATGGGAACGCTCCTGTAAGATATGGTCTATTTTCAGAATATAAACAACTGTAATTCTATACAACAGTACATGTAAAGGGTTCCCAAGCAAGTGGAGGTTGCTAGTTTATGTAGACTTTATTTGGGTTACTCTGTGATTCCTGAGAAAACATGGGTCACACTGAATGATCATCTGCCAATGACAGTGGATAGTATGATCTATTGAATGAATGTGCCAGTTGTCTAGTCCTGCATTTTAGGGTGGCCCATTCAGTGACCTTCAGTGAATCATAGCAAGCTGTGAAGACAAAGTATTCAGGCGGACATATACAAACATTATACTTCCAAAACTCATCACTCTATGTAGATGAAAACTAGTTCCAATAGAGGTCTGTCCAGCTGTGGGTGCATTGTCTAACCAATAAACGTAAATTATTTAAGGCTTCACACTACTGTCACTCTATTACAATCAGGAGATCTACTTAGTAGCCTTAATGCTTGCCCCTCACCAGCTAAATCCCCTATTGTTAAGTAGATAACATGAGACATTTGAGTACTTTAACAATGATCTAGAAGATCAGCTTAGTAGCCCCCATTCTCATCTTCCGCCACCAGCCAGGGATTCATTTTATTTGCATAAATATCTCTCCTAGTACATGAAGTCAAAAACACCAACAAAGGACTATATATCCATTATCATTAATATACTGTGATGTATTTTTAAGTGATTTTTTTTCTTTTGCAATTATGCAATTATCAAAACTTGGATTAGTAAAATATATTAATTTGCAAACATATTTTTCAGCTGTAGGGAAAGCAATTGCTAGGTATACTGATATCTTCTCTCACTCTCTAAAAACTAATTTTATGTGGAAAACAAATAAATTATAAAAAAGAAAATTGTATTAGCAGTGTTGAGTCAGAACTGTTACTATCACCAAAACTGCATCCGTTATTGTGATTGGAAATGCACAAAATAAGAAAATTACAGAAGGATTAATAAATCATCCGACAATACCAAATACAGGGGCATTAATCAACTGAACATAACAACTAATATGTATCAGTTTTTCCTAAACCTAGTAAATTATATTATTTTGTATGAACCTGTAGATTAATCATTGGTTTGATATTTGGTATGAGTATTGGCCCGTTAAAGATGGGCAAATATTTATCTAAAATATGCTAAATTATGCATTAATATTAAACATTAAGCTATAAACAACATGCATGATTGATCAAGCTTTATATTACTGTAAATTATATGATAACAATATTTTCATTTTTCTTGTTTTCGAAATAAATGGGCTTATTAGAATGTTTATTGTTTTATTAACCTAGGCATGAGAAACTTCAGTTTAGTTATATCAGTATTAAAAAGAGAATCCTTTGTTTCTGAAACTTGTGATATTAGTGATGTCCAGAAATCCATTCTGAAGGCAATATTGTGCTTTACAATATTTCATTGGAAGTTTTTTTTTGTTTTATACAATCATATTTTATAGCTGTTACGTCCACACATATTTGAACCTCTGCACTATCGGCTCAGAAAGCATGTTCAGTTTTGATTCCTTGGCTTAGGGCTCTTTGTGTTTTGTCTCACCTTGGTAACTGATTTACCACCAAACCCATCTCCTTCACCTCGGTTTCCCTCTGCCCTTCTAATAGTTAATGCTAGTCTTGCCTGTGTGATTGGCAGCCTATCTTCCTATGAGGTCTGGGACGGGTTCTTCCTACCTATTTATTGTTTGCTCGTTTTTACAATGATTATTGCTATTGCTTTGTGCATGCTGGAGTTACTCTTGCTGTTTTGTTACTTGTATTCTTATTCTTGACCTCTGGCTTACCTTTGACTATTCTCTTGGATTTTGATTTTGTACTGCATTTTTTGACTGTTACTGGACCCTTGACTAGTTGACTTCCCTTTTTTGTTGTTTGTCTTGTCTGCATTCTGTATTGTTACATACATAGGAAGGGCTTGTCGACCAGATGTCGCCTGTTGCTTAGGACAAGCCCGGCAAACAGGAAGGGGGGCTTCCGCTTAGGGCTCACTGTCTTGTCATGCCCCTCCCCCTAGGGTTTATAAGCAGCTACTGGGGAATTTCTTCTCTAGCAATTCCCTTACAATAACTCTGGTTAGCTGCCAATTCTATTTGCATATATCCAAACTTTTCACATATGATACACATTTTAAGAACTATTAAGAAATATTGTATAGATAACTAGGGCACAAAAATAAGTTAGTGCAAACATAATAGTACATCTTAGATATTTTTCTATGCGAATATTGTCAAAGTCTGTTTATTTGATGGTATGACAGCAAATTTGCTAAAGTCATAATTATATATCTTTTAGATCCACACACAAAATAGTGAGATAAAACACAAAAAAAGAGAGACAACCTAGCAAATATTTCACTCGCCAGAAGTCTCTTACTAAGTTGCAGTATCAATCTTACCATTTCCACACCACTAAGTTCATTTCTTGTCAGACAGTTCACTGCAAAAACAAGGTAGAATAATAGAAAAATATAGTTTCATGTGCTTTCCCTTTCACGGTGCTCTTTTTACAATTTCTGAACCAGGAAAATCATCATCAGATATATTAGATATAATAATAAACTGAAACTAGAAGTACTATCACATATATCAGCTATAAGTGCAGGACCAAGTTTGCAGTCTCTGGTAAACTTGTACAACTTTGTAAATAGACTTAAAAATGTTACCGATAAAAGTTACATTATTTTAACATCTACATTTGTCAATTCTCTTGTTAATAAACATATAACTAAAATGAATTACTAAAAGTATTGGCATTTTATGTCCTAATTCATACTTGCATATTCAGTAAGAAATCTGTGAGTGTTGCACACAGATTCTGCTATGGATCCAGTCAGGGGTGAACCTGCTCCTTTCGCCGCCCGAGCAAAGTGCAGAAAGCCGCCCCCCCCCCGCCGAGAGGAGGGGGTGGAGTGGGGCGTGGCTTAGCGGAGGGGGCGTCACATCTCGAAAGGGGGCGGGGCTTAACACCGTTCACTGGCAGAGAGCAGGCCCGGAGACTGCCTGCGCTCTGCCTCAGCGTGAGGGGAGGCTGCTGGAGCAGTGCTGCTCCAGTGGCCTCCCCAAACCACCGCTCCGTGCTAAGCCAGTCCAGGACAGCTTGTCCTGGACTGGCTTAGGTTAGCAAAAATGCCGCCCTCCCTGAGGCCCTGGCATAGTGCCGCCTGAAGCGCTCGCTTCAGGTCGCCTCATGGGAGGTGCGGCACTGGATCCAGTGCAGCATTACTGGAAAATCTGCATGGAAATCTGGGCAGAAAATTTGCATTAGCTCAATGCATATAGACTCCAATAATTTTTGCGTGAGGATTCCCACTGCACTGAAAATCTACAGAATTTCTGAAAAAATCTACAACTACAATTTTTGTTAATTATTTTGTCAGACTATGGATGAGATTTAGTGACATTTTCTGCACATATTTCTGAAACAACATTGGTTTATATGTTAAATTGAACTCATGTTATCTACGTCTACATTAACTTCACTTTGACTTTGTCATAATTGGTTATAGTGGGTACATAATGCAGTAAGTGGCCTTGAATTTTTATTTATTTATGAATTTATTAAAATTGTAATATTTTTGTGCATTGCAGTCATGTGCTGTAGTACCTTAAGGGCTATAACTTGTGCACATCTCCAAACTAAAGATTTTGGTAGATTCTCATTTCGATATTCTTAAGATATGAGTGTACTGCATATGAAAGGCCTTCAGAGAAAGTACTTTCTTAAGAATGTGCCTTTAGAGTCTTATTAGTAATAATAATCTAAAACATGTTTTGCTTTGGATAATGCATTTGTTAAGCTGATAAGAGCATTTTAAAGGAGGAAATGGCACAAACTTGAAATAAAAGGGTTAAGAATATAGATTGCAAAGATGTGTCCACACTTACCTGATCTCCACATTGCTTAGGAATTTGAGTTTGTCTTAAAACCAATTAAACACAATAGCACAACCTGCTAGCAAAAGCCTGAAAGGCTGCGAATCCCATTACCTATTCTAGACAAAAAAGCAGCAGGTTCCCAACGGATCCCCTAAGGTTGCAGGTCCTGTAGCAGCTGCTGTGGTTGCTACAGTGCTATACTCCACTGTAGGGGTAAACAAAAAAAAAACGGAAAGAAAATGCTACCAATAATCATAAAATTTATTATTTATTAATTACAAAAGACAAGGGACAACATATTAAAAAGTGACAGGACATATTCTACCAACAGGTAGGTATGAGGGCAGGTTCAGTAAGTAAAGGGTGTGTATACATCAAACAATGGGTTAAATGCTCCAATGTATCTGAAAAAGTTTGGCAAAGTAAAACATAGTTAGATAATCCCTAACATATGTCATAAAGTGACAAATTCATGGCTAGTGCAAAAAGGGACAATCCAATTTGTATAGAATGTCAGATATCAGATATATCCACAGTCATATCTATATACTCATAGCTGGCTAGTCCAGCCAGCAAGGGTGGAATAGTCACAAAGCAAATGCATATGGTCAATCAAAAGACCAGTAAGGGATAGACTGCATGGAGCAGGAAACATAATAGCTGAAAAGTTTTTCTACATACCCATAGATACAGCATGCATGTATGCTGACCAGCCCACACACCAGGCCCCTATGCACGTTTCGGCTACAAAGCCTTCTTCCGGCATGCTTCCGGCTTTTCAGCTATTATGTTTCCTGCTCCATGCAGTCTATCCCTTACTGGTGTTTTGATTGACCATATGCATTTGCTTTGTGACTATTCCACCCTTGCTGGCTGGACTAGCCATCTATGAGTATATAGATATGACTGTGGATACATCTGATATCTGACATTCTATACAAAATGGATTGTCCCTTTTTGCACTAGCCATGAATTTGTCACTTTATGACATATGTTAGGGATTATCTAACTACACTCACCGGCCACTTTATTAGGTACACCTGTCCAACTGCTCGTTAACACTTAATTTCTAATCAGCCAATCACATGGCGGCAACTCAGTGCATTTAGGCATGTAGACATGGTCAAGACAATCTCCTGCAGTTCAAACCGAGCATCAGTATGGGGAAGAAAGGTGATTTGAGTGCCTTTGAACGTGGCATGGTTGTTGGTGCCAGAAGGGCTGGTCTGAGTATTTCAGAAACTGCTGATCTACTGGGATTTTCACGCACAACCATCTCTAGGGTTTACAGAGAATGGTCCGAAAAAGAAAAAACATCCAGTGAGCGGCAGTTCTGTGGGCGGAAATGCGTTGTTGATGCCAGAGGTCAGAGGAGAATGGCCAGACTGGTTCGAGCTGATAGAAAGGCAACAGTGACTCAAATAGCCACCCGTTACAGCCAAGGTAGCCAGAAGAGCATCTCTGAACGCACAGTACGTTGAACTTTGAGGCAGATGGGCTACAGCAGCAGAAGACCACACCGGGTGCCACTCCTTTCAGCTAAGAACAGGAAACTGAGGCTACAATTTGCACAAGCTCATCAAAATTGGACAATTGAAGATTGGAAAAACGTTGCCTGGTCTGATGAGTCTCGATTTCTGCTGCGACATTCGGATGGTAGGGTCAGAATTTGGCGTCAACAACATGAAAGCATGGATCCATCCTGCCTTGTATCAACGGTTCAGGCTGGTGGTGGTGGTGTCATGGTGTGGGGAATATTTTCTTTGCACTCTTTGGGCCCCTTGGTACCAATTGAGCATCGTTGCAACTCCAAAGCCTACCTGAGTATTGTTGCTGACCATGTCCATCCCTTTATGACCCCAATGTACCCAACATCTGATGGCTACTTTCAGCAGGATAATGCGCCATGTCATAAAGCTGGAATCATCTCAGACTGGTTTCTTGAACATGACAATGAGTTCACTGTACTCCAATGGCCTCCACAGTCACCAGATCTCAATCCAATAGAGCATCTTTGGGATGTGGTGGAACGGGAGATTCGCATCATGGATGTGCAGCCGACAAATCTGCGGCAACTGTGTGATGCCATCATGTCAATATGGACCAAAATCTCTGAGGAATGCTTCCAGCACCTTGTTGAATCTATGCCACGAAGAATTGAGGCAGTTCTGAAGGCAAAAGGGGGTCCAACCCGTTACTAGCATGGTGTACCTAATAAAGTGGACGGTGAGTGTATGTTTTACTTTGCCAAACTTTTTCAGATACATTGGAGCATTTAACCCATTGTTTGATGTATACACACCCTTTACTTACTGAACCTGCCCTCATACCTACCTGTTGGTAGAATATGTCCTGTCACTTTTTAATATGTTTTCCCTTGTCTTTTGTAATTAATAAATAATAAATTTTATGATTATTGGTAGCATTTTCTTTCCGTTTTTTGTGTTTACCCCTACAGTGGAGTATAGCACTGTAGCAACCACAGCAGCTGCTACAGGACCTGCAACCTTAGGGGATCCGTTGGGAACCTGCTGCTTTTTTGTCTAGAATAGGTCATTACCTTCTGAATTGACTGCAGCAGGTAATGGGTCCTATTTGCTGACCGATGTTCCATTACTGGTCATGGCTACTTCTGCTTCATCTTCTGCCCTCTGAAAAGACCCCCGAATACAACAATAGTCCATGGGTTGTGAAACCCAAAAATTTTAAGTTTTACCAAACGCCAGACTTTTGAAATATTTGCAATGTGTACCAAAGAGAGCACTGTTGGACATTATACTTTATGAAGTCTCTATGGGACATTAGACTGTGTGAAAGGGAGACTATAGAATATTATACTGTGTGGAGGTGCTGTTATGGGACATTATACTGTGTGGAGTGGCAAATATGGAACTTTATACTGTGTGACAAAGCCACTTTGGGACATTATACTCTGTGTAGGGGCCCCTATGGGACATTATACGGTAGGGGCCACTGTGGGCTATTATACTGTCTGGAGGCCACTTTGGGACATTATAATGTGTGAATGGCACATTATACTGTGTGGGGTCCTGGAACGAGTGAAATATGGCACGTGAGGTTACACCAAATTTACCATGCAGATAAAACCACTGTGACAAATGTAGTGCATTTTTAGACTGTCTATGTGTACATGTACACAGGATAAGTAAATCTGTTCCAATGGTTCTCTGTTGGGATGAGGCTTTGGCATTGTTGAGCAGTGCTATTTTTCCAGAAAATAACATGCCTATATAACATATAGATACAGTATATTAAATATAAATATATGCAGTGCAATTTTCTGGCAAAATTATGCAAACATTTCATATTTTCAAAACGTGTACAGTATGCTGTACAAACTGGCAACATTATACATTATATTTCATTTCTTTTGGTAAGAACTATGAAGCAATAGTTAATATGTTGTCAGTCACAGGTCTCTGAATTCAGTTCCTGTCTGAGCCTCTTATACTTTAGGGAATTCAGGTCAAATCAATTTCTTTCTACACATTTTAAGACACATCAGAAGCATTTCTCAGTACATCTTCCATGCTAAAATATTGCAATAAACCATATCTTATGATATTCATTTGCGTCATAAATATGAGTCAGACAAACTAATCTTGTACTTTGTATTTTTAAAAGATTCCATTTTAAAATGGAAAGTCAATATTTCTTTTGAGAATTACTTCATGAGCAAGAAATAAATAAGAAAGTCTAAGTCCACAAGCATTTTAGTGTTTCTGAAGGGCTTATGTTGTCTCTGCTACTGTTTTACAAAAATCCATTAGCCAAAGGATACATCATCTAAAATTACTAGATAAATCTGCTCTGCATAATATAGATAGATGAAAGATAGGTAGGTAGGTAGGTAGGTAGATAGATAGATAGATAGATAGATAGATAGATAGATACTACACAGATTTATAAGCTATGTATGTGTGAAATCCGGCATTGTATACAAAGCCTAGGACTTGTATAGAAGGCCTAAAACTAGCCGGCAATGTATGAAATGATTCGTCATTTCACACATTGCCTAGGCATTCTATACAATGCCGAACGAGAATCCGGCAAAGAATGAAATGCTAAGCAACCTTCGTTCTCGCTTCACTTCTAGCATGAAGTCGCTGCCGCCGCTACTTCCACGCACGCACAATACAGATGACGTTCTCTCTCTGCTGTTGCCTCAAGCTTACACTTCGGTCAGCAGCATCTCCGATGATCTCTCACTCTGTCTCTCTCTCTTGTGCGTGCGCGCTTTGCTTTGCTTCTAGCATGATACCCGACGGTCTTCTCTGTTCTGCCATTGCCTCAGATGTTAGAAATTCCACTTAGTTTGGTTTTGTTTGTGAAAGAAAATGTGGTAGGGGGGGAGGAGGAGCAAGCTGGAGGGTCAGAGAAGGACATGAAACAACAATTCGATGAGGAACTGTCCAAAATTCGAGGAAACACTGCCAAAAACAGTATTTGCTTAAGCCAAACTACTTACCAGAATTTAATCAATGATGGCCAAAACACACACGCCAAAAAATGATTACTAAGAAGGAACCCAGGGACTATTGGTTGCTGAATCGCTACAATGTGATGATGATTGTAGGAAACAAAAGTCAACTCATTTCTCCTGTTACAGAATGCGTCAGTAACTACTATCCAGGATGACATCACGGACTGTTTTCATTACATTTCACGCACTTCACGGAGCTCGTTTGGGGGGTTTCATACTTTGCCTAAATAGCATTCGGCATTCTATGAATGCTTAGGTATTCTATACAATGCCTAGGCAAAGTACGGAACGATTCTCCCGTTTCATACATTGCCTAAAAACGCCAGGCATTCTATAGAATGCCTGCTTTTCATACATTGCCTGTAACATATACAGTACACTCATTGGTAGAAAACAATACACCAAGATGGAATTTTTTGAATCAAATGAAACGTTATACTCTATGAGTGAATGTAATGAATATATATATATATATATATATATATATATATATATATATATATATATATATATATATGTATATATTGCAATATTAGAGTGACGGATAGTTTATTGAGGAAACTACAATTGAAAAGAGGTTCTAGTACCAACTCTGGTCTGGACGCAAGATGAGATACAGTTGGACATGGAGGTAGACCCATTCTGTATTGTATCATATACAGAACATTGCCCACAGATGTAACGGCTGGACTTGGACACTTGTAGGTTGCCATAGATGACATCCGAGCTGGTGCTCTATAAGCGATCAATGTTTTGACTGAACAAGCCACAGAAGTGTTGCAGTCTAGCAGAGACATTCTTGAGAAGCTAAGGGCTCATTCACATCTGCGCCCGGGAGTCCGTTTTTCAGGTTTCTGTTTTCTGCACAAAACAGAGCAGGAGACGGAAAGCTGCAGGACTCTTTCAAACCCATTCAATTGAATGCGTTTGAAAGGTGTCCAGCTGTGAGCGCCGTTGAGCGTTTTATGCTCTCCGCGGCGAAACAGTTTTTTTTTTATTATTTAAACGGACACAGAGTCAGACATGGAGTACTCTGTGTCCGGTTAAAAAAAAAAACGGTTTCGCCGCGGAGAGCATAAAACGCTCACTAGCGCTCACGGCCGGACTCGGCATGACAGGTTTCCGAGTCCGGGGTTTCAGGCAGGAAACGGAAACCTGCATAACGGAGGCCGGGGCACAGATGTGAACGAGCCCTAAGCTAAAACAAGGAGCTGTTGTTAAAGCACACAACAGATGCAGAACTTTCCATTATACTTTACCATATCTCTTGTTTTTTTCATACAAACACGAACCAATCAAGATATGTAGCTTGTGTAATGAGATTACTGTATTTATTAAATTGTTTCCTTTATTTTTTTAAGTATTGTTTCATAAGCATTTGTTTTCTTCTTTAATGTCCACTATCCTGGTAGCAATGGTTTTATTATACCACAACCGTACATATAAATGTTCAATTTTTCATAAAGTTTTTTTTATCACTGAGACCACACAACAAACTGTATCTCTATAATGGCACTGCACATTCCAAACATTTTATACAGACAATATCCCTCATATATCAATAATGTTACAGTCATGCTCAACTATGTACTGTTTCCCAAAGGATCCTACGTAAAAATTAGTTTTTGTAGAGGTGAATTCAGACTATATAATCATTATTGGACATTTAAAATACTACCAGAGGTTGATTTTCTATAAAGGAGCTGAGTCAGAGGAATTACACTATAATACACTAGTATTATTACATATTTAACAATGAGGTCACATTTAGGAGCTTGAGACTGACTTTCAGCTGCCTCCTGAAATTATTTTCAGTTTTATCTTTTCTGCATACTCTACATACACTTTACAACACAACATACAGTCCATTAGCTCAATATGATCCAAAGTTCAAAATTCCTAAGTACTGTAGCCAATCTGTAACCACATTTGTAGGGCACTGCTATGAGAGTACATAGTATTTTTTGTGTATGAAACTTTTTATTTATGGATACATTTGTGAAAATGTGAAACGCCATGATTTGACAAGTAAAAAGTTATAATGATTTACTTGATCTTATAGTGCAGAGCAAGTAGTACTGGAAAGTCTCGGCAGCTACATAATACAATAGCTTATACATACTTGAAGAAAGCGCACAACTAGATGGTGTTCTCAAAGGTATGAAAATATTTCTCACATATCTATACAAAACTAAACCCAGTCTCTTAAAAGAATAAGCAAAAATAAGATCTTGTAGCATTGCTTAAGGGTACCTTCATTTAGAGACAAGAGGTTTATACAGTAGTTTACGGTCCTAATGCTATATTCTTATATGTCCTTAAGTCATGGCCACAGATGCATTAAACTGGATCTTCAATTAGGGCTACAATACATTTTACTAGAAGAAAAAGAACAGAATTAAACACAACCATTCTCTATTTTCATGGTTATATTTTGCTTTATTAAATTGCCATTGCAAATGTTTCTACTAAATGGCATTGCTAAGCTTCAGATTGTTTCTACTATATTGAATACTAGACATTAAACAGTGATACAATTTTAAATGTGCTTCTTTGCTTCACAAACTTCATTACTATTTCTACAATGAAATGAGCCAAGCATCTACACTGCTTTTGCATGGAAGTAGTAGACTGTCTAATTAAACTAACATAATCCTGAGTACCCTGAGTCAATCTTTGTTAACCCTGCTGTTCTGTTCGGGTCAATATGACCCGAAATGATTTTTGAGACCCTGCAGATTTTTTAAAATGAGGATTTGAAACTAGTGGTTCCTTGACTTTTCCTCATTTGTGGAGCTCTACATTTTTTTGTTTTGTTTTTGTCTTTTTTTTGTTTACTTTTTGCTACACGCTGATTGTTACACTTGTACTGTTCGGGTCAATATGACCCGATAGCATTTTATACTGTTCTACAGGTCTCTGATTATTTCTGACTGCAAAAGTTATGTTTTTTTATGTGTACTTCATTCCCAAATGGTAGTGGTTTCACTGTTCTTATCAGTAGGCAATTAATTATCTAGTCTGTTTGTGAGAGAGGAGACTGGTTGTCTATCATTCAAAGGGTAAAAGTTTGTGGAATTGCGAAACCGGTCGCCACATATTTAGAGCTACAATGTGTCTTGAAAGGTTTCATGACATTTCGAGAGTACTGCGGTTTGATTCTAAAACAGATAGAATGGAAAGAAGAGCTAATGATAAACTAGCCCCTATTAGAAATGTTTGGAATCAACGGGTAGAGATTCTACCAAAATTGTATAACAGTGGTGAAAATGTAACTGTTGATGAGCAACTGGTGGCATTCCGAGGTAGGTGCCCATTCAGACAATATATACCAAGTAAGCCAGCAAAATATGGCATCAAGATCTGGACACTTTGCGACCGCAAAAGTTCATATGCTCTAAATGTTTTAGTGTATAAAGGAAAAGCCCCTGATGAAAGACCTGAAAAAAAATCAGGGTATGCGTGTTGTTCTAGATTTGACTCATGGACTAAAAGGACAAAATATCACATGTGACAATTTTTTTACATCCTATCAACTAGGCCAGATGTTGAAGAAAAAACAAATTACCATGCTGGGTACTATGAGAAAAAAGAAACCTGAACTACCGCAAGGTATCCTTAGCAAGAGAGAGGTGTGCAGTTCAACTTTTTATTTTTCTGGAAATACAACTGTTGTTTCTTATGTTCCAAAAAAACCCAAACAGGTAATTCTCATGAGCACAATGCACCATGACAATGCTGTAAGTGATAGAGAAGACAGAAAGCCTGACAATATTTTGGATTATAATGCCACAAAGGGAACAGTTGATACTTTAGACCAAGTAATATCAACATATACATGCAAACGCAAAACCAATCGGTGGCCAATGGACGTTTCTGCATACAATGCATTTGTCTTATGGAGAGAAATCTACCCCGATTGGAACCGGAATAAGCTGCATAAAAGAAGATTATTTCTTGAGGAATTGGGAAAATCCCTGGTGAGGCCATATATTGAGAGCAGAAAAGTGACCCCCAGAAGTGAGGGAGCA
This sequence comes from Leptodactylus fuscus, assembly GCF_031893055.1. NCBI lineage: Eukaryota > Metazoa > Chordata > Amphibia > Anura > Leptodactylidae > Leptodactylus > Leptodactylus fuscus. The sequence continues at coordinate 126,810,933 of NC_134269.1, forward strand.
GCAGCCATTGTAAAAAGTGTCCAGCATGCTCAAGAAAGAGACTCCACATCCACGGCCTCCACCAGCACAGCTACCAGCAAAAAAAGGAAGAGATGGAGCTTCTGTCCATCTACCTGTGACAATAAGACTAATCTGACATGTGCTGGATGTTCAAAAGATCTGTGTAAAGGACATGGGTCTTATTATTGTGTTCAGTGTAAAAACGCATGAACATGTTCAGTTTTTTCTTTTTTCTTTCTAAAATGGTTGAAGTTTTTATGATTTTTCATTTATTGATTTATAAAATTTGTTTTCAAAAAGTTAAATTTCATGTTTTAGTAATGTAAAGCTTCTTTATTATTTGTGTGCAGAATGTCAACAATCGAAGATAATTGCAAAAAGCCTGTGTAACCTTTTTATGAAAAAAAAAAAAAAAAATTTAGTTTGAATTTAAATTTTTCTTTTGTTTATGATCAAACATGTTCACATACAGTATTTCAATGAAAAAAGTATTCAAATAAAACAATTAGAGTAGCTAAAAATCAAGAATTAATAGGTCGGGTCATATTGACCCGGGAACAGTACAAGTGTATAGCAAATGCGAACAGAACAGCAGGGTTAATAGATTTAATGTTTATTTCCTGTGAACGTAAGAACATAAGAAGCCTGGTCACAATGTTAATATAATAAAAAAATATTGCATTTCTAAAGTTTTTGTTAGATTGTTTACCATACATTTTTTATTGTCATACTCATATCACCCTTCTTCCAGAGAGGCACACAAAGAGAGATGTTCAACTTCAAGGACAGTGAGCCATAGCTACAGAGATCATTACTGTTGTATAATGTTCCTCATGCTGCTGCTTCTGATGACGTGCTATAGAGAGCTGGGATAGTGGAATCTCTTCCTTTCTATGCGCTGTAAGACATTATAACAACTAATCTCTCTACTACTTCAGAAAATGTTGCATTTAGAGAGGGAGAGAGCCTGCAGAGGGGAAAACTGGTGAAAACTGCTACAGATATTGCAAATTTTTAGCATTAAATATAACATGTTTATTAAAGTGCACATATACAGCGTCATTTTCCTTAATGATCTCTGGCTATCAAGGATGATCTTTGAGGGGCAAAGGACCAATAACCCAATGTTAGCAGCTGTCTCGTAAATGTGGAAAAACGTGCAGCCCCAACTGGCACCCTTCCCATTATGATCGATGCCTACATCTTTGCTTCCCAAATTTTTTTTTTATTTAAGCTAACACCTAAGGACTTCTGGGTTAGTCTAGAGGCATTGCCGATTCACTCTTCTCTCTTTAAATTTAGCCACCTACTGACCAGCACTCAGCTCTGTGAACTTATGGGCTAGACTCAGATAAATCTACTACAACAATTAACCACTTCCATTCCTGTTTCCACTTCAAATTCAAATACCCAATGTTATCAAATTCCACAGAGTTTGAGAAATTGGTATGAGCCCCAAACTCAGAAAGGTATCACATATTTACCATATTTATATTGTGAAAAGAGAGCTCACAAGACCGGTCTTTCTACAGTCCTGGGATAAAGAACTGGACATATTCCTATCCAATGAGGATATCAAATTTATCCTATTTGGCATCCCATTGTTTCTCTGACTATATCATAATTTAGGAAAACCATTATAATTTCCTTACTAGATAGCTTCTAATCTTTGTTGGCATTGCAATCAGTATGTTGACTCTTTCTCCCACCTGTGGTGGTCATATTGAGTTTTATTGGAAATAAGTCGAGTCTGCAATCCAGAATATCAGAGTTTTTTTTTTGTTTTTTTGGTAGAGTTGGAAGGGACCTCAAGGGCCATCGGGTCCAACCCCCTGCGAGTGCAGGTTTTCCTAAATCATCCCAGCTATATGTTTATCCAGATTCCGCTTGAAGATTTCCATTGATGGAGCGCCCACCACCTCCCGTGGCAGCCTATTCCACTCTCTTACTTAAGTATAGGCGGTTTTAAAAGGTCCGCGCGCATGCGCGAGACTTGGTGAGACGTAATGAAGGGGGTTGGTTATCTGACCGGGTACATCTGCACAGTATTGACTGTGCATGGAAGGAAGGGTGAAATGTGACGAGTACCTTATAATCCTATATGGATGGTGCGGTATACAGGTCCCAATTGGAGAGGTGGGTTTGGCAGTTGCCAACCAATCGGCTATGATACCGCCCATAGTAGACCATGTGTTTTCACACACGTGAACAAATAAGTGGGTTGAGTATGTATACTAAGCATGATTGGCTTAGCATGGTGTCGGGGGGAGTGACTACAGGTTTAAATACATCGGCATGAGCAGTATGCTTCACCGCTGCTGGTGAGCGGTCCTGCCGACGGTCAGCACATCTACCGCCAATAATTTATCTTTGCAGATTTGTGCTGCTGTAAACAACTATTCCTGTAAATTGCCCCTGAAGAGTCTGGAATGAGACGAAACGCGTAGGACTGCTTTAGGAGTTATATGTATGGCTGGGGTGACTGGTCTGAAGCTCTGTTATCCACTGGTGTAGTGTGGCCAGCTTCCTTTCCTGTTGGTGTGGCGTTAGGCCAGTATCCTCTGGGGGGGTTGGTACGCTCACCAACTTTATCATATTGATCTCAGAGTCAAAGTATTCAGAAACAGTGTTCCCTGACATGCCAACATACGATATATAGGGAGTGAGGGTACTAGTATATAGGGACGTACAACAGTCTATGGTCCCCTATTATACCTATCTCCCTAGTGTACATACCATTATAGGTACACAATGATATTGGCTTAATGAACATCAGGTTGGCCGATCCTATTTAGTGTTTTACCTTTTATACTCACAGTTGGTTTTTAACTGATCTAAATAAAGGTGAAGTTTTATTTTTCTTTTGTTTATACCCTATCTTTGGGATCTAGGTCCTTTCAGTGATGCAATCCAGAATATCACCTCAACATGATTTCAGCTTTTTCTCCCAAAGGTCCTGCTAGCTCTTTCAGATCAGAACTATAGACCATCCAAAAATTATCTTATCATTCATTTACTTTCTGCTGCAAAGCTTGCAAATCCCCTGAAATTGCTACAGTGCCATTCACCAACTTTTTCTGATGGATCACTAAAACCCACTAGATTTGCATATTTGAGGAGAGTTCCAGTTGGGCTGTGAGCTGTAATGATAAATTTCTTAGACCTGGTCTCCTTGGCTCAGTTTTCAGGTTTGAATTAGAGCTCTATGGTATTTGTGAGTACCTACTCGTGATCTCCCATTGCCTTCCCAATTCCTTCTGGGATTTGATGTAGTCCTATTAATCTAATACCTCTAATAAAATATGACATTTATATACTGTATGCATTTCCTTGTTCATTCAATACACCGGGTGAACTTAGACAGCCATGTTTCCCCCTTCCCCCCATTTTTTTTTACACTTGCCTTCCTCTTTCTCTTCCTTCCTTCCCACCATCATCACCTGCTCTCACTCTCCATACCTCCACGCTCTTCCCTATAAATTTCGAAAAATCTTGAATTTTTTTTTTTTTCATTTAATTTCAATTACTAGAGATCAGATTCTGTGATGCCATTTTTTGGCAAGTATTTCACAGTGTTTGATTTTGCTACCTGTACTTTGTTTCATAAATATAGAATTGATAAAAATACTATCTAATGTTCCAACTAAATTCCATTAACACACTTTAACAGTTACAATTCAATCAAGATTAAACACCCCTAATTGAAACAAGGTAGTAGGATGGTCAGCTCTATCCCCTCTGTGATCCAAACAGGAAAGACACACAACAAAAGTTATCAAAAGCATGTATTATAAATTTCAATAGGCCTCTAGGCAACGCTATATGTGTATATTCTCTAGCAAATGGGGAAATGTAATTGAGACTGTTCTGAACTGTGCAGAACTCATTTGAGGTTTGTGTTTAATGCACACATGTTTTTCAAGTTTTAACAATAAAATAAAACCTGTTTTATGTATTCTATTGTTAATTATATAGATTTGTACCATCTTTCTCTTAAACAGTAGCAAATTCCTTAGCCTAGGAGATGCTTAATGACAAATGAGTTGGTAACCAAATACAAAGAACAGAAGACAAAAAAACAAAAAACAAACAATAAGTTCACTTATATCTCAGCTTTAGTGGCTGGTGATTTCATATAAAAAATTACATTTATAAAAGCTTAATTATATCATAGATGGGGTCACAAACTATGAAATAAGATGATTGGAGTTAACTGTTTATTGCTGCTAACATCTGGGTCTGAGTCTTTAGAGACTCAGTTTCAGATTCTGGGATGTTTGATCTGAAAAGTACTGCATGAAAAGCAATGGACACCTGACAGCACTAAATAGTACACGTGTGATGAAGAGACCATCAGTTATGTATTTCCTGTATTTTCTTTTGTGTATTACACCTTGTTCATATTAACCCTGTTGGCAGGAATGCGGTATTTCTGCTCTGCAAGGAAGCCCTGTTTGTTGTAACACAGCCCTTTTGTTCTTCCATGTCTGGCTTCATTTGCATAACTGTGCTAAACTCATTATCACAGTGGACATCCTTGAGTTGTGTATTGAAAGACTTTTGAATACGCAAACCCCAGACTTGGGGTCTGTAAACCAAACTTCAAAAGGAATATGGTTTTCTAATAATATTTCCCTGGGAGGAAATGCCACAGTTGCACGTTAAATTCCTCAGGTGCACAAGGTGGAACCAAACACTTCAGGTCCAAAATCAGTATTGTTGAGAGCAGGAGAAAGGTCCAGGCACTAAATTCATTACCCAGTGGGAATGGGCGTGTCATTCTTGGTGTCTACACAATGGGGATCTTGCAACAAGCCCCATCATACTCATATAATAATACATGATTATTTGGTTTCAAGGATGGAGGGTTGGAATTCCCCTAATGACATCACTCAGGGAGGAACATATGAGGAGACTGGTAGGACATATGTCTGTAGGACACATGCCCTTTGAGTTTTGACCATGGAACTTATGTGAGCAGATTTAATTTTATGTATTGGATTGTGCTTTTATCTGTATTTGCTTATCATCCACTGATATGTATCGATTCATATTATCCTATAAGCCCAGGCAAGCTCATGGGTTGTGAGTGGAAAGTAAGAGGGGTGATCACAGGTGGTGTAGTAGGTCTGTTTAGTAACAGTGTGATGGGGTAAAACTGGGTTATGCATTTGTCTTTGTCATTGCCTGATAGACCTTTCACTTGGGGATTATATTTGGTTCTTTGTAGCCATATAATATATACTATGGTCTTATGGGCATATGTATTGCTTTTTGTGGATACTCTACTCATTGCCTATTACCTATTGTGTTATCCTGTACTACAGATACCACCTTGGTGTTTACTGGTACTATTATCTCTTTGATTCCCCACAATATTTGTATCTGTATTGGACGATGTTATTTGTACCTGTATGTTTTTTTTATATTTAGACACTAATAAACTTGAATAGTTTTATACTATTAAAGTGGAAGTTTTTTTCTATTTATTCTTATGTGAGTTTCTCCACACTTGCTATGCAGTATTGGACTCTTATGTGTTAATACATAACTATCATTAAAGAATTTGTTCATTTTCCAATGCTGCCCAGATCCCATATAATTCTCTGTTTTCCCTTTTCTACTCACAGGAAACTCCACTCAACTTCTGCTGCAGAAGTGACCATAGTGACCATAGATACAAATCTAACATAAAAGCATTATTTATACTGCAGAAAGAGATAGAAGAAATCAATGCAAAAAAAAAAATATATAACATTGATAACATTCCATTAGCAACTATCAAAAGAGTGAACAGTATTCCATATGTGATGTTCTGGTCAGAGTGACCAGATTTTTCTCAGACTTATAAGTACAACATTATACTGAACTTGTGTTTGTGTTTTTACAATAAACTTAAACAATAAAATAATACATTAGTAAATTATAGCAACAGCTAATATTTTGAAAAGGCTGTTCCCAATGGAGAGCAAGATTAGTACCGTATAGTTAAATAAAATCCCTACTATATACCAACTCTGAAGTTAGCATATTAAAAAAAGGCGCCTCTGGCACTTGCAAATTCTAACAGTGCTTTCTGTCCAGCTACAGACTTTATTGCTTTACTAGTTGCCATAGAAACAATGGTATCTTTAAAAACTCAATAGTCAAGTGTACATGAATGTCGGCTGAGGGATTCTGCTGCATCCTTCTGTTGTGATTTCTAGGTAAAGTAATCCATAAATACTAAATAAAAGGTACAAATACAGGAAAATGCAGCAAAAATCTGATTCTTATCAAATGTATGCAAAATGCAATGTAGTATTAAGGAATGTAGAATTGCAAATGAATATTCTAAAGTAGGTTAATAATATTTTGCTTCATTACTAATTTACATGGGAATTTAGACTCTATTCAGATGATGCTTTTTTTACATCTGTTTAACGGACACAAGAAATGGATACAGACTGATGTAAATGGATGGACACACAAGTAAGCTTTACTACATATTTATGTCTAAAAAAAAACGGATAGAAAGGGATCTTCCTTTAACATTGATGCCTATGTAATTAGACGGCCATCTGTTTGCATACATTTTTGGCATCCGTTAAACAGATGTGCTAAATAGTTGTAAAAATGTGATCTGAATGAAGCTTTAGACATGCGATGCCTTTGATTGTTTTCTTTGATCAGCAGAAATATGTTTGATATTGTGACTCATTGATTTCATGCTCAATGTATTCATATACAGTCTTACTTGAAAGCTTGTGAACCCTTCAGAATTTCAGATATTTTTGCATAAATATAACCTAAAATTACATCAGATTTTCAGAAAAGTCCTAAAAGTAAATAAAGAAAACCAAATGTAACAAATTAGTCAAAAATCTTAGAATTTTCTGTGTCATCTATGAGTGGCAAATACCTCTTATATATATAAAAATGACTTTCTGCCTGTCAGACCAGGTGTCTGGGAATGTTTAAGACTGGGCCTCAACTCTTTCGGATGTACCATTCCAGAGATACAGTATTCCCAAAACAATGACTGGCATTAATCAATACAAACCTGCAAATCTTTCACTCATAATACAACTGCCATACTCACGATCACTCCACATGCACAATCCAACACTAATATTCAAACTGAGATACACGCATCAGAGGATTAGATACACAGCTCTGCACACAGTACCGCACAACAGAGGATTAGATACGCGCCTCTGCACACAGTACTGTAAGTCGGAGGATTAGATACGTGCCTCTTCACACAGTACCACATGCCGGAGGATTAGATATGTGCCTCAGCACACAGTACCACATGCCAGAGGATTACATACGTGCCTCAGCACACAGTACCACTTGCCGGAAGATTAGATACCCGGCTCAGCACACAGTATCACACGCCAGAGCAGTAAATACGTGCCTCTGTACACAGTACCACACGCCGAAGAATCCATAACAATTGATTGTACATTTTTCACTGATATCCAAACTGAGATTCACATGATGCTTATGGACACACACAAACGATATACAAAATACACCAGTTCAAAACTGGGCAATTCTTATGGGGCAACTACACAAACAAAAAATTAAATATACCCATGCAAAGTCAGGTCCTCCTACTAGTATTATATATATTAAAGGGGTTGTCCAAGTACAATAAAAAAAATTATACTAATGTATGTTGTTTGTGTATTTGAATATACATTTTAAACTTTTTTAACTGTATTATTTGTATTCATTTGTGCCTTAGTTACTTGATGCAGGAAGTGATGTCTTTTCTTAATCTTGATGATGACACAACACCTGAATCAAATCACATGAGTTCAGATCAGTCACATGACTGCAAGGGGCCGGAAGCTACAGTGTAACCAGTCCCTTGCAGTCATGGGATAAATGACAATGTCTCCCATAGGAGGTGGAGCACAAGTCAGCACTTTATTATGTTTAAATGCAAATGGGTCAATCACAGAAAGGCTACTGCCACTGGTGACGATGGTTCTTCTAAGATTGGCTCTTTAGAATTCAGCACCAAAGCAGGTTCAACAGCAGCTCTTTTGTGATTGGCCTATTTAGGGGCTTAATGTTTGTGGGGCAAATTGTGCTCTGTAATAATACCATTTATTTATCTGTAGGATGTAATGGGAAGATGGAAAAAAATCAGAATGTGGTGGAATTTGAGAAAAACTACATTTATGTAATTTCTTATGTTTTTCCTTATGTTTTTATGACGCTCACCGTGCAGCCAAAATTACATGTCACCTGTATTCTATTGGTCCATTCTACTCCTGGGATACCAACATTATATAGTTTTAGTTTATGTTTAAACCCCTTTTAAAAAAAAATCCCAAACTTTGTGTGTTTATTTGTGGAGTGAGATATACCTTTTAGTTACACCATTTTGGTGAATGACTGATGTTTTGATCCCTTTTTATTCAAAGGCAAAATGGCAAAGAAAAAAAAAACTATTTGGCTCTTTTGATTTTTTTTTTCCTTGCTACAGTGTTCACCCTATGGGAAAAATATTTTAAATGCTTTTAGATGGGAGGTTTCAGATGTTTATGTTTGTTTTTAGTTATTTTTATTTCAAATCTAGGGAAAGGGGGTGTTTTGAATTTTTAGGCTTTTATATTTTTAAAAACTTTTTATATACTTTTTTAAAATATTATATCAGCCTCCCTAGGGAGCTTGAAACTATAATCTTTTTATTGCATGTCCCATGTACTGTAATTCAACAGTATTGCAGACTATGGGAAAATCACGCCATAGCTATTGAGAATGGACATAGCTGGCAGTCTAATTTACAGTTTGGGGGGCAGTTTGAGTGGGGAAAGGGGTTAACAAATAGCAATGCCCAAGTATGGGCAATAGCATTGAGATTCTGCTGTGAAATGTATATTTATAGACCCACCTTCCGCCATACAATTATAGCAGGTGTTGTAAGTGGGTTAAACACTGTCAGGTACTGTGACATGATTGTGTCACTGCACAGGGATAGATATTACCGGACCACTGCCTCTGTTACCAGTGGTGGTCCTTCTATTTTCTGTGATTGATCCATTTGAATTTAGCACCAAAGTGGGTGTTTTAGTGCGACAATTTAATTGGCCAATCACAGAAGAGCTGATGGCTGCTATTGATCTCAGTAGTGGCAGTGGCTCTTCTTTGATTGGTCAGTCTGCGCAGTGCTGGCTACATTTGAAAGCCGTGCTGCATTATACTATGATCTGCTGGTTCTCATTTGCAAATCTCTGTCAACTGCAGTCAGATTCTTGCATTCGCTAAGGGTAAGAGGAAAAAATAAATATCTAGACCTATTTTCAGGTGGATTCAATACAGAAAAAAACTGCTAGCAGTTTTTGCAGTGGTTTTTGTAAAAAAATTTGCAAAATTGTGTTAAGGTTTTAGTTGTAGGGGACGAGGCTAGGGAAGTAGGGGGTGGAATACAAGATGAATTGGGCAGGAATGAATTAGATGATGTGAGCCAGTAAAAATGAAGCAGCGAGACTACAGAAGATGACACGGGGAAGTTGATGGATATAGCAAAGGAACCTTGGTAAATGGATTTGACAGGATAAAAAGGTCCCTTCCATACAAACAAGTCAAGTGACAGTACAGCCAGCAAAATAGGGACATGGAAAACACCAAACAAATTGCAAATGGAGGGAAAAGCAAGCCTCATGGCATTGCAGTACATGCAAGTAAACATCATGCATTTAATAGTTATTTACAACAGTCCATGGAAAACTGTTAATGGTTACATAAGGAATGGGAAATATATAGACCAGACTTATACTTTTCCCATCTGCTCAATCACTCCTTGCAATATTTGGAATTTACGATCTTAAAAACACTATTATTATAGTATTGTGGTATGCTATTGTTATGTTGATGATCAAATCAGTGAACTTGCAAATTGTTAGTGTTCACCTCATCATGAGACCTCATCTTCTATTTCTTTTTTTAATGGGAGTTTATATATATATATATATATATATATATATATATATATATATATATATATATAGTGAGAAGGTGACAGGCAGAGTGCTGGAGTAATGGTATATCTCCCCCAGATTCCTGACACATGTGTGGTCCAGGGTGGATCTTGAATAAGCAGCCCAGATGTGGGTCATAGGCTTGTTACTGGCCCATAAAAGGCTGCAGAGCCTGCACTTCAGGATAGGTCCTGGGAGGAGAGGAAGTGACTGGGTCTGTTTTGTAATCCTGAGAGTCTGGTAAGATGATACTGTACTACTGTTTTGGTTGATTTGTGTGGTTGGTAGTAAACCACACGTACAGTTAGTATTTTCTGTTTAATTAGTGCTCAGATGAGCAGGTTTTGCTTTGCCTTTTTGCCTTAAGTTAAGGCTATATTTTATTTTGCTTATCATGTGCCTGACGTAAAGGTTTATTTACTCTTCTGTTTTTTTTGTTTTTTTTTTAAGTAAACTGGCTTTTGCTGTAAGATGTATTTCCCTGTCTCTGGTTGGGTCTGCTCTACTGCTTCTAATGAACCAACCTCCCCAATATATATATTGTCAGGGTCTGGGGTTGCTAAGTGGGGTGGCATAGACACACAAGTCCAGATTATTTAGTCCAAAACAAAGGTAGAGTTTATTTTCACTCAAAAAGGTAGTGCACCAACATAAGGAAACAATACAAAAATAAATACCTGCCCGACTAGGCTCTAACTAAACATAGAATAGGTTACCTCACCTAGAATAACAGAAATCAAAAAGCCAGTTGAGTCATTCAGCTCACAGCTCCAAAAATATGACCCCTCTCTTTGGCTCTCCAGCTAAACTCTGCCCAGAGTCTGCTGCTGGAGCTGACTTCTTAAACCTCCTTGACGAGAACTCTCAGCGGCTGAGTCACTACCGGAACATCCCCAAAGTGTGGACTGGAGGTGGGTGGAATGACAGGTCCCACTACCAACCTACCTGCCATTCCTAAAAATCCAGCCCAATACTGAGCATTTACCAAAATGCTCAGCAGACGAAAGTTTTCTGCTGAGAACAAACATTCCTTCTGGAGTTTTCTCATCTCACGCACCTTAGTAGTCTGGGCAAGATGTACACCCCCTCCAGTACCTGACCAGCCATTGGTTTACAATATATATATATATATATATATATATATATATATATATATATATATATATATATATTCACACAAATTCATTTTCACAGTGTCACATATAATATTGAAGATGATGAAGTTCATGATATTAGTATTAAAATTATTATATATGAAATCTCCAAGGATGCCATCATTATTAAAATGGTTCATATAACATAGCAAAGGCTTTCATTTATCATGGGTATGTTCATCCAATCATATCCAGTGTGATGTCTGCTGTGGTTGACTTAATTTAATTATAAAATTAATGAGAGAACAAAATTCATGATCTTATATACATTTAAGTAATGACATGTCTTTTCTTAATACACTGGCAAATGCCAGACTACAATACCTGACAGCGAAGCATATTCAGTAAATTCTTATGGGAAATGTGAATTGGATGGGCAAATATACTTAAGTTGTTACCTAGTGTCAAGTTCCTTTGTAGTGTTTTTCTGCTTATTATAATGTTTTTCTTGAAATCTGATGTCTTTATATTTACTGTACCCTAAATAAAACTATTAGCCAATTGTTAAGACATCAGGGAACAACCTAAGTCCTAACCCAAGGATATAAAACTATGAAGCCATTACTGTCTAAGCTGTTAAATTTATTTTTTTTCCAGAAGGTTACTCACCCCAGTATACATTTTTGCGTTACGTGAGCCTTAGGGTATCTACAGGGGACATCATATTTTCTAAAGTAGCTGACCTGTCTGTCTTAAGAATTATGCCTAGGGTTAAGCTTTCAAGTGTTCAGGGATGTTTGGAAAAGTTATAGCACAGAAAAATTAGAAAAAAATGGGATGCTTTGGGTATGAAGTGTTTAATTTTATCAGCAGTTTTTTGATTAATATACAGTGTATAAATCCAGATTTCTTTACTGAAAAATCTCTTTTTAGACTTAGACATTCTACTAAATAGGAACCATGTATTTTTGTAATTGTAATATGAACGTGATACACCTCTGCTATACTGAACCAAATTTAGATCACCATTGAGAGGTATGAGTTTTTGTGTTTATTTTAAAGATGGATAGCAAAGTTCATGGGGTATAACTTTTATGAAACACTACATTAAATATTCACTTGCAGTTCTTGCACTATAATCATGCACAGTAGGGCAGACTACTTTAAGATCACCGGTTCATTGAGTGATATTAATACACCATGCTGCATTTCCTGGAATAAATTACATTTTACATTTGATACATAAGATAATAAAAGTTGATTAAGTTGTTTATCTTTATATCTTGCCTTCTCATAAGAGACATGTTTATAACACTTCATGTGAAGGTGAAACCATTTAGTTAGAATACTGTGTATTCCTAAGCTGAATAATATACATTATATAATTGAAAGGTTTATGCTTAATTAAATCCATCCATCCATTTGGTTTCCTCTGAAGCGCTTTAGGAAGGGCTTCCAGTATAAATATGTTAGACATGCTTACAGTTCTGAAATACTTAACTATTATTATTGTATACTAGATATTGTATTTAAAAAATGACCATATTTGGGAAACTTCACTAATAATCTGGAAAGATTTGAGTTTTAAGATGTGGTGTTTAAGGTATGAGGATAAAAATTTTACCATATTAAAATGCTAGCCATGATCTTCCATCTTTCGTATAGGGTGACATATAGGTTACATTGCTCTGCGATCAATGTCTCAATAAAGAGAATATACATTTTTCATTCTCTCTTTGGGCACATTCTTTTCTCTTCTATTTTGGATATAGTCTGTTAGCAACACATATTGTATTGATTTTAGACTAATTAGTTAATGCACAATTTTATCTTCCATTACAAAAGTAAACAAACAGGATGGAAGATAGGTTCCCTTATGTTGTTTATATGAGTGTCAATGGAAACCGGCACACACTCAGTCTGTGACCATTCTCTGTGACAGTTTATGTTCGTTGATGTTATTCTATGATGGAAGACAGAAACAGACATTAGCAATAGTAGTGTTAACACCCCCTTAGTTGGAATAAGAATCACAAAAACTTTAGTCCTTTGCAATTGTAATCCCATCCAAGCTCGGGAGTGCTTCATATAGCTGAGCCAGATAGTGATAATTAAAAATTATTTTGTCTAAGATATGATAGCATCATCTGGTTTGCATTTAGAAGAATTTAGGTATTTTACTGTAGTTTTGTATAAAATAGGAAAAACCCTTTAAACTTCCCTGACTTGTAAATGTGTGCAACTGTAGGTAAGAAGTTGGTGCTTATTAGGTGTGCACAGAAGATAGTGACTGTGTGTGAATCCACCTAGCCTCCGTGAATTTACAAGCTTGTCTTTTCCTATTAACACTAATAAACACAAAACAACTATTGATTATATATAGCCAAGCAGTTGGCAACTAACTCTACAAGAATGGATGTATGGGACCGCATGATATTGTACAGCTGCAGGAGTGTGGAAGTGGCTGTCAGTGACAGTTTACCTCCTAAAGAGAAGGCCGGGATGCTTTAGTACCATTCAGGCCTATCCAATGGCCGTATAAACAGCAATCAATGAGCAATGTGCATACAGCTATGAAAAACTCCATATTGTGATTTCCTGCTGGCCCCAAAGGTCACATCATTGCAGGGTGCTAAGGAACTGCAGGAGCTGCTGGGTCTGGACTAAAACGGTTCTGCCCTGTATGTGAGATGGCTGTATTCCTCTTGTAAATTGGTCTAAAATATTAGCCTTAGTTAAAGTATATATCAGCAAAGGAAGAATAATATAATGTTGAAATGCCCCTCACAGGTCTATGATAACCTTATTGGGGTAACATACTAAATAAAAATTTAGTAAAAAAATGTAGTAAAAAAATAAAGCAAAATATAAAAACCCACTACCATGCCCATATCACAGGTTCTAACCCTACTTTCGAAGACACAAAACTAACACTAATGGAGAATGTGATATTAAAAAATTTATCTAAATTGTGTAAAACAGGCAAGACCTTCTTAAACATTTTCTTGATATTACAAAAAGGAAATAGTGCTAAACTATGACATAAAGATAAAGCCATAGGTATCACAAAAAAATACGTAAAATAATTGGAGTAAGACTTCAAGCACATGACTATGTGCATTGTCAGTGTGCTAACTGTGTTTTTCATGGCTATCACACTGGCCCATTATATTCTATGGCCCCAAACACATGCCTGTATATTATCACGGGCCTGGGAACCTTAGGCAAAACTCAGGACAAGTTCTATTCTTGTCTGTTTTGCGGCCCAAGCTCACTGAAGTGGAAGTGAATCCATGGTGGCATGCGCAGCATATGGACATCATCCATGTGCTGTCCATGCCATTCAAATATAAACCCAATACATGCCCACTAAAGCAAACGAATAGAAAATACATACATTTCAATGGTCCATATACCAACAAAGCAAGAAGGTCTCTGGTCATGAACCAAGAGAAATTAGCTACTCGTATACTTAATAAGCATTTAATTCCTGTAAACTTTGTTCCTTTTATCACATAAAGCAAACTATAGCAGTATTACTCATCAGTTATAGGCTTTATAAAAATGTGGGTCACACCAGCAATGTTTGATTGTTTGAGAGCAAGGCAATGACATTTCTTAGCACAATGACATATCTCTTTGTGATATTCCTTTGAAAATGTCTGACTCAACATGTCTGTTCTTTATCCTGAGGCTACTGGAGGTTAGTGAATGTGTGGCTAAGAATTTTGTTAATAGCACAAATAAAGTGACATTCCCTACACTAATGTACTGAGTTAACAAAAACACTCCAAAACTCATTTTCAATAAATATTAAGAGTCTTCTCAATTTAGTTTTGGTAACAGAAATCAGATATTGATATGTATATTCATGCTTAATGAGACTATACTGTTTATGAAATATGCAAGAAAATAATTAGCCCAAATGATGGCATGTTTATCTTATTTATCAAGCTATGTCCCAGACACAATTTATTATGGTAATATAAGTAAATATCTAAATCAATGAATAAATACATGACGGCATCCATTTTGTTCCCTCTCCTTCTCCCTGAAACAATATATGGGAAAGTCTGTTTGTTTAAGATACTGTAAGAAAGAATTGTCTTTTCTCTCTATTTTCACGTATTTGCAGGTTTCATAGTCTCCTAATATTAACTTCAAATGTTAATTGTATTTCTTTCTCATAGCCACTATAAAGAGTTTCCTTCCCACCAGTAGCTGAGAAAATAGCAGCTTAATATTAACAGCAACTTACAAGGGCGGCTAATGATATATTATTATATAAATGTATGGAAAATTTATTGTTCAAAATATTAGGCAATCATTTTTCTGGTTAATTGCTTGTTACTTGAGAAGGAAATTGATGTAATTAGTTTTTCTAATTGACTTGCCTCAATAACAGTGGCCATCTCTCTATCAAACTACTTGATAGCTACTTGACTAGCAGGATTTCTCTATGTGATACATTATTGAATTATATGTTATCATAAAACAGTAATTAATTAAATAATGTCTCAGCTGAATTATGATATAGGTTATAGGCAGTAAAGATGAATATTTCAGAGAAACGTACGAATATTAAGCCATAGCACTTAGCTGTATTAAAGGGGCTCTATCAGCAAATATAATGCTGTAAGAGCCTCACATATGTGTGAATAGCCTTTAGAGGGAGCGATACTGCACATGCAGGGGATTTGAACACAACCCGCCGGAAGAACAGAAGATGAAGGCGGGGCAGAGCCAGGACAGGAGGATGTCGCTGGAAGAAGAAAGAAGAGGAAGGCATGACAGCAAGATGACGTCAGACCATGGAGGACCGCCCACCATGCACGATAGGTATGATTTACAAATATGTTTTTATGGTTTTATTTTAAAACGGGGGGAGGTTTAAAATAACATTTGCGGTGCCTGAATAGCCTTTTTAAAGGCTATTCACGCATATGTGGGGCTCTTACAGCATCATTTTGCTGATAGAGCCCCTTTAAAATATTTGTTCTAATAGTTGATTTGACCATTGGTTGTGAAAAATGGGATTTGCTACTGAGGCTAATGTAACAAAGGAAAAAAAGAAATATATTAAAAAAAATGATGCACATCAAATAGTCCTGTACCTCCTGGTGCCTCATTGGATTATGCCCTTTTTGGGTATTCTATTAACTACTTGCAGGGTTGAACCTACCTATTTCGCCATCCAAGGCGGACGACAGAAAGCCGCCCCCTAACACCCCCCCCCCACACACACACACACACCGGGCGGAGCAAAGGGGGCGTGGCGTGGCGGAGCAGCTTTAGCAGGCAGAGAGCAGGCACGGAGAGGACCTGCTCTCTGCCTGAGTGTGAGGGGAGCCCGCTGCAGCAGCACTGCTCCAGCGGCCTCCCCAATCCACCGCTCGGTGACTGTGACGCTAAGCCAGTCCAGGACAGCCCTGGCATAGTGCTGCCTGAAGCGGTCGCTTCAGGTCACCTCATTGGAGGTGTGGCGCTGACTACTTGGCAAACTTTACGTGTACCAGTTTGTGCGTCTTTGCAATCCAACTTTACATGTGCTATTCTATGTCTTTAAACTTCCAAATGGCAAAAATAGAATTCCTCTATAAATCAAGTACCATTGGAAATTGCATTTCATATGTACTATTTTCACAAGTCTTGAATGCACAATAGTAGTAGTACACTATTCACTTTGCTGTGCTCCTGTGCTGCCACGTTCCCTTCAACCTCACAGCAAGCTGAAGGCAATATAACTATCTACACATATTAATGCAAAAGTCTATTAGTTCTGTAGATTTAGTCCCATGTTCAGAACTGAAAAGATATAAACCTTAGGGGCTTAAGGGCTGAAAAATCCCTTCAATGTAAATTGAAATGAGAATATATTTCCACAATTTCAATGACTTGTCTGAACATTATGTGGAAAACATCTCGTTGTTTTATCTACACCAGGACAGAATATACTTTTTCATTTAGATCTTTTCTTCTGAGACTACATATGACTCTTTTAAAACAAACAGCTTTATGTTTTATTTATGGACTCTGAGACATACATGTTCTGGATTTTTATATTTTTTCCCTCACAGTTCTTTTTTTTTTATTTGCAAATTTATAGCTTTTACAATTTTTTTTATCATATTACTTTTAAAAAGTAGCAAATTACAAGACCCTTGACAATAGAGTTTTATAGTTTTTCTGATAAAGATACAAATGCTAGATTCTTTCATTTCCTGAACCCTGGATCAGAACCTGTACCAGCTAACTACCAAGGTAAGAGACAAATTGAGTAGTAAACTGTGTCTTGTCTCTGTGGACTCTGTAGACGTATCTACTACTGTCATGTTAGTGTATTCTACAGTACTAGGTTAAAAATTCAAATTTATCTTGAAACCAATTCAACACAATATCAAATTATGCTAACAAAAGCATTGAAGGGCTACAGCTCACCCTTCCCCACTGCGTACTCATTCATACACCCAAATAAGAAAGGTAGCATATTATTGTGTTGTCATGTCCAGCCAAAAGGACAACTAAGAAAGAGCACATCTGAACTCAGTTTGATACCAAGCAGTAGTAATGAGCGAATCTCTCAAGATTGGTTTAGTGGCCAAGTGGCTTGGCTCGTTCATTGACTTCTGCAGCTTCATTTTGGGTCTAACAAATTTGACAAATTGGCTTAAAACATAGTATATAACACTGACAGGACTCCTAGTAACTTATCTATGCAATTTCTGGCTCTCTAAGTCAAACATAGCAGAAGTTATGTAAAAGTGAAAGTGACATGTATATCTAGGGAAAAACAAATGTTAAACAATGAATATAAACTCCTGGAGATGTAAACCAAATACTGAGCTGCAACGCGCTATATTGCAAAAAGCAATGGTTCTATAGAAAAATTAACCCATTTTGATGACTTGTAAGGGCTACAGGCTCATTGTTATTTGGGAGACAAATTTGTGACAGAGACTAGTTGAAAAGTTGAAAAACCAGCAAAAAAACTTTATGAGAGTAAATATGAAATCATTTTTTTTTTTTTAATACCAACACTTTGCCATCAACACTGTGCAATAAAGGAATGTAATGGACCCAGCCACTGAATAAGTCTGGCTGAGTGGTGGCAGTGGTAAAAACTATGGCAACATGAGTGGGCATGGACTAATATGAACCAGAACATAGGACATTTCTGACTGAGTGGTGATACCTGTGGCAACTTATGTAACAGAGCAGCATGAGAAGGTATGATGGGCCAGACGCAGGACCAGTGTCAGGAGTATCAGCTCTAATGTTGTGGATTTAAAGTTTCCTTATTGACCTGAGAAGTGAAAGTTCTCTGGTCTTGGACAATTATCAGCTGATGAGGCCTATTTCTTTTCTCTTCACCCATCAGTCTGCAGTTGTTTTCCTTTGCGAACTGTTACTCTGTGTGCCACTGCTTCATATTGATCTCCTGGAATACCAACTTTCTGGCTATTTATCACTTAATACAACTTTTCTTCTGATTCTTCTGCCTATGCGATCTTCTGGAATATGAATTTATTTTTTTTTGGCCGACTATAAGAGTATCACTTTTTCCTGGCACAAACGTCTCTTGTAACAGACTGCTACCGGGACCTTACCTTATCGTCCTTCTGGTCCAGAGATTCCCAATAAGTGAATTGTGAGTTCTGGATTAATTTTTAGGAAGTGGATCATTTATTTCCCTTATGGTTTATGGTGGTGATAACTTGGATGCATAGATTCAGCAAGTCTCATTTGGCCTTTTAGCTGGGGTTGGTGAAGGCATTTGGGGGTCTTGGCCTATCTTGCAGTGTTGTACTGGATTTAAATAGCTTGTTTCTGCTGTTTGCTGTTATCAGCCAGTTTCTGCTTTTTGCTGAAATTTGCCCTTTGAACTCAACCATAGCAAGATGTCTGGGTGTGTGGTGGTGGTAGTAGGAGTGACTGTAGCAGTAGGGGTGACTGTAGCAGCAGGAGTGGCAGTACATCTTGAAACGATGGACCAGGCACAGGACATGTCTGGCTCATTATTAGCTGTGGCAACATGAGTGTCAATGCAGACCATGTCTCGAGTCAGTGGCAGCAGTGGTGGTAACTGTTTAGGAATTAGAGATTATCACAGATGGAATCAGTGTTTTACTGTTAGAAAAGCAGTTTTGTAAATTCTTGCCCAAAAAACACATAACAAGATTTTTCACAGGGCTGACTGTCAGTAAAAATTCTGTTTAAACACTGTAGACCAGTGGTGCCCAATATGTCGATCACGATCTACCGGTCGATCACAAAGGAAGTATGGGTCAATCGCGTGACATTTTTTATTTATTTATTTTTTACTTTTTTTGTTTGAACCAGCGCAGGAGAGCTTCTGCTCTCCTTGCGCTGGTACACACATCTACGTTTCAGCGTAGAGAGAGAACATAATAAACAATGTTACTTACCTCTCCGTGATCCGATGTCAATCTGACAATGCTGTTGCCCAGGCCCCGCCCACAATAAATGGGTAGTAGATCTTTTGATTTGGTCATTTTATAAGTAGCTTGCATGCTGAAAAGGTGTGAGCACCCCTGCTGTAGACAGATGAAACATCTTTAGAAAAAATAGATTGGCAATGGTAGAGTTAACTGTCCTTTATCTGGTTGTAATAGTGAAGCATTGTAAGGGAATTGCTAAGACAGCAATTCCCAGAACGGTTAAACCCTGGGAGGGGCACAAGAGACAGTGAGCCCTAAGCTGAAGCCCCCCGCTTTCCCTTCCTATTGCCAGGCCCTATCCTAGGTAATAGGCGACAACCACGAGGACAATCCCTCCCTGAATATGTGAAACACAAAACGCAGACAAGACGAACAACAACAAAGGGAGGTCAGCTAGCCAGGGTTCGGTAACAGGAGAGCGATGCAGTGCCAAATCGGAGTAAAGAGAATAGTCAATGAGAAAAGCCAAAGGTCAGGTATAATAGTATAAGCAACAGGTACAGTAAGAGCAGGTATGCGCACGGCAATAACAAGCACTGGTGTGAATGGGAACCAAGGCTAAATAGGGAGGAAGAACCCGCCCATGGAGTTCACAGGAAGGCAGGCTGTCAATCAAAGGGCAAGGCCAGATTAACCACTTAATGGACAGAGGCAACCTTGGCAGAAGACGGGTGTGGTGCAAATCCAATTAAGGACTAGAGCCGTGTTCACACAGTGCAACTAAAAACTTTAAGCAGATTATCAAACTGCACGCGCCTCCTGCGCCACAGCACACGAGCAGAGGGTGGCGCAGGGGCCCAAACAGGCAGAGATGTTACAAGCATTACTAGTGTCAGTGTCACAATGTCACATATATTCTCCCTCAGTCCAATCACTGATTCTTTCACTAATTTGCCTGTAATTGATTAAATCTGACTAAACTAAACCATCCTATTCCTAAGATTTTCCAGCTCTATTGCTTTCAATTTGTAAACTTTTAACAACTCAGTGCTCTGTATCACACAGTGAAATGAATCACAGATCCATCTGTACATCTACCTTCACTGCAATGCCTCATGATCATGAATATTTGGGTCAAACCTAGCTTGTGACGATTGGTTCACCCATCTCTAGTCATCAGACGCATTTAGCAACAAATAGGGTTGAGCAATCGGGATTGGAAAAGATCGGATTCCGATCGGCGATCGAGAAAATTTCACAATCGCGATCGGAATTCGATCGGAATTTCGGGCGGGATCGAGATCGGGGCTTATTTCCCACAATGCTTGTCTACTGGCCAATCATTGTGGGAAAAGCTTAGCACCCATAGGAATGAATCGAAGCAGCCGGCCGCTTAACCCCCTGCGTGCCAGCTGTGTCCATTCATTCCTATGGATTTACCACAGCCTGCCACTCTTCTGCTTCGTCCCTGTTTTACTGTATACTCAGCTGAATATACGGTAAAACAGGGACGAAGCAGAAGAGTGGCAGGCTGCGGTAAGTCACTGTGTGCTGTGCTGCTGTGAGGACGACAAGGCAAGTTCACAAGTAGATAGATACTACTGTACATTGACTTGTCTATCTACTAGACAAGTCAATGTACAGTAATATCTATCTACTTGTGAACTTTGCTCAACTTACCTGCTCAGAAGTGCTGCAGCTGCCCTCTGCTGGTCTTGTTCACTGTCCTTCATGTGGCTTCAGAGCGCCCTGTGCCCCGCCCCCACCTCCGCCTCCCTAGACTAGTATTATAGAGAACGCGGGGCTTAGGAGAGTGTGGGCGGGTACTGGGAGGGGGGACATGAGTGATGCACTCACGTCTCCCCGCCCACACTCTCCAGGTGCAGGGCAGGGCGCTCTGAAGATGTGAAGGACGGAGGACCGGACCGGACGAAGAAGAACTGGGAGCTGCACGTAAGCGAACACCCGGGAGGGGGGGTTAATCACTACACAGCGTGGGGTCCAAAAATTGAATCAATTTTTGGACTACATGCTGTGTAGAGAATAGGATCATGTTTTTAAATCCGTTCTCCGATTATTTAAAAAATCCCTTTGATTTGCATTGGGATCAGAATTGGGATTGGGATCAGGTTCGAATGGAAAATGATCGGAAATCGGATTTTAAAAATGATCCTGAAATTTCAAGATTGTCTCAAGCCTAGCAACAAATTGTATGATAAAATGAAATTGACTAAATCATAGAATTAAGCAGAGAGGACAGATTATGATGCTACAATAACTGAATAACAAAACCAAAGTGTCATATTTTGTGACTTTTTTTCTTTCTACTGTTGTGCGCATTTCTCTTAACAAGTAGAGTACCGTACATTTTCTATGTCTAATAATACAACTTAATCAAATTACATCAATGCTGTTTTTATTGAAATTTATTGTTTCTAAGAATGCCACACTAAAATTATCTGGTTATTCTTGTAGAAACTTCAAGAAGCCAAAGTCACCTTGCACATAAACAGTTACTTTCCATTTCTACATATGTTACCTGAATATGTGTTTCCTTTTTTTCATAGGTTATATTTTATGGCTATTAAAGATAAGGAGAAACTACCTTCCCTGACTGTGTTACTCAGAGCAATATTAAACTAATATCTCAGCACTATGCATTATGTGCTAGGTTGCTGTGAAAAACTGACTGGCAACCCTTCAATGAAATTCATGTCTATTTCATTTTCATTGCAGTCTATGTCAATTTCAGTCTATATGAATACATTTTCTTTTCATTGTTAATCTGCATATTCTGTGCTGTTCACAAACAGGGTCTTTTCATGGCAGAAATCCTGGAATGCAGTCAAGTGAAACTGATACACGGCTCTCATTTATTAATGTTGGTATCTCCATTGTAATAAAACTCCTGTGTACCAATACGCAATATGAAAATCAAATATTGTACAACTAGAGCCCCTGGTGTGTTGTGGAAAATGTTCACATTTCTATTCTGTAGACATTGAAAATAAAGTGCCTTAGCGTCTAAAAGATCTTTATTCTGCATCACAAGATATAAAAACCAACTACTTAAACGTGTTGTCCCATCACAAGGATCCTATCTATACTGCTTGTTAATGTGAATCATACGAAAAATCACCAGGCATAAATTAATGCAAAAATACAAAATCTTTAATTCAATAAAAATACACATAACAAAAGCACATATAACAATGCATATAAAAGATACAGGGAAACTGATATACCTAAAAACAGAGGCACAAGATGGTATGGAAAGATGTTACAACGAGTATTGTAGCAGCAAAAAGTGACACAGAGTACATACAATTAGCTGGGTGTGCAAGTAGAACAACAACAAGGGATATCCCTTGACAAAGCCGTATAGGCGAAACACGTGTCGGGTGTCAGACACAGCTGATACGGTACGGTATGTAGCAGTAGTGTTCATGCATTTATTTATACATTAGATTTATGGTGTGTATTGGTTTATTGTCTAGCAGAGTTAGGTGAGGTGATTATGCAACTTGGCAGTTCACCCCTGGAAGTATTTGGGGAATCTCTCACATACCCATTCATATGGATACATAGAATGCATAATTAACCCTGGATTGTTGGGCAAAAGTCCTTTTGTCTATAGGTTCATGCATGCAGTCACATGCATTGCACAGTTAACCCCTCTATTAGGTCTTTCATGTGAGTTACTTTCTGCATGCAGGCATATATACTGCACAATTGATTTTTGGGGCAAGTCTTTGACCTTTCTGGTTATAACATGCAGGTATCCTTTTTGCACAGTTAACCCTTTTTTACTAACTGGTACACAGGGCCATCTTAATGGGTCATTATATATCTTCCTTAAGGGGTTTTAGTGTTCTACTTGCACACCCAGCTAATTGTATGTACTCTGTGTCACTTTTTGCTGCTACAATACTCGTTGTAACATCTTTCCATACCATCTTGTGCCTCTGTTTTTAGGTATATCAGTTTCCCTGTATCTTTTATATGTATTGTTATATGTGCTTTTGTTATGTGTATTTTTATTGAATTAAAGATTTTGTATTTTTGCATTAATTTATGCCTGGTGATTTTTCGTATGCTTTGCGTTTATACACACCAGATGGTCTACCTTTTTTTAGGTAGTTTGACATATATTGTTAATGTGAATGTAAGACTTTTCCTAAATACATTGCTTCAGCAAAACTGCTTTGTTTGTCCACTATCTTACTTTATTCATTTTTTTTTTTACACATCCCTTGACTTATCTGGTCATAAGTCAAGTGATGTATCTGCTGCTCTCAGGGGGGAGGGATGAGGGGCTAAGTGCATGGGAGCGAGCCTGGAGGGGGGGTAGTTTACCCTTTGGGGGGAAGGGGCCGCCAATACAGACCCGGCATCCGCTGTAATAGAGAGGCGGATGCCAGGGACGGTTAGAAGCCAGCACAGATGCCTGCAAAATCGCTGCTGGCTTCATGCAGGGCAGGAGCATAGCGATGTCACAGGCATCTATGCATCTGTGCCGGCGTCTAACCGTCCCCAGCATCCGCCTCTCTATTACAAGGTCTGTATTCACATATGCAAAGCCAGCGGCGAGATGCCGCTGGCCCTGCGTGCATGCTCATAGATGGTGAGACCAGTCTAGCCCTCACAATGTGAATACAGACCCGGCATCCGCTGTAATAGAGAGAGGCGGATGCCGGGTCTGTATATGTAACCCCGCCCACCAATGACGCAACAAAGCAGGAAGACAGAGTATTTTACAGCAACGAAGACTGGTGAGTATGCGACGTAGGAATACCCCTTTAAGGATTGTCATCTGCTCACCTATATTGTACCATACAGTAACCTAAATTAGGTAAAACGCCGACTTTAAATGATGAAACAGCTGAAACACTTAATATCAGAAAAAGGGTATATGTGACAGAGGACATCCTTGAGTGGGATATATTGCACCAATATGACACTAAGGGTCACCTAGTACATTTAAACCATACATCTAACAAACCGGTAGAGTTTTACATGGTAAAGAAGCTAAAATGGTACCTGCAGAGCTATTATTCTGATATTTATGAAACAATTCTCTTCTGAGCAATTTGTCAGCTCTACCTGCATCAAGAAAACGAGAGTAAGTGCTTAGTGCACTCTAAGAAGCACATCAAAGAGCATCCCATTTCTTGGCTTCTCTGTAGTATAATTGGAGGTAAGGATAGGATATTATAGGTAATGTTAAGCTGTGAAGTTTGGCTGTAAGTGTGTTTTGAATATGCATGTCAATTATCATTATGCAGAATTTTCACAATATGCAAATTAAGAGATTAGGACATAATATTCGGACATATCTATAACATATAATAGTCTGGGACATGTGTGAATACATGCACAGTACCAACCATAGCTGACGAGATCATGCAAAAAATTAAGTTACTACACCGCAGATTCTTGACAATCACAGTCTAGCATTACCACTACCTTTAGTATTCCACTTTGTACCTACTGAATTACAGTATAAACTGTACTTGGAGATCTGTGGAACAAAACGCTGCACGGGAGCAGGATGAAAAAGATACCTCAGAACAAATTCAAGATTTCAGCAAGGGATTTTTATAATATTTGCAGTTGCACCACCAGTTCTCCTTTCTCCAAGTCAACATTCATGCCTTTAAGTCACCATATAACTCATACTTATTAATTCTTATGATTTCAGGTAAAGGAATCTCAAGAGCATACATACAATCCTGCATGCTTGTTGAGGATCAATGGCTGCAGGCATTTCGGATCATTGGCTGTAGGCATATTGGGTCAGTGGTTGTAACTCTAGTTGTGTTAACCATTTAGTAGCAATCATGAAATTTCTGCCCACTTGTTCCTCACACCTTGCAAAATCTTCCAGGCACTGCTAGTATGCGTGAGGTGCATTACCAAATTATCATTGGAATTTGATATTGCATGGTGACCATGTAGAGCATTATCATCTTTAGATCCAGAATCCTTGACTATACCAGACCTCACCATTTTAATGCTTATTCTGGCAACCTTTAGGCGATGTATAGCCAGACATTGTAAATTCTCTGAGATCTTTTCAGTATCAGAAGTTCTGAACATGGTATGCAACAATTGCAATATGGACCTTGTTGCTTGCATCCATAACCACCAGTCTTTAGGAGACTTTAGACTTCCTGCTTTCATTTCGTAGGTTATTCTCGCTGATATTATTTATAGTGAATACTTTATGATTCTATTAATTCTTTGGCTTTCTGATGATCAGAGGTTATCTTTGCCTAATTATTTCAGGTTAATCGATCTGGTTGTTAAGTGATAGGGGATTTATCGGGTAACATTTGTATAGGGTTTGTATGTTCATCCTGAGTTTAGATGGGTTTCTTCCTATACTTTGATGTAAAATTATAAAGCAAACTAATCGTCTCATTATACAATTAACCCTAAGGTATATTAGTAACATAGCTAAAAGAAATTGAGACTAACCAAGGAATTGTTTTGAGTGATGACAATTAGACATGAGAGAACAGTAAAATGTTCGAGATTCGAGATTCATTTTGAGTAGCCCCTCAATATTTGTCTACTCGAATCGAATATCGAACCCTATTATAGTCTATGGGGGGAAAATGCTCGTTTCAGGGGTAGGCAACATTCGATCAAATTATACTTTCCAAGTCCATGAGTGAGGGTCGTCCTGGATCCTCCGAGAAGTCTTCTCTGTGCAGTGTCCCCGCGGCATCTTCCGACTCTGAATTCACTCTGCCAGGCATCGAGCCTGGGCAGAGCCGACTGCGCATGTCCGTACTACAAGCGGGCATGCGCAGTCGGCTCTGCCCAGCCAGGTCCGATGCCTGGCAGAGTGAATTCAGAGCCGGAAGACGCCGCGGGGAAGCTGCACGGAGAAGACTTCTAAAGGTAGAAGAAGAACCAGCGTTGATTGGCCGACTGTATAGCATTCGGCCAATCAATGCTGGTTCTGCATCAAACTTTTCCATTCAAATAGCGAGTGGTACTCGATCGAGTATGAGTATTTTGATTACCGTAGTATTCGATCGAATACCTACTCGATCAAATACTACTCGCTCATCTCTAATGACAATCTCTCTGCAGTACTGGGGAATATAGGCGCACATTACATATCTAAACAATGGGTAATAAGTAGAGATGAGCGAACAGTGAAATGGTCTAAGTTCAAAGTTCGATTCGAGTAGCCGCTTAATACTCGACTGTTCGATCGAACATCAAACCCCATTATAGTCTATGGGGAAAAATACTTGTTTAGGGGGGAAACCAATGTTCGAGGAGGGTCACCAAGTCCACTATAACACCTCAGCAAATGATGCCAACACCTCTGGAATGCAACTGGGACAGCAGGGGAAGCATGCCTGGGGGAATCTAACAAGCTCAAGTCACAGTTTTACCCCAACATCACAGCCTATCAACTACACACTTTCCACACTCAAAAAACAACTATGAAAGTGGGAAAATACCTGGAAACCTTTTTTCCTCCCCAATTGGATGGACAGAAACCCAAATTTTACTCTAATGAAACCTTAACAAGCACCCCTTTAAATCACATTGCCCATGACAACCACAGATGGAATAGGCAATGAGAAATCCAATAGTACCCACCCTTAACTGTCATTGTGGATGTGTGTGTGTGTGTGATGTGGTAAGACCTTCCAAAATTCACTTTCCTGGCCCTTAACGTGAGCCCTTCCAAAATTAAGTTAGAGGCCCATAAGCTGACTTACCAGCAGAGATTCAGGCCCTTTAGGTGACTTCAGCCTCTTACCAGCAGAGTTTTAGGCCCTTTAACTTAGTTGAGCCTTGCACCAGCAGTGTTTTTGGCCCTTGGAGTAAGTTGAGCTTCTAACCAGCAGAGTTTGGTGAAATCAGGGTGGATTCAGCCTCTAACCAGCAGAGTTTGGGGAAATCAGGGTGTATTTAGCCTCTAACCAGCAGAGTTTGGGGAAATCAGGGTGGATTTAATCTCTAACCAGCAGAGTTTGGGGAAATCAGGGTGGATTTAGCCTAGAAGGATGAGAATTGTGCAACGCAGATGGTGGAGGAATATGAGGAGGAATTGTAGAGGTTGAGCGCAGACATGACAATTCATGTTGGGGTGCTTGACACTGGTGGGCAAGAAAATGATGGGTCTATCCAGTGGCTGTTCATTTTGATGAAAGTCAGCCAGTCGGCACTCTCAGTTGACAGCCGGCTGCGCTTATCCGTGATGATACCACCGGCTGCTCTGAAAACCCTTTCAGATAGAATGCTGGTGGCAGGACAGGACAGCACCTCTAAGGTGTATAGGGCAAGTTCAAGCCACAGGTCCAACTTCGACACCCAATACGTGTAGGGCGCAGAGGGATCGAAGAGGACAGGGCTGTGGTCGGACAGGTATTCCCGCAACATGTGCCTATACTTTTCCCACCTGGTGACACTAGACCCCTCTGTGGTGAAAGTTTGGCGAGGGGGTGCCATTAACGTGTCCCAGAGCTTAAACAGTGTACCCCTTGTGGGTGTGGACTGGACGGCACTTGTTCGCCTCATGGAGGAACTGTCCTCTCTGCCGCCAATGACACTTGATGGAAACATCTCCATCATGTTCTGCACCAATTGCTTGTGGCAGTCATTAATGCGATTGGCCCTCCCCTCTACTGGAATAAAAGATGAGATGTTATTTTTATACCGGGGGTCAAGGATTGCAAATATCCAGTATTGGTTGCTCTCCATTATTTTGACTATGCGCTTGTCACTTGAAAAGCAACCCAACATGAAGTCAGCCATGTGTGC
The DNA here is from genome assembly GCF_031893055.1 of Leptodactylus fuscus. NCBI lineage: Eukaryota > Metazoa > Chordata > Amphibia > Anura > Leptodactylidae > Leptodactylus > Leptodactylus fuscus. The sequence goes on from NC_134269.1 coordinate 126,839,196, forward strand.
CAGAGTGTTACTTGGCATGACTTCGCTGCCCCCACCGGAAAGGTCACTCTCCATTTCCTCCTCTTCCTCCTCCTCCCCCCTTTCGCCCCATCCGCGCTGCAAGAATGGGACGCATTGAACTTCCCCGGTAGCCTCCTGTGTCACAATCATATCATCTGCCAGGACTTCATCCTCCTCCGCCTCCTCCATCATTAAATGCTGTGAAGCAGACAGGTAGGTGGAACTACTCTCCTGCTGTGACGGTTCTGCTGCTATCCCTGACTCCTCAGTGTGATCTGCGTTATCCCTGATGGCAATGAGGGATTCTCACATCACACACAAGAGTGGTATTGTTACGCTCACTAGTGCGTCATCACAGCTGACCCTCTTTGTGGACTCCTCAAACACCCGTAGGATTTCACATAGAGTTGTTTGAGAAACTGAGGGAGCTGACTTTGTGGCACCCTAGGGTTTTGGAGATGGTACTTCATCAAAGGTCTCTGCTGCTCAACCATTCTGCTCAACATATATGTTGAGTTCCAGCGTGTGGGGACGTCACACAACAGCCAGAGTTCGAGCAGATGTAGGCATTGCTGGAGTTTTTTGATGCTAGCAGCGGCTACTGTAGACTTGCGAAAGTGGTTGCACAAGTGCCACACTTTCACCAGTAGCTCGTGCACATTTGGGTATGTATTTAAAAAACGTTGCACCGCTAGGTTAAAGACGTGGGTCAGGCATGGAACATGTTGGAGTCCGGCAAGCTTCAGAGCTGCTACCAGGTTCCTGCCGTTATCAGACATGACCATGCCTGGGCCCAGGTACAGCGGCTCAAACCATATTGCTGTCTCATCGAGGAGGGCATCCCTCACCTCAGAGGCAGTGTGCTATCTGTCACCCAAGCTGATGAGCTTCAGCACGGCCTGCTGACGTCTACCCACGCCAGTGATGCAACGTTTCCAGCTCGTAGCTGGAGTCAATTTAACGGTGGCGGAGGAGGAGGGTGTTGTTTCAGAGCCCCTTCCAGGAATGATAGGCAGGGAGACAAGGTATATGGTCCAGTTTGTGACCCAGTCCCAGCCTCAACTACATTCACCCAGTGTGCACTTGTCCACGCGTCAGTGGTCAAGTGGACCTTTGCGCAAGGCGCGGAACTTAGTTCCCACCTGATGTTGAGTGACACGTGCTGGTGCAAGGCACACTGGGAGAAGTAGTGACGGATAGGGACGACATAGCGGGGTGCCGCACTTGCCATCAGGTCCCAGAAGGCCGGAGTTTCCACAAGCCGGAACGGCAACATCTCCTGGGCCAGGAGTTTGGAGATGTGCGTGTTCAAGGCTTGAGCATGTGGGTGGTTAGTGCTGTATTTTTGCCTGCGCTCAAATGTTTGAGAAATAGTGGGTCGCTGGGAGGAGGTGCATGATGGTGCAGGAGAAGGAGCTGAGATAGGAACAGGGGAGGATGAGGGAGAAGTCCCCAAAGTGGCAGAGCCAGATTTTGCGGTGTCCTGGCTGGTGCTCTGGACTGCATCGCCAGCACTGGCAACAGTGGGAGAGGCAGTGGCAGCAATGCCAGATGACGATTGTCCTGTGTTTCCTCTCTCCCACTGAGCCCAGTGCTTGGATTCCAGATGACGGCACAAGGAAGTGGTCGAAATGTTGCTCTTTTCAGAGCCCCTACTCAGTTTCGAGTGGCAAATTGTGCAAACCGCATTATATTTGTCCTCCGCGCATTCCTTGAAAAATCTCCACACCAGCGAGGAACGTGCCTTCGATGGGGGAGTTTATCTGGGCTGGCTATAATAGGGAACATCTTAGGCCATTTTGGGTGTTGTCTGGCTTCGGCGAAGCAGCTGACCTCTTCCTCTGGACATGCCGATGCCTCTAGTTACCCTCTTTGGTGCTGCACCTCCCTCAACATCGACACTGCTTTCTCCACTTGACATACCCCCTGTCCAGGTTGGGTCAGTGTCCTCGTCATCCACCACCTCCTCTGCCAATTCCTCTCTCACCTCCTCCTCCTGCACACCGAACATGGAAACAGGCTGCCCTGATGGCAACTGTGTCTCATATCATCATCACTGAGGGTGGGTTGCTGGTCAACCTCCACAAAATCAACAGGAGATGGAGGAGACTTCAGTGCTTGGGCATCTGGACACAGAAAGTCATCTGGTAGCTCTGTGGAATCGGGAAATGAAGGGACAGGGAGAGGGACAGCGCCTACAGCCTGTGAATTAGAATGTAAATCCCACTGATTTTTTTGTGGGTAAACACTATGACAACCTGGATGAAGTATATATAGCCTGAGAATTAGAATGTATACCCCACTGATTTTTTGTGGGTACATACCGTGACAACCTGGATGAAGCGTATATAGCCTGAGAATTAGAATGAATAGCCCACTGCTTTTTTGGGGGTACACACCATGACAACCTGGATGAAGCATATATATTGCATATGAGCTGAGAATTTCAGTGTATACCCCTTAGTTAAAGGGGGGGGGGGAACACACTGTCGAACCCTGGATTAAGTGTGTATATAGGGTATATGGGCATACAATTTCAGTGTATCCCACTTAGCTTAATCTCCACTGCAGAAAGCTGGGTTGCGCAGATACAGCCTGGCTTAATTGCTGTGAATCCCACTTTAGCGTTTGTGGGTAGACGCTGTACCAAGCTTGTTTGGGCTTCTCCCTTTAGTGTAGCTCTTAAAAGAGCTGTTGTGGTTCTTCTTCTTTGATATTCCTGCCTAGCAGAATCTAAAAACCTAACTAGCCCTCAGCAGATGTCTGTCTCTAACTAAGTGCAAGCACAGAATGAATCAGAGCTGATGCCGCCTGTTCGTTTGAATCTGAGGTCACATGTCCTCGGCAGCCAATGGCTTTTTCCTAGTTTTTTCAATGCCTTCGTTATCATAGTTCCTGTCCCACCTCCCCTGCGCTGTTATTGGTGCAGAAAAAGCGCCAGGGAAGGTGGGAGGGGAATCAAACTATAAGTGCATTTTTTGAGGCAAAAACAAAGGAGGAGTTATCGAATAGACATCATGGGGCCCTGTACCAGAAAATTCCATGTCGATTTAATATTCTTATTTTTTTTTACTTTTTTCATCAACTCCTGTTTTTCGTTAAAAATAAAAAAATGCATCAAAACCATGTGAATAAATCCTAAGAGAAAAACAATATAATAGAAAACTCGTGAATAAATTAAGTGCTTTTATAAAATTATATATATTACCAGCAGGCCTCTTTATTTTCAGGAATGATGGGGGTCCCAAAGTTAGACAAATTGTAGCATAAGATTGGAACACAATGTACTCTGTTACTTAGACTAAACAGACTGTCCATGTAAAACTTTCCCCCACTGTCTCATGAAGCAGGAGGTCCCCATCTAAGATCAGCACATGCCCATATTCCCTAATAGGGTATTTGGATAAGTGTGGTCTTTATGAGACAACCCGTTTTAGTTTAAAGCAATACATCCCATTAAAGAACGTGACTAAGGAAGGTTTTGGGAAGCAACACAAATGGTAGAAAGTGTTCTTTTAGCTTAATTTTCAGCAAATTTGATAGACTTTTCTTTAAACCTTTTGCACTTAATACATTTGTAAGTAACATTTTCTTGCGTAGAAGTATCTGTTTTATTACTTTGTGAGAAAGAAAGGAAAAGTATATCTTGATATCTTAAGATGGTAGCATAGTAAGAAAATATTTCCACTTAGAATTAGGATTTGCATTCTATAAATTGTACTGCTTTCTAGAAATATTCATTGTATATGAGTCTTTGTGTAATGTAAATATTGCCACTATTTTCACAAATCTCCAATATTCCAGAGATGACAATGCATCGGGATAGGCATTTGTTATAAATTGAACTAGACGAAGAGCTAAATCGCTGGAATTATCCTAACTGCACGTATCATGTTTACTCTACGCATTGTGCTGGCTTTCCCATCAATCTTTTAGGAACTGATACTTCACAGATAACAGAAAAATGTTAATTTTTACACTCTTGCTTTATTTCTTCTAGTAAAACAGGAAAAGTAAAATATAGTCATGGAAATGATGGAAAAATAAATAATGTTCCGAAAGACTTATATATGATGCAATTATGGTCCCTGCAGATATTTGATAAATGTCCAATGCATTAGATGAACTATTTTTTAGAACATTTTCATTTATATTTATCTATAATTCTTTCCCTAAAGGAATATTATTGAGTGCAGCAAAAATGAATGAGTAAGCCTATGCTAAGTTATAAATGAAATGTTCCAGTATTCAGCACTTCAATTAAAAAAGAGACAGCAGGAAGAAGCAGTACATGCTATAAAACGAACACCAATCATCTCATGTCTATAACACCGGAACATCTTGTGCTGCAAAGAAAACAAACATATTAAAATAGCATAAGAAATAAAACATGCAGAAGTCGCACTAACAAAAAAAAAATATATATACTGCATTCTCTGATTCACTGGAGAAAAGAGCTAATGGATCAAGCCCTGAATGACACTTGTTGAAAGTCTTCCAGCTGAGTTACTGTACCATACTCGTATAAATATAACACTAGGGAACAGAAACCATGATTAAACTAGAAAACAGAGCAAAAATATCCCAAACTGTATTCACAGAAAAATTAGAATTTGCAAAAATTAAACAGTAATTCTTAAATTTAATGGAGACTCTTTACTGGATCCTTGGCCAAAAGTCTGGGGGCATTGGCAGAGCTTGTTATTTTAAGACTTTCCAGAGACTGAAAAACATAAGAACACCCCATTAATTGTAGTCAATTTCTAAAAATAACATGACTAAATTATGTATATTCTATATAAAGTTCACATTGTTAACCATAGTTTTGACCATTATTATTTAAAGAGGGTTTCCATTTTGTTTTACATGTGATATATGCATATAAAACTTCATAACTAGGGCAAAAAATAACATTAAAGGGGTTCTCCCATCTCATCCTTTCAGAGAGGCTGCATGCAGTGTCTGCTTCTCACTTCCTGTATTTCTCTCCCTCCCCCTTCCCCTGCTGAAAGAGACAAACAATGCTTCTGCAGGTCAGATAATCTGCAGATTCTTCTACAGCATGGACTCCGTGTTATCTGTGTGTTTACTTAAAAGGAAAATGTTCGTTGTTGTACCGGTGTTAGCCAGTGGGTTGGAAATATAAAAAAAACACGAAAACTTGGTGATCTTCAGTAGTTGATACCTTTTTAATGGCTAACTCATAATGATGACAAATGGCTAACGTTTTGAAGCGCAAAGGCTCCTTTGTCAAAGCAAATTTAAAAACATTTTTGAAGGATATATATATATATATATATATACAGAGCAGGCACAAAGGGTGTTAGATTTCAGGAGGGGAGGGGGGGGGGTTGTTAGTAGTTGGTGAGAATGTAAGCAATTGGTGGAGACATTTGCTAGAGACAATGTGGTAATTGGTGGAGACAATGTAAACACTTACAGGTCCTTATCAGATCACACGCTACTGTAAAAAGACATGAACCCCTGTGATGCATTAAGCCCACACTCTAGTGTCTGAAACAGTGTCATGAATTTATATTCATGTATGCGCCTTTCTCTCTTAGATCTGAAATTCCCTCTCAAAATCAGAATTTTCATGTCATTGGTGATGTTGTGGTCCCCCCTGCAAAAATGTTTTGACACGGGAAGGTCAGATCTTTGTTCTTTAATAGTATGGCGATGTGAGTTCATGCGCAGTCTAAGCTACTGTCCGGTCTCTCCAACATACAGATTTTCAGTGGAGCATTTGGTACACATAATTAAATACACTACATTGGATGTGCTGCAGGTGAAGGTACCTGGAATGTTATATTCCTTGTTCGAGTTAGGTATCTCTATCCTGTCGGTGGTCAGTATGTGGGGACAGGTTGCAATAAGAGGTGCAACCTGTTTCAGACACTAGAGTGTGGGCTTAATGCATCACAGGGGTTCATGTCTTTTTACAGTAGCGTGTGATCTGATAAGGACCTGTAAGTGTTTACATTGTCTCCACCAATTACCACATTGTCTCTAGCAAATGTCTCCACCAATTGCTTACATTGTCTCACCAACTACTAACAACCCCCCCCTCCCCTCCTGAAATCTAACACCCTTTGTGCCTGCTCTGTGTATATATATATATATATATATATATATATATATATATATATATATGCATCCTTCAAAAATGTTTTTAAATTTGCTTTGACAAAGGAGCCTTTGCGCTTCGAAACGTTAGCCATTTGTCATCATTATGAGTTAGCCATTAAAAAGGTATCAACTACTGAAGATCACCAAGTTTTCGTGTTTTTTTGTGTTTACTTAGAGAGATAACAAATAGAGATGAGCGAACAGTGTTCTATCGAACTCATGTTCGATCGGATATTAGGCTGTTCGGCATGTTCGAATCGAACACCGCGTGGTAAAGTGCGCCATTACTCGATTCCCCTCCCACCTTCCCTGGCGCCTTTTTTGCTCCAATAACAGCGCAGGGTAGGTGGGACAGGAACTACGACACCGGTGACGTTGAGAAAAGTAGGCAAAACCCATTGGCTGCCGAAAACATGTGACCTCTAATTTAAAAGAACAGCGCCGCCCAGGTTCGCGTCATTCTGAGCTTGCAATTCACCGAGGACGGAGGTTTCCGTCCAGCTAGCTAGGGCTTAGATTCTGGGTAGGCAGGGACAGGCTAGGATAGGAAGGAGAAGACAACCACAACAGCTCTTGTAAGAGCTAAATTCCAGGGAGAAGCTTGTCAGTGTAACGTGGCACTGACGGGCTCAATCGCCGCAACCCAGCTTTCCCAGGATCCTGAATGGAATACACTGTCAGTGTATTCCCGTATACCCGATATATACCCCCGATACCCGTTCCAACGGTGTGCCCCCCCACCTTCACCCCAGAAATACCCTGCAAGTCCCCTAGCAATAGAATTGGGGCTATATACACCCACTATTTTTGCTACTGCCATATAGTGCCAGTTTCTGACTGGTAATTCAAAGAATATATTGGGGTTATAAATACCCTCATTTCTTGCTACTGGTATATAGTGCCATTGATTGACTGGTAATTCAAATAATATATTGGGGTTACGTGCACCCACAATTTTTACTACTGGTATACAGTGCCATTGTCTGACTGGGAATTCAAAGAATATATTGGGGTTATAAATACCCTCATTTCTTGCTACTGCCATATAGTGCCAGTTTCTGACTGGTAATTCAAAGAATATATTGGGGTTACGTGCACCCACAATTTTTACTACTGGTATACAGTGCCATTGTCTGACTGGGAATTCAAAGAATATATTGGGGTTATAAATACCCTCATTTCTTGCTACTGGTATATAGTGCCATTGTCTGACTGGGAATTCAAAGAATATATTGGGGTTACGTGCACCCACAATTTTTACTACTGGTATACAGTGCCATTGTCTGACTGGGAATTCAAAGAATATATTGGGGTTATAAATACCCTCATTTCTTGCTACTGCCATATAGTGCCATTGTCTGACTGGGAATTCAAAGAATATATTGGGGTTATAAATACCCTCATTTCTTGCTACTGGTATATAGTGCCATTGTCTGACTGGGAATTCAAAGAATATATTGGGGTTACGTGCACCCACAATTTTTACTACTGGTATACAGTGCCATTGTCTGACTGGGAATTCAAAGAATATATTGGGGTTACGTGCACCCACAATTTTTACTACTGGTATACAGTGCCATTGTCTGACTGGGAATTCAAAGAATATATTGGGGTTATAAATACCCTCATTTCTTGCTACTGCCATATAGTGCCAGTTTCTGACTGGGAATTCAAAGAATATATTGGGGTTACGTGCACCCACAATTTTTACTACTGGTATACAGTGCCATTGTCTGACTGGGAATTCAAAGAATATATTGGGGTTATAAATACCCTCATTTCTTGCTACTGGTATATAGTGCCATTGTCTGACTGGGAATTCAAAGAATATATTGGGGTTATAAATACCCTCATTTCTTGCTACTGCCATATAGTGCCAGTTTCTGACTGGTAATTCAAAGAATATATAGGGGTTACGTGCACCCACAATTTTTACTACTGGTATACAGTGCCAATTTCTAACTAGGAATTCAAAATGCGCAAGGCTCCCGGAAAGGGACGTGGACGAGGCCGTGGGCGAGGTCGGGGGAATGGTTCTGGGGAGCAAGGTAGCAGTGAAGCCACAGGGCGTCCCGTGCCTACTCCTGTGGGGCAGCAAGCATTGCGCCACTCCACAGTGCCAGGGTTGCTTGCCACATTAACTAAACTGCAGGGTACAAACCTTAGTAGGCCCGAGAACCAGGAACAGGTCTTGCAATGGCTGTCAGAGAACGCTTACAGCACATTGTCCAGCAGCCAGTCAGACTCTGCCTCCTCTCCTCCTATTACCCAACAGTCTTGTCTTCCTTCCTCCCAAAATTCCGAAGCTTTACAGAACAATAACCCAAACTGTCCCTGCTCCCCAGAGCTGTTCTCCGCTCCTTTCATTGTCCCTCAACCTGCCTCTCCACGTCACGATTCCACGAACCTAACAGAGGAGCATCTGTGTCCAGATGCTCAAACACTAGAGTCTCCTCCATCTCCGTTCGATTTGGTGGTGGATGACCAGCAACCCACCCTCATCGACGATGATGTGACGCAGTTGCCGTCAGGGCATCCAGTTGACCGGCGCATTGTGCGGGAGGAGGAGATGAGACAGGAGTTGGAAGAGGAAGTGGTGGATGATGAGGACACTGACCCGACCTGGACAGGGGGGATGTCAAGCGGGGAAAGTAGTGTGGATGTTGAGGCAAGTGCAGCACCAAAAAGGGTAGCTAGAGGCAGAGGCAGAGGTCAGCAGCTTAGGCGAAGCCAGGCCACACCCGGAATCTCCCAAGATGTTCCAGTTCGTACCCAGCCCCGAAAAACTCCCACCTCGAGGGCACGTTTCTCGAAGGTGTGGAGTTTTTTCAAGGAATGCGCCGAGGACAGATATAGTGTTGTCTGCACAATTTGCCTCTCGAAATTGATTAGGGGCTCTGAGAAGAGCAACCTGTCCACCACTTCAATGCGCCGTCATTTGGAATCCAAGCACTGGAATCAGTGGCAGGCAGCAACGGCAGGACAAAGGCCGCCTGCCGTTCACGCCACTGCCACTGCCTCTGCCTCTGCCACTGCCACTGCTGACTGTGCTGGCGATGCACTCCAGAGGACGAGCCAGGACACCACTTCATCTGCCTCCGCCACTTTGTTGACTTCTCCCTCATCCTCCCCTGTTCCTGTCTTATCTCCTTCTCCTGCACCATCAAAGGCACCATCAGGCGCTTCTTTACAACAACCCACCATCTCTCAGACATTGGAGCGGCGGCAGAAATACACTGCTAACCACCCACACGCGCAAGCCTTGAACGCCAACATCGCTAAACTGCTGGCCCAGGAGATGTTGGCGTTCCGGCTTGTTGAAACTCCCGCCTTCCTGGACCTGATGGCAACTGCGGCACCTCGCTATGCCGTCCCTAGCCGTCACTACTTCTCCCGGTGTGCCGTCCCCGCCTTGCACCAGCACGTGTCACTCAACATCAGGCGGGCCCTTAGTTCCGCGCTTTGCACAAAGGTCCACTTGACCACCGACGCGTGGACAAGTGCATGCGGACAGGGACGCTACATTTCACTGACGGCACACTGGGTGAATGTAGTTGAGGCTGGGACTGCTTCCCAAACTGGCCCGGTGTACCTCGTCTCCCCGCCTAACATTCCTGGCAGGGACACGAGAAGAACACCCCCCTCCTCCTCCTCCTCTACCGCCTCCTCCTCCGCCACCGCCTCCTCCTCCGCTGTTAGATTGACCCCAGCTACGAGTTGGAAACGTTGCAGCACTGGCGTTGGTAGACGTCAGCAGGCTGTGCTGAAGCTGATCAGCTTGGGGGACAGACAGCACACTGCCTCCGAGGTGAGGGATGCCCTCCTCGATGAGACGGCAATATGGTTTGAGCCGCTGCACCTGGGCCCAGGCATGGTCGTTTGTGATAACGGCAGGAACCTGGTAGCAGCTCTGGAGCTTGCCGGACTCCAACATGTTCCATGCCTGGCCCACGTCTTCAACCTAGTGGTGCAACGTTTCCTAAAGAGCTACCCCAATGTTCCAGAGCTACTGGTGAAAGTGCGGCGCATGTGCGCCCACTTTCGCAAGTCGACAATAGCCGCTGCTAGCTTAAAATCTCTCCAGCAACGCCTGCATGTGCCACAACACCGGCTTTTGTGCGACGTCCCCACACGCTGGAACTCAACGTTTCAGATGTTGAATAGAGTGGTTGAGCAGCAGAGACCTTTGATGGAATACCAGCTACAAAACCCTAGGGTGCCACAAAGTCAGCTGCCTCAGTTTCACATCCATGAGTGGCCATGGATGAGAGACCTTTGTGACATCCTACGGGTCTTTGAGGAGTCCACAAGGAAGGTGAGCTCTGAGGATGCGATGGTGAGCCTTACAATCCCGCTCGTGTGTTCTGAGAGAATCCCTGATTGACATCAGGGATAACTCAGATCACACAGAGGAGTTAGGGATAGCATCCGATCCGTCACAGCTGGAGAGTAGGTCCACACATCTGTCCGCTTCACTGCGTTTAATGGAGGAGGAGGAGGAGGAGGAGGAGGAGGAGGAGGAGGAGGAGGAAGAAGAGTTGTCCGATGATGTGATGGTGATACAGGAGGCTTCCGGGCAACTTCGAATCGTCCCATTGTTGCAGCGCGGATGGGTAGACATGGAGGATGAGGAGGAAATGGAGATTGAACTTTCCGGTGGGGCCAGAGGAGTCATGCCAACTAACACTGTGGCAGACATGGCTGAGTTCATGTTGGGGTGCTTTACAACCGACAAGCGTATTGTCAAAATCATGGAGGACAACCAGTACTGGATCTTTGCTATCCTTGACCCCCGGTATAAAAACAACATCTCGTCTTTTATTCCGGTAGAGGGGAGGGCCAATCGCATCAATGCTTGCCACAGGCAATTGGTGCAGAATATGATGGAGATGTTTCCAGCATGTGACATTGGCGGCAGGGAGGGCAGTTCCTCCAGTAGGCAACCAAGTTCTCACCGGTCCACACAAACGAGGGGCACACTGTCTAAGGTCTGGGACACCTTGATGGCACCCCCTCGCCAAAGTGCCGCCACGGAGGGTCCTAGTGTCACCAGGCGTGAGAAGTATAGGCGCATGTTGCGGGAATACCTTTCCGACCACAGCCCTGTCCTCTCCGACCCCTCTGCGCCCTACACGTATTGGGTGTCGAAGTTGGACCTGTGGCTTGAACTTGCCCTATATGCCTTGGAGGTGCTGTCCTGTCCTGCCGCCAGCGTCCTATCTGAGAGGGTGTTCAGTGCAGCCGGTGGCATCATCACTGACAAGCGCACCCGTCTGTCAGCTGAGAGTGCCGACCGGCTCACTTTGATAAAAATGAACCACCACTGGGTAGAGCCGTCATTTTTGTGCCCACCTGTGTAAAGCACCCCAACATGAAACTCCATGTCTGTACTCAACCTCTCCAATTCCTCCGCATCCTCATACTCATCCACCATAAGCGTTGCACAATTCTGCTAATACTAGGCTCCCTCCACCCTGATTTCCCCCAACTCTGCTGGTTAGAGGCTCCCTCCACCCTGATTTCCACCAACTCTGCTGGTTAGAGGCTCCCTCCACCATGAATTGGTCCAAACTGGGCTGTTTAGCGGCTCCCTCCACCATGAATTGGTCCAAACTGGGGTTTTTAGAGGCTCCCTCCACCATGAATTGGTCCAAACTGGGTTTTTTAGAGGCTCCCTCCACCATGAATTTGCCCAAACTGGGCTGGTTAGAGGCTCCCTCCACCATGAATTGGTCCAAACTGGGCTGGTTAGAGGCTCCCTCCACCATGAATTTGCCCAAACTGGGCTGGTTAGAGGCTCCCTCCACCATGAATTTGCCCAAACTGGGCTGGTTAGAGGCTCCCTCCACCATGAATTGGTCCAAACTGGGTTTTTTAGAGGCTCCCTCCACCATGAATTTGCCCAAACTGGGCTGGTTAGAGGCTCCCTCCACCATGAATTGGTCCAAACTGGGCTGGTTAGAGGCTCCCTCCACCATGAATTTCCCAAAACTGGGCTGGTTAGAGGCTCCCTCCACCATGAATTTGCCCAAACTGGGCTGTTTAGAGGCTCCCTCCACCATGAATTTGCCCAAACTGGGCTGGTTAGAGGCTCCCTCCACCATGAATTGGTCCAAACTGGGTTTTTTTAGAGGCTCCCTCCACCATGAATTGGTCCAAACTGGGCTGGTTAGAGGCTCCCTCCACCATGAATTGGTCCAAACTGGGTTTTTTAGAGGCTCCCTCCACCATGAATTTGCCCAAACTGGGCTGGTTAGAGGCTCCCTCCACCATGAATTGGTCCAAACTGGGCTGGTTAGAGGCTCCCTCCACCATGAATTTCCCAAAACTTGGCTGTTTAGAGGCTCCCTCCACCATTAATTGGTCCAAACTGGGCTGGTTAGAGGCTCCCTCCACCATGAATTTGCCCAAACTGGGCTGTTTAGAGGCTCCCTCCACCATGAATTTCCCAAAACTTGGCTGTTTAGAGGCTCCCTCCACCATGAATTTGCCCAAACTGGGCTGTTTAGAGGCTCCCTCCACAATGAATTTGCCCAAACTGGGCTGGTTAGAGGCTCCCTCCACCATGAATTGGTCCAAACTGGGTTTTTTAGAGGCTCCCTCCACCATGAATTTGCCCAAACTGGGCTGGTTAGAGGCTCCCTCCACCATGAATTGGTCCAAACTGGGCTGGTTAGAGGCTCCCTCCACCATTAATTGGTCCAAACTGGGCTGTTTAGAGGCTCCCTCCACCATGAATTTGCCCAAACTGGGCTGGTTAGAGGCTCCCTCCACCATGAATTGGTCCAAACTGGGTTTTTTAGAGGCTCCCTCCACCATGAATTTGCCCAAACTGGGCTGGTTAGAGGCTCCCTCCACCATGAATTGGTCCAAACTGGGTTTTTTAGAGGCTCCCTCCACCATGAATTTGCCCAAACTGGGCTGTTTAGAGGCTCCCTCCACCATGAATTTGCCCAAACTGGGGTGTTTAGAGGCTCCCTCCACCATGAATTTGCCCAAACTCTGCTGGTTAGAGGCTCAATCCACCCTGATTTTCAAAACAAATGTTGGTGCCAACCTCAACTTACTACAAGGGCCAAATTCACTGCTGGTGACAAGCTCTCCTCACTGCAAGTGCCAAATACACATGTTTCAAGGTGTTTTCCTACTGTCAGAGAGGTGGTATTGAGTGTGTAAAGTGTGTAGTTGTTAGGCTGTGATGTTGGGGTAATAGAGGGTCTTTGGTGTGTTAGATGCCCCCAGACATGCTTCCCCTGCTGTCCCAGTGTCATTCCAGAGGTGTTGGCATCATTTCCTGGGGTGTCATAGTGGACTTGGTGACCCTCCAGACACGGATTTGGGTTTCCCCCTTAACGAGTATCTGTTCCCCATAGACTATAATGGGGTTCGAAACCCGTTCGAACACACGAACATTGAGCGGCTGTTCGAATCGAATTTCGAACCTCGAACATTTTAGTGTTCGCTCATCTCTAATAACAAACTCAGATTTATCAGCAAAGTGCAATTATCTGAATGATTGTCCTGCTGGCACTGAGTAAGTGACATCACTTGTCCCATCTCCCAGGTCCATGGTTATAGCAATGCTGTGTAAATAATGGAAGGAATAAATTCACATACCAGGCAAAGCAGTATTTCTAAAGCAATATAACTTAGAAAAAGGCTTCAATTTACATAAGCTACCAGTATAGGTGGAATCCTTGAGATGGGACAACCCGTTTAATAGATTTGTCACATTTGGATTGATAACTCCAAAATGTATCTACTAGTGCAGTACAGTGATCTGAAAAAAAGAAGTGTGTGAATCCAGTTCAGCCCAATAACTTGCAGTGTAAAACCATAAAAAGGAAAACCTCCCCATGAAGCAGAAGACATTTTTTCTCACGTTTTAGAAAAAAATAAAACATTTCTCCATTGTACATTACTTAAGATGCAGAGTATAGTCCACTTCTACAAACTTTCAGTAAGTAACCACCACAATTTCCACTACAACTATATAGGAATAGGTTCTTTACAGTTAGACTAGTAAAACTATAGAATGCCCTACCTCAAGAGGTAGTAATAGCAGATATCATGTCAACATTTGAGAAAGGGTTAGATTTATTGAGTATTGTAATCAATAATACTGAGGCTTATAACGCATCTAACTATAATACATAGAAGCTAGATGTTTGGAGATTAGAGGTTGGACCAGGGATTTATTCTCATTGGCAGCTTTGGAGTCAGGGAGGAATTTTTAATTGATGCCTGCCTCATAGGGATTTCTGCCCTCCTCTGGATCAATACTGTAGGGTTATAGGCTAGACTTGATGGATCTTCATATTTATGCAACTTTATTAAGTAGGTTATTCTGGCATAAAATTATCTAGTCTCACTGCTTTTCCAGTAAAGAATTCCCATCTATGCTGACATAGTTATGATATTGTGTTTTAGATTGGCGGTAGTCGATACAATTCATACCTGTACTTATATAAATGAGATTCTGTTTATATTGTTGATCATGTCTTATCTATACTACACACTTAATATTATATATATATATATATATATATATATATATATATATTGACTTGGGTCTCAAATTACATGTTATCTACAATTGTGATGCTTTTGACATTGTTATTAGTGATGAGTGAGAAGTATTCGATCGAGTAGGTGTTCAATCGAATACTATGGTATTTGAAATACTCGTACTTGATCGAGTACCACTCGCTATTCGAATGGAAAAGTTCGATGCAGAACCAGCATTGATTGGCCGAATGCTATACAGTCGGCCAATCAACGCTGGTTCTTCTCCTACCTTTAGAAGTCTTCTCCATGCAGCCTCCCCGTGGTGTCTTCCGGCTCTGAATTCACTCTTCCAGGCATCTGGCCTGGGCAGAGCCGACTGCGCATGCCCGCTTGTAGTGCATTCAGAATCGGAAGACGCCGCGGGGACGCTGCATGGAGAAGACTTCTCGGAGGATCCAGCCCGACCCTCACTCGTGTACTTGGTAAGTGTAATTTGATCAAACGTTGCCTACCCCTGAAACGAGTATTTTCCCTCCATAGAGTATAGCAGGATTTGATATTCGATTCGAGTAGTCGAATATTGAGGGGCTACTCGAAACAAATATCGAACCTCGAACATTTTACTGTTCACTCATCTCTAATTGTTATACTTTATATTCATGTCTATATAAGTTGAGTATACAGTCTGGTTGTTCAATGGTTATTTTATCAGATGTTATGGGGTGCAGTTTTGTTGTATTTGGGTTATATTCATCACGTCCGTTCAACAGTTTGCTATGAATAAGGACACTAATGTCCTGAAACGCGTAAGCTATTCAGTTGCTTTTATTGACCATGTAACTCTATATTGATTTCTTTAAATCATGGATTAAAAATTATATTATATATGAAGATCATAGTTTGATGCTGGATCAAATGTTGGTGGAAACTCATTTCTCATTCCCTTGAGTCCTTGGCTGAATAGTGAGAGTTTTTCTTTTTCTTTTGTTAAGGTTATTGTCTAGCTGAGGGTTATTGCTCATAATTTTAAAGGTGGTCAGTTCATTTGCAATGGAATGATCCAGCTCTCTGTAGTCACTTCTGTAAAGGCCTAACTTGTTGATAAATTATTTGCAACCTGCATCTTTAAATAAGACTAGGACTCGTGCTATTCATTTGGAATGTCATTTACATGAACATAAAAAGGAACAGTCTTCCGTTTTTACACCTCTACCTTCACCTGAGTCTACTCATGAGTTACTCCCTTAACCAATGTAACTAGGATCCAGTATGTCAATACATGAGAATTTTCTGGAGACAGCACAATCTTTGTTTTTATTGCAGGGATGCCGATTATGTTCTAAAACACTGTCCCAAGTGCTCAGTGGTGGAAAATACCAACACCTAGGTAGATCTTGGACAGACCACTTAGGCAAATTGGTCTTTCCCATCATGTCTCAACAGAAAATAATTGTACAACTTAAAATACAATTTTTTGAAAATTATCTCTTTCATAATACTTTTCTTGAATGTGGGTCAGCGGACAACTTTTTGGATTTGGGGTTAACATAGACATTATGTATTCTTTTGATTCCTCTTGCAATTCCAGTCCATGTGACTGCAATCGATAACACAACTCTTTCCAAGAGTACAGTTAAGTTACAACACCTCTGACAGATCCAAACAAAGTCCAAGCTATCGTGAATTGGATATGCTTACATCTCTATAGGCATTGCAGACATTTCTGGGCTTTCCTAATTACTGTATGAAGTTCATTAGTAATTTCTCTTTTATAGCTAAACCAGTAGCTGTTTGATCTGTTGAGGCATTTGGAGAAAAAGAACCCTCCTTTGGTTAAGGCCCCACTTAGCTGGCTTAAATGCATTTTTTTTTTTTTTGCACCATTTTTAACAGAGAGTTCACAGACTTTAGCTCTGCAGACTTTCTTTCTCTATTATACCTTTATGGAAAAAAACATAATTTCCTTAGGTATAATTTACATGCTGCGATTTACTGCACATTTTTCTTTGCAATGTGTGGATGGGATTCGCCAGGATCCCATCCACTTTGAAGGTACTGTAATACACAGTGATTTTTTTTCCCAAACACTGCGTATTCGCAACGTGGGGTCCCATCTTCTAATTATTTTTACAAAGTTTGCCTTATTGGTTACAAATCTATATGTATAAACCCAGTAATTATTATAGTGATTTTGATAGCAGTGTATGCATATAAATTACACATGAATTATGTAAGAAATAAAGATCATAGCAGGGGCCGTACTAGAAACAATAAAATTTACTGAAGACAAGTGCTTGTGGCCCAAAACACATATAAAATATTATCTGAATTATAGTATTGTAAAATGCTTAACTAAAAATTAATCTCATAGACAAGACATGGTAAAACCACCAGCGGCATATCACACAATCCATTCATCTAGTAAGTCCGTTAAATACTGCACTTCTCCATATTAACAGTGATGAAATTCATCATACATACACTGCTAAGGTACAGTAAAAAAAAAAATTAATGTATTAGTAATATATTTGTACTGTCAGCGGTGTCAACCATTAACTTCCATTTTGATATGCTAACAATCCTACTTGATATGCTAACTATTCCATTTGCGTATGTGTGACCATGCAGGGAGAATGTAAACTGCAGCCTTTCAAGACTGTTGTTAGCATGTTGTGTTTAATGTACTGTAACATATTGACACATATATTATACAGTGATGTCACAATTAGTGGAGTTATGGCTGACTCAAGGTTTACACAGATCCTTGGTTGATGAAAGTCATGTAGGTCCTATAAACATCAGGGGGGGTTTTTGTTCACCCAGTACTGTACAATATTTTTGCCAGTGCAGTTTATGCTGCACTTTTTTTTTTTTTTAAGTAAAAATGGCATATATAAATTTTCATGTCATTCTTACTAAAATGCACAACAAAACAAAATATTAACATACCCCCAAATTCATGCATAGTGCTGAACCTCCTTAAATCTCCTCCCTCGTCACTGGTTACTGCCCTAACCATCCTCTGTGTTCTGCCAATGATCTTAGACTTGCATCCGAAAATCCCATTTCTGTCTCCAAGACTTTTTTCAAGCTGCACCTGTACTCTGGAATTATTTACCCTGGACACTCTGATTAATATCCAACTACAGTGCCCTAAAGGGACATCTGTTTAGGCAGACTTATCTAACCTGACACATGGCTACATTGTTCCATACTTCCACACACTACACCAACATTTCTTATCCTATTCTATTCTTCTTCCTCTATTCCTTATATCCTGACCCGTCCATTTAGAAATTACACTGCACTCTCCCTGAACTTAGTAACTGTATATGTACCATACCATTGGTGACAGGCTTATATAGCTTCAGTTACATGACTCATTTATTAAAAGATGGCCGGACAATTGTACCCAACAAGCACTCTGACCTCTTGTGTCTTCCAATTTCTTCAAAGATTGTAAGCTCTTGTGAGCAGGGCCATCACCCCTAGTGTTTGATATGTTCATTTCTATGTCACATTGTAATGTCTTTTGTTGTCTGCTCATGTGTTGTCTGAGTTATAAAGGGCTGAGGAATATATTGGTCCTATATAAAGTTATTATTATTTATTATAACCTAAAAAAGGAAAAGGTTCATGCTGCAAAGTATGTGATTTAACCCTTTCATTGGTGAAAACGCGCTCAGAGGGCCATAAGAATCTTTTTGTCCTCCAATGTTCATATACATAAGAGCCGTATCTGTTTTATTTTTACAACAGTATAACCGCGCAATGTCTTGCTTTTTAGTTAGGCACATAAATAAGTATTCAATTTATATTAGCTTGTATTATTGGATAAATATAAAAAACAAACGATTGCACCATTTTTATTTGCACATATTCAGGTTGTTACAGTTAGCTGATGTGAAATATGAATATGATGTTTACTCTTTTGATGTTAATTTCATTCAATGTCTTACACGCATCTAATTTATTTTAGATTAAAAAATACCTTTACTTTTGTTTGTTCGCTATTTTTTTTCCAAACAATTGGCTTTATTGAAGACAATACCATATTACATGGTAGAACAGATTCTCAACACATTATCAACAGAGAGACAATAAAATACAATGAAATATAAAGTCTGTTATATGCCTTTGTGGGACAGGCCAGCCTCGGAGAAGAACATAAACTGAATAATTTGTAAATAACAGACTTTTTAAAGATCCACCATAAAGATATATAGAAGAAGAATACTGGAGGAAAAAGAATAGTATTGGGTTGGTTTATTTATTAAAAATCGTTCCATGGAGCACATTTGAGACTGTGGCTTGGTGATAATGCTTCTGCTTCCTATATGTAGACTTTAATGGGACAGCACTGCAGTACTTATATTTGTTGGTATATTTTGTGTAGTGAATGAACAGCACAGCGTGTGATATGTAAATATTACAAAGAGCCATGTTTCCTCAGTACAGGTGATCTGTGGTGGTCCCATGTAAATACATTGGGGCAACAGTGTCAGAGTGCTAGAGAATCCCTAACTTGAATATCCCCCTGTTCTGTCATCTGCTAGTCATTTATGTTAGTCTCGGATCCTGGGATTGTCCATAATAGAGCAGAGAGTAGCAATCCCTCCCCTCACCCCTTCATCATCAAGTTGACTCTGGCATCTTTTCTGGGTGGGATTCTGATGCCAGCCTGCAGAGAGACCAGCTGTCACAATACCCTTACTAGTAGTCTAGAGACCCGTGGCTGGGAACAGGGAGTATAACAATATCAATGCACAGATAGACTTACAGTCCATTCAATGGAAGGCAGGGAGGCTTGGCCGGAAGCAGCGGTCCTATTATCAGCAGGAGGGCTTGCTGGAGGCAGTGGTTCCACGGCTCCTATGGACCAGGTAGATAGCAAGTAGAAGGAGGACTTGCTGAGGCCAGTAGTTCCACAGCTCCTATGGATCAGGTGGATAGCAAGGTCTTTTAGTAGAAGGAGGACTTGCTGGGGCCAGTAGTTCCACGGCTCCTATGGACCAGGTGGATGGCAAGTCTTTGGTAGCAGGAGGACTTGCTGGGGTAGTAGTTACAGGTAGCAACCAACTTGGCAGGTGAATAACTAACTTGGAACAGTCAGTTAGAGCTTGAGGAACTTGGTAGAAGACAGGCTTCTGGAACCAATACTCAGGTAACTTGGGTAATCACAACACACATGCTAAATAGTCAAGAATCAGGAAACCAGGGTAAGTCACAGGCAGGAAACACAAAAAACTCCATCTTGACTGCTGGCAAAAAAGAGTTTAACAAAACAAGATCCTGACACCAGCTCACCTTTTTCAACTTTTTCAAACACAGACATTCTACGTCTATAGTATACCAGTATACCTGAATTCACTATATATATATATATATATATATATATATATATATATATATATATATACACTCACCGGCCACTTTATTAGGTACACCATGCTAGTAACGGGTTGGACCCCCTTTTGCCTTCAGAACTGCCTCAATTCTTCGTGGCATAGATTCAACAAGGTGCTGGAAGCATTCCTCAGAGATTTTGGTCCATATTGACAGGATGGCATCACACAGTTGCCGCAGATTTGTCGGCTGCACATCCATGATGCGAATCTCCCGTTCCACCACATCCCAAAGATGCTCTATTGGATTGAGATCTGGTGACTGTGGAGGCCATTGGAGTACAGTGAACTCATTGTCATGTTCAAGAAACCAGTCTGAGATGATTCCAGCTTTATGACATGGCGCATTATACTGCTGAAAGTAGCCATCAGATGTTGGGTACATTGTGGTCATAAAGGGATGGACATGGTCAGCAATAGAGATGAGCGAACACTAAAATGTTCGAGGTTCGAAATTCGATTCGAACAGCCGCTCACTGTTCGAGTGTTCGAATGGGTTTCGAACCCCATTATAGTCTATGGGGAACATAAACTCGTTAAGGGGGAAACCCAAATTCGTGTCTGGAGGGTCACCAAGTCCACTATGACACCCCAGGAAATGATACCAACACCCTGGAATGACACTGGGACAGCAGGGGAAGCATGTCTGGGGGCATAAAAGTCACTTTATTTCATGGAAATCCCTGTCAGTTTGCGATTTTCGCAAGCTAACTTTTCCCCATAGAAATGCATTGGCCAGTGCTGATTGGCCAGAGTACGGAACTCGACCAATCAGCGCTGGCTCTGCTGGAGGAGGCGGAGTCTAAGATAGCTCCACACCAGTCTCCATTCAGGTCCGACCTTAGACTCCGCCTCCTCCGGCAGAGCCAGCGCTGATTGGCCGAAGGCTGGCCAATGCATTCCTATGCGAATGCAGACTTAGCAGTGCTGAGTCAGTTTTGCTCAACTACACATCTGATGCACACTCGGCACTGCTACATCAGATGTAGCAATCTGATGTAGCAGAGCCGAGGGTGCACTAGAACCCCTGTGCAAACTCAGTTCACGCTAATAGAATGCATTGGCCAGCGCTGATTGGCCAATGCATTCTATTAGCCCGATGAAGTAGAGCTGAATGTGTGTGCTAAGCACACACATTCAGCACTGCTTCATCAAGCCAATACAATGCATTAGCCAGTGCTGATTGGCCAGAGTACGGAATTCGGCCAATCAGCGCTGGCCAATGCATTCTATTAGCCCGATGAAGTAGAGCTGAATGTGTGTGCTAAGCACACACATTCAGCACTGCTTCATCAAGCCAATACAATGCATTAGCCAGTGCTGATTGGCCAGAGTACGGAATTCGGCCAATCAGCGCTGGCTCTGCTGGAGGAGGCGGAGTCTAAGGTCGCTCCACACCAGTCTCCATTCAGGTCCGACCTTAGACTCCGCCTCCTCCGGCAGAGCCAGCGCTGATTGGCCGAAGGCTGGCCAATGCATTCCTATGCGAATGCAGACTTAGCAGTGCTGAGTCAGTTTTGCTCAACTACACATCTGATGCACACTCGGCACTGCTACATCAGATGTAGCAATCTGATGTAGCAGAGCCGAGGGTGCACTAGAACCCCTGTGCAAACTCAGTTCACGCTAATAGAATGCATTGGCCAGCGCTGATTGGCCAATGCATTCTATTAGCCCGATGAAGTAGAGCTGAATGTGTGTGCTAAGCACACACATTCAGCACTGCTTCATCAAGCCAATACAATGCATTAGCCAGTGCTGATTGGCCAGAGTACGGAATTCGGCCAATCAGCGCTGGCCAATGCATTCTATTAGCCCGATGAAGTAGAGCTGAATGTGTGTGCTAAGCACACACATTCAGCTCTACTTCATCGGGCTAATAGAATGCATTGGCCAGCGCTGATTGGCCAGAGTACGGAACTCGACCAATCAGCGCTGGCTCTGCTGGAGGAGGCGGAGTCTAAGGTCGGACCTGAATGGAGACTGGTGTGGAGCGATCTTAGACTCCGCCTCCTCCAGCAGAGCCAGCGCTGATTGGCCGAATTCCGTACTCTGGCCAATCAGCACTGGCTAATGCATTGTATTGGCGTGATGAAGCAGTGCTGAATGTGTGTGCTTAGCACACACATTCAGCTCTACTTCATCGGGCTAATAGAATGCATTGGCCAGCGCTGATTGGCCGAATTCCGTACTCTGGCCAATCAGTGCTGGCCAATGCATTCTATTAGCTTGATGAAGCAGAGTGTGCACAAGGGTTCAAGCGCACCCTCGGCTCTGATGTAGGAGAGCCGAGGGTGCACTTGAACCCTTGTGCACCCTCAGCTCTGCTACATCAGAGCCGAGGGTGCGCTTGAACCCTTGTGCACACTCTGCTTCATCAAGCTAATAGAATGCATTGGCCAGCGCTGATTGGCCAATGTATTCTATTAGCCTGATGAAGTAGAGCTGAATGTGTGTGCTAAGCACACACATTCAGCTCTACTTCATCGGGCTAATAGAATGCATTGGCCAGCGCTGATTGGCCAGAGTACGGAACTCGACCAATCAGCGCTGGCTCTGCTGGAGGAGGCGGAGTCTAAGATCGCTCCACACCAGTCTCCATTCAGGTCCGACCTTAGACTCCGCCTCCTCCAGCAGAGCCAGCGCTGATTGGCCGAATTCCGTACTCTGGCCAATCAGCACTGGCTAATGCATTGTATTGGCTTGATGAAGCAGTGCTGAATGTGTGTGCTTAGCACACACATTCAGCTCTACTTCATCGGGCTAATAGAATGCATTGGCCAATCAGCGCTGGCCAATGCATTCTATTAGCGTGAACTGAGTTTGCACAGGGGTTCTAGTGCACCCTCGGCTCTGCTACATCAGATTGCTACATCTGATGTAGCAGTGCCGAGTGTGCATCAGATGTGTAGTTGAGCAAAACTGACTCAGCACTGCTAAGTATGCATTCGCATAGGAATGCATTGGCCAGCCTTCGGCCAATCAGCGCTGGCTCTGCCGGAGGAGGCGGAGTCTAAGGTCGGACCTGAATGGAGACTGGTGTGGAGCGACCTTAGACTCCGCCTCCTCCAGCAGAGCCAGCGCTGATTGGCCGAATTCCGTACTCTGGCCAATCAGCACTGGCTAATGCATTGTATTGGCTTGATGAAGCAGTGCTGAATGTGTGTGCTTAGCACACACATTCAGCTCTACTTCATCGGGCTAATAGAATGCATTGGCCAATCAGCGCTGGCCAATGCATTCTATTAGCGTGAACTGAGTTTGCACAGGGGTTCTAGTGCACCCTCGGCTCTGCTACATCAGATTGCTACATCTGATGTAGCAGTGCCGAGTGTGCATCAGATGTGTAGTTGAGCAAAACTGACTCAGCACTGCTAAGTCTCTGCATTCGCATAGGAATGCATTGGCCAGCCTTCGGCCAATCAGCGCTGGCTCTGCCGGAGGAGGCGGAGTCTAAGGTCGGACCTGAATGGAGACTGGTGTGGAGCGATCTTAGACTCCGCCTCCTCCAGCAGAGCCAGCGCTGATTGGTCGAGTTCCGTACTCTGGCCAATCAGCGCTGGCCAATGCATTCTATTAGCCCGATGAAGTAGAGCTGAATGTGTGTGCTTAGCACACACATTCAGCTCTACTTCATCAGGCTAATAGAATACATTGGCCAATCAGCGCTGGCCAATGCATTCTATTAGCTTGATGAAGCAGAGTGTGCACAAGGGTTCAAGCGCACCCTCGGCTCTGATGTAGCAGAGCTGAGGGTGCACAAGGGTTCAAGTGCACCCTCGGCTCTCCTACATCAGAGCCGAGGGTGCGCTTGAACCCTTGTGCAGCCTCGGCTCTGCTACATCAGAGCCGAGGGTGCGCTTGAACCCTTGTGCACACTCTGCTTCATCAAGCTAATAGAATGCATTGGCCAGCACTGATTGGCCAGAGTACGGAATTCGGCCAATCAGCGCTGGCCAATGCATCCCTATGGGAAAAAGTTTATCTCACAAAAATCACAATTAAACACCCGATAGAGCCCCAAAAAGTTATTTTTAATAACATTCCCCCCTAAATAAAGGTTATCCCTAGCTATCCCTGCCTGTACAGCTATCCCTGTCTCATAGTCACAAAGTTCACATTCTCATATGACCCGGATTTGAAATCCACTATTCGTCTAAAATGGAGGTCACCTGATTTCGGCAGCCAATGACTTTTTCCAATTTTTTTCAATGCCCCCAGTGTCGTAGTTCCTGTCCCACCTCCCCTGCGCTGTTATTGGTGCAAAAAAGGCGCCAGGGAAGGTGGGAGGGGAATCGAATTTTGGCGCACTTTACCACGTGGTGTTCGATTCGATTCGAACATGGCGAACACCCTGATATCCGATCGAACATGTGTTCGATAGAACACTGTTCGCTCATCTCTAGTCAGCAACAATACTCAGGTAGGCTTTGGCGTTGCAACGATGCTCAATTGGTACCAAGGGGCCCAAAGAGTGCCAAGAAAATATTCCCCACACCATGACACCACCACCACCAGCCTGAACCGTTGATACAAGGCAGGATGGATCCATGCTTTCATGTTGTTGACGCCAAATTCTGACCCTACCATCCGAATGTCGCAGCAGAAATCGAGACTCATCAGACCAGGCAACGTTTTTCCAATCTTCAATTGTCCAATTTCGATGAGCTTGTGCAAATTGTAGCCTCAGTTTCCTGTTCTTAGCTGAAAGGAGTGGCACCCGGTGTGGTCTTCTGCTGCTGTAGCCCATCTGCCTCAAAGTTCGACGTACTGTGCGTTCAGAGATGCTCTTCTGGCTACCTTGGTTGTAACGGGTGGCTATTTGAGTCACTGTTGCCTTTCTATCAGCTCGAACCAGTCTGGCCATTCTCCTCTGACCTCTGGCATCAACAACGCATTTCCGCCCACAGAACTGCCGCTCACTGGATGTTTTTTCTTTTTCGGACCATTCTCTGTAAACCCTAGAGATGGTTGTGCGTGAAAATCCCAGTAGATCAGCAGTTTCTGAAATACTCAGACCAGCCAACAACCATGCCACGTTCAAAGGCACTCAAATCACCTTTCTTCCCCATACTGATGCTCGGTTTGAACTGCAGGAGATTGTCTTGACCATGTCTACATGCCTAAATGCACTGAGTTGCCGCCATGTGATTGGCTGATTAGAAATTAAGTGTTAGCGAGCAGTTGGACAGGTGTACCTAATAAAGTGGCCGGTGAGTGTATATATATATATATATATATATATATATATATATATATATATATAAAACTATCTTCCAAGTTACTACATATAGCAGTTTCAATGTTATTCCATAGTCCATGCTGTCATCTATTAGACTCCCACAATGCCCCAGCACACTGGATGACAATATGTTCCCAACTACATTGTATTAGCTTCCAAGTTTTACTGTGATTTAGCACCATCTGATATTGTGATTCTGGCACATGTACTGTCAGTGAGTGTAAGCTGTTACCTGCTATTATCTCTTCTAGATTTGTATTTTGTACTTGCTTCTTCAATATGCCAACAATTGTGCCATCAATACAAATGACAATAGAGCGACTGAATGTGCATTTTAAAGTAACTTTGCAAATAAAGTACTGTTGTTACAAAAAAAAAAAATCTTTCTCCATGGAAATATCACAATTATTTGCTGTGTGGTGTAAATTAATAGATACAAATTTTATCCACCATTCATTCATCTGTGGATCATCTTCCTTCTATGTGTGCGAGCTATCCATTCCCTCCAGAGGTTTCACCCTGGTTTTCTCTACTGCCTGACGCTTCCTCGTGATGTGGGATAGTTTCGCTGCCACCTCTAGTCCAGGTTTTATATCAAGCGACATTAGTTGTTGTGGTTATTTCTAGAGATGAGCGATCACTAAAATGTTCGAGGTTCAAAATCCGATTCGAACAGCCGCTCACTGTTCGACTGTTCAAACGGGTTTTGAACCCCATTATAGTCTATGGGCAACATATACTTGTTAAGGGGGAAACCCAAATCCGTGTCTGGAGGGTCACCAAGTCCACTATGACACCACAGGAAATGATGCCAAACTCTCTGGAATGCAACTGGGACAGCAGGGGAAGCATGTCTGGGGGCATCTAACACACCAAAGACCCTCTATTACCCCAACATCACAGCCTGTGTGAGATGTGGTAAGACCTTCCAAAATTCACTTTTCTGGCCCTTAACATGAGCCCTTCGAAACAAAGTAACAGGGCCTTAAGCTGAGCTACCAGCAGAGATTGAGGCCCTTGGCATGAGTAGAGCCTTGCACCAGCAGTGTTTTTGGCCCTTGGAGTGAGTAGAGCCTTCAACATACAGTGCTTTTGGCCCTTGGAGTGAGTAGAGCCTTGCACCAGCAGAGTGTTAGCCCCTTTAAAACTCTTTGCCCCTAAAACAGTGGTTTCAGAACCATCACTCTCATTGTGTTGGATTGATGCAGTGGATTGGACTGAGGACCCAGACATTGACCTTCATTTTGACTGTCAAATTGATAACATTTTGGCATCAAGTCCTGGGGGTAACTTTTATTACCACTGGGCCATTATAAGATAAGACTTTGTCATGTAACCAACCACTCGTAGAAGTTACTATCATTCAATTCTCTATTGTACAATATTATGAAATATTCTATGCATTCTGTTTCATCTGCCTTATTAAATATGCCTTGTGATCCACCTAACTATATATTTTAAAATCATGAGCTCAGCTGAAAGTAATTTAGGCTTCCTAATTATGGAAGGCTGTGGACGATGATTTTTCCAATTTTATCTATTTTCATATTAAAGCTGTACTATACTGTTCTTTACAATGTAATGCATCCATCCACACATTCACCTGTGGGGGTAGAACTTAGGGAGCCATTGCATTATTTGTTCTGTAATTTTAAGCTTTTTCTCACTTTCAATAATATAGTCCCTTTAGTTTAACCTCTTCATGTTATGCATCGTACTATTACATTACACTAAACGTAAATAGTTAATGATTAGTGCTGTGTCTACAGTATGATTTCTGAGTCTCGGCTGTTTAACATAGCCAGGACCAAAGACTAGCTATTTGTTTGGAAAATATTGCAGCATGTTAAAACATCATTAACCCCTTCCCGACATACACCGTACTAGTACGGCGGACGCCGGGTGTTTAACTATGGCGGCCGCCCAAGAACTGCCAGGTGTCTACTGTTTTACACTGTTTTATACAGTAGACACCCAACGCTAATGCCTCCAGTCGGTGCCCAAACCGATCGGAGGCATTAAACCCTCCGGCGCCTCAATCAAAGTTGACCGAGTCGCAATTTTCCTGGCGGCGCATGGGCACCGCCATTTTGCCAGTTGTCGCTGGCGCCTGGAGCATGCTCCAGGGCCGATGTCACATTGACATGACAGCCAGGAGCCTTGTAAATGCTCCCAGGCTTGTTCTGCAATGATATTCTTTTGCAAGCTGCTGTATGCTGTATATTGACAATTTTTTTGCAATGTATTGCAATGCATCGGCATTGTAATGCATTGCATTACTGATCAGACCCCCTAGGGTTCAGCACCCCTAGGGGGTTTAATAAATGCAAAAAAAAAAAAAAAAAAAGTATAAAAAATTCAAATCACCCCCTTTCCCTAGAACACATATAAAAGTAGTTAAATACTGTGAAACACGTACATGTTAGGTATCCCTGTGTCAGAAAATGCCTGGTCTACAAATCTATAAAAATAATTTTCCTGTACTGTAAACGCCATAGCAGGAAAAAGAGTCAAAAGTGCCAAACTGCCGTTTTTTCACTGTTTTGCTTCTGATAAAAATTTTAATAAAAATAGATCAAAGCAATAGCATTTCCCCAAAATGGTAGAACTGAAAAGTACACCCAGCCCCGCAAAAAAAGACACTTTATACATCCTCGCACATGGAAGTATAAAAAAGTAATGGGTGTCAGAATATGGTGACTTTTAGAAAAAAATTTATCACAGTTTTGGATTTTTGTTAAGGGGTTAAAATGTAAATAAAACCATATAAATTTGGTATCCCTGGAATCGTACTGAAACATATAATACAGATTACATGTCATTTTGGATGCACAGTGAACGCCGTAAAACCGAAGCCCGTAAGAAAGTTGCAGAAATGCATTTTTTCTTCAAATCCACCCCATTCTGAATTTTTTTCCAGCTTCCCAGTACATTATACAGAATAATTAATGGTGGCATCATAAACAACAATTTGTCCCACAAATATTAAGACCTCAGATGGCTCCTGGAGCAGAGAAATAAAAAAAGTTATGGGGTTTAGAAAGAGGGGAGTCAAAAACGAAAAACGCAAATCAAAATATGCCGTTGGCAGGAAGGGGTTAATGTATTATTATCATCTTTCATCCCCTAAACATGGCAATAAAAAGTGATGAAAAGTTTTATATATTTAAAATTGGAACCAATAAAAACTACAACTAGCCCTGCAAAAAAAGAGCTGTCACATACCTCCATCAACAAAACAGTAAAAAGTTATACATGTCAGAATACGGTAACCCAAGGCAATTTATTTTCAAAAAATGGCGTTTATTTAATAAAAGTGGCAAAACATAAAAAACAATTCAGTACATGGTAATGTTGTAATTGTAATGACCTGCTGGGCAAAGTCTCCATGTTATTTCTGAATCCTGGGTGAGAAAAACACAGACCCCATAATATTAATAAAATAAAAATAAAAGCTAATCAAAACATAAGTCTTCACGGTCCTATGTAAAAAAAAAAAAAAAAACTTATGAGTTTTGTAATGCAGTGATGAAGAACATGAACACTAGTTATTAAACAAAACTGTGTGAGGATGAATGGTATGTATTGCAAAATATGTTCCCTATGGCTAAAACAATAACTAATATAAGTATCGGAAGATTATGGACACCAGGAACTGTATTTGCAACCACATCCTCTGAAATGTAATTTAATTCTGCTTTTTCTGTTAAGGACCATTACACATGATCTTCTTCTAATCTTGAGTTAAAAAAGTAATGTTACATCCAAGTTATATTCAAATGGCTTTATAGCCTAAAGTCTGTTGTTATTTGCTTTTAATTGAGGATCATTACATTTATTAGAATTAAACAGGAATACATAGAAAAACGAATGCAAAGAAAAAGTAACGAAGTTTAATGTAGTCAAACAGGTTTCTGCTTTCATTTTTAGACACAGCTGGAAGTGAAACTTTAGGGTATTGTTCACACATATGATATTGCTATTTCACGTTAAATACTTCCTCATTATATAGGTGCAGGATTCAGATATGTAGGCGTCACAAGTAAAATTTTGATTTTTGCTGCCTTCTTCCAGTGCATCCTATGTGTTCTCCAGGTAAGCACCTGTATCATGTTTATAAGTCAGAAATAATGGGGGTTTTTCTTTAACCTATAAGCAGATGTTTCTAAATGAAACCGTTTCCTTTTAAATATACATTATCTTATTTTGGTTGTAATGCTATTGAATTTGTAGCTAAACTCACCATAAACATCAATGATGTTAAAAAACAAGTTTTTAAAAAATATTACCCATATAAGAAAAAACATGTTAACAGGAATGACTTTCGCAACATTCTATTACTGTATATGAGATTAAGTCATTGTGTGACACTATCTTGGTGAGAAAAGTGGACAGAAAGAATCAGAATATAATGATTTTTTTTATTGTTTTTTCAGTAATTGGGATACTTTTATTTAATAAACAACTTTTTCACACAAGTGCAATTTTTATTCAGAATTCTGTTGTTTTTGACAGAAAGGATAGCAAAGTCTTTATTGCTAAAATGTGGTAATTTGCCTTGGCACCTCAATAGAAACCAAACAGATAACTTAAAGGGGTATTCCTATAACTCTTGTTCTGCAGCCTGAAGGCTCTGTGCTTTCTTTACTTCCTGGATTTCTCGGCACATTGGTGGGCGGGGTTTCACTTGCTCTGCTATCCATTACCACAGTATGAAGATGATGTGCAAACTGATGTAGCAGAGCTGGATTTGAGTCAGCTTGCATTACATACAGAGGTAACGGACTCCTTATCTCAGCCTTTATCAGCCAAATTCAATTAAACTGGCTGATAAGTGGAAAAGCTGAAGATAGACAGCACAGTAATCCTGGAGCTCTCACCTTCCCCCCTCCCCTATCAGAGGAGCTCCGTTGCTTGTCAGCCTCTCCCTCCCCCCCTGAGAGCAGGCAGCTACATCACTTGGGAAATGAGCAGATAATCCCAAGGGCCAGTGTCAACAATGAAGTGAATAAATTAAGATAGCGGCCAAACAAAACAGTTTTGATAAAGCAATGTATTTAGGAAAAGTCTTAAATCCACATAAACTAGCAGTATAGATAGGATACTTTTCATGGGACAACCCCTTTAAGTCGTTGACTATAAGTCAATGGAATCCATTTAAAAACGGATCAGTCATGCTAGCTATAGAAGCCAGGTTTTTGGCATGATCAAAGCCTAACATGTAAAATGATCCTAATTTAGCTATTGAATTGTTTCCTCTGTAAAGACTATTACTTCCTATCAAATGCATGCACAAATGAAACCTCTTTATTGTGTTGCAAGCCATCTCATGCCTCGAAAGCCAAATTATCACTCAGTATTGCTAATACTTAAAGAGGACCTTTCATGTCCTCAGGCATATGTGTTATTATATACCACTAGAAAGCTGACAGTGCGCTGAATTCAGGGGCTTTCCCGTTTTGTGCCCCTTCTGAAGAGCTATCGGTGCTATTGCCATAGCTCTTCAGTGTCAGAAGGGCGTTTGTGACAGTCTGTTAGAAACACCCCTCCTAGGGGCCACACGGTGGCTCAGTGGTTAGCACTGCAGCCTTGCAGCGCTGGAGTCCTGGTGTTCAAATCCCGCCAAGGGCATAAAACCATCTGAAAGGAGTTTGTATGTTCTCCCCGTGTCTGCATGGATTTCCATCCCATATTTCAAAAAAACATACTGATAGGTAAAAATGTACATTGTGAGCTCTATGTGGGGCTCACAATCTACATAAAAAAAAAAAGAAAAAAAAAAAAAAGAAACACCCCTCCTGACAGTAGAGTCTATAGATCTATGGTGTCAGAGGGATTGTTCCTTACCACCCAGCCATGATGCCATCATTGATGGGCTTTAAGGAACGCCTCCTCACAGAACAGCGCTACACACAGTACTGTCAGGAGGGGAGTTCCTCACAGACTGTCACAAACGCCCTTCTGACACTGAAGAGTTACGATAACGACACAGATATCTCTTCAGCAGGGGCAACATGGTGGCTCAGTGGTTAGTACTGCAGCCTTGCAGCGCTGGAGTCCTGAGTTTGAATCCTGCCAAGGACAAAACATCTGCAAGGAGTTTGTATGTTCTCCCCGTGTTTGCGTGGATTTCCTCCCATACTCCAAAGACATACTGATAGGAAAAATGTACATTGTGAGCCCTATATGGGGCTCACAATGTACATAAAAAATAAAAAAAAAGATATAACTTCAGCAGGGGCACATAATAGGAAAGCGTATAGTGCACTGAATTCTTTGGGCTTTCCAGCGGTATATAATACCGCATGTGACAAAGGACAGAGAGATGATGTATAGTTAGACACCAATGTGGGCTGCATCATTGCCATAATGGATAGACCATAGGCAAATGTGTGGGCTCTTATCTGTAACAATCCTTTCTCTTTGTTCTTATTTATTTTGTTGAAGTCGTTTTGTATAAGTAAAGTTTGGCATAGGTCCATTGCTCCTACTTGAGCTTTACTAGCATCAAAGGGTCTGATAGAATATAGTTTATATTTCTATTTCTCTGTACCATAAAGTAATAGAGGATGGATGTGACATACTTTCTCCTTTGTAAGGTTGGTATTAGCAGCTCTTCTCCAGTGATATACAAACTATAATTAGTGTCTAATTATTAAAAATGCTTTCCCGTTCTGATATTCTTCATTGTCAGGCACACTATGAACGCAAGTTAGATGAAAATAATATAGAACATGATCTTGTAATTGTATTTCAATTGTATGCATTTCGCGCAAGGTAGTGATGAATGACAGATCTTTGTGAGAGCGTCTGAGGTTATCAGCTTGAAGCAGATAATTAGGCATTGAGTATTTTCCTAAGTGGTTGCATTTTAAGATATGAGGATGGATGGATGAACAAAAAGGAAGAAAGAATTGAACATAATGTTTAGAACGAATACAAACAAAAGGAACACAAGCTCATGTTTCTTGGAGTCAATACTCTTGTCTCTGCCATGTTAACACCTACACATAGACTGTGGATAATTACAGTTGTAATGGGGTTGGCAGGCATTAATATATGTTAAACTGTTGTGATAATTATCCCCTCAATTAGCTTTCATAGTTTGAGCATCCAACACATAAAATCTACTGTATTGTACTATTCAGACATGTTCTGAAACCAATGTCATGAGTCAGACTGATTTGACATGTCTTAGTACTGTATTGGGACAGAACGTACAGAACCTACCTAGAGTCTATGAAAAGCACTCACATCATAGTAGGAATAAATATATTGGCCCAGATTAACTAATATTGTCTAAAAGTTAGACAGTACAAACTCAGACTAGACAATCTGCTAGATTTATCAATGTGTCTGATGCTCTTTGATAGTTCTGGAGTATTCTTAGACTGTCTATTCTAAGTTTACACCTCCTATAAGTTGACTTAAAAGTTATTTTCGCATCTTTGTTGCACAGAGGTGTCGGGACATACCCCGTTCTCATGAAGCCACACCCATTTCCTGTGAGGTCACACCCTGTTAGGAAACTGACTAGGTAACTGGTTAGGTAACTGCGGCCATGATATGGGCGTCAATGTCATTTCTTCTGCACAGTCCAGGGTTGCAAGGGTTAACCTGCCTTGCAACAGCCGGGTGTGGTCGACTGGTTGATCGACATGTGTGTCAATCAATGGGCGCTCGGTTTGGGCAGCTGGGCTATTTGCTGGTGACCGCCCCTTGCCTATATAAGGGGGCTGGTCTGGACGCCCGGCGCTCTATGATCACATTTGAAACATGAAATGATGTGTGTGTGTACATGTATGGGTTCCAACCTGTAAAACTGAATTGACCCTAGCTAGTAAATGACCCCTGAGATAGTAATGCCACTGTTAGTCAGGCAGCATGCTGCCTTGAATGTGTGTGGTGTAACTCAGTAGGGTCAGCTAGCATTCCTTCTCAGACAGGGTGACTGGGAGTGGACTTGGCAGTAGTTGCCTGGGTGGTTGGGTGGAACTGCACACAGGGTTTACTTGGTCTCTGGATAGTCCTGGAGTTCAGGCTAGCCAGTTTGTTTATTTGTGCGGCTGCTCTGACTGCACAGGGCTCTGTGAATTGCAACAGAGCACACCTGGTCATTTAATTTAGCTGCAGTGACAGGAACTGTTAGCCTTTGTTCACACCAGGTTGGTTAGTAGTCAGTGGCCCAGAAGGCTCCGTGGGGTTTTCATTTAAGTTTTTTTTTTATAAACCCTGCTGACCATAACACACCCCTTGCACTCAAATTGGAAAAAGTATCTGAAACATTCGATAAATGTAGCACACACCATGCTAGACTGTTTTTAAAAAAAAAAAAAAAAAAAATCAGTGGCACTGGGCAAGATCTGTAAGCAAAAAACTTATTAGGAATGACATCTCTACATACTCACATGAAAAGGCATCACGATCTTGTTTGCCAGGGGAAGTGAGCAAGGCTGTTCTATTCCCCCTGGTGGTCTTTCTTATAGTCAGGGCACATCTATGCCTTGCACATGGTGGTTATCATCATCACCAACTGTTTCTCCTACTCCTCCTATTTCATGCCAACGTCTAATTTTTCTACAAAACCATTGCCTTTTCTAATATAACTTCCATGTGTGTCTATAAAACCATGGCAAGTGCCTTTTCCTAAAAAAAAAAAGTGATATTGCATCATGTTGTAGATTTTATGCTATGATTAAGAGACTTATGCCTTGAAATGCACAAGCAGAGTGATATGCATGATTTTCCCACTAACCTTTAAGGTGCAGGACAGAGCAATCCTGGGTTACACATTAGATGGAATATAAGATGCCTTTGGTATAAAGTGCTAAAGATTTAGAGCCAAAGTGTTTAAAATTCTGCTGCATTATTTTCTCACTATCACTTATGTCTTGTATTATATCTATGCATATTAAAGGGTTCTACAGGGAATAATAAAGTTTACCAGTGTTATATAGGGAATAATAAGGTTTACCAGTGCATTCCCTGTACTGGTTAAGGTTTACTATGGAGCCCCTTTTATTACCTGTGCAGTGGGGAGGTATGGAGGTGGGAACTCTTGTTCCAATCTGTCTTCCCCTTCCTGCCACTTAACTGACAATGATGCCACTGACTTAACCCTATTTGGGCTGCAGGCCAATTGAGTGGAGTTGGTCATGTAACCAAGTGTCAGAGCTTCAGCATGGGAGGCGAGGGAAAGAGAGTGCAGTAATGTATTGCTAATCTTTATTGTTCCCAGGATGACCCTCTAAGAGGATGGTCGGTCCTCTTTTTCAGAATCTGACTGGTTGATGATGTCACATGATACAGTATTATACTGAATCTGCTTGATCCAAAGCTTCCATGCAGTTCTATTCTATTAGGCTCATCCAAATATAAGTCAACCTTTCAGACTTTCGGAATATTTAAGTAACTGAAAAATGAAAGGATATGATATTTTATTTCCTTTAATGTCCATAAAGAAAAAATATCAAAAAAAGATACAAATTAAACTTCAAAATTTAGTGACAGATAAACTTTCAGTATGATGTTCCATTTGTAGTAATTTGTACAATATTTCGAGATTTTCCTTCAAATATTATGTTTATGTTGTACGTATTCAAATTACTTAAAAGTATCAACTCTCAAGACGATGTAATTAAACTAGCTTCAATTGTGATTCATGTGAAACATATATTGGTAAAGACACTGATAGAATAGTAAGCAACAAATAGGTTGTTAAAATGCAAACCATGTAATTTACATTTTATTGAGAATTGAAAAGCATTTTATTGCTTTGATTTGCATGGATAGGGGAATGCACAATGGAATGAAGCCTAAATGGAAAAATAAAAATTCTGGCAGGTCTCAATGTTTTGATGTTCTTCAGTTAAATCCAACAATTTAGGATCTTTATTACCGCAGAGAGCTTGCAAATTTCTGAGCATGCTATTGAAATAGTTTATTTTCCACACCTTCTTTACAACCCTGGCAACCGTTTTATTAATCACTGTAAACGAGATTTTTAAAGCATGACTAGCAAAAAGTTTATTTTTGTTACATCAAATTTATATTAACATCCCACCTCCTAATAGACCTACAAAATTGTGGCTGTTGGAGCTTTCCTCTTTGGACATAATTTTGAAATATTGTCATGTTATTTTCCTAACATTAATTGGAATGGAAATATCTATCAATAGCGTAATGAATTTAATGTTGATCATACTAGAAAACTAAATCTCAGAGATGATCATTCTGCTGTGTGCTATTGTACATTCAGACTATACTGCTCACTGGATATTGTGAAGCTCTGTAATCATGAATTACGACCTTCTGTTATCAGGGACGATAAACCATAGCGAGAGGTTCCTGGGGCAGTTTATATCTCACCCCATTCTTAACACATGGATGCCTGGTAGAGCATTCATGTGTATGGGGGTCAGGAGAAATAGCTAATGGCTCAACAAGTACACAGCTCATATCTATTATAGGAGTATAGGCACCTTAAATATAGCTTGGGTATGGTGCATAAATGTACTAAATATTGTTTTCTATAAGCCACAAAGCTAGTTTTCTATTAGAAAGTTCTGATACAGTTCATTAGAACCAAATGGTGAAACTATACTTTTGATGACTTGGAACACCAATAGCAAGCACCACAACTAATAACTGGCCTGTTAGGCTTAGAGTTCACATGAGGTTTTTTGGGCCAGATTTTGATGCAGAATCCGCTCAGAATCCGGCTCAAAAAAATGCCTTCCATTGACTTTAATGGGAGCCGTTCACTTCTTTTTTCTGCAAGTAATTTGTTCCTACTTGCCGAACAAAGAAGCGACCTGTTCTTTATTGCCGTGGATTCCATGGCAGAATCCGCTGCAGCGTCCGTGGCGTGACACCTACCTCCTGACTAGGCCCATTCATTTGGGCCTAATCTGGAGCAGAATGCCAGGATTGGATCCCGGTGCACTGCACTGGCATCCAGTCACAGCCAGCCGTTTTTTGGATGGGATTTTGAGGCAGCCTCCACCTCAAAATCCAGTACAAAGAACTCTGTGTGACTCCAGCCTTAAAACTACTCCAGCTTTTTTGGAAAGTTACAAAATGAACTGGTACACCAAGAGGACCATTTTCTACAACAATATTATCTGAACAAGAAACAGTGGACAAAAATGTATTTAAAGCCGGGGGAACACTTTGTGAAAATACAGTGTGTTGGCCACGTTGCAAATGCTGCAGCTGTGTTTTATATTACCTGCAAACTATAAATCCCATCCAGACATTGCAAAAAAAAATTTGGTGTTTTCCGTATAGATATAAAAGAGGCTGAAAGTTCACAGGCTGAAAAGAACGCGATCCATTTCCACTGCAGTCTTTTTCCGCAGCATTTTTTGGCTGTGGCTCAGTATGTGGGGTCTTAGGCTAAGGGAGATTATGAAGGTTAAAAAAACATTGTTATAGAAAAATAACTGAATAAAAATGGAACCTTGAATTGTGGCAATTTTTGCACAAAGGAAAGAGAGATGTAATTTTTTTCTGATATAAAATTGATTTTCAGACATATATTTGAATATTATTCCATTGTATAAATGTAATGTATTAACATTTTGTGATGGCATATTATATGTCATTCAGAGAAGATTCATGGGTCTAAATGTGGCAAAAAAATGTAAGGTGACTTATTTTGTGTTCTAATAATGGAACTAAAAGGGGGCAGGTATGGCTGCAGTTAACTGCCTCTGGTCTGGGTGCCAACATTGGAACCTGATTGGAGAATTATATCTGGATCAGGTCCTGACAACAGCACCTGGATTAGATGCATGTAACAGCAGCCATCTATCAGACACTCATGTGCTGCAGGAACATTGTAATTGTTGGGTGACTGCAAATAACATTGGTACCAATATTGGTATCTGGTCAGAGACTGCCTGAAAAGACTATAATATCCTTTCCTATCTGAAGTAGGAAAGCGGCACTCACAGGAAAAAGAGGCTCCCCAAATGAAAACCCCTATGCAAGTGTGAACCTAGCGTCATGCAAAACTTACTGTACAAATTCCTTCTCGAGATAATCCCCCTACAGTCTTTCTTCCTCATATTCTCTCTCTCTTTCCATATACAGTATATGTACTGTTCTAGAAATTTTGTTAGGGCGGGCTCATATCTGAAAAAGGAACCCATTGAAATTAATGGGAGGCTTTTTTTCAAGTGCTGAAATTCCACACCAAATTCCTCTCCTTTTTCCTATGTGTGAATGGACCCGAATAGTACCATTTCATATTTTGTACCATGTAGTGGAAAGCCCAAAATGGCTCCTCCTTAAGACAGACCGAGGCGGATAATGCCCTCAATCAGTGCGACCGCCTGTATAATACAGCAAAGACAAGTTCTTTTTTTTTTTACCCTAGCATGGGTCAATTAGCATAAGCATGATGGGTTTTTTCCTTCCTTTGGATCAAAAGTGTAGGATTATAGGTTGTACTTAATAGAAAGGTGTGTTCATCCGACCTAATGTAAGTTACTATATAGCTGTGTGTTGCGGTTCTGTATATACATAAAAATATTATTAATGATGACACAATCGCTAGACTGCAGAACACTGCAGTGAGGTCTACAAGCCCCAAAGAGGACAGCCGTCTGCCTAAATACTCACTATCAGTTAAACTGCACTGGCAGTGGTGTTTGTGCAGTTCTAAATGTGAACAGACTGCAACCAAACCTCACCAGTTGGCTTCACTGGAAAAGAGCACCTGTGTATGGCTGATACAGCAAGGCTGCCAAGGGTTAAGCGTCACCCCAGGTCAGCAACAGAACATGCTCTGCAACAGCTAAGAGCTACAAAGTGAGTAGACAGTTAAATGGGCTACTGATTCCCACTGGCAGAGCAAAGGAATCCTACCTAGATCCCTAGACACTGCTCCTACCATTAACTGGAACCTGGCCCTAACCTCCTGTCTTAAGGTACTTAGTCAAAGTGTGAGCACCGAGCGGGTGTTGTCTCACACCATATAAAGGCTAGTCCCCGCCCAACAGGGCGGTGGTCATGATGATGTCACCGATCATGCTCAGTATGGGCAAAACGGGACTTAGCCTCTGAGCGGCTCCAAAATGTCTGAGCATGCTCAGTGGGCCGAAAGCTGGACTTAGACTCCAGACACTTAACTGCACAATGCCAAGGGCGAGGGTTGGATTGGCCCGCAGGTGGCGCTATGCGCTGGAAGCTTGCGGGACCCAATCCTAACACTGTGTCACCAATATGCTGTAACAGTGAAACATTAATACAAAGTGATATGCTGTCCATCCTGTATGTGTCCATGAGTTGCCATCCATGGCATTGTGCTGTTAATAACAACCTGTTGAGTATTTTGCTAGCATGTTGAGATATTATATGCAATTTACTAATGAGAAATTGGAATAATTAACCAAATTAAGTGGTTTCTGTGCTGTGTATCATGCAGTGAGGAATAACATAAATCCTGTACTTCCACCATCACTGATATGCCTCATTTCGCAGTCCATACAACCATGTATAGTACATAAGACATCAGCACTATAAGGCTTCCACCAACCACTGAATATTGGCTGAGACATGGTGCCAGAACATCACACTGACTCACAAGACACGTGTCTCTTTTGTGTTTTGAATGTGTAATACATCTGACGGTAGCTAATTGAAGTAATCCAAGATGAATTGCCATTTATTCGTTTTTTTTTCTTGTTTGTTAGTTTTTAAATTAACATATTGGAATATTCAGACCTGACCTGTGATGAAGCAGTTCGCCCATCTTTAGTTAATGTACTGTAACTTGTTCATATATGGTCCTAGGTTACCATTTACATGACTTCAGTTATACCATGTGTTGAAATAACACATAGATAGATAGATAGATAGATAGATAGATAGATAGATAGATAGATAGATAAAAAAAAATAAAAAAATAAGTGGCACTCCAAAAACTTTAAACCCGAAAATTAAAAAAAATAGTTGGATTTATTCCAAAAAGTGACTATTTGGTCCTGACAAAATAAGCCTTTTTTGAGGCCTATATGAGGACTGAGCTGTCACTTTTTGGAATAAATCCATAAGTTGTTTTTTTTTTACTTAAGTTTTTGGAGTGCTGTCTATTTTTTGATTATTTATATGGGATTATATAGCCTGATTCTGAGGCTTGCAACCAAATACTGCGTTGAATTCTTGTATGTATGTATGTATGTAGATAGATAGATAGATAGATAGATAGATAGATAGATAGATAGATAGATTTTTACTATTATGTAGCTTTTTGACTAAACAAATCTGTATGCACATATTTTACCTGATCGTCTTTAGTATAACTAATGTGGTAGTGACAAATTATCTGAAAAAAATAATCTGCATGACAAATTTGCAATGGGTACATTAAGGTGATCATTGTTCAATAGAGTAATCACACAAATTACATGCCATACTTATAATTCTTCTGGATATATTTCAGAAGACTCACTATTTTTTTGATATGTTCGTGATTCCTATCGTTGAAGACAATTATCTGTAACATCAGGTCATAAATCAGTTTTATTGGTGAGTGTTATCTTTCAGTAGATTTAAATGATTCACTCTAATCTTTTTTGCCTCTCGATTTTATCCACAGTAATTCATTGTGAATTCATCATAGCCTATCACGAACTTCCCTTAATAACCTTAGATAAATGCAAATATTAGAAAGAATATAAATATTTGGAACATTCCTTATAAGATATTAAAATATACAAGAACATCATCAATTTTATATTTTAGATATGAATAGATATATATATCCAGACTGTAATATGGATTGCAATCATATTTAGTGGGGGATATTACATATGGTAGAAATTCTAAAGTTCTCCCTGCCTATTCCTTTTTGGGGGTGGGGGTGGGGGTGGGGGGTTCTTGTTGAATGGTTAGGGTAAGTTCACATGTGGTTTTTGGATTGGAACCTCAAGCGGAGGGCACCTCAGGTTCTGATCCAAAAACCGGGTAGTCACGAATGAAAGCTGGTGCACTGCATCAGCATCCAGCCACGCACTATGCTCCGGATTTTGCTGCATTTTTTTAAGCCAAAGCCAAGAATGGCTACAAAAGAAATGGGAAATATATAGAAAATTCTTATACTTCTACCTTCTGCTCAATCCACTCCTGGATTTGGCTCAAAAAGCTACAACAAAATCTGCAACAAAAAAAAGCTGCGTTTCCGCAACATGGGGCCTTAGCCTTAATGAGGGTTTGGTAATGATTTTTTTTTACACACCGTGCCCCAATAAGATATATTGACCCCAGTAACAGGAGAAATACAGTTCCTATAATTACTGCAGAGCTGATCTGTGTCCTCTAGGACCCAGCATCTCAGCAACGCACCTTACAA
Source organism: Leptodactylus fuscus (assembly GCF_031893055.1). NCBI lineage: Eukaryota > Metazoa > Chordata > Amphibia > Anura > Leptodactylidae > Leptodactylus > Leptodactylus fuscus. The sequence goes on from NC_134269.1 coordinate 126,879,838, forward strand.
ATACAGAATGTCAATTAAAGAAAATAACCATATATCCCCTTTTTTACAATCAATGTAAAAAGACACTTTGAGACTAAGGCCCCATGTAGTGAGCCACAGCCAAAAAATGCTGCAAAAAAAGTCTGCAAAATTTTTCTCTGTGGACTTTGTGCTGCTATTATACTTATTCAGAATACACCATTGTTTCTGTAGGTATAATTGACATGCCGTGATTTTCAAAAATGCAAGTGTTTTTGAAATCGCATTTTTTCTGCTCAATTTTTTTTTATCAAGATAAGATTAGTCAGAACCCCACCCACTCTACAGGTAAGTCAAAACGCAATGTTTTCGCAACGTGGGGCCCTAGCTTCAAGCTGTCTTCTCTTTTATTCTGTATTAGCAAACTAAAATAAAGTATACCGCCTAACAGATGGTTTCCCCAGATTCATTAGTTGGTAGACAGCATGAATTCTTGTTAATTTGCTTAAATAATGTGACCAAATAAAAATAAAAATTAGTGTCTCATTCTCTAGATTATGCTAAAATAAATGTGAATGGTGTGTAAGATGACCTTTAAATAACAGCAGTCAGCTGCTAGCTACTGAACAAAAGTCTACAAATCTGGATTACTTCAGTGATGAAAAAAAAATAAATCAATGATAGTTGTTGCTTTCCCTAAATTAGTGTTTGCTAAAGACAAGAGAAACTTTAGTTTCCATTTATAATATGGTATATAAAGTAAAAAAATGAAACACCACAAACAGCAGCACACTGTAAATAATAAGCATTAACTTACATTGTAAACTGGAAATATGTTATAGCAATGCAAATAGAAGAGTCAAAACAATGAGGGGAATTTATTATACAAGAAATCTGCAGGAAAAAGATGTACATTTCTGTACAAAAGTTTGCAATGTTTTCTCTTTTAATCTGCTCTCACCACTTTCCAGAAACCGAGCATGTCATGCATGGGTATGAAAATGCCAGGCTTCATAAATCTACTCCTCTGTGCCAACATGTCAGACATTCTCCTTTCTGGCTTATAGATAGGAATCACTCCTATGACATCAATATGACCTAACTGGGCATATAAAAGGGATGGTCTTGTTGATGTATATGTTCAAATACCTATGGGCAATCCTGGAAACAATTCACTATATAGATATATTTATACAACTACAATTATAAAATTCATACATGTCCCTTACTTTATATCGCCATCTATAAAGGACTCAAAATTCTACAGTGGCAGCCAAAAAAAATGCACCACCAGTGGATTTTGTCAATTGTATGTGATATGTATAAATTGAGTCCCTACAGATGATATGTATACCTCCTACTACGAAATCGACTGAAAAAGGTACAAAATGTACATGTACAAAATTGCCAAATACTCGTCATACAGGAGAGAAGAGGATAGAAATAGAAAAAGACAAGAAAACATTTTCGCTACAATCATTAGATTTTGGGAAATGGTGCGGGTTTTTTTGGCCGCCACTGTATATATATATTAGGAAGTTGGTTTTACAGTGCAGTGTATCAGTTAAACTGTTAGGTCACAAATTTTTAGTCATGTCCTGGGGAATTTATTGTAGTCTGGTCATGCTTATTGTGGGTGAGCTCTTCTTTACTTTCCTTTATTTACTCATATTTGTTTCAATAACTCAGCAGCAAAGCAACAATGTCTGCATGTTCTTATGACCAAGTGTCACTTCTTATAGCAGTGGTTGTTAAACTTGATGCACAAATAAAATTGTAAGTGTTGTACTAAAAAGCAACAGTCTTTCAGACAAAGTCTCATCAACAATTAACTTTAGGTAAAGTCCTTATGGGCACACAGTCTGGAAGAAGCACTGCACAGGATGACAGCTTCCTGTGCTCTGCAATACACGTGTAACACGTGTTTTGCAGCTACATCTAGTGAAGCAGTGATCAGCAGATCACTGCTTCAATCCCCCATGGGGACAGAAAAAAAAGTTAGAAAAAAGTAAAAAGAAAAAAATTTAAATAAGTTTAAAATAAATTAGAAATATATAAATCCCCAAAAATCCCTTTTTCCCCATATAAAATGTTTCTTTATGTAAAATAAAGAAAAATAGAAAAAAAACATTACATATTTGGTATCACCGCATCCGTAATAACCTGAACAATAAAATTAAAACATTATTTAACCCGAACGGCCAATGGCATAAAAAAAACCGTACAAAACCGCACAAAATAATGATTATTCACCAACTTTGCCTTACAAAATGTTCAATAAAAAGTAATCAAATGGTCAGATGAAAACCAAAATGGTACCAATAATAATAAGAGGTCATCCCGCAAAAAATAAGCCCTCAACCAGCTCTGTCTACCGAAAAATAAAAATGTTATGCCTTTCAGAAGATGGCGATGCAAAAATAATTGATTTTTTCCCTTAAATTGAATTTTATTCTGCACAAATAGCAACGCATTAAAAAATAATGTAAATGAGGTATCGCTTTAACCGTACCAACCCACAGAATAAAGGTAACATGTTACTTATGCTGTACGCTGCGCGGGAAAAAATGCTAAAAAGCAATGCCAGAATTGATGTTTCCTTTTACATCCCACCCAGAAAGAGTTAATAAAATGTAGTCAATAAGTTACAGGCACCCAAAAATGGTGGCATTGAGAAGCACATCTAATACCGCAAACACCAAGCCCTCATATGGCCACATTGCCAGAAAATAAAAATAAAAATCTAGCTTCTACAATGTGAAGACAAAAACCCCAAAAGTCGCCAAATCATTAGGACATAAGTGGCTGTGACTAGAAGGAAATGTATAAGCTGTGCGAGCGTTTTCAGGGGACACCCCATATTTAGAGCTTATGAGCGATAATACACCAGCACTGACCCCCCAGAATGCCCCTGTTCCCCGTCTGTGTCATAGGAGCTAGTGGGAAGATAGAATGGGATTTGGTGTAACCAATTTACTCTGCACAGCTTAAATATTCACTTCGGGGTTACTAATGCTTACTACATCACTTGATAAATTCTTTGAGGGGTGCGGTTTTCAAAACAGGTTCACTTTCTAGAGGTTTTCACTGTTTTGTCACCTCAAGGGCTTTGTAAATGCGACATGGTTCCTGAAACTGATCACAGCCAGATCCACCCTCTAAAAGCTCCTTGGCACGCCTTCCCTTCTGCGTCTCGCTGTGCGTCCATATGGGGTACTATGGTAGTCTGGAGAACTTGCATAACAAATTGTGGGATGTTTTCTCCTTTAACCTATTGTGAATATGCAAATTCTAGGGCTAAACGAAAATATTAGTAAAATAAAATCAAATTTGAAAATTTCACCTCCATTTTGTCTTAATTCCTGTTAAGCATTTATAGGGCTGAAATACTTGATATATGTTGTTTTGGCTTATTTAAGGGGTGCAGTTTTTAAAATGGGGTGATTTATGGGGGGTTTAATACAAGGGTCTTTCAAAACCCCTTCATAACTGGATTAGTTATTTTGAATATTGTTGTTTCACTTGTAAATCTTATAATGTCTGTAAAAAATAAAAGGGTGACTAAAGTTTGATGCCGACATAAAGTAGAGATCTGGGACATGAGATTTATGATATAATTTTAGCGGTCTGACTATCTGTATGCAATGCACATCATTTCAAACTTTATAAAATGCATATTTTTCTAAATTTCCACCAAATTTGCTATTTTTTTCATAATTAAACACAAAACATATCAACCAAAATTTACTACTAACATGAAGTACAATGTGTTACGAAACCACAATCTCAATCACTTTGGTAAGTTAAAGCGTTCCAAAGTTGTTGCCACATAAAGTGACAGATGTCAGTTTTGAAAAATCGAGCTTGGCTAGGAAGTCAAAAAGCGCCATCGGCGGGAAGGGGTTAAATAGATATTGTTAATTACAATAATCACATTGCGTCTTTGGTCGCTGTTCATATGTATTATTATGACATATGTATTTCATAAAGGGAGATTACAGATTCGATGACTCCCTCACTATGATATCCATATGCACTCAGGTTCCCTCTCTATTAGCCAATGCAGAAAGTGTATGCAGAGAACATCTACTACTCTCATGGCAACAGCTCAAAACTCAAGACCACTATCAGGGCTCCTGGGCCACAAAGCAAAATATTTATTGTATATGTAGGACTCTCAATTACCATGTGTTATCTGTAATAGTGATGTTTTCTATTGTGTTGCCGAGTCCTTTGGACTCCCTATCGCTCTAGGGTTCGGTATCAAATGCTACCTCTGCACCTCCCTATTGATATGTTTCTGCATATAAGTAGAACCCTTTTTTTGCTATAGTTGGATTACATTAACTTCCCTTATTAGTATGTTCAACATATTTTACTATATCCGATCTATAAGCCAGAAAATTAATTAAACTGATACTTAAGGTTACAATAATGTTTAAATATATTCCATGGTATATCAGTCACTGGTGAATAAAACCAATGGCAAAGTTTGCTTTATAACATCATCTGTAAGTAAGAATTGCTTTTATACTTTATTTCAGGATTAGAACGCATTGGGAGAGATTCCAGCTATGAACAAGAGGGAAAGGTCCAGTTTGTTATTGATGCAGTGTATTCATTGGCTCACGCACTCCATAGCATGCACAGAGATTTTTGCCCTGGATATGTGGGTCTTTGTCCAAGAATGAAACCTGTGGATGGGAAAGATCTTCTTGGCTATATACGGGCTGTCAACTTTAATGGTGAGTAATCTTTTTGCATATACAATAGTTTTGGATAAACAACAGTTTAACTTGTACTATATACTGTGTTCTTAAATGTTTTTCTCAAGACATAGAGTACACGTAGTTTCAAAGGTATTTATTGAATTGCAGCAACAGAACATCAGCAAGACAAAATAACGCTATGTAAGACAATAGGGATAAAATTAAATAAACAAGAACAAAGTGGAAGAGAAAAAGGATGGAAAGCGCTATAGTTCATGGGTCTAGGAGGAATGGTGGTCCCTGCCATTGGTGAAAGAACTGAATACTCGGACATATCAACAAATTGGAGCTAAAGGCAATATGACAGATCAGGGATAAGATAAGACAATCCTTTAATAGTCCCACAGTGAGGAAATTTCAGTGTGTTACAGCAGCATGATAATAAGGATACAGGACAATAACAAGTAATATATTACAGAAGGAGACACACATAAGCTCAGAATAGCAGATAGGAGAAAAAAACTAGGAGTCATAGCAGCTAAAGAAAGAAGACTTCAGGATCATTTAGCTCTCTCTTTTCGCTTGATCTGATGTAGATTATACAGCCTGGTCGCGGTTGGAAGGAAGGACCTGCGATAACGCTCCTTCTCACACTTGGGGTGAAGCAGTTGGTCACTTACAGTGCTGCCAAGTGCCGTCAAGGTCTCATACATGGGGTGGGATTTATTCTCTAGCATGGAACTCACCACAGACAGTATCCTTCTGTCATCCACCACCTGTACTTGCTCCAGGGGTCTCCCCAGGACAGAGCTGGCTCTTCTAATCAGCCTGTCAGGTCTATTTCTGTCTCTGGTTAATATACTGCTCCCCCAGCAGGACACACCAAAAAAGAGGGCTGATGCAACCATACAGTTGAAAAAGGCCTTAAGAAGTGGCCCCTGGACTCCGAAGGCCCTCAGCCTCCTGAGCAGGTAGAGTCTGCTGTGGCCCTTTCTGTGCAGCACATCCAGGTGATCATCCCAGTCCAGTTTATTATTGCGGAGCACACCCAGGTAGTTATAGGTCTTGACTATCTCAATGCCTGACCCTTAGGGCTAGTTCACACGTGAGTATAAGGGGAGGTTTTTGACAGCGGATTTCGCGTCCAAAACCTCCCCTTATAATGGTGGTCTATGGAGACCGCTGGGCTTCTGTTCTCCGCTAGCGGCGAGCTGCTGCTAGTGGAGAAAAGAAAGGACATGTCCTTTCTTCAGGCGGAAGCCGCGCTGTCTCAGTCGCGCGGCTTCCGCCCCCCGCAGCTCCCTCCTATGTCGGCTCATTCATTTGAGCCGACAGCAGAGGGTTAAGCCGCGACAGCGATGGTCGCGGCGGGCGGGTTTTGACAAGAGAGAGACGCGGCTCGCCGCGGCTCTCTCTGTGTCAAAACCCGCGCGGGCAGTTCACGTGTGAACTAGCCCTTAGATCTCCACCGGAATTGGAGCACTTCTCTGCTTACTAAAGTCCACCACCATCTCATTGGTCTTCCCAGCATTAATCCTGAGGTGGTTCTGCTGGCACCAGTCCACAAAATCCCAGTTTAAGTCTCTGTACTCCCTGTCATCTCCATCAGTGATGAGGCCTACTATTGCAGAGTCATCAGAGTACTATTGTAAGTAACAGCTGGATGAGTTCCACCTAAATTCAGCAGTGTACAGTGTGAAGAGAAATGGGGCAAGAACTGTACCTTGTAGTGCCCCCATACTACAGATCACAGTGTCAGACACACAGTCCTGGGCTCTCACATACTGTGGTCAGTTTGTGAGGTAGTCGGATATTAAACCTATTAGTCCAGAGAGACCATATCCTGTCAAAATGTGGGTGGGTATCCGAAATAGTGGCATTGATCTTTCATGGAGCATGGTTGTATCAACATGTCTAATGACATCGGATAACAAAAAACTTAAATATTTCCAATTAGAAGCTATTAGTACATATTGGAGTAATTTATATTGTTCAGATCTAATAACAGGAGGCTTAAGGACAAGTAGGAAAACTGGATCAGTTAAAACATAGTGTATATTTAAAGGGAACCTGTCAGGTGTTGTTTCATTATAAAATAGGCCCATCACGGACAGGATGAAGTATTTAGGTTTCCATTGCTGTGACTAGCAAGAGAATGGCATGACAAGGCTGAAGCTGCTGTCTGCCCACTGTGATTATTTAAGTCAAGTTTCATATGACATTTCATGCTGTCAAGCATATATAACTTTACTTTGTTGCAACAAAAACATTACAGAGCAGTCCCAATGGTACGGGGATTAGTTTATATTTCACATGATATTACTGGTTTATGGTGAAAGACCACTGGACAGGATCACTTTAAGTGCTGCAGTTCACTCCTTGATGCCATATTGATCAGACAAAGAACTAGTTTTCTACCACTTTTTACATGTTATTAAAGTCTATATAAATATTAATAAGATTAGTATTGCAATCAGTTACATATATAGACTAATTGTGTACTACAACAACATGGTGAGAGTTATTAGCTTCTTGTTTTTTTAAGAGGTTTTAAATATATTTAAAAAACAAACATGCAATTGCCCACCTTTCCCAATTATACATACAAAAATAAATAAATATATTAAAATCCACAATTTGTATCGAAAATAGTCCAAAAAAAAGCTATGGTCAATAGAAGGGTGTCATAAGCGTTGGAACTACCTCTATGACAAATCAAACTTTGTGACTAGTTTTTTTGCTCAATATAACACAACATTATTTTAAATTAGTTTAATGGGGAGTGATATGACTTGTTGTATATTGGTTTTCTTAGACTTAACATAACAAAGGGACCCCAAAGCTCCTGCGAGTAGTGTGCAGTATTCATGCTTGCTACAGGCACATTGGTTCTAGAAGGAATAAAATTCATTACATTTGGTCTTTTTTTTTTTCCTCTGGTCCTTGTTTTAATATATTGAATGAATTGCAATACTTGGCAAATAATTAGAACAAACACATTCATAATTTATTCTGAGATTTGCAGTATTACTAAATCTTCATGTTCTATGTTTTCTGGGTTAATACTCAAATGCTGAGCACTGATATTAGAAGTGGACTTTCAATTAGTTTATATAAACAAGTAAAATGTGGATTTATACTAAATGTCAGTCCTATTAGAATTAGTCTTGAATATCTATGTACTTGCAGTGCCTCTAAACCTAATAGATATCAGGAACACTGTTTATCACAATACACTTCACTGACCGCAGCTGGCAGCCTTTTTGAGAATGCACAAGGTCATTCTGAATTTAGTTTCCAAGTGGAAACAGTTTTTAGCTTCAGGTGAAATACCCAAAGTGCTTGGTTGCTATAGATATACTCCAGGTAGCGATTTGGTATTCAGGCTATTTGAGTTGGTAACCTTTATAAGAGCTTTTCACAATTTTTTTTTTTACCATATAAAAATCAAGCAAAGCATGAGATGACATATAATTGCAGACTTTGGAAATAATCAATGTATTTTATTTAAAATTTCAAAAAAAGTAGTATATACGCACACACTATATTTATATATATATAGCTACATATATATCTCATCCTATAGTGGCTTGCAAAAGTATACATACCCCATGAACTTTTTCACATTTTGTCACCATACAACCACAAACTTAAATGTATTTTACTGAAATTTTAAGTGATAGACGACACATAGTAACATAATTGCAAAGTGCAAGGAAAATGATACATGGTTTTCAAAATTTAAATCAAATAAAAATCTGAAAAGTGTGACATACAAAAGTATTCAGTCCCCCATTTTCTGATACTCCTAAATAAAATCCAGTGTGCACAATTGCCTTCAGAAGTCACTTAATTAGTTAATAGAGTCCAGCTCTGTGTAATTTAGTCTCAATATAAATATACCTGTTCTGTGAGGCCTCAGTGGTTTGTTAGAGAACACTAGTGAAAAAACAGCATCATAAAGACCAAGGAACTCACCAGACATGGATAAAGTTAGTTTACAGCATGGTTAGGTTATAAAAACATATCTCAAGGAGCACTGTTCAATTCATCATCAAAAATAGAAAAATTATTCTACAACTGCAAACCTACAAAGACATGGTTGTCCTCCTACATTGACAGATCGAGCAAGGAGAGCAGAAGTCAAAGAAGCAGACATGAGTCCCATGGTCACTCTGGGGAAGCTACAGAAGTCCAAAGCTCAGGTGGGAGAATCTGTCCACAGGACAACTTTAAGTTGTGCACTCCATCTGGCATTTGTGGAAGAGTGGCAAGAAGAAAATCAGAGCTTAAAAAAAGACATAAGAAGTATTGTTTGCAGTTTTCCACAAGCTATATAGGGGACACAGCAAACATATGGCAGAAGAATCTAGTCAAATAAGACCAAAGTTGAAATTCTTGGCCTAAACGCAAAGCGCTATGTGTGGCACTGCTCATCATCCTGAACACAATCTACGGTGAACCAAGGTGATGGCAGCATCATGCTGTGGGGATGCTTTTCTTCAGCAGGAACATGGAAGATGTTCACAGTTGATAGGAAGGTGGAGGGAGATAAATACAGGGCAATCCTGGAAGAAAACCTGTTGGAGGCTGAAAAAGACTTGACACTGGGAAGAAGATTCACCTTCCAACAAGACTATGCCTCTAAACATACAGCCAGAGCTACGGTGGAATTGTTTAGATCAAAGAATATTCATGTGTTAGAAAAGCCCAGTCACAGTCCAGACCTAAATCCCCTTGAGCATCTTTGGCAAGACATGAAAATTGCTGTTCACAGACGCTCTCCATCCAATCTGGATGAGCTTGAGCTTTTCTGCAAAGAAGAATGGGCAACAATCTCAGTCTGCAGATGTGCAAAACTTGTGGATACATACCCCAAAGATCTGAAGCTGTAATTGCAGCGAGAGGTGGTGCTACAAAGTATTGATATAGGAGGCTGAATATTTTAGGTCATCACACTTTTTAGATTTTTATTAGAGATGAGCGAGTAGTATTTGATTGAGTAGGTATTCGATCGAATACTACTAGTATTTGATTCAGAGCCAGTGTTGATTGGTGAATGCTATACATTGCTGTTATGAGGGAGCTGACTCTCTTTCTCATAGGAATGAATTGACCAGCATTGATTGGCCAGTGTACAGCATTCGGCCTAACATCGCTGGTTCTGCCCGAGGCTCGTCTGTGAGGAGGCGGAGTCTAAAATCAGACCACAATGGAGACTGCTGTGGTCTGATCTTAGACTCCACCTCCTCACAGATGAGCTTCCGGTAGAACCAGCATTGATTGGCCGAATGCTGTACACTGGCCAATCAACGCTGGTCTATTCATTCCTATGAGAAAAAGTAAGCTCGCTCATAACAGCAAGCTGCCAGCTCTCCTGACTAGCAAGGATGAGCCTGCGACAAATCAACGCTGGTTCTGCAACAGGTTCATCCTTGCTAGTCAGGAGAGCTGGTAGCTTGCTGTTACGAGGGAGCTGACTTTTTATCAGCGCAACTGCAAGTGCTGTGCAGTTAAAGTGCACGGTCCCCATAGACTATAATGGGGTCCGTGCGCTTTAACTGCACAGTGCTCCTCCTAAACACTCTCCTCCTGCTACTCGTGGACTTGCTGACTCTCCTTTAGTCGAATAGTGGTTTCCCCTGAAACAAGCATTTTTTCCCATAGACTATAATGGGATTCGATATTCGATCGAGTAATCAAATATTGAGGCTCTTCTGGAAACGAATATCAAATCTCAAATATTTCACTGTTTGCTCATCTCTAATTTTTATTTGATGAAAATTTTGAAAATCATTTTGCTCCACTTCACAATTATCTGCTACTTTGTGTTGATCTATCACTTAAATTCGCTACAAAATACATTTAAGCTTGTGGTTTTAAGGTGACAAAATGTGATAAAGTTCAAAGGATATGAATTAGAGATGAGCGACAGTTTCGAATAGCACGCACACTTAGGAATGAATGAAAGCGGCCTGCTACGTCCATTTATTCCTATGGGTGCGTGCTATTCAAAACTGAGTTTCGAATAGTACTCGCTCATCTCTAGTATGAATACATTCAGTCCAAAGAAAGAGTATATTATATTAATGGTACTTTATTTCTGTCAAAATATCCTGCATAGAAGTGATGGAGACTAAATCTGAGAAAATGTAGATGAGAGGATTAAGCTATGTTCACAAACAACATTTTCTTGGTGTGAAAAAGTGTGTGCCAAAGTGCTTAGGGCTATGGATACCCTCATACTATCTTCAGGTTGTCAATTATTGTGGCAGGATTTTCCCACAAAGTTCAGAATTTGCAATGGAAAATAAAGGTTAAAAACCCATGGGTGGACTGAGGAGAAATCTGCAAGTTAACCGCAGGAAAGTCAATCTGATTTTACAGAGAAAAACTCTGCTGAAATTCTCTAAGGACACTCCCTGTGGAACATTTGTGTAACTTTAGCCTGAGAACTTTTAATTGTATTTTAGCATTTTTAATATGTTATCTTATATTTTGTAAGTGTGTTCTAGGGACCCTTAAAACTGCCATTAATGAAAACACTATAGAGAGAAATTATGATCTGCAGTATTGCAAAAGATTTTCATTACATTAGAGGCTAAATCATAAATATAAGCACATCTGAAAGGGCACATAGTCAGGTTTTACAAATCTCCAACAATGCAGATGTCTACAGACTTAACTGATCGCCAGTTTGGTTAAAAAAGAAGGATACAGCTTTATGTAATATGACCCCTACTGTTTGAACTTCAATGATTCCAAAATGTACCTCTGTATGCCTCCAATTTCTTTAGACATGTACAGAATTCAGACTCAACAGAAGAATATTGTGTATATATATATAATGCATCATGGAGCGCTATATGGTGGCATTTGGAGTCCCTGTCACTCAATAGTATAGAACTGCAGGGCTCTCCATGTGGTACCATACAAAGTCTAACAACTTGCAGGGAACTGGCTTTTTATCCCCAACTCCTACCAAGGTAACTTTCAGTCTGTAGTGTGGCCATAGGAGTCTCAGTGGTCTCACTTGTGACCAGGCCCCTAAGCAAGGGGACCACACAACCATCCTCACCAAACTCCTGCTCTAGTGAATTGTATACTTAACTTACCTTCCTCCACAACACTGATGTGGCACTCAGTTGTATGTTTACTAATGTCCTCCCAGCTCCGCAGCTTCTCAGAACCATTATAGCAGGAAACAGTGTAGTCAGGAGAACAAAAGAGAAGGGACACAGCTAGACAACACCATGCTATGTATGAAGAGAAGTTAAGTATACAATTCACTAACGTGGTCTGGACAATTTCTGGTTTGAGGGGATGGCGGTTATTATCAATATGGGGGATGGGTAGAACTATTACCTGTGGGTAATGTTTGTGAATGGAGTCAATTTGCAATTTGTAATGTAATGAAAATAATACAATGGTAAAGTTTTCTAAATGGTTTTGGAAACACCCATGTTACTGTGGACAGAGCAGGAATAATACAGGGTGGAGACTTCCGGAATTTGTTTAAAGCAGGGAGAAAGAAAGTCAAACTATATAACTCAAGATATTTGTCTATATTTTTTAGTTGCCTGCAGAAATACACGTAACAATGTTCTATATACTGTATGTAGAATGCAACAAGCATGTAACATGACTATAATGTTTACCAACCTGCTCTTATTCAGTGGTGAGAAAATGCACAAAAAAGAGCCATGTGTCTGTATATATTAAAAATCTTTGTATCTAAAGAAGCATTGACTGCTTTTGCTTAGAGATAGACTATAATACTATAACTAAAGAAGCTGTGTTCAGCTATTGTTACACTTGAGCAGAATCCAGAAAGGGATATAAAAACAACCTTTTCAAGCAATAAATACATAAACAAACATAGAAGTAAAATGAAACGCTTAAAAAATAAACTATTTCATTACTACATACTGAAACCATTAATATAGATAATAAAGGGGGAGGACAAGCACTGATGGCTGGATGAAGAAATGAGATGTTACTCGAGATCATTTTGAAAAAAAAAAAAAAGATCTTCCACAAAGATGCAATTTCAAACAACTGGAAAGTTTCTTTTGTTTTTGACTTTTCTCAGTGTGTTCTGTTTTTTTATAGTATAGTTTGAGACTCTGTAGTTTCAGATAATTATAGTTGTTTCCCCCATAGTTCTGCTCATGCATGCTGGAAGGTGCTTCACTCGTGAATGTCTGAGTAATCTGTCTAGTTCCAATTTATTTCAGAACTGTCAGTGTACAGGTATTTACTACATCTACAAACATAATATCTAGCAGGACCAACTAGTATGAACATTGAAGCTAGTACATTTCATATGTAAATCTTCTTAAAAAACAAAAAAAAAATAGAATTTTACGATTATTGTATTTATATTGGGGTATTTCTTCATGTCTGAGTATACAAACGTGTTCTTTAGTTGAACAATAAATCTGCATAATCAAAAAACAGCACCTTGTTCATTTATAAGCTGTGGCTGGCATTACAGGACAGTTCTTTCTCTTAAATGCTGATTAGTTTTTCTAAAAATCTGACCTGTTTTCTGTCTTTAAGCAACCCTTTTAAGGTAATCTCTACAATCTTTCCTTATAGACAGAGGGAGTAAGTGTAACAGTATTTGATATAGGTACAAAAAAAAAACAGGAGTTCCTCATTTGGACAGTTTGGACCTTTACAAGGATTTCCTAATGCACCCCACAGGTCTATCAGTGGGGGTGTAACGTATTGAGCAAATAGACAAAAATAAGCGGCACCACTGAAATATTATGACTTTTGTTTTGATTCTGTATCACTTTTATACCATTTCTAGTATGTGAAGCAAAAGCCGGATAGCCACGTTGTCACATTGAAAAAAGCCGCAAGGCCAATTAGGTGGTGCTGTCTGTATACATAGTCCATACAAAATAGTAAAAAAGTAGAGCAAAAACAGGGCACTCAGTGAGACAACAGGTCTACAAACAGTAGACTTAATTTCATTTCTTTCAAATCCAGCGCATAGGGACAGAGTGGATGGAAATACATATAGTTAAGCGACGATCGTTTCATGCATTCTGCATTTCATCAGGCTTAACTTGGTAAGCCTGACGAAATGCGGAATGCAAGAAATGATCGTCACTTAACTATATGTATTTCCATCCACTCTGTCCCTATGCGCTGGATTTGAAAGAAATGAAATAAAGTCTACTGGTTTTAGACCAGTTGTCTCGGTGAGTGCCCTGTTTTTGCTCTACGTTTTTACTATTGTGTAACGTATTCAGATAAGGATAGTAGTAGCAGCAGGGGAGAATTCATATTGACAAAATTCTTCTGTCACCCCAGTGCTTTATCTATCCGGGTGTGTAGGCCATGTAGAGAGAATCAATAGGGGAATTTTTTGAACTGCCTGAAACCCCTGTGCCCCTTACACCTGTCAAATGTATTTTTCCAAATAGGAATTGATGATACACCACTCAAGGGCAGAGTGTAGGCTGCTATACTGCTCATCCTGAGCATAAAATCCCTCTGTTCAAACAAAACTACATTATGGTGCATTACTGCATCTCAAATTAACTTTCTATTTTTGCACCAGTACTACTTACAGGAACACCAGAAATCTGTAGGGAGAATACTCTAAGGATACTTGTGTGTTATTCACGTGACTGACATGTTCAGAGTTAGAACAAAAATTTGTATGCATATAATGAGAAAATTAAACTCTTGAGATTATTACTATCATTCCTTTGCTCTATTGCAAGTTTTGCTGCTGTGTATTGCTGAAGAAAATAAAGTAATTGCTTTGGATTATAAGATGAATAACATATCCAACCCCTAGTTTCACCATCACTGAAATACCTTGTGTTCCTGCCCACATCTTATATACTTTATGTGAGATCAGCACTCTATGGTGACCACCTAACCCAGGGTATAATAGGTGTAGGCCCAAGAGAGGTGTAAAAAAACAAAACATTTATGCTCACCTTCCCTCACCTCTTTCTGGCCTCCTTGCATAGTCTGGCAAGCTCTGTCTTCCTTCCCTGCGCATGTGATGTCTTAGAAGTGCCCCAGATACCAGCTCTGTTGCTCTTCTGAGACATCAAGCTTCCAAAGAAGGAAAAAACAGATCGATTAAAGATGTGAGGAGCCCCGCAAAAGGTGAGGGAAAGTGGGTATAAACAAATTTTATTTTTTACACTCCACTTGGGCATGCTTCTATGATACTCTGGTGTTTGAAGAGACCTCAGAGCATAATTAAATGAACTCCAAAGAAAAAATTAATCCAGCACAAAGGAGCATACTGTAAAATGTAAAGCTCAACTTTTAATACCATCGCCAAAATCTGCACCAAAATACTCTGTGTGAATGCACCCTTAAACTATATAGATAAGAGAAATCTTATGCAAGGTGACTAATCCTGACATGCTCTTTAAGACTTCAGGCATGGCCCAACAGTGTCTGTGTCTGATTTATAAGACAGCATGTACCTCTTAATAAATCAGATGCAATATATGATAGTGCAGGAGATAAGAACACTGGCATTGAAAATGCAGTTTTTCATAAATCTCCCCAACAATCTGTGCACAGGCCATATTTCTAGACCTTAACATAGCTAGTGAGCTATGACAGAGTGAACTACTGAGTAGCCGGAGTATTACAGTATATGGAATAAAAATGTCAGTTCGATAACACCGTGGCCATTTGAAAGGTCACTGCTTCATAACTCACTATGATGCAGTGAGTTCCATTCACACAGCTGTGTTCAGTGCGGGAAATACAATATGCGCATGAAATGTTGGGGAGCTTTATGAAGATTGGTACTTTCAATGTAAGTCTTCATATCTCACGTACCAGCTTGGTGAAATTTGCAAATTCTTAGTTGGGTTGGTTACCTTGACCAGTTATATAACAAATGACATATATATCACACAACGACAGTTACAATATAATTTCATGTTACTTGTGATCATCTCAACTGTTAAAATATTATAACAATATATATTGTGGTATATTCCCAGGATCCTTTCTTGTCCAAGGAAATGCTTGAGGTCATGCTAGGCGTCGTGTTACATCCAATGTCAAAGTGTTTTGGGTGATTAATTGGATTTTCTATGGTAAACTTGCAAAACTGTTTGTCAGCTAAGCCTCTGCAGCGCCGTGTGCTATGAACTGGAATGCCAGAGTTTAAAATTAGAGAGAAGATCTCAGAAAACCTTAGGCATTCAGAAAGGCTAATTGTTGTGAAATGATGTTTTCACTTATTTCTGAGAAACGAGTGCGTGAGCAGTTCTGAACCTAACATCCAGTTAACAGTTTAAGATGAGCAGCCTCTTGGCTGCTGAATATATCTTTTCAAGTGAATTTGCAGTGTAAGCACCCTCTTCATTGCTATAATTATAACTACTTGACCATGTAGGAGAATACCAACAGCTTACAGGTAAACAAAATTTGTTATTGTAACACAGTGTCACAAACACAATGCCAAAATAGAACACTAGAAATCTACTCAACACAGTAACATGATGTACCATTATAGTCTGACAGCTCTCACTATTAGAGATGAGCGAACAGTGTTCTATCGAACTCATGTTCGATCGGATATTAGGCTGTTCGGCATGTTCGAATCGAATCGAACACCGCGTGGTAAAGTGCGCCATTACTCGATTCCCCTCCCACCTTCCCTGGCGCCTTTTTTGCTCCAATAACAGCGCAGGGTAGGTGGGACAGGAACTACGACACCGGTGACGTTGAGAAAAGTAGGCAAAACCCATTGGCTGCCGAAAACATGTGACCTCTAATTTAAAAGAACAGCGCCGCCCAGGTTCGCGTCATTCTGAGCTTGCAATTCACCGAGGACGGAGGTTTCCGTCCAGCTAGCTAGGGCTTAGATTCTGGGTAGGCAGGGACAGGCTAGGATAGGAAGGAGAAGACAACCACAACAGCTCTTGTAAGAGCTAAATTCCAGGGAGAAGCTTGTCAGTGTAACGTGGCACTGACGGGCTCAATCGCCGCAACCCAGCTTTCCCAGGATCCTGAATGGAATACACTGTCAGTGTATTCCCGTATACCCGATATATACCCCCGATACCCGTTCCAACGGTGTGCCCCCCCACCTTCACCCCAGAAATACCCTGCAAGTCCCCTAGCAATAGAATTGGGGCTATATACACCCACTATTTTTGCTACTGCCATATAGTGCCATTGTCTGACTGGGAATTCAAAGAATATATTGGGGTTACGTGCACCCACAATTTTTACTACTGGTATACAGTGCCAGTTTCTGACTGGGAATTCAAAGAATACATTGGGGTTATAAATACCCTCATTTCTTGCTACTGCCATATAGTGCCAGTTTCTGACTGGGAATTCAAAGAATATATTGGGGTTATAAATACCCTCATTTCTTGCTACTGGTATATAGTGCCATTGTCTGACTGGGAATTCAAAGAATATATTGGGGTTACGTGCACCCACAATTTTTACTACTGGTATACAGTGCCAGTTTCTGACTGGGAATTCAAAGAATATATTGGGGTTACAAATACCCTCATTTCTTGCTACTGCCATATAGTGCCAGTTTCTGACTGGTAATTCAAAGAATATATTGGGGTTACGTGCACCCACAATTTTTACTACTGGTATACAGTGCCATTGTCTGACTGGGAATTCAAAGAATATATTGGGGTTATAAATACCCTCATTTCTTGCTACTGCCATATAGTGCCAGTTTCTGACTGGGAATTCAAAGAATATATTGGGGTTACGTGCACCCACAATTTTTACTACTGGTATACAGTGCCATTGTCTGACTGGGAATTCAAAGAATATATTGGGGTTATAAATACCCTCATTTCTTGCTACTGGTATATAGTGCCATTGTCTGACTGGGAATTCAAAGAATATAGTGGGGTTACGTGCACCCACAATTTTTACTACTGGTATACAGTGCCAGTTTCTGACTGGGAATTCAAAGAATATATTGGGGTTACAAATACCCTCATTTCTTGCTACTGCCATATAGTGCCAGTTTCTGACTGGTAATTCAAAGAATATATTGGGGATACGTGCACCCACAATTTTTACTACTGGTATACAGTGCCATTGTCTGACTGGGAATTCAAAGAATATATTGGGGTTATAAATACCCTCATTTCTTGCTACTGCCATATAGTGCCAGTTTCTGACTGGGAATTCAAAGAATATATTGGGGTTACGTGCACCCACAATTTTTACTACTGGTATACAGTGCCATTGTCTGACTGGGAATTCAAAGAATATATTGGGAATACAAATACCCTCATTTCTTGCTACTGGTATATAGTGCCATTGTCTGACTGGGAATTCAAAGAATATATTGGGGTTATAAATACCCTCATTTCTTGCTACTGGTATATAGTGCCATTGTCTGACTGGGAATTCAAAGAATATATTGGGGTTACGTGCACCCACAATTTTTACTACTGGTATACAGTGCCAGTTTCTGACTGGGAATTCAAAGAATATATTGGGGTTACAAATACCCTCATTTCTTGCTACTGCCATATAGTGCCAGTTTCTGACTGGTAATTCAAAGAATATATTGGGGTTACGTGCACCCACAATTTTTACTACTGGTATACAGTGCCATTGTCTGACTGGGAATTCAAAGAATATATTGGGGTTATAAATACCCTCATTTCTTGCTACTGCCATATAGTGCCAGTTTCTGACTGGGAATTCAAAGAATATATTGGGGTTACGTGCACCCACAATTTTTACTACTGGTATACAGTGCCATTGTCTGACTGGGAATTCAAAGAATATATTGGGGTTATAAATACCCTCATTTCTTGCTACTGGTATATAGTGCCATTGTCTGACTGGGAATTCAAAGAATATATTGGGGTTACGTGCACCCACAATTTTTACTACTGGTATACAGTGCCAGTTTCTGACTGGGAATTCAAAGAATATATTGGGGTTACAAATACCCTCATTTCTTGCTACTGCCATATAGTGCCAGTTTCTGACTGGTAATTCAAAGAATATATTGGGGTTACGTGCACCCACAATTTTTACTACTGGTATACAGTGCCAGTTTCTGACTGGGAATTCAAAGAATATATTGGGGTTACAAATACCCTCATTTCTTGCTACTGCCATATAGTGCCAGTTTCTGACTGGTAATTCAAAGAATATATTGGGGATACGTGCACCCACAATTTTTACTACTGGTATACAGTGCCATTGTCTGACTGGGAATTCAAAGAATATATTGGGGTTATAAATACCCTCATTTCTTGCTACTGCCATATAGTGCCAGTTTCTGACTGGGAATTCAAAGAATATATTGGGGTTATAAATACCCTCATTTCTTGCTACTGGTATATAGTGCCATTGTCTGACTGGGAATTCAAAGAATATATTGGGGTTACGTGCACCCACAATTTTTGCTACTGGTATATAGTGCCAATTTCTAACTGGGAATTCAAAATGCGCAAGGCTCCCGGAAAGGGACGTGGACGAGGCCGTGGGCGAGGTCGGGGGAATGGTTCTGGGGAGCAAGGTAGCAGTGAAGCCACAGGGCGTCCCGTGCCTACTCCTGTGGGGCAGCAAGCATTGCGCCACTCCACAGTGCCAGGGTTGCTTGCCACATTAACTAAACTGCAGGGTACAAACCTTAGTAGGCCCGAGAACCAGGAACAGGTCTTGCAATGGCTGTCAGAGAACGCTTACAGCACATTGTCCAGCAGCCAGTCAGACTCTGCCTCCTCTCCTCCTATTACCCAACAGTCTTGTCCTCCTTCCTCCCAAAATTCCCAAGCTTCACAGAACAATAACCCCAACTGTCCCTGCTCCCCAGAGCTGTTCTCCGCTCCTTTCATTGTCCCTCAACCTGCCTCTCCACGTCACGATTCCACGAACCTAACAGAGGAGCATCTGTGTCCAGATGCTCAAACACTAGAGTCTCCTCCATCTCCGTTCGATTTGGTGGTGGATGACCAGCAACCCACCCTCATCGACGATGATGTGACGCAGTTGCCGTCAGGGCATCCAGTTGACCGGCGCATTGTGCGGGAGGAGGAGATGAGACAGGAGTTGGAAGAGGAAGTGGTGGATGATGAGGACACTGACCCGACCTGGACAGGGGGGATGTCAAGCGGGGAAAGTAGTGTGGATGTTGAGGCAAGTGCAGCACCAAAAAGGGTAGCTAGAGGCAGAGGTCAGCAGCTTAGGCGAAGCCAGGCCACACCCGGAATCTCCCAAGATGTTCCAGTTCGTACCCAGCCCCGAAAAACTCCCACCTCGAGGGCACGTTTCTCGAAGGTGTGGAGTTTTTTCAAGGAATGCGCCGAGGACAGATATAGTGTTGTCTGCACAATTTGCCTCTCGAAATTGATTAGGGGCTCTGAGAAGAGCAACCTGTCCACCACTTCAATGCGCCGTCATTTGGAATCCAAGCACTGGAATCAGTGGCAGGCAGCAACGGCAGGACAAAGGCCGCCTGCCGTTCACGCCACTGCCACTGCCTCTGCCACTGCCTCTGCCTCTGCCACTGCCACTGCTGACTGTGCTGGCGATGCACTCCAGAGGACGAGCCAGGACACCACTTCATCTGCCTCCGCCACTTTGTTGACTTCTCCCTCATCCTCCCCTGTTCCTGTCTTATCTCCTTCTCCTGCACCATCAAAGGCACCATCAGGCGCTTCTTTACAACAACCCACCATCTCTCAGACATTGGAGCGGCGGCAGAAATACACTGCTAACCACCCACACGTGCAAGCCTTGAACGCCAACATCGCTAAACTGCTGGCCCAGGAGATGTTGGCGTTCCGGCTTGTTGAAACTCCCGCCTTCCTGGACCTGATGGCAACTGCGGCACCTCGCTATGCCGTCCCTAGCCGTCACTACTTCTCCCGGTGTGCCGTCCCCGCCTTGCACCAGCACGTGTCACTCAACATCAGGCGGGCCCTTAGTTCCGCGCTTTGCACAAAGGTCCACTTGACCACCGACGCGTGGACAAGTGCATGCGGACAGGGACGCTACATTTCACTGACGGCACACTGGGTGAATGTAGTTGAGGCTGGGACTGCTTCCCAAACTGGCCCGGTGTACCTCGTCTCCCCGCCTAACATTCCTGGCAGGGACACGAGAAGAACACCCCCCTCCTCCTCCTCCTCTACCGCCTCCTCCTCCGCCACCGCCTCCTCCTCCGCCACCGCCTCCTCCTCCGCTGTTAGATTGACCCCAGCTACGAGTTGGAAACGTTGCAGCACTGGCGTTGGTAGACGTCAGCAGGCTGTGCTGAAGCTGATCAGCTTGGGGGACAGACAGCACACTGCCTCCGAGGTGAGGGATGCCCTCCTCGATGAGACGGCAATATGGTTTGAGCCGCTGCACCTGGGCCCAGGCATGGTCGTTTGTGATAACGGCCGGAACCTGGTAGCAGCTCTGGAGCTTGCCGGACTCCAACATGTTCCATGCCTGGCCCACGTCTTCAACCTAGTGGTGCAACGTTTCCTAAAGAGCTACCCCAATGTTCCAGAGCTACTGGTGAAAGTGCGGCGCATGTGCGCCCACTTTCGCAAGTCGACAGTAGCCGCTGCTAGCTTAAAATCTCTCCAGCAACGCCTGCATGTGCCACAACACCGGCTTTTGTGCGACGTCCCCACACGCTGGAACTCAACGTTTCAGATGTTGAATAGAGTGGTTGAGCAGCAGAGACCTTTGATGGAATACCAGCTACAAAACCCTAGGGTGCCACAAAGTCAGCTGCCTCAGTTTAACATCCATGAGTGGCCATGGATGAGAGACCTTTGTGACATCCTACGGGTCTTTGAGGAGTCCACAAGGAGGGTGAGCTCTGAGGATGCGATGGTGAGCCTTACAATCCCGCTCTTGTGTGTTCTGAGAGAATCCCTGATTGACATCAGGGATAACTCAGATCACACAGAGGAGTTAGGGATAGCATCCGATCCGTCACAGCTGGAGAGTAGGTCCACACATCTGTCCGCTTCACTGCGTTTAATGGAGGAGGAGGAGGAGGAGGAGGAGGAGGAAGAAGAGTTGTCCGATGATGTGATGGTGATACAGGAGGCTTCCGGGCAACTTCGAATCGTCCCATTGTTGCAGCGCGGATGGGTAGACATGGAGGATGAGGAGGAAATGGAGATTGAACTTTCCGGTGGGGCCAGAGGAGTCATGCCAACTAACACTGTGGCAGACATGGCTGAGTTCATGTTGGGGTGCTTTACAACCGACAAGCGTATTGTCAAAATCATGGAGGACAACCAGTACTGGATCTTTGCTATCCTTGACCCCCAGTATAAAAACAACATCTCGTCTTTTATTCCGGTAGAGGGGAGGGCCAATCGCATCAATGCTTGCCACAGGCAATTGGTGCAGAATATGATGGAGATGTTTCCAGCATGTGACGTTGGCGGCAGGGAGGGCAGTTCCTCCAGTAGGCAACCAAGTTCTCACCGGTCCACACAAACGAGGGGCACACTGTCTAAGGTCTGGGACACCTTGATGGCACCCCCTCGCCAAAGTGCCGCCACGGAGGGTCCTAGTGTCACCAGGCGTGAGAAGTATAGGCGCATGTTGCGGGAATACCTTTCCGACCACAGCCCTGTCCTCTCCGACCCCTCTGCGCCCTACACGTATTGGGTGTCGAAGTTGGACCTGTGGCTTGAACTTGCCCTATATGCCTTGGAGGTGCTGTCCTGTCCTGCCGCCAGCGTCCTATCTGAGAGGGTGTTCAGTGCAGCCGGTGGCATCATCACTGACAAGCGCACCCGTCTGTCAGCTGAGAGTGCCGACCGGCTCACTTTGATAAAAATGAACCACCACTGGATAGAGCCTTCATTTTTGGGCCCACCTGTGTAAAGCACCCCAACATGAAACTCCATGTCTGTACTCAACCTCTCCAATTCCTCCGCATCCTCATACTCATCCACCATAAGCGTTGCACAATTCTGCTAATACTAGGCTCCCTCCACCCTGATTTCCCCCAACTCTGCTGGTTAGAGGCTCCCTCCACCCTGATTTCCACCAACTCTGCTGGTTAGAGGCTCCCTCCACCCTGCTTTCCAACAACTCTGCTGGTTAGAGGCTCCCTCCACCCTGATTTCCACCAACTCTGCTGGTTAGAGGCTCCCTCCACCCTGCTTTCCCACAACTCTGCTGGTTAGAGGCTCCCTCCACCCTGCTTTCCCACAACTCTGCTGGTTAGAGGCTCCCTCCACCCTGCTTTCCCACAACTCTGCTGGTTAGAGGCTCCCTCCACCCTGATTTCCACCAACTCTGCTGGTTAGAGGCTCCCTCCACCCTGATTTCCACCAACTCTGCTGGTTAGAGGCTCCCTCCACCATGAATTGGTCCAAACTGGGGTTTTTAGAGGCTCCCTCCACCATGAATTGGTCCAAACTGGGCTGTTTAGAGGCTCCCTCCACCATGAATTGGTCCAAACTGGGCTGTTTAGAGGCTCCCTCCACCATGAATTGGTCCAAACTGGGGTTTTTAGAGGCTCCCTCCACCATGAATTGGTCCAAACTGGGGTTTTTAGAGGCTCCCTCCACCATGAATTTGCCCAAACTGGGCTGTTTAGAGGCTCCCTCCACCATGAATTTGCCCAAACTGGGCTGTTTAGAGGCTCCCTCCACCATGAATTGGTCCAAACTGGGGTTTTTAGAGGCTCCCTGCACCATGAATTGGTCCAAACTGGGGGTTTTTAGAGGCTCCCTCCACCATGAATTGGTCCAAACTGGGGTTTTTAGAGGCTCCCTCCACCATGAATTGGTCCAAACTGGGGTTTTTAGAGGCTCCCTCCACCATGAATTGGTCCAAACTGGGGTTTTTAGACGCTCCCTCCACCATGAATTTGCCCAAACTGGGGTTTTTAGAGGCTCCCTCCACCATGAATTGGTCCAAACTGGGGTTTTTAGAGGCTCCCTCCACCATGAATTGGTCCAAACTGGGGTTTTTAGAGGCTCCCTCCACCATGAATTGGTCCAAACTGGGGTTTTTAGAGGCTCCCTCCACCATGAATTGGTCCAAACTGGGCTGTTTAGAGGCTCCCTCCACCATGAATTTGCCCAAACTGGGCTGTTTAGAGGCTCCCTCCATCATGAATTGGTCCAAACTGGGGTTTTTAGAGGCTCCCTCCACCATGAATTGGTCCAAACTGGGGTTTTTAGAGGCTCCCTCCACCATGAATTGGTCCAAACAGGGGTTTTTAGAGGCTCCCTCCACCATGAATTGGTCCAAACTGGGGTTTTTAGAGGCTCCCTCCACCATGAATTGGTCCAAACTGGGGTTTTTAGAGGCTCCCTCCACCATGAATTGGTCCAAACTGGGCTGTTTAGAGGCTCCCTCCACCATGAATTTGCCCAAACTGGGCTGTTTAGAGGCTCCCTCCATCATGAATTGGTCCAAACTGGGGTTTTTAGAGGCTCCCTCCACCATGAATTGGTCCAAACTGGGGTTTTTAGAGGCTCCCTCCACCATGAATTGGTCCAAACTGGGGTTTTTAGAGGCTCCCTCCACCATGAATTTGCCCAAACTGAGCTGTTTAGAGGCTCCCTCCACCACGAATTGGTCCAAACTGGGGTTTTTAGAGGCTCCCTCCACCATGAATTGGTCCAAACTGGGGGTTTTTAGAGGCTCCCTCCACCATGAATTTGCCCAAACTGGGCTGTTTAGAGGCTCCCTCCATCATGAATTGGTCCAAACTGGGGTTTTTAGAGGCTCCCTCCACCATGAATTGGTCCAAACTGGGGTTTTTAGAGGCTCCCTCCACCATGAATTGGTCCAAACTGGGCTGTTTAGAGGCTCCCTCCACCATGAATTGGTCCAAACTGGGTTTTTTAGAGGCTCCCTCCACCATGAATTGGTCCAAACTGGGGTTTTTAGAGGCTCCCTCCACCATGAATTGGTCCAAACTCTGCTGGTTAGAGGCTCAATCCACCCTGATTTTCAAAACAAATGTTGGTGCCAACCTCAACTTACTACAAGGGCCAAATTCACTGCTGGTGACAAGCTCTCCTCACTGCAAGTGCCAAATACACATGTTTCAAGGTGTTTTCCTACTGTCAGAGAGGTGGTATTGAGTGTGTAAAGTGTGTAGTTGTTAGGCTGTGATGTTGGGGTAATAGAGGGTCTTTGGTGTGTTAGATGCCCCCAGACATGCTTCCCCTGCTGTCCCAGTGTCATTCCAGAGGTGTTGGCATCATTTCCTGGGTTGTCATAGTGGACTTGGTGACCCTCCAGACACGGATTTGGGTTTCCCCCTTAACGAGTATCTGTTCCCCATAGACTATAATGGGGTTCGAAACCCGTTCGAACACACGAACATTGAGCGGCTGTTCGAATCGAATTTCGAACCTCGAACATTTTAGTGTTCGCTCATCTCTACTCACTATGACTGGGACAACTAGTTTCCTACCTTATGAAATGGTATTAACATTAATTAGTTTATGGTGCTATAATTCCACAGAAACTAATACTCAACACAATTTCTTCTTTAGAAAGTTGTGGACATTAGATCCAATGTCTAAGTATTAAAAGTTGTAATTTTCACTTGATATTTGGATACCCAATACATTTTACACATGCAAAAGAGAAGTATACAACAATTTATGGTACAGTCAGTAAAACAGAGAAATGTCCTTGTTCATAAGAATGAAAAGAGAACACAGCACTCCAATACAGCAAAGTAACCTATTTATTCACGAGATATGAAGTGCAATATTTCAGGGTCTTTGACAAGTACATGTAATTGAGACTTATAGTCTCAATGTTCCTTATAGTAACATAACATATGACATCACTTCCTACACCACAGTGAGGGGACGTTCACACTTGCGCCCCATGTCCACCCTGTGTCACTCCACCGGGTTTCCATCCTCAGCCCCAAGAAACTGGATAGGGGACGGCTTCCCGGCGGTCAGCTTTAAAACCCATTCATTTGAATGAATTTTTAAAAGTAATCACCAGTGTTCACCTGCAGCCTCTCAACGGGAAACCATTTTTTTTTGGCCAGACATATAGTTGGACATGCAGGACTTTGTGTCCAGCTTAAAAAAAAAAACGGAGAGGCACAGGTGGACACCGGCGGTTATCTTTAAAAACCCATTCAAATGAATGGGTTTTAAAGCTGACCACCAGGAAACCGTCCCCTGTCCAGTTTCTTGGGGGCCGAGGATGGAAAACCTGTGGAATGGTACAGGGCGGACACTGGGTGCCTTATACGTATAACTCTATATGCAAATATATAAATTTATTAATACTATATCACAACATACAAATACAGCAAACAATATTATCCAATTGGGTTAAAAGTATACTGTTGGAAGATTGCTATTTTATTAAGGTCAGAATAAGAAAAATAAATGAGTATCAATATTTTAGCATCTAGCTAAATCCATTACACATACTGTAAAATATATATATAATAGCAAAAGACAGACCAAATATTCCAAGCACACTCCACACTCACTCCACACTGTCCTTGTTCAAACAGAGATCTTCAAACAGTATGTGTAGGATTTCTTATGACTGTTGTTTAATAAGCCACTGTTCATAATCCTTGTGCCATTGGGGATTTGCCGGATTTCTGATAAGGCTCACATCTTATTATAAATTTGGTGCATCCTCCTGTGACACTGTGACCTCCAGCGGCACTGAACTCTATACCCACTCACTTGAAACATCATTTAGGCCACTAAACTGACATAAATGATCATGATTCTGACAAAGACAGTGGCACTTACATATGCATTGTCCCCTCACGACCCCTTCACTTCTCTCAAAAATGGATCTGGGAGGCATTAAAAAAAAGTCCCAATTTTTTGTGCATAATTGAGTATACATTTCATGACATCCGTCTCAACAGTATGTTGGATATTGGCTATTTAAATATGGCAGCTGCTCAGGAACTAAGCAGGTGCCATAGCTACTAGGTTTTTGCTGTATTGCCACCCTGACCAGGGGCATTAACCCCCCCCCCCTGATGCCTCTGTCAAAGTTGACCAAGGCACCATTTTTCCCAGCTGCAAATCCATTCAAGGCGATTAATCTATTCCAATGAAAGCCGGGACCCTATTAAAGGCTCCCAGACTTGCTATTAGATCAATTCTATCACAGGGGCCTGTAATAGAATGATAACAATTTTACAATGTGTTACAAGAGACATTCCCGAAAAATGAGTACATCTGGCCCTTCAAAAAAAAAAAAAAAAAGGCCCTTATGCATTCCCGTATACAGAAATATGGATGTCAAACTAAGGAACTTTTGCAAAATTTTAAGTATTTTTAAGGGATTAAAAGGTTGAAAAAAAAAAAAACTATAGACCTTTGTCATCCTCAGACGTGTATCAACATATAGAATACAAGCTATGAAGCCCATAAAAGTCACACAAAGTTAGTTTTTCTCCACTTCCACTCCATTTTGAATTTTTCCAGCTTCCCAGTATTAAATGACACCATTACAAAGTATACTTTGTCCCACAAAAATTTAGCACTCATATTGTACAGTTCTGTACGCAGAAATATAAAAAATGTATGACTATGGGAAGGCGGTAAGGAGTTAAAACCAAAGATGGTGTATACCTGACTGATGAACACATACTTGAACTTCCGTTAAAGAGGACCTTTCATCAGATTGGGCACAGGCAGTTCTATATATTGCTGGAAAGCTGACCGTGCGCTGAATTCAGTGCACTGTTAGCTTTCCTGATCTGCGCCCGGGTAAAGCGCTATCGGTCCCGGTACCGTAGCGCTTTACAGTCAGAAGGGCATTTCTGACAGTTAGCCAGGGACGCCCTTCTGCCCAGCAGCGCTTATCGTGCTGTACAGTGTGAGCGGGGAGGAACGCCTCCTCCCTCTGCTCACACAGCTCATCCATAGACGAGTATTATCAGGAGAGGTAGGGGGGAGTTCCTCCCCGCTCCACAGTACAGTGCGATAGGCGCTGCTGGGCAGAAGGGCATCCCTGGCTAACTGTCAGAAACGCCCTTCTGACTGTAAAGCACTACGGTACCGGGACTGATAGCGCTTTACCTGGGGCACTGAATTCAGCACACGGTCAGCTTTCCAGCAGTATATAGAACTGCCTGTTCCCAATCTGATTGTCACGATACTAGTGGCACAGGATCAGGAGTCCAGTTGTCGGGTAATGCAGAGGAGGCTGGAGACAGCACGTGGGTAGCCCACAGGTGGGCTGAGGTATAGTCCAAGATCAGATGAGCAAGTAACAGATATGAGTCTGTAGAAATTCAGGAGCTGTATAGAGATACAGTGAGCAGGCAGCCAGCAGGTAAAGTTCCAAAGGAATTTAAGAAGATCTCTAGCAGAGAGATCCCCTAGGTGTCCACGCTGTATTCGGATATTCAGAACACAATACCAACACAACAGGAAGTGTCAGTCACCTATATATAGGCAACCCAATCAGGTTAATACAGAGCGGGTTCCAATCATTAGAAGCAGCTGATGTGCCTCAGGAGTAGGCTCCACACAGAAGTCCAACAGGCCATTATTCAACAAGCTGGATAGCTCAGGGAACAAGGAGACACCGGGCAAGACAGCAGGTCACAGGTTCAAATCCTGATACTGATGAAAGGTCCTCTTTAAGTTTGGGATCATGCCCAACACTATATCATGGCTCCGAGTACTCTTCAAGTTGTATAAAGCAGTAATAAGTGTATGAGACCTTACTGTACCTTTACATGCTCCATGGAGTACTCTATGGAGGAAGCATACAGTGGTACACAGAGTGCCAATGACTCCATACTGTGGAGCTGCAGAAACTCTGTGTAACTCTGCACTGTGGGCGATGCTTGAACAATGGATGACAACCGATGCATATTTCAAAGCAATGCATAACACTGTATAAGCCTCTATAATTTTATATATATAATAATTATATATATGAAAGGTCTCCAAAATGTTAAAGATAATGACAGATAATTTCTCTTGGGTGGAAATGATTGTTATAGCGCTCATGTATAATTAATAAACACTGTCTATATTATAGGGCTAGAGTATATTATGTAATTGGTGCTTGGGGAGTTGAACTTTTATTAGCCATCATTAAAAATGTTCAAGATTCAAGAAAAGAAGTCATGATTAATTTTTATGAACAGCATACGATCTGGAAGTAACTTACTCCCATCTTGCAAATAGTTTCACAGACCATTTGTTATCCACCTCTTTGGTACTTTGTATTTTTATTAGCTGCTCGTGTCATTTGATAATTTGCTCAGTATAAATTCTGGACAGGTATCTCCTGTGGCTTTGTTAACAGGGCAGACAATTGATTTTGCTCAATCTATTATTTGTTTTGGGCTCTCAGAACTTGAGATGTTCACTAGATATACATATTGAATTTACAGCCCTTGAACTTTACAGTTTTTCAGTAGTCTACCAAGAATATACAGCTGTGTCTTCCCTTACCTGTCTCTTGGCTGCTCATATTCAGATATGTGTATCATACGGTAATCAGATTTTCTAAGTATAACATGCTTTTGTATTATCACAAATTGATACATTAAGTATCCTATTTGACCTTGTGTGATCACCCATGGTTTGATGTGGAATTGTAACTTTTCTGGGGTCTGAAGAGTCATATAACATAATTTAAGACCCTCTATTTCTCCAATAAATTATTGTTGCATAATCTTTAGCCAGTTCTTCAATACAATTATTCTAGATGTAAGCAACTTATTGCCCACAATTTTCTCCATATTTACCAGTTCACAATAAACCATTAGACCCCAAAATTCAGTTAGCTGTAGTATAGTCCATTTTATATCCTTATACAGTACCACTCAACAGTTTTTATAGCAGGCTAATAATAATGGAGATGTTAAAATAAATTGTGCAGAGCCGGAATTCTAAATCAAATAATATATTTTATTTAGGCTTTTTTTTTTTTTACTCTTTCCAAATGTTTTCTACTGACAGTAGAGGCAAACATAATAAAAAGACATTCACAGAGCTACATGAAGAAAAAAGGGTACATATTTGTGCCATTTTGTTTCTATTTTAGCACATGCTGAGCTAGAAAAGAAATCCCCTGTTTGAACTTTCAAACATACTAGAGCAGATATATTTTGAGACATACAGTTTCTCCTAAAATATTGAGATATAAATACTTGAACTTCCATCATAGGCTAAAGAGCAACATATTCTAAAGGAATATATCACAACACTGAAAATTGTAAAGGCAAAAGGAAAGCACCTGATATGACCATTCACTACAGACTACTCAGCAGTGCAGAAAAGAACACAAATTTCCCTATATTATGTACAAATTGTACAACAGTTCCATTAAATGCTTCGTGGCCAGGAGTCTGATACGGTAATGGTCTAATGGTCCAGTAAAGCAACACCTGGTGTCTGCTTAGTAAAAACTTGTAGGCAGTGGCGTTAAAACATTTTATAAGATGATGCCCTTATGGTCTGGTAAACCATGTCACCATGGTTCATAACATTATAAAAGGCTGTACATTGTGGAAACAACAAGCCCAAAACATATATATACATTTTGTCTACATTAATTGAACAATAATTCACCCCATCCTTCTATTACTCAGTCATATAGTGCACAATGCTAAGAGGTTCATGGGTATTTCATTTTCCTAACTCTGTTCCTCCATATGCTGTTTTTGAGAAACCAGCACTGTTATATTATTCTGCAATGTTCATTACTTGGGGTAGTTACTTATTGAGAGTTTCCTTCTATTTTGGTCCTGACGTCCAACTGTATACCTTTTTGTCCTCTCAAGTATCTCCTAGCTTACTGTAACTTATTACACTATTACTAGCATACATTCTAGACTTTCATATTTTTTCAACATTTTTTCTAGTGTTTTCTAATAATTCCTTAGTGAGACATCCAATATTGTACACGATTATTTATAGATGTTACTTAACTATTATTAATTTATTGGATGCACCATTTTGTGCAAATTGGTAAAAAAACACATGAATAAATTAATAGTTAATACCTTTGCCAGAAACTAAAACATTAAATTTATTTATAATGTGCCCTTAAAGTGAAAAAACATGGTAGGTCAAGTAAGATTTGTTAAAGGGAATCTATCACCTCCCCCAAGTATATTCAACAGCCACCACGGTATTGCAGAGTACATTAGTATAGTATACTATATACTTTCTATATCATTTTCTCACAGTTTTTTCTGCTTGCTATCATTCATTCTCTTACTTCTAATGGATGAAATTCTGATCATGGTCATGTGATTTACAGTCCATGGTCATGTGATGAGCACACAGGTGCACAGTTCGTTACCAAGCAGATGCCTGATTACTTTGTTGTGACTAGAACGAGCAGCACCTGTCACATAACCGTGGTCAAAATTTCATAAACTAGATACAATCAGAATAAATGAGAGCAAGTATTCTATAACAGAATAAGTCTTTCAGGTCCTTTCTTCTTCTCATCCTGATAGTGCCTCACTATGCTCCACTCTATTGGCCTCAGGGTCATTGCGCTCTCTTGGTTTTCTTCCTATCTTTCTGACTGCTCATTTAGGGTATCATTTGCTGGTGCTATTTCTTCTCTTCCCCTCGCTGTTGGGGTTCTTCAGGGCTCAGCCCTAGGCCCCCTTCTCTTCTCTCTCTACACAGTCTCTATTGGACAAACCATCTGCAGATTTGGCTTTCAATACCATCTTGATAAGATCCAGCTTTATACCTCATCCCATGACATCACCCCTGCACTACTACAGAACACCAGTGACTGTCTCTCTGTTGTCTCTAACATTTTCTTCTCTATATCTAAAATTTAATCTTTTAAAAACTGAACTTCTGGTGTTCCCTTCATCTACTAGTGATCTAATAGTGATCTTACTATAAAACCTGAGGCAGAATGCCCTCTAGTTTCGGGGTTGTATTTGACTTGGATCTCACCTTCACCCCACATTTCCAAACATCTTCATGCTCTTGTCACCTGCACCTCAAAAACATCTCCAAAATCTGCTCTTTTCTCACTGTAAAAACATCCAAACCTTCTTCTAATTAGGCTTCATCTTACTAAACTTGCTCTTACCCATTAAATGATCCATAACACTTTGCCTCCCTACATCTCCTTTCTAGTCTACCACCTTCACTGTTCTCTCCTTTCTGCCAATGACCTTAGAATTGTATCCTCTGTTATCTGAAGATCCCATTCCTGTCTCCAAGACTTTTGTTCAGTTGTGCTGGTGCTCTGGAATGCTCTACTCAGGACAGTCCAATAAGCACCCAGCTGTAGTTGCTTCACATCTGTTTAGACAGGCTTATAACAAGACCTGATCACATTGTTCTAAATCTTTTAACACTAAGATGAGATTTCTTAGCCTAAGCTATCCTTCCTACTGTATTCTTCAGAACCTGACCCCTCCGTTTAAAGGTTACCATGCACTCCATGCCTTTCGTATTTGTATATTCACAGGTATCGGCTGTTCACTGGCTTATACTGCTTCAGTTATAAAAGCATATCTATTAATAGATGCCTGCACCACTGAACCAAATAATATCTTTTATCTCTGTGTCCCCATATTTCCTCATAGATTGTAAGTCCTCACAAGCAGGGCCCTCACTCCTATTGTCTGGTATAGTAATTTTTCTCACATTGTAATGTCAAATATTGCCTGTTCATGTACCCTCTGATTTGTTAGTGTTACAGAATATGTTGGCGCTTTATAAAATGATTAATATTAATAAATTTTCTGTCTACACCCATTGCAAAGGGGTGCATGAAAAAAAAGCACAGACATGTAAGTATGTGCTAGTAGTAATGTTACAGCACAGTCAACAGGGTCTAATGTTTGTATGTAATGCACAGCACAAGAACTATGTACATACACATTATTGTCAGTGTATATTCATATCATAGCACAGGAAAGAACAAATAAAAATAAAAATCCTGAGACCCCCACCAATTCTGAGAACAGGGAGGTTATAAATGCATCCGGGCTGAATAAAGGCATTTCCGTGATAGACAAAACACATTACTGTTCTCATTCACTTTAATGGGAGCACCAGAGATAACCGACTGCTACACTAGTTATGATGTTCCCATTTCAGTGACTGGGAGCGAGGATGTGTCCTGTCCAGCAGGAGTATGCATATATTCACCTCGAATGCATTGACATCAATGATCAGCCCCCCTTTCATCAACTACTTATCATCTATCCTATGGATAGGGAATAATTATGCTTTGTGGCATAGCCCTTTAATAAATAAATTGGCAGCACATAAGTATTAAATTATTTCATTTATTACAATGCATGTAAATAGTAGGATAAGAAAGGTAATAACCATCTAGCTCGCAGAGACATTTTATTCAATGGGTATACATTTGAGTCTTAGTAGTGTCAAGCAGAAAAAAGTAGACCTTTTGCTTATATATGGGTTTTAATGCTGGGATGAGAGCCAAAGTCTATTATATTCAGTCAGTATTGCACACTGTAGATTTCGATTTATCTCACTCCATGATTATGCCATCCTCTGGAGTAATGTCCATGCTCTTCAATCACCTTTGCAGATCCTGTGTGGAGTTAAATATACAGCTGTACTTCCCACTGATACAAAAATTAGCTTACCTAGGTTTTATCTTTGTGTACCATCTGTCCAGGTAAAAAAGAACAACCCTATTTAACTTAAACCAGAACTTCCAGATAGAAATACAATATATATATATATATATATATATATATATATATATATATATATACAGAACGTATTGTGTTCCCTCCATCACACTGGAAAAATACAAAACTGTCCTACGTAATAAAGTATTACAAGAATGTCTCTGTAAGAAGAGATCATAAGACAATAATAAATAGATCCTTTAGAGTGTATTAAGAAGCACTGTACAGTGTTATGACCAATATTTCAGAAACAACATCTGCTTTAGTGTTATTATGTTTAAGCATATTACAGAATTAGTCAGTGTCCACTCATTGGTTCAGAGCTATTGAAACCAATTATAGTCTTCTAGGATGCAACGGTAACTTGTATCTGCTATGAGCCATTTCACACTAATTTAATTGCACCCTACAGCGCACAATGGCAACACTGTTTATTGTACCATTAGTACTGTAGGTAAGCATGAAGAAAATAGCAATGTAGCATGCTCGAGTAGGGAAACTAGAAAAGGCGGCGACCATTCTTAATAGCATCTGATACTGTTAGCATTTATTAACATTGGAGTTCATTTGTTTTCTGTTTCGTATTGGACTTTCACATAATACAATACTATATTGAAACTACTCAGATTTTTTTTCTTAATTCTGTTATACTTTTTAAGTTTTAATTAAAACTTGTATTATGGTTTCCACTCATATTAGAGCCATGATCTGACGACTTAAAATGTATCTCTGATGGCAAGAACTAGGTTGCAAAATATTATTTACTCGCCATAAAAGCAGTTGAAACCTTGCCATAATAGTGAACAATGTCTTATTTCTCTACTTGTCATACACTTCACTTCAGTACTACTATCACATTGGCACCTAACCTGTAATCAAATGGTTTATAGTAGAAGTTGCCTGCATTGCATCAAAATTACATTTTATAGAAACATTCTTAAGGGGGACCTGTCAAATGAGTTTTCCAACACAAACTGATACCATGATGTGTGGGATTGAATAATTACCTTTCTATTGGTGACTCTTTATAATATTTATGTTAATGCATAAAAAATCATATGAAAACTAACCTAAGTAGTAATGGGGGTGGGGAGGAGCTCCAGCCTAGTCACACTGTTCTCCTGGATTGACATCTCCTTGACATCACAAGGTAGATGTCAATCATGCCCAGGAAGACACCGTAATCAGACTGAAGATGATTCGGCTCTCTGTGACTTCCTAAGCTAATTTACATAGGACTTTTTAATGTTTTCATACATTTAGAACTTCACTTTCTAGCAACATAAACATTACAAGGGGGCACAAATGGAAAGGTAAGTACTTCATCCTGCGCATATTGGAGCCAGTTTATGGTGGATAAGTACTCTTTATATTTTCTAACTACACACTGGTAAATATCTCTTTACCAGACAACTCTGATTACTGAGCTGTGCAACTGTGTATCATTCACAATACCATGGACTGATTTCTATACACTGGAAGATAGCAATGAATAACAGCAAGCAGAGATCTAGAAAACTGTGAGGAACTGACACAGAAAGCAAACTTTTGACTCCTCCACCCCCCCACACACACACAGGAAGTGCCCCTTTCCTGACCCCACACAGTATAATGCCCCATTTCCACAAACTATAATGTCCCAAAGTAGCCTCTAGATAGTATAATGTCCCATAGTGTACCCTCCACACACTATAATGTCCCATAGTGGCCTCTCCGCACAGTATAATCTTCTATAGCAACCCTGCCTCTTTTCAGACCCCAGCGTATAATGATCAGAAGCCCAGGGGAGGTGAAAAACATAAAAAAACATACTCACCTCTCCTGCACTCCGCCAGAACTCCCTGCTGTTTTTGGAGCTCTTCAATGTTGGCACATATGTGAGTTATGCGAGCGTCATTATGTGTTGTGACATCACTTAAAGAGGCCCAAACGTGGCAGGGAGTGCAGTGAACCCCAGGAGAGGTAAGTAACACTAGTTATGTTTACTCACCCCCTTTGGGTCTCCAATCATTATACTTTGGGGTTTAAAGAGACCCCACAAGATAATAGCAATACTTATTGATTTCCACCCAAAAAATAGTCTTGCCACAGGTCCGCAGCCTTACTTAACCAATCCCAGCTTCTGCTCACAGAGGTTGTGAACAGGAGCGGGGTTCAGTAAGTAAATAGGGCCCATTACCTGCTTACCTACCCATTACACATGCAAGAAACAGCCTATTTAAAAAAAAAAAAAAAAAAAAAAAATTAGGGGCCCAGCAGGTCGCTTAAGGCCCTGTGCAGCCAATATGGCTACTACGGCAGCACTTACCCAATAATCATACTATATTTGGAGTCTGATACTGTATATCAAGAAGTTATTTCCACACACAGATGTGTCCTTTACTTCATTTATCTCAAAATGACCAGCTATTTAACCCCGTAAGGATGCAGGATAGTTTGTACCTTATATGTTTGGCGACTTTTTTCATATATTCCACATCACACATAAGTTCCATATGTGTAAAGTACATAGGGAGTCAGGAGGTCATTGCTCAATCTCCTGGCTGCCTTAGCAACCCCTTGGATCCCGTAATCGGATGAGGTCACAGGGGCTCCTGATGTATGTGTCCATTATATGTGCCGTAGAAACTATAATGAACACTCTCTATGTGATAGACGATGCCCAATTAAGATGGAAAGTTACTCAGCGATAGAAAGAGGTGACTATTCTAGATAATCATGCTATAGATCTCTATCTCCAATACCTCTGCTCCCATACTTTATAGGGAATGATGGGTGCTGGTCCCCTGATACAGGGGTCTAACATATTAGATACATTTATCAATGTATTTATTTTTATAATGCATTAAGTTCTGTTTACTAGGAGTCCAGTCCATTTTAAGAAAAAAAAGTACATTTTAATCTTTGTAAAGCACGTTATTTCCTCTGCTTGAATACTGTGAAATGTGGGGATAAGAGCTATCCCTAGGTTTGTTAATGTTTATATTGCTTTTAATATATTGTGTTCAAGTTGTCATATTTTATGTAGCCACAAAGGAAAGCGTCTTAGATTTTCTTAAAATTAGAGAGTACACATTCAATGCAGATTTCTGTTGTGCTCAAATAATTACAGTATCTTTCAATGGTAAGAGCTCTTCACTCTGCAGGTTTTTGACATTTACCATCTGTCTGCCATTGTTTCTGCAACCTATTGTATTTTAAGTTCCTCCGTTATAAACGTTAGATGTTCTGTAAAGTGACTGCAGAGTGCCTTTCTTGTATGCGTATGTGCTATTTTATATGCCTTGGGTAGTTTACAATTGCCATCTGTCCAATTCTCTTTTGTAATTTTTGTTTCTTTGTATCTATTTTCTAAATGCTTTTTCTGCCCTAAAGCTAACTATAGACAGAAAGTTCTAAACTACTGCACAATCTGAATTATTATTAACAGATAAGATTAGATTAAGAGATAAATAGAGCAAATTTCAATTTGCTATTTTACTATTTGCTTTGCACAAACAGTTCACATAATATAGAGGACCTTTCACCTATGTGCTCCATGTGTGGTGTGGATGTCTGATGTATACTGCTCATATGTAGTATGACAACTCATTCTAGCTCACTGCATAGCTTTTTCTTTATCACGATGGTTTGTGCATCAGAGACCTCCAATAAATTCTCACCAATAAATTTTTTGTTTAAAAATTGACCTTACTCAGCTTTATTCTTCTGTTTCACAGCAAAACAGCATACATCAATAATCCTCAGCAGTCTGGCTATGGACTAATACATTGATTGTCCTTCATATAAGACCCTAAGTCTACTACCCAGTATTTCCACAAACACAGTGGTTCTCACCAACTCACACGGTCCCAAAGGCCTTGGCACAACCTGTCTTCCCCAGACCCGCATTATGGGAAGGGTTGACATCTTACTTGGAGAGTCCTTCCAAATGGCTTCTAATTAACCTCATTAACAACCAAATTATCTGCAAACCAATGAAACAACCAACTTTCAGGAGACTTTTCTCTTCCAGTCTGGTTTCCTAGGATGAAATACATATTTTTCTGCACCTCCAGTGGCACAAATATGCTACTCCGGCAGTCACACTAATATGAAATATGTTATACTGCTCTGGTCTAAAAACAAATCACTTCCTAAATCTTATTTCTTGTATTTTATTTGTTCAATATTTTATACTGTTTGTATTTTTTGCGTACTATGTATGCATGGAAAAAAACTAAACACATTTAACTGTTATTATACTAAGCAATAAAAGCAGGTATTATGCTTTTCTTTCCAAATTGCTCTCATTTTACATGATTTTATAGCCTATTCTACACATTCCCATCTAAATATGTTGTCTTATGAAAATACCTCTTGTTATATATGATATGTTGTTCTAGTATATGAAGATATGAAAAAAGTAAAATGTTATGATTAAAGTAAAAGTTCTGAACAGTACACAAAATTCCCAATTATATGGAAAGAAGTTTTTTTTCAGTAATAGATGATTAACCCTTTAGGGACCGGCCTGGTCATTACTTAATGACAAAAAAATTGTTTATCTTTGCATCATCATATATACGTTATTCTGGGTATATCAGTGTCATACATGTGGGCATAAACAGGGTGCAGATGTAAAGGAGCGCTATTTGATTTGGAACGTTTATATAGATTGTTGTTCTTTGGACGCCATGTCACGTCTTCAGAGACCGTAAAACTGCCGCTACAAAATGAAGTCACTTAATGGGGAATTCTAATTTATTAGCACCTCCAGGTCTCTGCAAAAACAACATGGCATCCAGAAAGTCCTTCAAAATCTATACTCAAAAACTAAGAAGTGCATTGCTCCTTCACTTCTCACCCCTGCCGTGTGCCCAAAAAGTAGTTTACACCCACATATACAACTTTGTTATACCTAGAATAACCCACTTAAAAGCTTTATGAGTAAGTGTCTCTGATGGCACAAAGTGGGCACAATATGTTGGCACTAAAATGGCATATTTCTTTAAAAACTTCAATGTTCACTTTGTACATTAAGCATAGGGGCATTATTTCCTCTTACATTTGACACATGCAAATAAGCATCTGTTTTTTTTCTTCATTGCACTTGCTACTGAAAGACATTTTTTGTATCTTTGCATAGTAAACTGCTCATGGCGAGTTCCATGTGCCTTGATGAGAACACATTTATGTATTCTGACAACAGACATAACTTTTCACATTTACATGTAATCTCCTCAAAATATGCAATTGGCAATATCCATGCAGCCCCAACTGTCAATGTCTATTGAAATATCTTCTAGCACTTATGATTTATTATTACCAGACAATGTAGTTTGAAATGACTTCATCATTTTCTGTTTACAATTAGTTTAGAATGAATTGTCACCATTTATCATCATGTCGGAACTATGTTTTTGTTTTCCAGACCTCCAAATGTCCCCTACCATAGCCAGACACCTCTAGTCTTCATTTCAGGCACACCATCATTTACGTTGCTTTGATCATAGGACCAGTGGTATTAATATTTTTTCATAGTGTTCCAGGAGCTGTGTTTCAAAAGAACAATGCCGGTCTGAATTTGGGCTTTGCGCACTCTGAGCAGCCTTTGTGGCCTAAACATGCTACCAAGGCCTGCCATGTCTCTGCCAGAAGCCAGTCTTGATGATTTGGGTTCATTCAGCATGGTGTAGCATTCCTCAAACAACCATTAATAGCCTCATCCTAGCAGGGCAAGGTACATACTGATTTATCAAGATAGTTTGAGTATTGTTTTCATTTTTTATTAATTGCATATTATTAAAGGGTACCTGAGTTTTTGATGCAACTTACAAATCATGCAGTCTTCCTGGGGACATAGTTCATTAATTCTTTTTTTCTGGGGATAATCGCCCCACTTTGCTTTCACATTGATCTGCAGTTCACTGTAAGGGAATGGGTACGTAGTGTGCATATCTGACAGTAGTTTGCGATTATGATCAGGAGTGGGTATTCTATAAATGTTTTGGTTCTAAGGCTATTGTTGGACACCTCCTGCTTGGCCTGAAGAAGACACCCGCCCCGGTGTTGAAACGCATAGCTTTGTCTCCACTATCATTAGAACCGAATAAACATGGCCTTCCAGCCTAAAGTTACTTTTTGTGTTGCACCCTTCCACAGTAGTGCTCTATACAATCTCATGTTTATTTTTTTCACCTCATTTTCTGTGTCCACCACCCTTCTTGACTGGTGTCTGGGTAGGAGCTGCAACTGTCACCATTGGGTCCACAACAGAACCCATCTACAGGCACCAGGTTTTCTTTTTATTGGTCCATTATATAAATGGAGCATACATTGTGAGAAAAGTGATCATTTAACACGTCTATTAATCCTGTGATATTCATAATTCTAAAACTTGTCCTTTTTGGTTTTGTAATTTCAATATTTAAGAGTATAATTAGCCTAAATAAAATTAGTGTTGACAGTCATGCGAACCTCTTCTAACTCATTGCACGTAATGATACCTTTGATCTAATGAGCTATATTCTGTTATGTATCAATTGTATCTGAAGCTACTGTACATATAACAAATGTGGAAATTCTATCCTGGATTAAGAATTTCAATACATTTTTATGACTGTCTACTGGTTGTATTATTTATTTGCATCACTGACCAACATCAATAGCAGGTCTTGGGTTCTTTGATAAAGGAAATATTTTCTTGAGATAGAAATACACAAAATTATTTTAAGGTTCAAGTTGCAGAACAAATCTGAACTGCTCAAACTGATTCCTTTATTTTGTTGCAATTGAAAAATGAATCTGGACATACTGTGAAGAAGTGTGTCCAATCCATACTTTTCTTTTGATCTACACATGGTTCTTAAACCATTCTAATAAAATAAACCAATTATATGGCATAGCATTCCATCAAGTCATATTAGAGCCATACAAAAATAAATATATGGATATTAAAGACTTTAGCACAAAGAAGTACAAACCTGTTTTTTATACTGGGACTGAAAAAAAAAAACCTTGTGAATGCGTATAATCTGATACGGAGAAGCATTATTTATCTGCTACACAAAATATACACAGTATACATATATATGTATATATACCATACAAAATCTGGTATATTTTTTATATGTCAATATATTCATGTTTAACCTTTAGCTAAAGATAAATACTGTAATTTAACAGCAAAGAAATTAACTTTGCAATGAGTTATAAATCAGACAAAGCAAATAAGAATGAAAACAAGAACAAACTAAATTGTTTACTTAGGTATTATTATTATCTATTTTCTTATGATTTCATTATTTACATATTGTAATGATTTTGTCGTGTCATTCCTAATGTAAATGATTAAACGGTATAATAACAATTACATAGACATCAACTTGGCAGGGTGATGGGCAAATGAAAGAAGCCTTTTTAATAGGTGTGGCCTTTATAAAAGGGCAAACTTAAATATATCCAGACCCCATATAATAATACTAGGCCCCCACATTGTTAGTGGTAAGTTGAAATAAACAATCATGCCATTTTTTTTAATGCCATTTAGTGATCACTTTAAATATTTTGGTCAATATCTATCTATCCGTCTATCTATCTACTTCTCTATAAAATAATTTCATATCAAATAATTGCTAAATCCTTATTTTAATAATTCTTAAAGAGAAAATGCTTAGAAAATATAGTATGTAAGTATACTGAGATATTAAGATATCTCTATAGGCCAATACATTCCATAGACACAGTACAATACTATTGCAGCTTGGTATAAGAAAAAAACCTCTAGTGAAACTAATAGAGCTTGTGGCTCAGTCAGTACTCTGGTTCATGGGTTCTAAACACCACCGATACCTAATGACAAAATGAATGAAGTTAAACTTTAAATTGATGATCTTCTGGCAACTTCCTCATTAATATTCACTGAGGTGACCTCACTCTGCAGTGAATATTAAAGAGGCATCAACTGGGTGAAAGAGACTATTCATCGGGTTAGGGGACTTGTAATTATGTTGACTTGTAAACATCCTTTAAAACTAATAAAGAGTACTCACTGAATAGCAGTATTGTCAAGGTCACTTTTGGGTTAATCTAGCCACCATTGTCCATTGGAGCTTGGAATCAAAATGTAGATATTTCTTACATAAAATTCTATTATAAAAGGCTCATGGAATACTGATTTACTAAACTAATATTTTGTGCATCTCATATTGCCTTGCAGACTATGTATATGTATAGTAATCTTGTTATTTGACCTTTGGATCTCGAAAGCTTTGGTACATCACCAACCTCGCTCGTACCAGAGAAAACTTCTCAGGCAAACAGTGAACATATTGCTGTCAGAACAGTGTTTGTAAGGGCTAGAAGATAAATTGCAAGCATCAGCTGCATACTAACTTTTCTGTTCTTTTATATTGGCTTGAAACATTTGGTTCTACTGGATTCTATTGTGTTCATAATAGTAAATGTTACAATGTTAAATTTTAACACACAAATCAAAAAATAGAAAAAGTGTGTATATTAATAGTTAATATAATAAGTCAACAAAATATACAATATTTCTTAATACAATAATGGTAGTAACATTTTTTCATATTTACAGTAGATCAGTTTGGCTTTTCTGCTACTTCATTCGTTCTCTTTCCAATAACACAGTGGTCTTTAATAACTTGTTCTTGTCATATCATATGATATATCAGAGGCACTTTAATGTAGTAATTCAGTAAAAACAATACATATTAAAGAAGACCGTCAAATGCAGACAACATAATGTGAGCAGAACAGAATATGTAAGTAATATATGAAACATCAAGCCATCCAGTGAATCCCAGATGTTTTGGTCATGTGACCTTCAGTGGTATTTAAATTTTTTTCATTGGCTGGTTTTGGACATGTTGTCTGGAAGGTTACTCATGGTCAATGAAACTAGACCATTCAGTGTCT
This sequence comes from Leptodactylus fuscus, assembly GCF_031893055.1. Classification (NCBI taxonomy): domain Eukaryota; kingdom Metazoa; phylum Chordata; class Amphibia; order Anura; family Leptodactylidae; genus Leptodactylus; species Leptodactylus fuscus. The sequence continues at coordinate 126,922,042 of NC_134269.1, forward strand.
TTCTAGCATGGATCTAATTACTCAGACTCCTGCTGAAAACAGGGCTCCCATGTGCTTGGTTGATGCTCCATTTATTTCCAAGTCACCCTAGCTTCAGTGACCAAGGTTAACCAATAAGATCACATGATGAAAACCAACCAATTAAATTACAGATATTGTTGCCTGGTTTTGATCATGTGGTAAGGGAGGATTTAATTGGTCACTGAAACTAGATCAATGATCTTGTTTCGATAACTGAGGGTAACCTCTCAAACCACATGATTAAATACAGCCAATTAAAGCTGAAATCAGCTTATAGCTCTCATTGATTGGTTTAGATGTAGTCTAGAAGGTTATTATGGCTTACTGAAATTAGGTTGTATATCCAAAAGGTCTTTTCTGGACAAATGGGGCACTTTTAATTCCAGCTGAGTAAATTCAGCCAAAATTGAACTTGGGTGTCACGAACATATCAGTATTAGAGATGAGCGAACACTGTTCGGATCAGCCAATCTGAACAGCACGCACCCATAGAAATGAATGGAAGCACCTGTGATGCCGGCCGGCCGCCGGCAAAGTCAGTGTCACAGGTGCTTCCATTCATTTCTATGGGTGCGTGCTGTTCGGATCGGCTGATCCGAACATTGTTCACTCATCTCTAATCAGTATGACCCACCTAAGGGATCAGGGGCAGCCAGGAATGGGGAAAGCAGGCAAGACTCCATAGGAGGGAATCCAAGAGAAAAGTCAGCACCAAAGTAAATCACATGTGGGGGATGTACAAGATACTAACAAAGGGGGGATAGAAGATTTTTTTTATATATAAAGTTTACATACATATTGGAATGATAAAAAAAATTGCTGCTGTTTAGAATAGCAAAATATAATCATTATTTGGTAAGGATTATGGTATGTTAACATGAAATATCCAATTTACAATTGTCAATCATATTATCTATGTTATTATTCTTCAAATATTCACATTGTCATACTGTTGGAGATTTAAATATGCAATATACTTACAGTATGTATCTGATAAGTAAACATAAAAACATCAAAAGAGTTTCCTCATCTTAGACCCATTGTACAATAGCCAGAGTGAAGGGAGATGTGCCCTCTTATTTAGGTGTTTACATAAACTTCCATGGAATTGAATTGAATTGAATTGAGAGTCACATTGCACAGCCATCCATTTATTCACTACAACTGCAGGATGGAGGACCCTTGTTCTCAAGATAGGTGTGAGCTCCAGGTTTAACCTTCAGACATGGCATAAATGCCTCATAGAAAAACGCCTAAGGAAACACTTTTTACATTCACTTGTTCATGATGTACTGATAAACATTGACTTTAGAGGACGTTTTAGTGCTGTAATATTAACAGAATACTACATATGTATATTGTGACAATCTGGGGGTGAAACAGCTCACTGGACTGCCATCTCCATCTTAAGATGGTTAGCACATCCAAGAACTTCAGTTCCACTTCAGGTTCAGAACTAACCTCACCAGCTTTATTTCTCCATCCAGTGCGCAGAGATACAACACAGGTTCACAAAACAGCAACAAAAAAACAAATCCTGGTCACCTGACCACTAACTACACATTATAGTGTCCTTTACTATCAGGGTGTAGGCCAAGCACCTAGAAGCCCAAAACATAATGTTCATACCCAAACACATGAGTAGAGCTCTCAAGGCCCTTGGCTCAGCCTGTCTTCTTCAGAGTCAAACATGTCTCATTGATGATCTCCTTTTTTCAGGAGTCTTCCCAACTGACTTCTAATGAGGTCCATTAAGGAACCCAAACCTTGGACTGTCTTGCTATATGGAGTGGAACCTGCTCTTTTCTTTCTACTCCAGCAATCCCACCGTTTGAAAAGCTGCACTGCCACAAACTGTATATTATTACACCTAGAGGTCAAAATTTAATGCATTGCTATTCAGTTAGTACTGTATTTCACCATTTTTTAAGTTAATTTATATTTTTAATTGCATTTGTAAACTAGGTATAAACTATGATATTATACATTACATTCATTTTATAGATGTATTAAGATTTTACCTACTAAAGAACAAAACATGCGGTATATCATGTTTATGCTGCGTTTCAAATCTGAGAGTCTCCTTGACTAAAGTACTGTAAGTCATAGAGGCAGAAAATGACTTTTTTTTGTAAGATGTGTTTTATGTTTTGATTCATTTTTTATTTATTTACTTTGAATGATTATACACGTGTCATCACATATTGCTTATGCAGTGTATGGTAGCTAGTATCCACCCACCAGCTCACAATGAACTGCAAATTCCAGATACAGCATGCAGAGAGGGAAACCGCTTATAGAGTTTCTCTTAATGTACACACACATAAAAGCTTACCCTAAAAGTCAAGTGAAACAACATGCATGCTGTTCCTCAATTTTATAGCACATTTTTTCTATACAAAAACAAATATCTTGGTAATGGAAATCCACCCTGTAGGTAACACTACGAAAAACTCTTTTGAGGCCTCACACGGAGTAAATGCAATAAAATGATATGCTGAGTTTTACAGTCCCTGTAAAGTGGATGGGAGTCTACGAGTGCCATCCAAACACTGCGGAAAAATACATACCGAGGAAATGCTGTGATTTCCAAAACTATTGTGGATTTGAAAATCTCAGCATATCAGTTTTAGGCTGAGGCCCCACATTGCGGAAATGCAGCTTTTTCTGTTGCAGATTTTGCTGCGTTTTTTTGAGCCAAAGCCAAGAATGTCTACAAAAGGAATGGGGATTATAAAGGAAGTTCTTATACATCTCCCTTCTGCTCAATCCACTCCTTGCTTTGGCTTAAAAAAACACAACAAAATCTGCAACAAAAAAAGCTGCTTTTCCGCAATGTGGGGCCTTAGCCTTACCAACGAAAACACCGGGAGTTTCCATAGAGGTTTAATAGAAGCAAAAAGTCGATGGTAGAAACCTCTTTGAACTTTCTATGAAAGGTGCTGCAGGAAAAACAGTAATGCGTTGCTGCTGTAATGCGCTGCAGCGCTTTTTTGCTACCCCTTGTGGGGCCTTAGCCTAAAAATTTCTTTGAGGGATAGGGTAACACTCTTGATTTAGAGTACAATAAGCATGTATAACATTATTATGCATAAGAAGATAATATTTCAAGGCATACGTACAGGATATGTTCATATTTACTGAAGTTCACCTAAAATAAATATAAATTTTACATATACATGTATGCTTGATTATAAAATGTGTACTATTTTCACTTCTACATAACCTATATTTATGTCACTGTGGTTACTACAAATAACACTGACCACAAAGTCAAAATGTTTTTGATACATTTCTCAGGTTAAGGCTGCCTTCACACGGAGTAACGGCGGGCTCAATTTGAGCTTCTTTTTACAGGCGTAGAACTCTGAGGGTCGTGTTAACGTTGCATTCACGCAGCGTTTTTTTTACTATGAGCGCATACGCAACGTTTTTTGCTCGCATACACGCTCCACGTTTTTTAACGGAGCATGTACGCGAGCAAAAAACGCCGTGTATGCGCTCATAGTATAAAAACGCTGCTTGAATGCAATGTTAACGCGACCCTTGGAGTTCTACACCTGTAAAAAGAAGCTCAAATTGAGCCCGCCGTTACTCTGTGTGAAGGCAGCCTAAGAATGGAATAATACATTTATAACAATGTCAATTCTTTGGTGAATACTGCAGAAACTTGCAGAAACCTCACAACTTTTATCTACTTTATTAGTATTCAGTGTACTGTATGTTTGTACAGATGTATCTATATGTATACAGATGGAGATTTTATTTGTTGATAATATTCCCTAATAATACAATATTAAAATCTGTTTTATCTTTTAGGCAGTGCTGGCACACCAGTCACTTACAATGAAAATGGAGATGCGCCTGGACGCTATGATATTTACCAGTATCAAATAGTAAATAAAACTGCAGAATACAAGGTCATTGGACACTGGACAAACCAGCTACATCTTAACGTAAGTCATACAATTATTTATAAGCTTTACTTTTTTTGTGTAAAAGAATGATATAATTAAATAAACAAAACATTAGATTGCTAGAAATCAGAGTGTTTTTATTTTAAAAGTTCCAGAGTAAATAAGGGTTAAAGAAGATAATGATTTCATTTAAAGGGATTCTACCACTAAAACATTTTTTTTTCTAGTTACCACGTCGGAATAGCCTTTAAAAAGGCTATTCGTCTCTTACCTGTGGAAGTGCTCTCCGCCGCGCCGTTCGTTCAAAATACCGGTTTGTACCGGTATGCTAATGAGTTCTCTCGCAGCGATGGGGGCGTCCCCATCGCAGGAGCAGCGATGGGGGCGTCCCCATTGCAGCTCGAAAACTCACTGCAGCGCCGCCTCTCCGGTCTTCGGTGTCCTCCCCTTGCTTCTTCAGCGTACTGTCGGACGCCTGCGCAGTACGCTCTGTTCGACGAAGATTGCCGAACGTACTGCGCATGCGCGAAATAGCGGTCCCAGCCATAGTGCACCGCACTTTCGCGCATGCGCAGTACGTTCGGCAATCTTCGCCGAACAGAGAGCATACTGCGCAGGCGTCCGACAGACGCTGAAGAGGCAAGGGGAGGACACCGAAGACCGGAGAGGCGGCGCTGCGGTGAGTTTTCGAGCTGCAATGGGGACGCCCCCATCGCTGCTCCTGCGATGGGGACGCCCCCATTGCTGCGAGAGAACTCATTAGCATACCGGTACAAACCGGTATTTTGAACGAACGGCGCGGCGGAGAGCACTTCCACAGGTAAGAGACGAATAGCCTTTTTAAAGGCTATTCCGACGTGGTAACTAGAAAAAAAAGTGTTTTAGTGGTAGAATCCCTTTAAGCATAGGGAAATCCAATATAATAATTGGTTTTATAAATGCAAATGTCTGTGGGAATAAGTGCCCATTCTTCCAGTAAAGCATTTGGAAGGTCAGAAACTGATGTTGGACAAGAGGGCCTGAATGGCATTCTTGTCCAATCAAAGGGTGTCCAATGGGGTTGTGATGCAGACTGTGAGTAGGTTAACACCAATATGGACATTGCTTTGTCCACCTCTGAGGTAAAGTCATGTTGGAACAGAAAATGGGTTATCTGAAACTGCTCCAACAAAGTTGGAAGCAGATACTTGTCTGAAATATCTTGTTATGATGAAACATTAATATTTCCCTTCACAAGAATTACATGGCCAAGACCTAGAAAACAACCCCATAGAATTACTCCTCCTCCACCAAAATTTACAGTTGGGAAAATGCAGACAGGCAGGTGATGTTCTCCTGGCATTTTCCAAATCCAAACTTGTCCCACAGACTAATAGGGAGAGAAATGTGATTTCTCACTCCACAGAACGCTTTTCCACATCTTCACAGTCCAGTGACAACAAGCATTACACCACTGAATATTATGTTTGGTACAACGCAACTAACCACTTGACATCTTTATAACTTAATGTTGTTTGCCACTTCATGGATACATTGCTGTGATTCCTAAATTCTTTCTCACTTCAATAATTCCACTAAAAATGAAAAGGAACACCTACGAAGGAAGATATTTCATGAATCAACTTGTTGCAATGGTGGCATCCTATCACAGTACCACGCTCAAAGTCAGTGAACTCTTTAGAGTGACCCATTCTTTCAGATAAGTTTTTAAAGCCAGATTACATGGCTAAGTGCTGGATTTTTTTTAATGTAGATTGTGAGTCAGTATGTCTTTTTGGAATATGGGATGGAAATCCATGCAAACATGGGGAGAACATACAAACTCCTTGCAGATGTTTTTTTTTTTTGCCATTGGTAGGATTTGAACACCAGGACCCAGCACTGCAAGGCTCCAGTGCTAACCACTGAGCCACCGTGTGCCCCCTCTAAGTGCTGTATGTTGTACACCTGTAGAAATGGGACTGAATGAAACACCTGAATACAATGATAAAGATGTAGGTCCCAATACTTTTGTCCATTTAATGCTTTACATTACTTTTAAGTTTACTGAAAGTGATTGTCATAGTCCAAGTGTTGACAGCTCTTTAACTGCTTCCTGCTGTTATGGTTAGATGCAAGGACACAATAAAAGCAACTTCAAGAAATTGGCTGATAAATATGAGAAGAAGAAACAGCTATCTACAACTAGCGCACCTCTTCAAAACAAGACAGACTCCCAGACACCTTCACGAGAGCTCGCCACAAAGAGAGATGGATTGAGCTGGGTCTGGGGATCTGAATTGTCACCAAACAATTATAAATGCGCTTCAGCAGAAACCAATACACAGTCCAGCAAGCTTACAAAGTGGCATGGATGCAGAGAAGTCATATTAGAAGAGTCAAATACCAGGAGAGAACGTAGTAAGCAGAGATGGGAGACAAAAGCAAAATCCAACAGAGCTGTAGATAACAGTGAAAACAGTGAGTGACGTCACTTATTCTATCACACAAGTCCGGCGTTATGGAAACTCTTTCTAAACAATAAGAGGAATAAGTTCACATAGCAGGCAAACAAAGCAGCCTTTGTAAAGCAATATATTTACGACAAGTCTTCAATTTACATAAGCTATCAATGTAGATAGGATGCCTAAGAAAAAAAACATTTTATAAGTTTGTAAACAAGGTGTTTTTGGATGCAGGGATACCTAATGTCTATGTGTTTAAATTTTTTCTACTTTTTTTAAGCTGTTTATTTATTTATTTTTTTTTAATTTTACTTTTAGATCCACAATTTCTAGGGGTCTTAAATCCCAGGGGGTCTGATCATTAATTCACATAGTGTAATGGTAATAATGCATTGTGTAGCAGTTTTCCCATTTGCAGACTCCCTTTCAGTTGTCACTATACTAGTGAGTGGAGACTTTCTGCTATAATTTCACCAACAGACACACGGGGACTCACTCAGAACATGAACAGAAGACATTATAGAGAATTAATGAACAGCAGAATAAGGTTTAAAAACATTACAATTAGCTGCAGCAGCATGTCTATATTTTTATAGGTTACTTCTCCCTCTCTCTCATTATGGACATTTATGAGAGACATGTAAACATATACTTGGGAGACTAAGTCAAATTCAGCAGAGTGAGTGAGCAGTTTTGGGAGGAATGGGGTAGCTGGAATGAACTTTTCTCTGATAAGATATATTACAAAGTTTTTTTATATTTGATTCTGCTATTGATTAATGCACGGCTTGTTGGTGAACGTTTAATGATGTAAACCTTAAAGAAGAAAGGTCGAAACATGTTATTTGGAAAGGACGATTTGGGGTTGGGGTTATATTCATATACATTAATGTAGGTTTTTTTTCTACAAAAGGTTTTCTGGGAGTAAACAATTACTCTCCCTCAAAAAAGACCTTTAAGCTGAAATACCAGTTGTTATGGAATAATAAATGGGATTTATGAAACCCTGTTGATACATTACAATTGAAAACTAAGCAATCTGTTTCAGATTTATTTCTTGTGTCTGTGTTTTTGAGACATTTGTTTATATTGACTATTTTTGAGTTAAACTTAAAAAAAGAAGTAAAAATTTACAAAAATGTAATTTATGTAGATTTTTTTTATTTTTATAATAAAATTAGGACTATAATTATGACAATACAACAGTTAAATGTCATCACTTTTTAACTCTTTATTGGAGTAACTTGTACATTTCTTAACACCAAGAACCACACTCTTTGGATCAAATAGTAAAGTGAGATAACAGTTGGTTTTAAAGAAAGCCCCCCTTCCTACAATATCTCTCAGACTGCAGAATTCTCTTATAGTCTGTACAGTAGTTCAGAGAACTCATTTAAGTTGTAATATAATTAACCATTATTAATTCAGAACATTACACTGTAGGAGAGGATCATTCCCATGGCCCAAAGACAAAGCTGTTTCGAGGAACTATAAATGTACCCTTCTGTAGGCTGCAGAAGTAATTGAGTATGCATCATTAAAATATTATATTGACGTTAACCAGTATTATTTTATACTAAACTATCTGCAGTTTCATTATTTCACTGTGCCTATAGTACCACTCCCAACTTGTCCCTAGTGTTCTAAAATTTCTCTAGTCGTATTTATAGCAAACATAAAATATATCAATTTTGATTTTTTTAAATTCCCAAAAATGTTTTTTGGGGGATGAAATAGGGGTCATGTACATGGGCTATATATGGTGTATATGGGACATATTGCTCACATTTCCCAAACTGAATTTAGCACAGATAAAGTCTCCAGGTATCATGGTGATGTGTAATGCTAAGTAAAGATGAGCGAACAGTGTTCTATCGAACACGTTTGATCAGATATCAGGCTGTTCGAGATGTTCGATTCCATACGGACACCACGTGGCAAACTTCCAAAAAATTTGATTCCCCTCCCACCTTCCCTGGCGCTGTTTTTGCCCCAATAACAGCGCAGGGGAGGTGGGACAGGAACTACGACAATGGGGGCATTGAAAAAAATTGGAAAAAGTCATTGGCTGACGAAATCAGGTGACCCCCATTTTAGACGAATAGTGGATTTCAAATCCGGGTCATAGGAGACTGTGAACTTTGTGACTATGAGACAGGTATAGATGTACAGGCAGGGATAGCTAGGGATAACCTTTATTTATGTGGGAAAGTTATTAAAAATAACTTTTTGGGGCTCTATCAGGTGTGTAATTGTGTTTTTTGTGAGATAAACTTTTTTCCCATAGGAATGCATTGGCCAGCGCTGATTGGCCGAATGAGATACAGAAGACGTGCAGAGACTCAGCAGTGTTGAGCCAGTTCTGCTCAACTACATCGTGTGCTGGTCAGCTCTGCTGTGCGAGCTCGGCACACACTCAGCTCTGCATCACCGCTGGCATTGGCCAGCGTTGATTGGCCAGTATGCAGAATCAGTATACAGAATCAGCAGAGCTGAGTGTGTGCCGAGTTCGCACAGCAGAGCCGACCGGCACACGGTGTAGTTGAGCAGAACTGGCTCAACACTGCTGAGTCTCTGCACAGCAGAGGTGAGTGTGTGCACTCGCTCAGCACGGCTGCATCACCGCATACCCATAGGAATGCATTGGCCAGCGTTGATTGGCCATTCTCCAGCCAATCAGGGCTGGCTCTGCCGGAGGAGGCGGAGTCTAAGGTCGGACCTGAATGGGGACTGGTGTGGAGCGATCTTAGACTCCACCTCCTCCGGCAGAGCCAGCGCTGATTGGCCGAAGGCTGGCCAATCAACGCTGGCCAATGCATTCCTATGGGTATGCGGTGATGCAGCAGAGCTGAGCGAGTGCACACACTCACCTCTGCTGTGCAGAGACTCAGCAGTGTTGAGCCAGTTCTGCTCAACTACACCGTGTGCCGGTCAGCTCTGCTGTGCGAGCTCGGCACACACTCAGCTCTGCATCACCGCTGGCATTGGCCAGCGTTGATTGGCCAGTATACAGAATCAGTATACAGAATCAGCAGAGCTGTGTGTGTGCCGAGCTCGCACAGCAGAGTCGACCGGCACATGGTGTAGTTGAGCAGAACTGGCTCAACACTGCTGAGTCTCTGCACAGCAGAGGTGAGTGTGTGCACTCGCTCATTTCGGCTGCATCACCGCATACCTATAGGAATGCATTGGCTAGCGTTGATTGGCCAGTCTCCAGCCAATCAGCGCTGACTCTGCCGGAGGAGGCGGAGTCTAAGGTCGGACCTGAATGGAGACTGGTGTGGAGCGATCTTAGACTCCTCCTCCTCTGGCAGAGAAACCGCTGATTGGTCGAATTCTGAAGACTGGCCAATCAACGCTGGCCAATGCATTCCTATGGGAAAAAAGTTAGCTTGTGAAAATCGCAAGCTGACAGGGATTTCCATGTAATAAAGGGACTTATATGCCCCCAGACATGCTTCCCCTGCTGTCCCAGTGTCATTCCAGGGTCTTGGTATCATTACCTGGGGTGTCATAGTGGACTTGGTGACCCTCCTGAGACAGATTTGGGTTTCCCCCTTAACAGGTATATGTTCCCCATAGACTATAATGGGGTTCGAAACCCATTTGAACAGTCGAACAGTGAGCGGCTGTTCGAATCGGATTTCGAACTTCGAACATTTGGGTGTTCACTCATCTTTAATGCTAAGGGCTCCTGCCTCCCTGCAGCTCTATAGCCTTGTACTCTATAAAGTATAGGACAGCAGGGCTATGGAGATGAAGGGACTCTAAGGATCATAAATAAGTATGATGCAAGTAAGTATGGGTGAACCTCTGGAGATTAATTTCATCTAGTATTCAGACAAAGCGATTCTCTTATTCGGTTCATTCATTCCAAACATATTGAGATAGAATGGGACATTAATTTATTATACTCTGGGTTCTCTACAAACCCTAGAGCAGGGGTCCTCAAACTGCGGCCTGAGGGCCACATGCGGCCCGCCAAGCACTTCTGTCTGACCCCGCCAACAACGCCGGCAGGCTTGCATTTATAATGAAGCTCCTGGGGAGCTCGGGCCAGGCCATAGAGCGCACTTCACTTTACCTATTGGAGGGCACCGCTCCCGATGTCTGTGCGACCTGATCTGCCTCCGGCCCACTGTTTAAAAAGTTTGAGGACCCCTGCCCTAGAGTATAATAGGGGTAGACTCAAGTTTTAAAAAATAAAAAATATTAATGCTCACCTTCCCTCACACCTTTCAGGCCTCCTAGCAGCGTCTATCTGTTTTTTCCTCCTCTGGGTGTAAGATGTTTCACAGGAGATCACCAAATCTGGCATCTCCTGCTTTTCTGTGCATTTTCTGTGATTCACATGTCTAGATTCAAGGTCTGTGATTGAGCCTCAGTGGGGACATGAACATGCTGAGCGTCATGATGTGGAAGCCATTTTCGTTTGTCAAAATGGAATCCAAATTGTTCGTTTTCAGTAAAAACCGAACAATTTGAAATATTTTGGATGAATCAGGCTCTTTGTGAGCCGATGTGCCCAACACTAGATACAAGGAGTCCCGATCTCTGGAATAGATTCAGTCCGTAAAATGTAGGTAATATACGGTACAGATTTTATAGAACATATTTATCTGTGTGCTGGAGGCTTTACTCAGGTAAAACTTAAAACCAATGATAACTTGCACTTTTCACATTACTTCAAATTTGTGAATAGTGATATGATGGTATTCTGGAACCTCTCCTCAGGTTCTTTTACCCTATAAAAATGGTATTGACTTAAATAGTGTATTTTATACATCTATAGTATGACACAGCATTATTAATGCTTGATGTATAGGTTTACCTCTTGCCATAAGCAAAATTACTAAAGTTGCACTTTTCATACAACTTTTCAAACAACCCAATTCTGTTACATATTTCAATCTCGTAAAAATGTTTCATTTTCCATTCCTTATCAATGTTATAATTAGTGATGAGTGAACAGTAAAATGTTCAAGATTCAATATTCATTTCGAGTAGCCCCTCAATATTCGACTACTTGAATCGAATATCAAATCCTATTATACTCTATGGGGGGAAAATGCTCGTTTCAGGGGTAGGCAACGTTCGATCAAATTACACTTACCAAGTCCACGAGTCGGCTCTGCCCAGGCCCGATGCCTGGCAGAGTGAATTCAGAGCCGGAAGACTCCGTGGGGATGCTGCACGGAGAAGACTTCTAAAGGTAGGAGAAGAACCAGTGTTGATTGGCCGACTGTATAGCATTCGGCCAATCAATGCTGGTTCTGCACCAAACTTTTCCATTCGAATAGTGAGTGGTACTCGATCGAGTACGAGTATTTTGAATACCATAGTATTTGATCGAATACCTACTTGATCAAATACTACTCACTCATCTCTAGTTATAATCACTTTTTACAAAAGAACATGATAAAAGTCAATAATAGAAAGCATAAGTTGGTTTTCAGTTTCATTCATTGTACATTCTGTCCCCTTTAGAAAGACAAAGCTATATTCTTCCTACCCATATTTGGAAATAGAGACACACTAGTATATCGATGAACTAATGGTTCTATGTTTTCTATCTAATGTGCACAACAGATAGACTGTGTTATGGTAACTATAGAACCTGAAGCTCTGAAGGATATTCGCTTGACACAGGAAGTTTCTCTTTTTGGTATTCAAATAATCTTTTTGTCGTGCACCCCCCTCCCCCACCAGCCCTGCTCTAAGCTTAACACAGTGCATTGTTCTGTACGTCAATAAAAACCTGAGATACGATCCCAATTCCAAAAAAGTCGAGATTGCGTAAAAAGTAACGAAAACAAGAATACAATGATTTGGGAATCTCATATAAACATATTTTACTCTCAATAGGACATATAATGCATATCAGAAATTCAAAGTTAGATATTTTTTGTTTCAATTGAAAATATTAATTTATTTAGAAATTGATGGCAGCAAGATATCCCATAAAAGTACAGCGCCATGTAGGGTAGTGTCACCTCTACAACAGTGTGTAAACATCTGGGAAGTGAAGAGACCAATTACTAAAATTTTGGGAGAGGAATCTTGCCCTATTCTTGTCTGATGTAGTGATTTTCATTACCGATTCATGTCTGTTTTTAATGCAGTATTGCCTGAGGGCCCATAAACCCCAAGCATCAAATATTGTCCATTGTGTACATAGATTTCTCCAGATTCCCACAATATTTTGATGATATATTGCACTGTAGATGGTGGGATTTGAGGAGGATTTTTCTGAAATTATTCCAAAATTTTCAGATTAGTGAACCTCTGACCATCTTTGTTTCTGAGTCATGAGACTTAGTTGAAAATTGCCCCTCCAGTTTTTTGTCATTAGCACCACTTCCACTTTCCAACCTTTTGCTAACCATGTCTCAACTTCTTTTTAGATGTGTCGCTGCCATCAATTTCTAAATTAGTTATTCTTTCAAATGAAATGAAAAGTTGTCTAAGTTAGTTTCATCTTCTGAAATGTGTTCTATGTTCCATTGTGAATAAAATTATATAGTTATATGATATTTCCAAATCATTGTATTCATTTTGCACAGTTTCATTGTTAGGATTCACAATATGTATGCCCCTTCCTGCAACACTGGTCACTGCTGTTGCTTTAAGGTTGTCATACCAACATGTGAAGCCTTCTATGACGTTGCAACTAGTAAGAGCTCTGAGATGCTGAACCAATCAGCAGCTGAGGAGGGATATTTAAAATCTGGTTTCCTGTATTCTTGACCTTAGCCTGTTTACGTGATATCCATTTGTTTATGATTTGGCTTTGACTGTTAACTCTTGAAATTAACTTTAGCTTGGCCATGCTTATTCCTTTGGCTCTCCCAGTTTGACCTGGTTTAAGAGTTTTTTGCTGTAGTTAACTAGTCTGAATTTAATCTGAATTTTCACCTATCTTGTGCACTAGCTGCTGGTCTGATAACTGGGTCTATAATCTGGCTGAGATCATCAGGCCATGTGGCCAACTCTGGTGAAGATATCTGAGTAGCCTAAGACTTTAGCAGCCAGAGCATTGTGAGGTTTAGATAGCTTGTTCTACTGCTTTTTTCTTATCTGCCAGTTTTTGCATTATTGGGAATTGCTTTGGAGATAATTTTGTAATAGTCCTTCCTTATTTGGTTGTACATATTTATTGAATTTATTTGGAAATGGAAATTGCTCCTTAAAGCTAGATTATTATGTCAAAACAATGCTGTACCATTTTTAAGCTTTTACTCATTACAACCCTTTTAAAGTAATACTGTATTTAAATTTATTTTTATTTTGTTAATTGTCTTATCGCATATTTGTTTAGAGTGTACATTGACAATCTACTGGAATAAACCTGAACTACATACAATTCTGTTGTATAAATAAGTAAAGAAATAAAGTACTGTAGAAAAATCTATTGTCTGCTTCCAAATGCAGCTGCTGAAGGATAGCTTAGAACTCAGAGGAGGCTCTGGTCTCTTTAGGGAATGGCTCAGGTGTTCAAAAGGACCGCCAGATGAGTGTTATTCATATTATTTTTCTCGCTGCTACTGGGCAATGTCTGTAAGAATGGGATCAATATTCATCGGGGGAAGTATTTCTCAAGAAATACAGATGGCTTTCTCTAGAGCTTAGAATATGCCAAATCATTCGGAGCTATATGCAGTGAAACAATTCATAAGATGGAAAACCATGGATTGCACCAGAATCAGGAATTGAAACTGTCAAGAAAGTTAAATTAAACATGAAAATTGTTGTTTTCATTTTTTCATCTTCTCAGATAATATGTTTCAAAAATTACCCCATGGTTTAAAATAGTGCATTTTATGAAGCAATTGAACACAAGTGCATTGGGAATACACTTATGGAAGGCTGCATAAAGCATATTATTTTTCAGTTCAATAAACCTGTGCAGTGAATGGATAATGGTAAAAGTAGGTTTCAAATCCTGTTTGTTTTAGAATGACAGTGAAATAGAAGGTATTTATATTCTCTGTAGATGAAAAAGAAATCGTCACATTGAAAATTCAATGCATTGTGCAAAATAGTTCTCCAGTCATTGCCATCTGCACGGAAGGATTTCTTACCTTAATATACAGCGCTCAAGTATTTAAATATTTAAAGACATTTCATTTGTAATTTAAAGCAATTCATGATAGTGTTATCGCATTCTCCACTTTACTGCTGCAGGAACAGCGTATAGATGTATGTTTACTAGAGCTATTCATTTAAAATGCACATGCACAATGCCTGCCATGGGAATGGAAGGTTCTCAGCATGCACTCATAAAACCATTGCTGTAGAAATACTAGCCCTCTAACATATGTGAACTTGTCTAGTAGCATGTATGCCTCTATCCATGTACTGTATAGTCATATGTTATAATTTAGCCTATTTCATACTATACTAGACTAAGATAGATATAATTTGATTGTGAATAAGTAGCTTTCATGTGTTTAATCTATAACCGATTAAAAATTGTGAAGCACTGAACACAATAAGACCAATGAAGCGACTATGTCATGAAAATATCCCATACTGCAAATCATTGTGCGTCCAATATACTAGTATATCCACCCTAACGGTTAACGACTATGATTTAATAGGCTGTGATTATAATTGGACATGTATGTTATAACGCTATGTCTTCTGTTGCATCTATGACCATTTATTTGTTTCCAGTATGTATTTCTACTCAGAGCTCTACAATCCCTTTGCCACTTTCCCTGCTTATTATGCTTTCTGAGTCCTTAGCCTTTGCCCTCGCCATTTTTCAGCAACAATTTATTGACCCTAAGCTTTAGCACGTGGGCATAGCCCCCTACCTTATTGGGTCCTCTAGCATTTTTTGTATATATGTTATCCTAGCTACAGTCTGCCTCTGAGCTAGCATATTATACAGTGATTTAACACAGCTCATTATAGTCACAGCACAGTAATAAGACATCTGTCTGGTAAGGAGCTGTGCATCTGTGTGTTCATCACATGACCATGGACTGTACATCACATGACCATGGACTGATTTTTATCCACTGGGAGTAAGCAGAATAAATGACAGTAAGAAGAGATCTAAAAATTTGTGAGGAATTGATACAGAAAGTATATTGGAAAATTGTATAACTCTTTTCTATACAAACAAAAACCTTTGCCTCTCAATATTTGTCTGAAACTGGACAACCCCTTTAAGCATAAGCTGCACTCACACTATAATGTTTCTCATTGCTTACACAGTATATCTTGCATGTTTTATCATAAGCATTACTAAGGAGCCTACGGGCCATTTCTGGTTGTCATTTTTAAATATAGCAAAACCACCATGTCATCTCAAATTATTAAAATTATTAGCTTTAAAAGGTTTGTCGAACTCTTTTTTTTTATTGATGACTGATCCTTAGGGTCGGACATCATCAAGCTATTAGAGGTAGTCAAACACACAGAATCCCTGCTGGTCAGCTGTCAGAAGGCGCTGTATCACATGAGCACCATGACCTCTTTACTGTTTACATTGAATGGTGCCTGTTTTATAGAGGATGTGCAATGCAAGTACAGAAGTGAACTGCAACAATCCCACTGTCTGGACTTTCTATAATTCTTAGAATGAATGGAATATATGACAAGTTTAAGTCTGTAGTTGTGCTACAGTTTTCCAAACATTGGGGTACCAGGAGTACTGTACAGGAAAGTAATTGAAGTTGCTTCTGCTTCTTTGTTTCCATGATCAATGGAAGTCCAAAAGGTTAAAGTCTCATTGATGCTAAAAGGTTTGTGCCAAGTTATAACATTATCCCCTATCCACAGGATAGGGAATAATAACATTGTCATTAGGATATGACTACTGGAACTCCTACTGATCCTGTGAACAGTGCTCCAATTTTCTTGTTCTGATGGAGAAGAAGAATGAGCATGTGCCCTGCCACCCCATTCATTCCATGTGGGCGCGTCAGATATATAGCCAAGTAGAGCTCAAATATTTCTGGTGCTCGCATAAAAAATTACTGAAAAGCAGGATACATGAGCCGTCTGCATTTTGATCATGAGCCCTGTTCCTGGGATCAGTGGGGGGTCCCAGTAGTTGAACCATCACCAATAAAATGTCTTACCTATACTGTTAACTGGAGGTAACTTCATAACTTTGGTACAGCCCTTTTCATGTTTTGGCATAAAATAGTGCCACAAATTTTTGTGCTTGGAATACCTCTTTAAGACCATGGCCTGACATGTCATAAATTGTTTCTGCATAGTGTTTGGGATTTTAGTGAATCCCAAACACAAACTCAGGAAACCATTGCAATTTTGGAAATTGTAACATGTCAATTACACCTATGGAAATGCCAGTGGCTTCTCTACAGGTATATTGGAAGCAGAATGTCTACAGAGGAAACTTCTGCAGACTTTCTGTGAAAAGCTTTGCTGTTTTTCTCCCATCATTTTTTGCTGCGTCTCGCTACGTGAAATCTTAACCTAAGGATCCATTGTACTGACTCCAATTTTGACACTACCATTTTATGCCAGCAATACAGGCATGCACCTACATTCAGGAACAGTCTAATGGGAACAAGACATACAGTTATAATGCCATAACATCAGCTGCTACTTCTCCTGCTATAGATTGAATATTTTTACCTTTTTAAAACATTTATACATATACATAAGAATGTATTATTTATTTCATATCTATATTAATAAATAATAAAGTGTATGTTTTAAAGTGATGACAGATGGTTTACATCTTCAGCCCATGAAATCAATAATAATTGAGCTCCGATAGCAGTACCCTGTATATACACTACATATTAGTCATTTGTAATTTAAGTAAAGAAGATAACATACATGATGATTTATTATATTCTATCACATTTGCATAAGAAAAAGGTTTTCGTGAATGTTCCATGTATGTCAAAGAAAAGGCCGCCATTAAATACCCTATATTTGTAAAGGGGTGACACTGCCTATTTAGATAGTGTAGCAGTTCATCGGTTAGCATATGGGTATAAGGATGCCGCAGCTCAGCCAGAGATCTGTGTACAAAAGAAGAAACAAACGTACATTACTTATTGCCTCCCCCCTTCTATATATTGCATCAGTGACACAGAGATGGTAGAATGTTAGGAGCTGGGAATGTGAAGGGAGCTTATAGAATGAGTAATGGATGAAGGACTTAAAAAGAATAAATCTGTTGAAGATACATTACTTTATATTGTGATATTGTGAACTCAAGTGGTAAGGGCATGTATATTCTCTAGATTACAAAATAGCTTTTTTCCCCCAAAGGTCTCCACATCATTTGCAAGTAGCATGTAAGATTTATATATGAATTCATAATAATCCGTACCTAAGGACTGTATACATTGGGTGTGAATATCCTCTCACTGTAAAACATTCATGTCATGAGCCTGATCTCTGAGATTTATGTAAGCTATAGAGTATAGATAAAAGCACTTCCTATGATTATTTCTTTTTATTCCTTCTGGTGTAACAAACAATCATACAGCTTTGTTTTCAGCCAATTGTAGAGAGTGATGCTATACTGCATAGTGTAATAATATAATAATAATCAATTTTATTTATATAGCGCCAACATATTCCGCAGCGCTGTACAATTTGTAGGGTACAAATACAGACAGATACATAACAAAGAACGTCATTTCACACAATGGGACTGAGGGCCCTGCTCGCAAGAGCTTACAATCTATGAGTATTTTAATAGAAACATTACACACTCTTTGGAAAAGTTGCCACATCTTTAAGTTTAATAGTTTTTTCTTGAGATGCCTCAATTTCTTTACCATCTCTTTACTAGAGGGAGATTATAAAAAAATGACAGTTGATTAATCTGGTGTACAACAGATTGACAGGCTAAAAATGTCCACTTCCCCTACCAAGTATTTTCTGGATTGCAGGACTTGATAAGTTCACCCTTCCCATGTGTTTTTTCTGCCCATCTTTAAATACACATCCTCTTCCTAAGATCAGGGGATAGTAGGCAATGGGGATAGCATGAAAGCAGAGCTGAGGAGGGAGAATAGAGAATAAGGCATTGATTTGTCTCATTCTAATTAAACGAGCTGACCATCCTCTAGTTCTTCAATAGTATTGATATATCTTCCATTTATGTCCTACTAGCTGTTTCGATATTCAATATTCCTAAAATAAAATGTCATTGGTCTTAATGCATTTCTGGTTTTTCATTTGAGGTTCATCCTGTTGATAGGAGTAATTTCCTAGGTCCAGAGAATATTAACCACCTATTGGGTGTTTGCATCCGGAAGGTGGTTGGCTTGCTGTGCAAGGATGTACCGAAACATCCAAGTAAATTTCAGCAGCTGCACAAAATCGTGCAGCTGCTGAAACAGGGAGCCAGTTGTAACTTCAGCTAGAGCTCCCAGAAAGAAGGCAGGAAAAGTTTATTACCTTTCCTGCCTTCCCGATCGCTGTGTATACAATGTTTGATGAGCTCTGTGTACACCGCTATGGGTACCACCATGAAGTGGCTGCCAAGATCAGAGTATGTTAGAGAAGCTCTATAGAAATGGTAAGAGGCTACATTCCTCCTGCAACTGGGGCTAAATGTATCAGTCCCAGTTATAGGGGAAATTAGCCTCCCCCCCAAAAAAAAAACAAGTCATCAGATAGAAAAGTAAAAATAAATAAAATAATAGTATTAATTATTAGAGATGAGTGAACACCAAAATGTTCGAGGTTCGAAATCCGATTCGAACAGTCGCTTACTGTTCGACTGTTCGAATGGGTTTCGAACCCCATTATAGTCTATGGGGAACATATACTCGTTAAGGGGGAATCCCAAATCCGTCTCTGGAGGGTCACCAAGTCCACTATGATACCCCAGGAAATGATGCCAACACCCTGGAATGACACTGGGACAGCAGGGGAAGCATGTCTGGGGGCATATAAATCACTTTATTACATGGAAATCCCTGTCAGCTTGCGATTGTCGCAAGCTAACTTTTTCCCATAGGAATGCATTGGACAGCGCTGATTGGCCGAATTCCGTACTTTGGCCATTTAGCGCTGGCGATGCTGGAGGAGGCGGAGTCTAAGATCGCTCCACACCAGTCTCCATTCTGGTCCGACCTTAGACTCCGCCTCCTCCAGCAGAGCCAGCGCTGATTGGCCGAATTCCGTACTCTGGCCAATCAGTGCTGGCCAATGCATTCTATTGGCGTGATGAAGCAGTGCTGAATGTGTGTGTTTAGCTCAACTACACCGGTGGAGTAGTTGAGCTAAGCACACAGATTCAGCTCTGCTTCAATCAGCGCTGGCCAATGCATTCTATTAGCTTGATGAAGCAGAGTGTGCACAAGGGTTCAAGCGCACACTCGGCTCTGATGTAGCAGAGCCGAGGGTGCACAAGGGTTCAAGCGCACCCTCGGCTCTGATGTAGCAGAGCCGAGGGTGCACTTGAACCCTTGTGCACCCTCGGCTCTGCTACATCAGAGCCAAGGGTGCACTTGAACCCTTGTGCACACTTGGCTCTGCTACATCAGAGTTGATGGTGCGCTTGAACCCTTGTGCACACTCTGCTTCATCAAGCTAATAGAATGCATTGGCCAGCGCTGATTGAAGCAGAGCTGAATCTGTGTGCTTAGCTCAACTACTCCACCGGTGTAGTTGAGCTAAACACACACATTCAGCACTGCTTCATCACGCCAATACAATGCATTAGCCAGTGCTGATTGGCCAGAGTACGGAATTCGGCCAATCAGCGCTGGCTCGGCTGGAGGAGGCGGAGTCTAAGGTCGGACCAGAATGGAGACTGGTGTGGAGCAATCTTAGACTCCGCCTCCTCCAGCAGAGCCAGCGCTGATTGGCCGAATTCCGTACTCTGGCCAATCAGCGCTGGCCAGTGCATTCTATTGGCGTGATGAAGAAGTGCTGAATGTGTGTGCTTAGCTCAACTACGCCGGTGGAGTACTTGAGCTAAGCACACAGATTCAGCTCTGCTTCAATCAGCACTGGCCAATGCATTCTATTGGCGTGATGAAGCAGTGCTGAATGCGTGTGTTTAGCTCAACTACGCCGATGGAGTAGTTGAGCTAAGCACACAGATTCAGCTCTGCTTCAATCAGCACTGGCCAATGCATTCTATTGGCGTGGTGAAGCAGTGCTGAATGTGTGTGTTTAGCTCAACTACGCTGGTGGAGTAGTTGAGCTAAGCACACAGATTCAGCTCTGCTTCAATCAGCACTGGCCAATGCATTCTATTGGCGTGATGAAGCAGTGCTGAATATGTGTGTTTAGCTCAACTACGCCGGTGGAGTAGTTGAGCTAAACACACACATTCAGCACTGCTTCATCACGCCAATAGAATGCATTGGCCAGCGCTGATTGAAGCAGAGCTGAATCTGTGTGCTTAGCTCAACTACTCCACCGGCATAGTTGAGCTAAACACACACATTCAGCACTGCTTCATCACGCCAATAGAATGCACTGGCCAGCGCTGATTGGCCAAAGTACGGAATTCGGCCAATCAGCGCTGGCTCTGCTGGAGGAGGCGGAGTCTAAGGTCGGACCAGAATGGAGACTGGTGTGGAGCGATCTTAGACTCCGCCTCCTCCAGCAGAGCCAGCGCTGATTGGCCAAAGTACGGAATTCGGCCAATCAGCGCTGGCCAATGCATCCCTATGGGAAAAAGTTTATCTCACAAAAATCACAATTACACACCCGATAGAGCCGCAAAAAGGTATTTTTAATAACATTCCCCCCTAAATAAAGGTTATCCCTAGCTATCCCTGCCTGTACAGCTATCCCTGTCTCATAGTCACAAAGTTCACATTCTCATATGACCCAGATTTGAAATCCACTATTCGTCTAAAATGGAGGTCACCTGATTTCGGCAGCCAATGACTTTTTCCAATTTTTTTCAATGCCCCCGTTGTCGTAGTTCCTGTCCCACCTCCCCTGCGCTGTTATTGGTGCAAAAAAGGCGCCAGGGAAGGTGGGAGGGGAATCAAATTTTGGCGCACTTTACCACGCGGTGTTCGATTCGATTCGAACATGGCGAACACCCTGATATCCGATCGAACATGTGTTCGATAGAACACTGTTCGCTCATCTCTATTAATTATAAATAATAATATGTCAATAAACTGCTCTCATTAAAGGTTCTAGCTCCACCCCCAAAGACACTTTGCACTTGTGTTATTAAATTTAAAAAAAAATGAAAAGTGAAAAAGACATTTTTTCCATCATCTTTTGTTTAAATTTTTCCTGATATAAAAGAAAATTAAAACACATGCAAAAACAAAAACATAAAAATAAAGCCCTATGCATCACCGAAAAAAAGATGCAGAAATTAGTGGAATAACCCAAATGATAAAAATGTTACAGCCCTCAAAACCGCACATACAAAAATTCCGAAAATGTGTCTGAACCAGAAATTGACCCGGTGGTTAAGCAGTTGGGTTGCATGTTATCAAGTTAAGGAGGGGTGATTAGCCAGTAAGATATCAACAAGGCCCATTCATCTCTTTGACAATGGTCCCTTCAATATTTCTGAATTCACCCTAAAATAAACTGTCATTAGTCCTGACACATTTACCTTTTTTCACTTGAGATTTATTGGAGGACTTAAAACATAAAAAAAAGCAAAAAAAAAAAAAGCGAATTTTATAGACTTTAAAATACTCCACTGTTACAGATAGGTGACACCCATGTTGGAATATAATAAAATCACTGCATATGTTTGCTATAAATCACATGACCTACATATCTTTAAATGCATTTAATGCCCCTGCCTTCCAGACAGATTGATTTCTATTAAAACTCAAGTATGAGGAAAAGCTGGTTAGTTTATCCCTGGAATGCTGCTATTGATCTGCACTTCCCAGCATTGCTTGTTGTTAACTTGTTTAAAACTTGTAAAACCTTGTAACCTTACAGGTTGTAAATTTGGGTGAAGTTTCTGATCTGTCTGATGCAAATAAGCATTTGTTAAGATCATATTTCCCTCTCTACATGGGCACATTCAAGATGATAAGCCATTGTGCAGCGAGTGGGAGACAGGGAGAACTCTGTGAATGGGACTGAGCGCCAGGGAACAGAGACCAGTAGCCATAAGGAGAAGCGGAGTGGACTGCCAAAGCTAACATTTTTCATTAGGGTCCATAATCCTGGGAGACCTTGGAGACCTTTCAAAAAGTTCCACTTTTGTCTCGTCAGTCCACTTGAGGGTTATCAAGATGTTTTTTGGCAATTGTCAGACTTTGTGTTCATTTTGGTCTGCAGGGTTTTCAACTTGGAACTCTCCCATGGATGTCAATTTTGCCCAGGATCTTTCTTATTGTTGAATTACAAACACAGTGCTTTAGATGTTGTACTGGGTTCTTTTGTGACCTGCTAGATGAGTCGTCATTGCGCTCTTAGAGTAATTTTGGTAGGCCAGCCACTACTGGGAAGGTTCCCCACTGTTGCATTTTTTGGCATTTGTAGATAAATATTGTTACTATGACTTACTAGAGTATGGGAAGAATATGCAAATCTGTCTCCCAAGATGTAAACAGGGAGACAGTGCCTTGGTTATGCTGCCCTCTATAGCAAGCACCCTGAACAACATGCCCGACTTCCCAGAAGTCTTTACTGCATGATGCGAGGTTATAACCAAATCAATTTCTCAGCTACGGATGGCACCGTTTCTGTCTCTTTGGACTTCATCAGCGCAGCCTAGAGAGAATTGATTTGGTTTAAGTGAGAGGCTGAGAGACCAGATTATGGGGATAACGTCTATCCTTAGGGAGAGACCACCTTCTCAGGTATGTGGAGACTTATACAGCCATAGTTGCTCCACTGCAAGGGAACATGGGAAGAATATACAAATCTGTCTTCCAAGATGTAAACAGGGTCAGGGGACAATCGTACACATCAGGGAGAGTGTTTGCCTACATAGGCAGTACGGAGACTTACAAGTCATTCCTGCTCCGCTAGGGATTCTGGGTAAAAAATATGCAAATCTATTCTCCAGGATGTAATTAGGAGAACAGTACACTCTGTACGCCACCCTATAGAGGGCAGCATCCTTAACATCATGAACAACTCAGTTGTAAAGTCTTTTTAATCATAATGTGGATTTAATTGCCAAATCAGTATTTCTGTCCCAAAGCAGCAAAAAAGGTGGCTACAGGCAGAGGTATGTCCAGAGGCAGAAAGGCCAAAGATTTTCCGTGTACTAGCCACTCATGCAAAACTCACCCATGCTGCCAGACTAATTCCTCCAACAGGCTAACAACTGCCATCCGGTCCACACCCACCAGGGGCACACTCTCCAAGGTCTGGGACACATTAATGGCACCCCCTGGCCAAACTACCGCCACTGAGGGGCCTAGTGTCACCAGGAGGGACAAGTATAGGCGCATGTTGCGGAAGGACCTGACCGACACCAGCCCTGTCCTCTCCAATCCCTCTGAGCCCTACATTTAGTGGGTCTCCAAGTTGGATTTGTGGCTGAAACTTGCGCTCTACGCATTGGAGGTCCTTTCCTGCCTTGACACCAGTGTGCTATCGGAAAATGTCTTCGGCGCAGCTGGTGGCATCATCATGGATAAGCACAGTCAGCTGTCAGCTGTCAGTGCTGACCGGCTGACGCTGATCAAAATGAACAGCCACTGGATAGACCCATCATTTTCATGTCCAGCAGTGTCAAGCACCCTGACATGAAGTTTGATATGTGTGCTCACCCTCTACAATTCTTCCTCCTCCTCATACTCCTCCACCATCAGTGTTGCACAATTCTGCTCCTGCTAGGTTCAATTCACACTAATGCCCCCAAACTCTTCTGGTTAGAGGCTCAATCCACCCTGATTCCCCCAACTGTGCTGATTAGAAGCTCATTATAAGTCATGCTAAGTAACACACTGGCACACATGGCTGACTTCATGTTAGGTTGCTTTTCAAGAGAAAAAGGCATAGTTTTTATTATTTCATTATTTAAGTATCCCCAAAACACCTATCAAAATAAACCTAGAATTACAAAATGGGTGATATTTCAATGCAGCTGCAAATACTGTAGCACTATTAATATATATGCAAAGTTTTCATAATCTTGAATAATGTATAGATACAGTATTTGACACGCACATGAAAAATGCTTCCTGTAATCCTATTTAAGGAGATATGATGTGTTAATCTCTGTAAGGTGTGAGGGATAAATTTAGTAACTTCTTAGAATATTATACATATAGCCACATATTGCTTTAGCTAAATATCCTTATCAAATTGACTGTAATTACCATCATTTCCTAATGTGTATGGCACAAACTATCAATAAAATTATTTGACTAATATTAACCAACCACATCATTAAGAAAAATATGGAGCTTGTAGCACCACTGCTGCTTTTAGACATAATGATTAGAGATGAGCGAACACTAAAATGTTCGAGGTTCGAAATTCGATTCGAACAGCCGCTCACTGTTCGAGTGTTCGAATGGGTTTCGAACCCCATTATAGTCTATGGGGAACATAAACTCGTTAAGGGGGAAACCCAAATTCGTGTCTGGAGGGTCACCAAGTCCACTATGACACCCCAGGAAATGATACCAACACCCTGGAATGACACTGGGACAGCAGGGGAAGCATGTCTGGGGGCATAAAAGTCACTTTATTTCATGGAAATCCCTGTCAGTTTGCGATTTTCGCAAGCTAACTTTTCCCCATAGAAATGCATTGGCCAGTGCTGATTGGCCAGAGTACGGAACTCGACCAATCAGCGCTGGCTCTGCTGGAGGAGGCGGAGTCTAAGATAGCTCCACACCAGTCTCCATTCAGGTCCGACCTTAGACTCCGCCTCCTCCGGCAGAGCCAGCGCTGATTGGCCGAAGGCTGGCCAATGCATTCCTATGCGAATGCAGACTTAGCAGTGCTGAGTCAGTTTTGCTCAACTACACATCTGATGCACACTCGGCACTGCTACATCAGATGTAGCAATCTGATGTAGCAGAGCCGAGGGTGCACTAGAACCCCTGTGCAAACTCAGTTCACGCTAATAGAATGCATTGGCCAGCGCTGATTGGCCAATGCATTCTATTAGCCCGATGAAGTAGAGCTGAATGTGTGTGCTAAGCACACACATTCAGCACTGCTTCATCAAGCCAATACAATGCATTAGCCAGTGCTGATTGGCCAGAGTACGGAATTCGGCCAATCAGCGCTGGCCAATGCATTCTATTAGCCCGATGAAGTAGAGCTGAATGTGTGTGCTAAGCACACACATTCAGCACTGCTTCATCAAGCCAATACAATGCATTAGCCAGTGCTGATTGGCCAGAGTACGGAATTCGGCCAATCAGCGCTGGCTCTGCTGGAGGAGGCGGAGTCTAAGGTCGCTCCACACCAGTCTCCATTCAGGTCCGACCTTAGACTCCGCCTCCTCCGGCAGAGCCAGCGCTGATTGGCCGAAGGCTGGCCAATGCATTCCTATGCGAATGCAGACTTAGCAGTGCTGAGTCAGTTTTGCTCAACTACACATCTGATGCACACTCGGCACTGCTACATCAGATGTAGCAATCTGATGTAGCAGAGCCGAGGGTGCACTAGAACCCCTGTGCAAACTCAGTTCACGCTAATAGAATGCATTGGCCAGCGCTGATTGGCCAATGCATTCTATTAGCCCGATGAAGTAGAGCTGAATGTGTGTGCTAAGCACACACATTCAGCACTGCTTCATCAAGCCAATACAATGCATTAGCCAGTGCTGATTGGCCAGAGTACGGAATTCGGCCAATCAGCGCTGGCCAATGCATTCTATTAGCCCGATGAAGTAGAGCTGAATGTGTGTGCTAAGCACACACATTCAGCTCTACTTCATCGGGCT
The DNA here is from genome assembly GCF_031893055.1 of Leptodactylus fuscus. Lineage (NCBI taxonomy): Eukaryota > Metazoa > Chordata > Amphibia > Anura > Leptodactylidae > Leptodactylus > Leptodactylus fuscus. The sequence continues at coordinate 126,948,243 of NC_134269.1, forward strand.
AATAGAATGCATTGGCCAGCGCTGATTGGCCAGAGTACGGAACTCGACCAATCAGCGCTGGCTCTGCTGGAGGAGGCGGAGTCTAAGGTCGGACCTGAATGGAGACTGGTGTGGAGCGATCTTAGACTCCGCCTCCTCCAGCAGAGCCAGCGCTGATTGGCCGAATTCCGTACTCTGGCCAATCAGCACTGGCTAATGCATTGTATTGGCGTGATGAAGCAGTGCTGAATGTGTGTGCTTAGCACACACATTCAGCTCTACTTCATCGGGCTAATAGAATGCATTGGCCAGCGCTGATTGGCCGAATTCCGTACTCTGGCCAATCAGTGCTGGCCAATGCATTCTATTAGCTTGATGAAGCAGAGTGTGCACAAGGGTTCAAGCGCACCCTCGGCTCTGATGTAGGAGAGCCGAGGGTGCACTTGAACCCTTGTGCACCCTCAGCTCTGCTACATCAGAGCCGAGGGTGCGCTTGAACCCTTGTGCACACTCTGCTTCATCAAGCTAATAGAATGCATTGGCCAGCGCTGATTGGCCAATGTATTCTATTAGCCTGATGAAGTAGAGCTGAATGTGTGTGCTAAGCACACACATTCAGCTCTACTTCATCGGGCTAATAGAATGCATTGGCCAGCGCTGATTGGCCAGAGTACGGAACTCGACCAATCAGCGCTGGCTCTGCTGGAGGAGGCGGAGTCTAAGATCGCTCCACACCAGTCTCCATTCAGGTCCGACCTTAGACTCCGCCTCCTCCAGCAGAGCCAGCGCTGATTGGCCGAATTCCGTACTCTGGCCAATCAGCACTGGCTAATGCATTGTATTGGCTTGATGAAGCAGTGCTGAATGTGTGTGCTTAGCACACACATTCAGCTCTACTTCATCGGGCTAATAGAATGCATTGGCCAATCAGCGCTGGCCAATGCATTCTATTAGCGTGAACTGAGTTTGCACAGGGGTTCTAGTGCACCCTCGGCTCTGCTACATCAGATTGCTACATCTGATGTAGCAGTGCCGAGTGTGCATCAGATGTGTAGTTGAGCAAAACTGACTCAGCACTGCTAAGTATGCATTCGCATAGGAATGCATTGGCCAGCCTTCGGCCAATCAGCGCTGGCTCTGCCGGAGGAGGCGGAGTCTAAGGTCGGACCTGAATGGAGACTGGTGTGGAGCGACCTTAGACTCCGCCTCCTCCAGCAGAGCCAGCGCTGATTGGCCGAATTCCGTACTCTGGCCAATCAGCACTGGCTAATGCATTGTATTGGCTTGATGAAGCAGTGCTGAATGTGTGTGCTTAGCACACACATTCAGCTCTACTTCATCGGGCTAATAGAATGCATTGGCCAATCAGCGCTGGCCAATGCATTCTATTAGCGTGAACTGAGTTTGCACAGGGGTTCTAGTGCACCCTCGGCTCTGCTACATCAGATTGCTACATCTGATGTAGCAGTGCCGAGTGTGCATCAGATGTGTAGTTGAGCAAAACTGACTCAGCACTGCTAAGTCTGCATTCGCATAGGAATGCATTGGCCAGCCTTCGGCCAATCAGCGCTGGCTCTGCCGGAGGAGGCGGAGTCTAAGGTCGGACCTGAATGGAGACTGGTGTGGAGCGATCTTAGACTCCGCCTCCTCCAGCAGAGCCAGCGCTGATTGGTCGAGTTCCGTACTCTGGCCAATCAGCGCTGGCCAATGCATTCTATTAGCCCGATGAAGTAGAGCTGAATGTGTGTGCTTAGCACACACATTCAGCTCTACTTCATCAGGCTAATAGAATACATTGGCCAATCAGCGCTGGCCAATGCATTCTATTAGCTTGATGAAGCAGAGTGTGCACAAGGGTTCAAGCGCACCCTCGGCTCTGATGTAGCAGAGCTGAGGGTGCACAAGGGTTCAAGTGCACCCTCGGCTCTCCTACATCAGAGCCGAGGGTGCGCTTGAACCCTTGTGCAGCCTCGGCTCTGCTACATCAGAGCCGAGGGTGCGCTTGAACCCTTGTGCACACTCTGCTTCATCAAGCTAATAGAATGCATTGGCCAGCACTGATTGGCCAGAGTACGGAATTCGGCCAATCAGCGCTGGCCAATGCATCCCTATGGGAAAAAGTTTATCTCACAAAAATCACAATTACACACCCGATAGAGCCCCAAAAAGTTATTTTTAATAACATTCCCCCCTAAATAAAGGTTATCCCTAGCTATCCCTGCCTGTACAGCTATCCCTGTCTCATAGTCACAAAGTTCACATTCTCATATGACCCGGATTTGAAATCCACTATTCGTCTAAAATGGAGGTCACCTGATTTCGGCAGCCAATGACTTTTTCCAATTTTTTTCAATGCCCCCAGTGTCGTAGTTCCTGTCCCACCTCCCCTGCGCTGTTATTGGTGCAAAAAAGGCGCCAGGGAAGGTGGGAGGGGAATCGAATTTTGGCGCACTTTACCACGTGGTGTTCGATTCGATTCGAACATGGCGAACACCCTGATATCCGATCGAACATGTGTTCGATAGAACACTGTTCGCTCATCTCTAATAATGATATTACTGTATGTTACTGATTTGTTACTGATCCATAATACAACACACATAGAATTGTATGAAACTTTACTGTTTCTCCATGCCTGTAAGATTTTATATGGATTATGATGAAATGCTGTAAGGCATGCTATATCATGGATTTATGGTGCACTAATATACCCTAGAAGCATTCTTTATAAAATATGGTATCTAAGGCTTTGTGTACATTTTCAACAAATCTAATGGCTGTTAAATACGTATATACATGTCTATTTTAACAGACATTCTACATTCATTTTGCATCTACTCTTTTCCATTTCTAATGGCCAAGTATCATCCATTTTGCATCAGTTTTTAACTGTCATTGAAAAAAAAAATTCATTGGTCTTTCTTTTTTCACTCAATGCAGTGATCTGTTCTTAAAGGGGTTCTTCCATTTCAGTCTTTCAGCCAGGCTGCATGCAGTGTCTGCTTCTCACTTCCTGTATTTCTCCCTCCCCCCCCCCTCCTGCTGGCAGGACACACAACACTTCTGCAGGTCAGATAATATGCTGATTCTTACTCAAAATAGGCTCAGTGTTATCTGTGTGTTTACATAGAGAGTTAACAGACTGGGCTTTATCAGCAAACTGCACTTAACTGAATGATTGTCCTGCTTGCAATGAGAAAGTGACATCACTTGTCCTATCTCCCAGGTCCAACGCAGTGTAAACATGGGAGGATTAAATTCACATAGCAGGCAAACAAAGCACCATTTCAATTAGGGGCCACACGGTGGCTCAGTGGTTAGCACTGCAGCCTTGCAGCATTGGAGTCCTGGTGTTCAAATCCCGCCATGGGCATAAAACCATCTGCAAGGAGTTTGTATGTTCTCCCCATGTTTGCATGGATTTCCATCCCATATTCTAAAGACATACTGATAGGGAAAAAAAAATGTACATTGTGAGCTCTATGTAGGGCTCACAATCTACATTAAAGGGGCTCTATCAGCAAAATCATGCTGATAGAGCCCCACATATGCGTGCATAGCCTTTAAAAAGGCTATTCAGGCACTGTAAAAGTTAAATTAAACTACCCCCCCGTTTTAAAATAATAACTTATATAAGAATGTGATTTACTTACGGAACGTGCACCCTGGGCGGGCATTCAGGGTGCGCCGTCTTCTTCTTCCCCGCCTCTTCTTCCTCTGACGTCTTCGGGTCCCGTCCTCCTCTGGCGCTTGCTCGCAGACACTGATAAAAAAAAATAGCCCGGGCGCATGCGCAGTAGCACGCAGCTTCTACTACGGCCACTGCGCATGCGCCCGGGCTATATTTTTTTATCAGTGTCCGCGAGCAAGCGCCGGAGGAGGACGGGACCCGAAGACATCGGAGGAAGAAGAGGCGGGGAAGAAGATGAAGACACACCCTGAATGCCCGCCCAGCGTGCACGTTCCGTAAGTAAATCACATTCTTTTTTAAGTTATTATTTTAAAACGGGGGGGGGGGGGTAGTTTAATTTAACATTTACAGTGCCTGAATAGCCTTTTTAAAGGCTATGCACGCATATGTGGGGCTCTATCAGCATGATTTTGCTGATAGAGCCCCTTAAAAAAAAAAAAAAAAAGTCTTCAATTGACACAAACTACCAGTATAGATAGGATACTTGAGATGGGACAACCCCTGTAACAGATGCAAAACAGATGTCAATCCTTCTTACATAATTTAAAAACAGATCCATTGGTTTAAGTTAGGTCTTGAAAACAGACAAAGATAGAAACACTGAAATCAATGTGTGACTAAGGCCTAAGAGTTCATTCACATGGAGGAAAATGGTGAGGAATCTGGTGTGGAATTGCAGTACTAAAAAAAAAGCCTCCCATTGACTTCAATGGCTTCCTTTATCTGCTAGCATAAAAAGGAACCCATTGAAGTCAATGGGAGGCTTTTTTTTTCAGCGCTGAAATTCCACACCAAATTGCTCACCATTTTCCTCCGTGTGAATGGGCCCTCACTCTTGGGATTCAAAATACCATTTAGTGATAAGGACCACAGTACATATGTAGACCTATTGCGTCCATTTCAAATGAACCATTTCACTTCTCAAACTTACCACATTCTGCCATTTGGTGTTGATGTTGCAGATTAGGCTACATTCATAGGAAAGTTGTGCAAAATGAACAGAAAAAATTAACATTTTTCAAGGCTGTTTTGCTCCTGAAGTGCACCAGTTTTCACAGATCCATTATACATTTCAGTGTATGGAGGAAATCCATAAAATCAAGTAAAGATAGAATATTTATATACATTTTGACGGTCCATTACAATGGACTGTCAAAATATCAGTCATGTGAATAGCCACCTCTCACATGAACACATTTTAAAACAACTGTTAAAAAATGGCCGCCACACGCCAACTATGATGTTAGTGGGAACATAGGTTTACATTTTGTTGACATACAAATGGATGTCATACAAATTTGATCCTGGACCAAAAAGGGCAATTGCACATATGTAGGAGATGAAAAAAAAAAATCACTGTTGAGGGAATTTTGAGGCTTGAAAGAAATTTTACTATCATCTTTGTCTTATCTCTTATTTTTAAAGCAAATTCCTTTTCTATAATTTTGATTATTACTCATGTGTAAAAGGTTTCCTTACTTTCCACTAGCAGTGACATATAAGAAAGGGCACAACAGACAGTCCAATATATTTTGTTAAGAACAGACTGGTTTACAAGCAAAATAATGTAATGCTTTAAACCTTTTGGTCCTTGTCACTTCTGTGAACTGCTCACATTGGCAGTAAAATCTTGACAGTTACTAACTTGACAGTACTAATACAACTCAAGCTTTCCACTACCATATAGTAACCATTTACTAACTTACAAGACCTAAAGATTTCATGAAATGTATACTGTAGTTATTAATAGAGTGGTACATGTTCCTGGATGGCATCTTCCCATGTCATATGGGAGCGATTACTCTCTCTACAAGTTATGTCCCCTTTCACATTGTGTCAAAACTGGAGTTATTGAGGCTTGTTTAAACTATTGCCTTTCCAGACAGAATTCAGCCACACTAAAAGAACCTGTCTGCTTTTAACATTTCTTCTGATATTCAGCTTCTAGATTCTTCACTAAATTCTTGGGTGAATACCTGAATGTTTTCTTTTAGCAATATGTTAAGATTATTAACCTTATAAATAAGAGAGCAGTATTTTTTCTTCTTGATTTAAGAAGTTTAGTGGCTTTATGAACATTTACTCTTACTAGTACGTCCAGTATTAATGTTCATACCTACAAAATCGCAGGCAAAATCCAATTATTCACTTTGCTTTATATGCCGAAAAAATATTTCAGGAGTTGTCCAATTTAATATTAGATTTTTTTTCTCTTCAGTTCTTAATCTTTCCTACATAGTCATTACTTCATTTACTTGTGTATACAGTCCTATGAAAAAGTTTGGGCACCCCTATTAATCTTAATCATTTTTTGTTCTAAATATTTTGGTGTTTGCAACAGCCATTTCAGTTTGATATATCTAATAACTGATGGACACAGTAATATTTCAGGATTGAAATGAGGTTTATTGTACTAACAGAAAATGTGCAATATGCATTAAACCAAAATTTGACTGGTGCAAAAGTATGGGCACCCTTATCATTTTATTGATTTGAATTCCCCTAACTACTTTTTACTGACTTACTGAAGCACAAAATTGGTTTTGTAACCTCAGTGAGCTTTGAACTTCATAGCCAGATGTATCCAATCATAAGAAAAGGTATTTAAGGTGGCCAATTGCAAGTTGATCTCCTATTTGAATCTCCTCTGAAGAGTGGCATCATGGGCTACTCAAAACAACTCTCAAATGATCTGAAAACAAAGATTGTTCAACATAGTTGTTCAGGGGAAGGATACAAAAAGTTGTCTCTGAGATTTAACCTGTCAGTTTCCACTGTGAGGAACATAGTAAGGAAATGGAAGACCACAGGGACAGTTCTTGTTAAGCCCAGAAGTGGCAGGCCAAGAAAAATATCAGAAAGGCAGAGAAGAAGAATGGTGAGAACAGTCAAGGACAATCCACAGACCACCTCCAAAGAGCTGCAGCATCATCTTGCTGCAGATGGTGTCACTGTGCATCGGTCAACTATACAGCGCACTTTGCACAAATAGAAGCTGTATGGGAGAGTGATGAGAAAGAAGCCGTTTCTGCACATACGCCACAAATAGAGTTGCCTGAGGTATGAAAAAGCACATTTGGACAAGGCAGCTTCATTTTGGAAACAAAAATTGAGTTGTTTGGTTATAAAAAAAAGGCGTTATGCATGGCGTCCAAAAAGAAACAGCATTCCAAGAAAAACACATGCTACCCACTGTAAAATTTGGTGGAAGTTCCATCATGCTTTGGGGCTGTGTGGCCAATGCCGGCATCGGGAATCTTGTTAAAGTTGAGGGTCGCATGGATTCCACTCAGTATCAGCAGATTCTTGAGAATAATGTTCAAGAATCAGTGACGAAGTTGAAGTTACGCCGGGGATGGATATTTCAGCAAGACAATGATCCAAAACACAGCTCCAAATCCTCAGGCATTCATGCAGAGGAACAATTACAATGTTCTGGAATGGCCATCCCAGTCCCCAGACCTGAATATCATTGAACATCTGTGGGATGATTTGAAGCGGGCTGTCCATGCTCGGCGACCATCTAACTTAACTGAACTTAAAAAACTGCTGCAGAGTATTGCAGTTTTTTTTTATTTATTTGTAAAGTCCCTATTAGTTTATATAGTATGTAGCGTGAGATGCTGCAGATAGCATTTCATAGGGTCGCAAGAAGAAATTGCACAGAATCAGGTCAGAATTATTGCAGTATTAGAATATTCAATGAGGTCTGTTGCCAAGGAGATGTATGGACTTTTCATGTCCTCGGGCACACGTGAATTTATAAACCACTAGAAAGCCTTTCCCGTTATGTTCCCTTGATGAAGAGCTATCGATGCCATTACCGTAGCTCTTCACTGTCAGAAGTGCGTTCCTGACAGTCTAACTGGGAATACCCCTCCTGACTGTTTGTCCATAGCTCTGTACTGTCAGAGGGGGCATTCCTTTCCCCACTTTGGAAGCCTTCAGACAATAAGAAAATAGTTATGAAGACATTTTTTTTTTTTATAAGTAATCCATTTAGGATCTAGAATAATGAATTACTTATATGCTGTACATTATATGTGGACAGCCCAGGGACCAGGCAACATAGGATTGATGTACTCTATATATGTACTATGTATTTATGTCAGGAATTATTTAATCTTTTTAAAGATAGTCTGTTACCAGGGTGAAACATATTACTCCCTTATGGACACAGCCTAAAAGTATCATATCATGCAGCCTCGTTTTTCATATCTGATGTGTCACTTTATGTGGCAAGTTGACTCAACCTCTGTCCTGTGTCCTTGTGTGTACCACATTGAGCATGGAGAAAAGAAAGAAGACCAAATAACTGTCTGAGGACTTGAGAAGCAAAATTGTGAGGAAGCATGAGCAATCTCAAGGCTACAAGTCCATCTCCAAAAACCTTAATGTTCCTGTGTCTACCGTGCGCAGTGTCATCAAGAAGTTTAAAGCCCATGGCACTATGGCTAACCTCCCTAGATGTGGACGGAAAAGAAAAATTGATGAGAGATTTAAATGCAAGATTGTGCAGATGGTGGATAAAGAACCTTGACTAACATCCAAACAAGTTCAAGCTGCCCTGCAGTCCGAGGGTACAACAGTGTCAACCCGTACTATCCATCGGCGTCTGAATGAAAAGGGACTGTATGGTAGGATACCCAAGAAGACCCCACTTCTTACCCAGAGACATAAAAAAGCCAGGCTGGAGTTTGCCAAAACATACCTGAGAAAGCCAAAAACATTTTGGAAGAATGGTCACATGAGACAAAAGTAGAGCTTTTTGGGAAAAGGCATCAACATATAGTTTACAAAGAAAAGAACACGGTCCCTACATTCAAACATGGTGGAGGTTCCCTGATGTTTTGGGGTTGTTTTGCTGCCTCTGGCACTGGACTGTTTGACCGTGTGCATGGCATTAAGGAGTCTGAAGACTAACAACAAATTTTGCAGCATAATGTAGGGCCCAGTGTGAGAAAGCTGGGTCTCCCTCAGAGGTCATGGGTCTTCCAGCAGGACAATGACCCAAAACACACTTCAAAAAGCACTAGAAAATGGTTTGAGAGAAAGCACTGGAGGCTTCTAAAGTGGCCAGTAATGAGTCCAGACCTGAATCCCATAGAACACCTGTGGAGAGATCTCAAAATGGCAAAATGGCCCCCTTCACATCTCAGGGACCTGGAGCAGTTTGCCAAAGAAGAATGGTCTAAAATTCCAGCAGAGCATTGTAAGAAACTCATTGATGGTTACTGGAAGCGGTTGTTCACAGTTATTTTGTCTAAAGGTTGTGCTACCAAGTATTAGGCTGAGGGTGCCAATACCTTTGTCTGGCCCATTTGTGGAGTTTTGTGTAAAATGATCAATGATTTTACTTTTTTTCCATTCTCTTTTGTGTTTTTTTCATTGCAAGCAAAATAAATGAAGATATTAATACCAAAGAGTTTGTGCTTGCAATCATTTTCTGGAAGAAAATGAGTATTATCTGACAGAATTGCAGGGGTGCCAATACTTTTGGCCAACACCGTAAATATATGGGGTAGAGGAGAATTCACAATAATAGTATAGTGTAGATCAAGCGGCCAAGTATCAATGCCAAGAGTGGAGCAGGAATGTATGGTGGTGAAGGCTCAGCATGCAAAAAAGAATTCATAACATACTTACCTTAACTCTGATAATGAATATGTCAGCATCCCAATGTGCCTTGACATTAGAAATGTTAGCTGTGTCTAATGACTATTTTTAGAGAGCACTGTTGTTACACAGTATCTGTGTTGGTCTACTTGAAAGGCTGCTGCTCTAAGGAGACCTAGTATTAGTCCTGCTTTGAAGGAGATTTAATACCAGTCCTGCTGTTCTAAAAAACCTCTGGGACTGGTAGTTCTGCTAAAAGTAAGCAGGATTGAGTAATTCTAGGATACAGTACCCTGTATGTTTGTTTTAGAAGGGGTTCTGAGGGTAAAAATATGATAATAGCACTAGGTCTGGGGTGGGGGTCTATAATACTGTGTAGGGGCCACTACTTTTTTGCATTTTTTATTTTTGTCCTCATAGGGGATTGAAGCTGCGATATTCTGATTTTATTACATTACATTACAAATTACATTTGTATTTCAGTGTAAAGGAGGCTGTCAGCCCGTGCAGAAGCATAGGCTGACAGTCTCCATTCAAAGCAGGATCAACCAGGTATGTAGAGATACATTGATTGGGCAGACCCAGGGTCAATGGTCAGACCCCGGGGTGCCGAATAGGAGCAGTTGCCGGGTGGGGCAATCGGGACTCCAATATACAATAAAGCCACTGAGATGTCACAGTCATGTTTGACTGCAGCATCTCAAGGTGAAGAAAAGTCCCACAAGAGTGTAAATAAAATTCATATTTATTGATACTCACTAGAGATGAGCGAGTACTATTAAAAACAGCCATTTCGAATAGCACGCACCCATAAGAATGAATGGAAGCGGCTGGCACGCTGACTTTGCCGGCGTCCGGCTGCTTAACCCCCTGTATGCCGGCTGCGGCCATTAATTCCTATGGGTACGTGCTATTCGAAACGGGAGTTTCGAATAGTACTCGCTCATCTCTAATACTCACTAAAAACAAGAATGAGCATAATTGGATACAAATAGTATAGAAAATGTAAAATGGGGGAAGAGACTAATAAGCCTCAAGACTGAACAAGCCAGCAACCAAAGATGTTCTAAGTGGGTTGGCAAACACAGGGATTAGTAACTATGTCAAAGTATGCAATGGAGTCAGGCTGGTAGATATAAGCTATGCTGCAAATAGGTTACAAGCAATGAACAATATGCACAATGCAATAAATGAATGCAGACAGTATAAATAACAGCTAATGTTACAGACAGGACATAACAGTAAACCACACTGACCCACTACCACTCATGTTCATCTCAGGGCAGAATCTCAGGAATTAACACCCTCAATCTGAGCTCAGTGTTAGAGGACAGTGTCGACTATCACATACGGCTGACACCCACAAAGTGAGGTATGTACACAGTTTCTCTGTGCACACCATGTTTCCTCAGTGGATTGCAGGAAGTCTTTGCCGTTAGAACCGTACTAATAGTGCTGCTGTCAGGAAGAGGTTAACATGATTTGCCGCAAATTAATTCAATCGTTATGGAAAATCGCCTGAATCAAATTTTTGAAAAATTCACTCATCTCTACTTGTGACCAATTTGTTGAAGATATTTTTAGAACTTATCTTCTATTTTATACATCTGAATTCAGAAGTTTCTGCAACACGTACTGTACATGGATATCTGTTGCTTATCGAAAATAAAGGGTTACTGTTTTTAAAGTAGGTAGGCATTCAGGATACTGCAGCAATGCATATGAGAAGAGTATGGATAGATTTAGCACTCCATTTATAGCTTATACAGTAATTGCACCTAAGCCAATCATGGAGTTGTGCACTGTAATATATACATTTCAAGTATTCCTTAACATAATGTGTAGTTAGGCATTATATAATTAGATAGTCAGCAAAGATGATAAAATGTACAAATCCATCTAATTTAGTGTTTCTTAAATGTCAAATCTTTCACAGCCTGGGAAGGCTTAATAATAACCCAATCAAGACTGCAACCAATTTAACCTCATAGAGGGAAAGAGATTTCTTCCTGACCCCATAAACGGTAGTCATATTAATTCCATGGATCAATCAATCAACTAGTTTAATTACTAATTAGAGTTATGAGTTCAGCTTCTTACAGACATGGCATTTGAAACCTGATTATTGAAATTGGCACTAAATGGAAACTTTTTTTGCAGAAAGATTATAGAGTAATACTATATATGTGCTACAATATAGTGGTTAGTTAGCATCATGATACCAATAAGTAAAGTTTAATATGATATGCGTTGCATGGATCTGTCAGCTTTTCAGACATGTCTGTATTAGTGAATAATTGTATTATCCATAACGTACCGTTCTGTAAGAATCTTTCCTTATATTTAGCATTTTGCCATTCCTCTGTTATTAAGATTAAATTACCAGTTGTGTGTATGTCCCACACAGTCTGATATTGTCCGATTAACATTACCAGTATCAGATACTGTAAGGATATCCACTTAGACGAAGTGAATAGTAGCATCCAGTTGTACATTTATTCATTAATTTCTCAAAGATGAACAGCAGAATGTAGAGGTATAAGAAAAGATGTTGAGGAACTAATAAAGAAAGCCCAAGAGTCTTGCTTCCCTTGCCCACTCAGGATGGCTACCCACCAAGCTAACCATAGACAGGATCACATCTAGTAGCCTAATTTCGACCATACAATTACATGCTGCAGTTTAATATTCAAAATGAAAGGTTCCACAGGTTAAATAACCCACATAAGTGACAACCATATTGTATATTTCCTCTTTAACAGTGAAAACCATAGACCCCCATAACAGTGGTGGTCATAAACACAGCTTCATAATAATGACAGTCATAAACAAGAAGGGCAGTCATACAGCCCAGCAACAATGGGAGCTGCAAATCATCCTCATAACAGTCATAAACCATTACCATAGCAATGTCAGCCATAGACCATTCCTTCTATAATAGTGAGGACCATTGATTCCTTTGTAAATGAGGCACATACTGCCCCTCCGCTGCAAAAGAGACATCTATTGTTTGCATCTCCACTGTGTACCGCCCATACAGAGTGAGTTGAAGACCCTGAGTAGTAACAGTAGTGATCACACAGGAAACCACCAGTAATAAGGGCCAAGAATAACTCACATTTTACAGTATGTATTCATTTTAGGCACAGTCTAGTTAGTTTGAACTAAGAAGTCTGAATTATTTGTGTGTGATGTTGTCACTTGATGGATCTACCAGTTATGCCACCTTTCGGTGGAGAAAACAAAACCGTCACATTGGATAGTTTACAGTATGATAAGTAGTCCACTCACATAGTGTGGAGAAATGCATGGACGCTCAGAGCAGAGGAGTCAGAAAGTACCTAGTCTGCAGCATGTAGAGTTGACACAGCGCTCGTTATTCTCCTTGGCAGTCCACGCTCTCCAGCTTGTTGTGCGCTGAAGTGGGTATCTCCAAGAGTGAGAATGAATGGATTATCTTTAGGATAGGCTATTAACTGGAGATCAGTGGAGGCCAGACACCCAGGTCCTCCACCAAACAGCCGATTGCAGCACAAGGCACAGAGATGAAATCAGTTAGCGCTGTACAAAGTGTTGTGGTCCAGCTCTGCTCCCAATGAAATTATCACGACCCCTACAAAGAATCACAAGCCAACTGGATCCAGCTCTGTATACTGATATCAGCTGATCAATGCATGGCCAAGTGTTGAATGCCCACACCCACCAATCTACAATTATTAGCTTATCCTATGGATATCAAGATTGTGAGTCTTGGAGCATTCTTTTAGGCAGAGGTCCCGTGTTGTGGAAAGGAAGCATTTTCCTGCTGAAAAGCAACAGAAAAAAATGCTGCATTTTACATTACCAACAAAGTGAATGAGATTCTGGCTAATCCCATCCACACATTTCAGAAAAAGAACGCTGCAGAAATCTGCTTTCTCAAAAACAAAGCAATTATGTTTTCCTTATAGATTTAATAAAGGTAGAGAAAATTGCAGAGAAAGGCTCAGCAAAATGCAATGAAAAACACTGCAGAAGAAAATGCTATGTGTTTCAGCTGCATTATTTTTGTACGCAGCAGTTTTTAGCTTAGCCTTAAAGAAATATGATAAGGTGAAAACTGAACAAGATGAAATAGACTCTTAGTAGTGAAAACAAAAGTGAAAAAACAGGTTGAATAACAATTGTAGGCAACTTTACTTCATCAGAGGAAAAAAAAAAAAAAAAATTATATATATATATATATATATATATATATATATATATATATATGTATATATATATATTATACACACACACACATATATATGAATCTAAATACATCAGTTTCCTAGCTCTAGCACATAACCAGCTTAACTTAACACCCAATGCATAAAGTGTAGTTAACAAGAAGATTTATTGCCCGTTCTAGAATTCAGAAGCATTTCAATTTATATATGTCACTCCAAATGTCAGAAGGCAGCTGAGCATTTCCTAACAGAAATGGGTGGTACTAAATAGTTTACTGATATTCAAGGTTAAAAAGATAGTGAATGAATAAAGAAATATCCAACAAAACCATGGTCCTTGCCATCCTCAGTTTCCAAAGGGTGAAATGAACAATTTTAACAATTTCTTGCTTGATTAGAAAGTGTATCCGTTATACCAGACACAATATATTCATTTGATTTAATTAAAACATTGTGTCATTGTCTCTTCCTTATTACTTAGTTTCTGTACACTTCTCTCCACAGACGTCTCTCCTCTCCATAGACTTATACCATGAATTGTAACATGACGCCTCTGTAACCTTCTCCATGTGTTGCGCTACAAAGTTTCTCACATTTGCTTCTACTTTTTCTTTATGCAAAGTTTGTTGAAAAGTTAATGACCATTTGAAGGTAACCTGTCAGCAGGTTCATGCTAGCAGAAGGAAATAGTAGAAACACATGAAATACAATGGACTATGTTTCACTCTGAACATTGTTTAGCAATGAACTAGGTCTCTCCCTATTGCTCTTTGCCAATAGGGAGAGACCTGTCAGTCTGCTCAAACCAGACAGGCAGAAGCTGGAGGAGAACCATCCTAACCGATACTACTCCCTGTGGCAAACTCTTCTTAAGGCCACGGAGCCACGTTGTGAAAACCCAGCATAAAAACACTGCATTTTACAATACCAGCTAAGTGAATGAAATTCTGGATAATCTCATCTACAAGTTTGGTAAAAGAAAAAACAAACGCTGATGAAAAGTATGTCAGTTTTACCTGCAGAAACACTTGTGCTTACCCAATAGATTTAATAAAGGGGAAAAAACAGAGCAAAAATCAGAGAAAAATGCAGTAATAATACAATGAAAAACACTGTGGGAAAAAAAAACAATCCATTTCCACTGCTTTTTTTTTCTGCAGTGTTTTTTTAGCTGCATTCTGCAACATGGGGTCTTATCCTAAAGTATATTTTCTCTAAAACACCGCAGCATTTCAGAGTAAAATGTAGTTCTTTATAAAGAAGATGCTTGTGAGTGTTTCGTGCTGCCAGTGGGTGGGGTGGAATGAATCTGCTCACATGTTTCCTTTAAATAACTCAAATAAATAGTGTGTTTGCATTGTATAGAACTCATTTTATGTATGGTACTTGTTATACAATACGAATAAATTGCACATTTATGCCTCCCATAAAGACAGCTATTCAAGCATACAGACTTAAGTTCTGAGCACCTATTAATTTGCGTGATAGTTTAGCCCTGGTGTCTACAGGTTTAATTACAGACTACTTATATTCATAATGTCATTGATTTTCCAATTCTTTCCTGTTAATAAATGGGTACATCATAAGAAAATTCTGTTTTTGAATATTACATAAATGGTAAAAACCTTATTCCATTTAATATGTCATAAAATTGGAAATCCAATTGATTTGATATGTGAATTAATCACTCATGACTTGTCCGTTGATGCAGTTTCCACGTAATAAAATAGCCTCATTAAATTGTGTTATATAAAACTTAACATTCCTTGGCAAACATGGCAGATTTCTAAGTAGAGAAAATTCCGTTTAGCCAAACATCTTATTTCATTTTAGTTTACATCATTTTAAGGACATTAGTTGCTAGGGATGTAAGAACGCTCAATTATAATTAATACATTGTGGTATTATGAGATCTTTCAGTGTTGACCTACTGTCTACACTGCAGAACAATCCACTAGTATGCCATCATTCTTGTATGCATTTCCATTGCCACCACCTCAGTGAGGCTGTCATATGTTTCTACATAACACAGTAACATAGCTGATAAGGTTGGCTAAAGATCTAGCTCCATCAAGTCTGACCTATAATCCTACCATGTTAGTCCATATGAAGGCAAACACCCAACTCCCGTCAGTTGGATGGTAATGCAGCATTTTAGACTCTAAATACAGCCATCAGAATAAATACCTGGATGTCCCATCCCTAAAACATTGCTCCCATAACTTATAATATGGCTACCATTTACTATTTTTTGTGTTTCGAGTGTTTATTCAATATATAACACTTGCAAGGAAGATAGCAAAATAGATATTACCTTTTTTATTAGTGTGTTCTCGAACTTCCTTGTTTTTTCAACTGTGACATAGACAGAGTGCTCTACCAAATAATGCATTTGTAGTGTTCTTTTTCTGTAGCGTTCAATGAATTTGTTTCTGTAGCATGGGCAGAACGCAGTGTTAGTATAGTTACATAGTAGATGAGGTTGGAAAAATTCACAGGTCCATCAAGGCCAACCTATAACCGAAATTCACAGAAAGTAGTATATACTAAATTCCTACAACATAAACTTCACTGCAGGAGGATGGACAGTCCACCATAGGAATTAACTATTACTAGCCTCGGAGGGGTGGAGTAGTTTTCTGTTGAGCCTTTGTACGGTTCCTGTTTGGGCGACACTTGGTGTATATGGCCACTATTTGAATGTTTCTAGGGAGGTAGCCATAGGTGATATATGGAGTAAGCTCCTTGATAGGGCTCCTTCCTACTTATTATTCTCACTATAAGTGAAATGGTATTTATGGTGATTATACGTTTATAACTTTTTGACGTTTTTAATAAGGGAACAATAAAAGTGAAGTTTTAAACAATAGTTAATCCCTATGGTGGACTGTCCATCCTCCAACCTATAACCCAGTGTAGATCCAGAGGAAGTCAAATAAAACCCATGCAGTTGATACCAATTGTCGCATGTCAAGAGAACAAAAAATTCCATCCTAACTCGAAATTTGACAATCATTATAAAAGTCTGGATTAATTTGTCCATAATATTTTTCTGTTCAAGAAACTTGCACAATGAATTCACTAATCACCACTTCCTGCAGCAGTAAGTTCTATGGCTTCAATTCTCTTACAGTAAAGAATCTATGTTGCTGGTATCATTTCCTCTAGATCCTCTCTTGTCATTGTCACTGGACTGCAACCAATTTAACCTCATAGAGGGAAAGAGATTTTTTCCTGACCCCATAAACGGTAGTCATATTAATTCCATGGATCAATCAATCAACTAGTTTAATTACTAATTAGAGTTATGAGTTCAGCTTCTTACAGACATGACATTTGAAACCTGATTATTGAAATTGGCACCAAATGAAAACTTTTTTTGCAGAAAGATTATAGAGTAATACTATATATGTGCTACAATAAAGTGGTTAGTTAGCATCATGATACCAATAAGTAAAGTTTAATATGATGTGCGTTGTACGGATCTGTCAGCTTTTCAGACATGTCTGTATTAGTGAATAATTGTATTATCCATAACATACCGTTCTGTAAGAATCTTTCCTTATATTTAGCATCTTGCCATCCCTCTGTTATTAAGATTAAATTACCAGTTGTGTGTATGTCTCGCACAGTCTGATATTGTCCGATTAACATTACCAGTATCAGATACTGTAAGGACTGGTAGCATCCAGTTGTATATTTACGCATTAATTTCTCAAAGAATAACAGATGAACAGCAGAATGTAGAGGTATAACAAAAGATGTTGAGGAACTAATAAAGAAATCCCGAGAGTCTTGCTTCCCTTGCCCACTCAGGGTGGCTACCCACCAAGCTAACCATAGACAGGCTCACATCTAGTAGCCTAATTTCGAGAATACAGTTACATGCTGCAGTTTAATATTCAAAATGAAAGGTTCCACTGGTTAAATAACCCACATAAGTGACAATCATATTGTATATTTCCTCTTTAAGGCTGCCTTCACACGGAGTAACGCAGGGCTTCATTCACAGCCGTACACGCACGGAAGGCTCCCGAACCCTTCCCATTCACTTCAATGGGAGCAGTTGTAATGCCGGATTTACGAGCGCTCCCATTGAAGTGAATGGGAAGGGTTCGGGAGGCTTCCACAGCGCTCACGTGTACGGCTGTGAATGAGGATTTTTACAAGCTCGGCGTTACTCCATGTGAAGGTAGCCTAACAGTGAAAACCATAGACCCCCATAACAGTGGTGGTCATAAACACAGCTTCATAATAATGAAAGTCACAAACACCCTTCCCAATAAGAGGGGCAGTCATACAGCTCAGCAACAATGGGAGCTGCAAATCATCATTTTAGTAAAAGATTTTTCTACTGTGTGTTCATGGAATTGTACATTGTGATTAGGTCTCCTCATACTTATTGAATAACCAATAACCAATTCCCCTATTATTATTCCTAATTCTTTTTTCTCTGCACTCTCTCTAGTTCAGTTATCGCCTTCCTGTACATCGTGGTCCAAAATTGTACACAATAATCTTTGTATAGTTGTACTAATGTTTTTTTTTTTATAAAGGCATATCTATGTTCTTGTCTTGAGCATCTTAAATCCCACAATTTTATTTGCCTTGGCAGCAGCTGCCTGGCACTGGTTGCTAAAGGTAAGCTTACTATCCATCAAAATGAGCATGAGTTGATTTTTATCCGCTGGAAGCAAGCAATGAGTGACAGCAAGGGATCTAGAAATCTGTGAGGAATGTATACAAAAAGTTTATTGGAAAATTGTATAACTTTTCATTGTACAAAAAAATAACTTTTTTTTTTCTCCACAAAATGGCACTTTAAAAATAATAATTATATAAATACAATAATGTATGTAATATTGTATATAATATAACCATTACTTTCTACAATAACATCCAAAAATAAAATTTAAATATCAGTAAAATATGTAATAACTGATTTTATTTGTTGAATTTTTAGTTTAGAAATGTGAATGAATCAGAAACCATAGTTATAAATGTTTTATTCTTACAGGTGGAAGACATGCAGTGGACAAGCAGAGAACATACACAGCCAGCATCTGTTTGTAGCCTGCCGTGCAAACCTGGAGAACGAAAGAAAACTGTAAAAGGAGTCCCTTGCTGTTGGAATTGTGAGAGATGTGAAGGCTATCATTACCAGGCAGACGAGTTGACCTGTGAACTATGTCCTTTAGATCAAAAACCAAACACCAACCGCACTGGCTGCGCACTAATCCCTATTATCAAACTTGAATGGCACTCTCCTTGGGCTGTTGTCCCTGTCTTCATAGCCATTTTGGGAATAGTGGCGACAACATTCGTAATTGTCACATTTGTACGATACAACGATACGCCCATTGTGAGAGCATCTGGGCGTGAGCTGAGCTATGTGTTACTGACTGGGATTTTTTTGTGTTATGCAATCACATTTTTAATGATTGGAACTCCTGACATGGTAGTTTGTTCTCTGAGACGTATATTCTTGGGGCTCGGCATGTGCTTCAGCTATGCTGCATTGCTCACAAAAACCAACAGGATTCATCGAATATTTGAGCAAGGAAAGAAATCTGTGACTGCCCCAAAGTGTATTAGCCCAGCTTCTCAGCTAGTCATTACTTTCAGCCTTATATCCGTTCAGTTGCTTGGAGTTTTCATATGGTTTATAGTAGATCCTCCCCATATCATAGTAGACTATGGAGAACAAAGAACACCTGACCCCGAGAATGCCCGAGGTGTTCTTAAGTGTGACATTTCAGAACTTTCTTTAATCTGTTCACTGGGATACAGTATTTTACTGATGGTTACATGTACTATTTATGCCATTAAAACTAGAGGAGTACCAGAAACCTTCAATGAAGCCAAACCCATCGGATTTACAATGTACACAACCTGCATCATTTGGTTAGCTTTTATTCCAATATTTTTTGGAACAGCACAATCAGCAGAAAGGGTAAGTACCAAGAAATCTGTAATATCTCCTGCCTATATTGCGCTAAAGTATATTCAATAAATATAAAAAAAAAATAATTTAAAGAGGTAAATTTCTTAATTTAATATATTATAAAATGAGTCTGAGCCCAAAATGCCTCTCAAACCAATAATAATGCCTTGTAGTGGTGTTTTATAGGAACAGAAATATATCTCTGTGACTGCAAACTGATGAAGTGAAAAAGAGATAATCTTCCTTGCACTTTTGCCAAAGTGCAAAGAAATTAGAGATTGAATTGTATATCTATTCTAGAAAAGATTATGTGGCCACAACAACAACACCACACCAGGTATGCCTGTGTGCTATGTGTGTTGTGTCTCCATTCCCTACATGGCACAATTATTGTACTGGGAGGCATTTTGGACCTAGTAGATTCTCTTTTATCATCAACTCTAGTTTTTAGCATCTGTTAATAGGTGATTCCAGTGCTGTTGATTTTTCTCTCTAGCCCTCACTGTTCCCAAGCAATCAATGTGGTTAATTGTGGTACCTGATGTGCTACTTAGGCTCTGTACTGTGAGGTGGGCAGTGTCAGATAGAAGTAGGCTTGGGGCATGATTCAGAGGTCTATTCAGAGGTGGACAGTGCTTTACATCACCCAACTGACAGTACATAGCCTTAAAAGCACATATGGCACCAAAACTAACAGCACTGTTTGCTTGGGAATGGTGAGGGCTAGAGAAAAAATTTCAACTGTGCCAGAATCAGTGGAGCAGCATCTATTACATGATGCACGATGGACTTGTCAGAGGTGGTAAATGATCCTCTTTAAACTCAAAATTTGATGCTTAGTTTGTCAATGATAATGACTGATACTTGGTAGCAACAAATACCTAGTTTCATTTACTCACATATTTTGCACCAAACATGTAATTTTGTACTGCCTTTGACCTAAGTCTTCTGTAAGAAAAACGGATGTAAGAACTCTATAAGGTGAAAGATCTAAGAAAATTTCTCCTCCACCATTCAATCTATTGTTCATTATATTTGCTCAGATTCAATGGTACTCAGTAATCACTTGCAAAGTTACTGTTGTGTAGAAAAACTATAGAAAAGTCATTGAAGGTTCAAGTACCACTATCAAAAATGATTAAGTATTACTCAGACATCTCCTATTACGTGTAAAAGAAGAACCACACCATTTTAGTACATTATTTATGTGTACAGTACTCATATATAGCATGCAAAGCAAATCTTTTGAGCTGAAATTCCTTGTTAGGATTCTCATCGCGACCATAACAACTTCTACATACTTATGTAATTCATGTCACTCTGGTTATCAGTCACAGTTCAGCTAGCAACATGAGCTAAGAAAATGGGCCACAGTGGCCTGGAATGCTTATGAAGGTGGCAAGTTTATGACACAGAATAAATAAATCAAGGATTTTTAACAGGAATTGTGCTGGTTCATGTCCGACATGTTTGCATCCAGTAGGCACAAGAATAATAAAAAAAAGTTCAAGTACTTTTAAAGCAAGAAAAAACCTACTAAACACAGTGTAAGCAAAATCTATTGGAAACAGAATTTGGCATGTGCCTCAATTGAATAGACTGGGCTAATATTATAGTTATTGTTATAGAATAAACAGAATTTTAATTTTAGTATTTTTAATGAAATACATATTACTTAATTTAAAAAAAAAAGACAAAAATACACTGTTTAGCAATAAGTATTTGGACACCTGTGGTAGAAAAGAAAAACAACATTTATTCATATTCAATAGTTGGTAGAACCCAGCAGATACTTCCTTACGGATGGTATTGATCAACACAATACTCCCGTATGCCTGTTGAAACTCCTGGTATATGTGAGCCATCGGTTGGATGCGGTTTCTCTGACCAGCACCCATCGGTCTCTATCTCCCAGTTTTGGGGGTCTGCCAAATCTGGGCACATTCTGACAATCATCGTTCACCTTCCACTTCATAATCACATAGGCTACTGATGATTTTGGGTAATTCAGTTCACTTGCTATGTGCCTTAAGGATCGACCATTTCTATGGTACCCACAATTACCCCTTTCTCGAAATCGGACAACGCTGCACTTCATGGCATCTTGCATGCGACTAATGCCAATGCCTAATGCTGTTTCCTATTTAAGGGCGGAAGGCGTGACGTACATCACAGATACAGATAACTTCATTTGCATGGATGTCCAAATACTTATTGGCAGACAGTGTATAAAAATTATATGTTGATTGGAGGAAAGCACTTTTTTCTTCTATGTAGTCATGGAAGGTATAGCATCAAATGAGTCAGCCACTCTGAGCAGATATGTGATAGTTTGTAACTCCTAGACTAAGACACCACATAAAAAAAGTGATGCAGGAAAAACTGTGGCGAAAATGCATTGCAGGTATTTCAGTAGCGTTTTTTTTTTGTTTGTTTTTCTGATTCCATTATACCTACATGGAAAATTCCAGCTTTTCCATAGGTATAAATGACATGCTGCGATTCCCAAAAATGCAATAGTTTTGGAAATTGCAGTATTTCTGCCGCAAATACTTTTCTGCTGCAAATATTTTTCTGCAATGTGTGGATGGGATTCAATAGAATCCACTTTGCTGGGACTGGAAAACACTTTGTTTTTTGCTGCAGTGTTTCTGGTATGGCAATGCTTACGTCATGTGGGGATTCAGTCTTACTCAGGTCTTGTCACATGATCCATTTCAGACTTCCTGAGTGACAGAAAGGGATCCTGTTACAAGTGATACCATTTGTTTTCAAAGCAAAAAAGGCAACATATGACTACTCTAAATAATCAGTGGTGTGAAGTGGAGGAATCCCCTTAAAGTCCCTTGCAGACGACAGTGTGAAATATCAGTGTGCCATCCAGGTTTTCCGGGGTAGCACACTGACCCGTTCATTTCTATGGGTCTGTATACATGGCTATGAATTACATGGTCCCATGTGTGGGCTGACTGTCTAGTCCAGAAAATATGGAACAGGTCCCATTTCTGTCCAATTTTGCAGCCCTGCTTCTGCATCTTCTATTCACTGAATGAATGGGTCGCAGGGAACACGGCTGGTGCACGGACGGCACAGGGATTAAATCCATGTGCCGCCCTTGCACCGGCTCTGCCTTACATTCACGCCCAGCGGTAAGCGCACCTCCCTTAGAGACAACTCATTCTATATATAGTATATTTAAATTTCCTATGTCACTATCTGATTTTTTTTTAAAAAAGTACTACATTGTGTTTTCTTTCCAGCCATTAAGTCTAATGATAGACTGACACCAATTCTGTCAGGGTTTTCTAGTAGTCACCTTATTCATATGAGAGACATGATAAGACAAGATAGCAGAACAATAGTACAAAATACTTCTATATTACAATAGATGATAACAGCTCTATAGGTAACATCACATAGCAACCATCATTTCAACTACTTCTGGCATTAAATAATGTAACTAAAGATGAGCAAATAAGGGGGCCACATGGTGGCTCAGTGGTTAGCACTGCAGCCTTGCAGCGCTGGAGTCCTCGGTTCAAATCCCGCCAAGGGCAAAAAAAACATCTGCAAGGAGTTTGTATGTTCTCCCCGTGTTTGCATGGATTTCCATCCCATACTCCAAAAACATACTGATAGGGAAAAATGTACATTGTGAGCTCTATGTGAGGCTCACAATCTACATTAAAAAAATAAAATAAAATAAAAAAAAATAAAGATGAGCAAATCGAAACTGACAAAGTGGAATTCGATCTGAAATTTAGGAAACATAGAATTCGGATTTCCTAAACGCACAGCTCCGATCGGGGGTTAACCACCTGGATGCCTAAGTAAAATATGACCACGGCATCTCTGGGGTTCTATCATGCTAAATGTCTCCCTCGGTACCCCCTGCAACCACAATCGGAGCTCAGCTCCGACCAGGGGTTTTAGAGGACAGTGTCAGCAGTTACATACAGTGGATACTCGCAAAGCAGGGTGCACACACAGTTTCTGTGTGTGTTCCATGCTTCCACGTGGTTTGCGGGAAGTCCTTCCTGACAGCTTTGTACTATTAGGGTGGATATCAGGAAGGGGTTAACATGTTTTGTCACAAATTAATTCAGATCAAATAGTATCAGAAAACTTAGCGAAGTTGCCAAATTGAATTTTTTTAAAAATTTGCTCGTCTGTCAATGTAACATCTGATACACTGCCTTTCTCTGCACTTTACAAACCTAGAAAATTCTACCATAGATCTCAATTAGTTGGTTCCAGATTATTGCTGCCAATTTTCATGGCTATGCTGTATAACTCATTATACTAGATACTGTTTACAGAGCAAAGGAAAAGCTCAGGCAAGATGGCTACTCTCATAATCATGTACAGAAAATAGATTTAAAAAAAAAAAAAATTGAAAAAAGTGTTATATTTTTACAATCTGGTTTTAAGAAATAAATAAATAAATATATACATTTTGTATTAACATGTCAATATTATGTTCCAATAATTATTTCCAATAGTAAAATAAAAGCACATAGCCACAGTCAACTAGCTGAAACCTAATTTCAATATATATTACTTCTTGGTAAATTACAGTAGAACCAATTTCTTGAGATTTGCTCACTTGTAATGTCATTTTATGTATTTCATACAGTATAGAGAGAGATGACTACAAACAAAATTTCAATTATTTTGTTGTATGTTTTTACTATCTTTGAATTTGAAGTCAACTGCCAAATAGTTTCTATAATACACATTTATCTTATAGCTGCAAAGCAGTTTAATATTTAATGGCACATCAAAGTGAATGGTCAGTGAATCTGTGGGCGTCCTATATATTCAAGTGTGAAAATAATGAGCAAAGCGGAAGCAGGATTTTAACAAAATGTCAGTTGCCGTAATATATTATAATGTTCACTTATAAGTCTACCCTTATTTTCAATACCTA
Organism: Leptodactylus fuscus; assembly: GCF_031893055.1. Lineage (NCBI taxonomy): Eukaryota > Metazoa > Chordata > Amphibia > Anura > Leptodactylidae > Leptodactylus > Leptodactylus fuscus. The sequence continues at coordinate 126,972,611 of NC_134269.1, forward strand.
TGCTAAGTAAGAATAGTTACCATCTGTTATTCTTGTGAAGTGTATTCATTGGTATGGACTTACTGAATTACAGGATTTAGAAGTTTCACAAATTATAATATCTTTACAATGAATACATTTGTATGAAAATAAGGGAAATGATATAGTTAAAGGGAGTCTCTCATTGGTAAAACTCTTTTATATTCTATTCTACTGCTACCTTTATATTTTTAAGACTCCCCGCCATTTCATTATAAATCCCTATAAACGTTTATGCTAATCAACCCCACAGTGGACCCTGGGCGTTCCTCAGGGCCTCCGAGCACGCCCCACGTCATACCTCCACTGTTTGTGCTCCATCTGCCTCCTCCTCCCTGGATGTTGGTCCACCCAGATCGTGCTCCTGCAGTTGAAAACTCAGGCATGCGCAGTTCTGCTCCATTCAGAGAGGTATTGCGCATGTCCAATGGTAATTTTGGTGTAGCCTGCTGGAGAACTAAGCATACTGCTCAGTATACTCAGTTCTATAGTGAATTATAACAATATTGCGCATGCCCGAGATTTCAAAGGCAAGAGTGCGATCTGACTCTTAAAAATATAAAGACAGCAGTAGAATAACCTTTTTAAAGTCTATACAGAAATGTGTTTACTTAAAAATGAATTTTACCAATGAGACTCCGTTTAAACAAATTTCTACAATTAATTAATCTTAAGGCAGATAGAAATACAGCCTACATAGAATGTTCTTTATTAGAGATGAGCAAACAGTGAAATGTTCTGTTCGAAATTTGATTCGAGTAGCCACTCAATACTTGACTGTTTGATCGATTATCGAACCCCATTATAGTCTAGGGGGAAAAAATACTCGTTAAGGTGGAAACCACTATTCGACTCAGGAGGGTCACCAAGTCCAGTATGAAAAAACACTTGGCCAATGGATGGACACTGCACTACTCCAGAGGCGTTGAATTAACATGCACTTTATTGGAATTTCTTACACACGACGCATTCGAAATAGCGTTTCGGGGATTACCCCTTTCTCAAGTGTATAACCAGTACACACACGTTATCCTTACAGGTGTTTTGATGGTGAATTCCTGTAGGGGCTCATGATATGTATTAAAGTGCAGAGTAGATGCACTTTAATACATATCACGAGCCCCTACAGGAATTCACCATCAAAACACCTGTAAGGATAACGTGTGTGTACTGGTTATGCACTTGAGAAAGGCGTAATCCCCGAAACGCTGTTTTGAATGCGTCGTGTGTAAGAAATTCCAATAAAGTGCATGTTAATTGAACGCCTCTGGAGTAGCGCAGTGTCCATCCATCGGTCAAGTGTTTTTCCTAGTTGTTTCTCCCCGAGGGGGTGCTGGATATTTCTACTGCTGCTGTTGTCTCCAGGAATACAAGTCGTCAGGCTGTCAACAACTACCCACTACCATAGGAAGTGACAGCGAGGAGTTGCTCGGTACACCAATTATTACGTCACCAAGTCCACTATGACACCCCAGGAAATGATGCTAACACCCTGGAATGTAACTGGGACAGCAGGGGAAGCATGTCTGAGGGCATCTAACATGCCCAAGTCACTGTATTATGTCGGGATCCCTGTCAACTTGTGATATGCCGGAGCTGACTTTTTCAAGAATGCATTGACCAGCGTTGATTGGCCGAATGCCATAAAGAGTACAGCATTCGGCCAATCAACACTGGTTCTGCCGGAGGCTCGTCTATGAGGAGGCAGAGTCTAAGATCGGTCCACAGCAGTCTCCACTCTCCAGAGCTGCAGTCACTATTCTCCTGTACATCATGTCTTATACTCCAGTCACCTCTGGAGCTGCAGTCACTATTCTGCTGTTACATTATGTCTTATACTCCAGTCACATCTAGAGCTGCAGTCACTTTTCTGCTGTACATCATGGCTTATACTCCAGTCACATCTAGAGCTGCAGTCACTATTCTGCTGTTACATTATGTCTTATACTCCAGTCACATCTAGAGCTGCAGTCACTATTCTGCTGTTACATCATGTCTTATACTCCAGTCACAGCCAGTTCTGCTACATCTGAGATGTAGCAGGGTTCAGCACACAGTCAGCGGGTGCTCAATGCAGCTACATCTGAGATCGGACCAGAGTGGAGACTGCTGTGGACCGATGTTAGACTCCGCCTCCTCTGGCAGAACCAGCGTTGATTGGCCAAATGCTGTATTATGTATGGCATTCGGCCAATCAACACTGGTCAATGCATTCCTATGGGAAAAAGTCAGCTCGCTCATATCGCAAGCTGACAGGGATCCCGACCAGATAGCGCCCCAAAGAGCTGGGTGAGTAACATTCCCCCCTAAATAAAGGTGATCCCTAGCTAACCCTGCCTGTACATCTATCCCTGTCTCACAGTCACATACTTCACAGTCTGATATGACCCGGATAGTAAATCCACTATTCGTATGAATTGGAGGTCACCTGAATTAGCCAGCCAATTACTTTTTCTGATTTCTTTTCAATGCCTCCATTGTCGTAGTTCCTGTCCCACCTCCCCTGCGCAGTTATTGGTGCAAAAAAAAGCGCCAGTGAATGTGGGAGGGGAATCAAATTTTTATTGAGTTTGCCACCTGGTGTTTGACTGGAATCGAACATCTTGAACAGCCTGATATCCGATTGAACATGTACTCGGTCGAACGCTGTTCGCTCATCTCTATTCTTAATTTCTCTCTTGCTGTTCTAATAGTGACATTATTACTAATGAGTTAACTGATAGGTCTCCATTTTTCCTATTTACTATATTTCATTGTACATGCTTACAATACTTTACTACTTCTAAATAGAACACAGTAAAGGAAAGGAAAAAGGGAAATACAATGCTGACTTTCATTTATCCTCCTATTCATATTGCGTACTGCCAAAGTCAATTTAAAACATTACTCTGTAGGTCATGCCCTACATGGACCTAAAGCTCTGAGTCACAAAATGAGATCCTAGATATTACCCTATTTATATATTACCACAATCCTCACTGTATCTTAAAGAACACGGATTATAGAGGGTCAAGAATAGGATTTGGAATTTAGAATATTTGAAATTTCATGACCATTCTCACTCTAATACTTATGAGTAAGTCCTTTTTAGCACAATCCATCCACATTAGAGGATTATCATTACACAGTCCATATCCTGCTGCCTTTATGCTTTATATACAAAATGGTCCAGAAATCATTCTCATGGATGTTTATTAATAATAATAATAATAATAATAATAATAATAATAATAAGAAGAAGAAGAAGAAGAAGAAGAATTAATAATAATAATAATAATAATAATAATAATAATAATAATAATAATAATAATAATAATAATCTAACAATCAAAAATATATATTTTTTAATAATTAAGCAATTCTTTCTGTCTGGAATTGATCATTGTTACACAAAGCAACCAGCTGCCATATTATGAGATATATCTAAGGGATATATAATACAACAGACAGAATGTACATATTAATTTAAATATTAAAACTATATACAATTTAGATGACTTCAGACTATTCAGAAGTATTAGATAAAGTTATTGCTTTTACAAATACTGTAATTTAATATTATCATTTGACATCACGCTCTAGACATTATAGTGCAAAAAATATTCTCCAATATAGGTTGGGGTGTCAGGAATTTTGAAAATTCTCCAGAAGGACCAAAGGAATAAAGCATCTGCACTCACCAGGACATCTTCAGAACCATTCGCTTGGTCCTTCTGGAGAATTTCTGATGTCCTTCACATTTGTGATGGTGATCCAATGGCTACCCTGGAAAAGACAAACTAATAATATATCTGCAGTTTGAGGTGTTGAGACCTGATCACAGCACCTAGAGGTGAGCATATACTTACTTATTTATCTCTGGTTGTTTTTTGGTCTGACAGTACGGCACAAGGATTTGTGCGGTGTTGTGTTTATTTTATCTTGTCAGTAGGAACTTTGAAAAGTCTTTCTATATAAATTTGTAGGCCTAAATGAATCATATAATATTGGAAAAGAGTTACTTTAGGCTCTAATGGGAATCTATATTACAGTAATTCAGCCTTCATTGTGTTATTTCTAGAAAATATAGCTCTTGAACAGGAAACTCAAACAAGAAAACATTGGCAACACAACATTTCTACTTATAGCTTGAAACTGATAGATGACTTATGAATTCATTCATTAGTGAAAGTGATTAGTAAAATTGTAATATATACAGTTATGAGATATATTTATAGCTAAACAGTATTTTGGAAGTACTTAGAAAAAAAATATTTCCATAACCAGTTAAAAAATTTCAAATTAATTTGGTTGATTACTATGGGCAAGGATAGCACTTTAAGATATTCATGTAAAATACATTTATCAATGAAAGCTGTAATTAATGTCATACTCTATATTTTTCATCACAAGCCAATTACGAATAGTGCCAGGAAATAAAAACAATTGTTTACTGGGAGAGGACATATAAAAAACTTTCCATCAAATTTAATAATTGTAAACACAGAAAAATTGGGACTGCATCACATTTACATTTGTTTAAGATGAAAAAGAACCTTTCACCGCCTTCACCAACTCTTTACGTTTGTCAATAGTTGCAGCTCCATTGATTCTGACACAGTTATTTTTTTTGCAAGCCACATGACTTACAGTCCCTGCAAAGTGGATGGGATTCTATGGACTAACATCTACAAATTGCAAAAAAAATATGATATGCGCATTGGAAATGCTGTGATTTCCAAAACCATTGTGTGTTTGGAAATCACAGCATGTCAATTATACCTATGGAAATGCCAACAGAATGCCTATAGATGTAATTGAAGCAAAAAGTCCCTAGAGTTCCTTTGAGGACTTTCTGTGAAAATTGTTGTGAAAAAAAATGTGAAGCGTTTACGCCACAGTTTCTCCTGTTGCTCTTTTTCACTGTTGTCTGCTACTGTAGCCTTAGGCCTCATTCACATCTGTGTCGGTAATCCGTTCGGGGGAGTCCGCAATGGTCTATCTAATGCGTTGGCAAGCGGAGTGCAGTGAAAGCAAACGGACCCCATAGACTATAATGGGGTCCGTGTGCTTTCCGCACGAAACATGCAGAGAGAAAAGTAATTCACAATCTACTTTCCTGTCCGCATAACTCGACACAGTGGCTTCCTGTTGTTGGAAAATACAGTACAGTTTACAGTGCGGAGGAAAGCTCTGTGAACTTTCTGTGTAAAGCGCTGTGGAAATAATGCATTGCCGCCGCATTTTTTCCCGCAGAGCTTTTTTGATGCGGACATTTCATGGGGCCTTAGCCTAAAGCAGTACTGTTCACCTGTTTAGGTAAATTCCACCCTGGTGGTTGGGACTTAAAAGCAGTTATTCCCATTTTGTCAGCGGTTTGCTGAGATGAAAATAACCCTTTAAGACCCGGGCCCATTGGGAAGTAAACTCTGTGATTTGGCCGCGGCAGAAATCCCTTTGGAAAAACCGCGGTGTTTTACAGTCAGGGCAAAGTGGATGGCATTCTAGTGAATCCCATGGCCACTTTGCAGTAAAAACTGCTGTGCGGACCTGCCACGATTTCTAAAACCCGTACAGTTTTGGAAATCGCAGCAAGTCAATTTATGCCCAAGGAAACGCCAGCAGTTTCCCCATATGTATAATTGTAACAGAAGGTCCGCAGAGGAAACTTCTGCAACATTTCTGTCTAAAGCGCTTTGGGAAGAACCACGATGTGTTGCTGCCTTGGATTTTCCCGCAATGCTTTTTCACTGCGGGATGCCCCATGGGGCCTTAGCCTAAGGGGTTAAAAAATTACATTTAGTGCATGGCTACAAAGTTCAACAAGGATCTCCATACTTTTTATGCAAAGATGACAAAAATCAGTGTTTCAGATGGAATATGCACATCGGATACATCTCACTTCTCTGCCCTTATTATATTATAGCTATAAATTGTATTTATCATGTGTCTATAGTTAGCCTGTATTTACTACATTTGCATTACTTCACATAGCACTGAGCCAAAATGAACATGCTCTGCAACATTTATAGACAATCAATGCATGTCCGATCTTTCATTGGGCTCAGCAGGCTTTATTCACTGTCTAAACATTTTATAAAAATGCCTGACGGTTTTAGAATTTGATGCTTTGTTAACAAGGTCAAAGCCTGGTAAATGCTGGTAGGGTATGGTTGGCATTTATCAGGCTTTTCTCCTTCATCTTCAGTAATATATCAAGGTTAGCTCTGCAGATTTTTTTTACATTATGATATCTTTATTCCTACAATGTTCAGATATTTGCCTTGTGCAATCAATATCATATGCAGACAATATAATAAGTAAGATGTTATCAGAGCTTTGTACTCAATACACTGTGCCATTTCTGTATGCTGTTTTACAGTATATATATATATATATATATATATATATATATATATATATATATATATAATCTCTATATAATGTGTAGTGGCTCCAATAAAGAGGCAGCAATAGGTGCCAGTATTAATTTTGCGGTTACTAGTCGGTATCTTCTGCTTGGTAAACAAACTCATTTGAAAAAGGTCATAACATACAATATTGTAATAATTGGAGATATTACTAAGTATTTCATTTCAAGAGTGCAAGGGTGGATATAGCCTGCCGGCTGCCGTGGCCCTTGTGCCCTAGGAAGATTATGCCCATCCCCCACCATGCAAACATTTTCAGGCCTTTAAAATGGGCTGATTATCAGTGGAATGAGAGGGCATAGTATTGCTAACTCTCAATAAATTCCCACCATTAGGCTAAGGGGGCATTCACACTACCTTTTGATTCCGTCTGCAGTGTCTTTGGCTATTGTACGAACAAGATTTTAGCAACGGACACTAGCTGAACCGTCAGAATGTCCATTCATTTCAATGAGATTTTATGTTGTGTCCATTAGTGTCCAGTTTGTGTCCGTTTACACCCATGTCAATTTTTTCAAGTGGACAAAAAATCCTTAATGCAGGACTGTCCGTTTGAAAAAATGGAAAGCAAGTGTCCGTTATTGTTTTAACATTGAAGTCTATGGGCAAAGGACTTCTAACGTACAGTAACTGATAGCCATCAGTTACTGTCTGTTTGAGTCTGTTATGATAGGTGTCCGTTTTTTTGTTGTTTTGTTTTTAAACAGACACCTTCTGAACAGAATCCAATGGTAATGTGAACCCTACCAAAGACTTCATGCAACTAAATGCAGCTAAAAATACTATGGAAGAAATGCAGCAGAAATGCATCACATGTATTGTAAAAACCAGTGGTTTTTACTGCGTCCCAAGCCTAAAACGTCACCATATGGACACCGTTGGTATTGGAGTCACTAGTCTTTTCTCATTAGGACTAACTCCATTGCAAATCCTCTTTAGGCTAACGCTCCATGTAGCGGACTGCAGCTATAAAACGCTGTAGGAAAAACCATGGTTGAAACGCAATGGATTTTCCTGCAGCGTTTTTTTAATAGAAAGTCTACGGAGTTTTCCTCTGCTGACTTTTTGCTTTAAACTTTGCAAGGACTGTAAAACTCTGTAGGTTTTCCACAGCATTTCTGTGGCGGACAAACTACGGCATTTTTACACCACTTGGGGCCCACAGCCTTAAGTTGCAATTAAAATATTCCTTGCATTCTTAGTATACAAGAAAAATGACAACAAGACCTTCACTCAATTAGTATTTAAAGCATGGTTTGCAAATGTATTACTTGGGCAGATCTCCAACCAGTATAATACTGTACATCAAAGTCAATGTCATGACCTATTTTTACAGCAGTTTGTGTTCACATTGTGCTAAGACTGGCAGTCTTTAAGGGAGTAAGCCAGATCCAACCTGTCAGGTTAGCAAGCGGCGATGTATATCTCTATACTTTTGTGCTTGCCTGTCTTCAGATCTGTTTTTCTTCTTGTCATTTAAGCTGAACAACACTTGAATTTCACAGATAGTCATCATGTCTACCTAACAATGTATTCACAAGGACCCAAGAACAAGTATTAATTTGAAGCTGGTAGTGATTTATTTTCATTGGTGGGTCATCATGATTTCAGCCTGTCATTCCGAAATAGCTATTGTTTTCCCACTAACAGCAAGCAAATGTCAGCTTTTCATCACTGAGGAAGGTGAATCGCAAATTAACTCTTCAGGAGAAAGACAAAGTACACCCCTTTGAATGCTATAATTTTACATATCAGGACATACAGAATTAAAAATAAATAAGCCAATAAAAAACATCTCTGAGAAAGATTATTTAAAAGTGGAAAACTTACAAGACAGTCGACATTGCAAGGCTCAAAAAAATCTCAAAGATATCCTCAGACATCTTGTTAAATGTTCAAGTTCCTGATAATACAATTAGAAAAAGACTGAACATGTATGTCTTCTTTGGAAAGATTGCCAGGAGAAAATCTCTTCTTTCTAAGGCTCAGTCCACATCTGTATTCAATATTCCATTCGGGGTGTCCGCCTGGGGACCCCCAAATGGAAACTTAAACGTATTAAAAACCAGTTAGCTAAGAAACCACAAGGACCCCATATACTATAATGGGGTCTGTGTGGCCTCCACACAAAAAAATGCAGAGAGAAAAGTGCCACTTGCTGTACTTTTCTCTCTGCATGATTCGTGCGAACACCACATGGACCCAATTATAGTCTATGGGGTCCATGTGGTTACATAGCTAACCGCTTTTTAATGCGTATAGGTTTCTGTTCAAGGATCCACAAGTGGACTCCCCAGATGGAATGCCAAACTCAGATGTGAACCGGGCCTAACTAGGCAGCATGGCATCTGCAACTTACAACAAACCAAAAGACTTCTGGAATAATGTCCTTTGGACAGATCAGAGCAGAGTGGTGAGGTTTGGCCATAATGCACAGCGGCATGTTTGACAATAACACAGTATATGAGCACAAACATCTCTGCTTGTTTAGCAGCCACAGGATCTGTGCACCTTGTAGTTATTTAGTCAACCATGGACTCCTTTGTATACCAAAGTTTACCAGAGCCAAATAGAGGGCCATCTAACCAGAAGCCCAAGCTTGGCTGAAACCTGGTCATGCTAAAAATTCAAAAAAGGAATCACTATAGGAAGGAAGACTATTGTCAAAACAAAAAAAAAAAACAAAAAAAAAAAAAGAACTATTTTTTATCATGCAACAATAAAATAACAGGAACCGGAGTGTATACACCACTGAACTTCTGCCCACACTAGACACATGGACCAGTAAGGCTCACAGGCTGTGCTTTATATTTCTGAGTGCTACATTATGTTGGCTGTGTTAGATTTGGACCAGCATGGCCTTTTTTGATTGGACATAAATTGTATCCTACAGTATATGCTTACAAACTACTTGTCTAGTGTTTGCACAAATACATACATACATATTTAGGGCTAGTTCACACGGGCACAGAGGGGGTGGATTATGGCGCAGAATCCATGTCATAGTCCGCCTCCTCACAATGGTGGTTTATGTAGACCGCTTGCGAGCTGCCCTTTCTTCAGGCAGATTCCTTGGCTTGTTGAGCCATGGCATCCGCCCGCGGCAGCAACCTCCTGAGCCGTCCCATTCATTTGAGCCTACTCCAGAGTGAGAAGCTGCGACAGTTGTGCTAGGCGTATTTTGGCCCGAGAGTGACGCAGCTCCCCGTGTCACTCTCGGTGCCAAAATCCACCCTTCCGCTCCCCGTGTGAACGGGACCTTAATGACACTATTTGTTCGAATACTGGTTATATAACAGAACAAGAATACCAAGCACACAGGCAAATCTACTTTACAACAGAATGGCTGAAAAACAAATGAATCAAGGCGTTGCAATAGCCATGTGAAAGTCCACACCTTAACCCAAACAAATACCCATAAATATCAATGAACTACAGCTGCTAACATAGGTTCTATAAGTCATAGACTTTTCACACTTGGGCTTGTGAAACACACGACATTGCTGTAACCTGATACCCCTTGTTGATGTACCTGCTTTACATGGCATAAACTGCTTTTGTACACAGATGACAAGTGCCATAGTTTTACTTATTCTGAACGTCATTTTTTAATATAATGCTGCTAAACATTTCCTTGGATAGAGCTCTGTGCACCTCTGCTCTGTTGAATGCTATAAGACAGTGCAAGCTGATTACTCTAGTTTGTTGGGGTTTTTACCTTATGTTTTCCGTTTTCTAGATACTTACTTGTCTTCCTGTCCGTATCTTCTGCGCACAGGACATCACTTCCTTCTGTACCCCTCTTCTTCTTGACATCTTCCAGCCACCTATGCCTGAGCAACATAGCCAAAGTGCTGGCTACAGCGCATGCTGGCACTGCAGCTCTATTGCGTGGACATTGGCAGATGTCAAGAAGAGGAGGAGTTGGCCCCCCCAGAAGGAAGTGATGTCTCATGCCCAGAAGATCTGGACATGAAGACAGGTAAGTATGATGGAGTTGGGGGTGAGTTGAATTAGTTACTTGGGAAGGGCTAGTAGTGGGCGAGCTAGCTAGGGAAACAGGGAGAGAGTGTGAGGGAATTAAAGAGGGAGGTACTGTGAGTCAGCTCACATGGCATCATGTAAACAAATGCATACGATGACAGGAGCTCCCAGAGAAACCCAGAAATCACTCAAAACACTGCTAAAGGTATTTGGTTGCACCTAGTAATAGCTCTAACAGACCTTTTCTGAAAAATGATTTTTTTTTTTGCCCAGAAAACCCCTCTTAGATAGCGATCCTTTTACATTCCCCAGTTGTCCTTTTTATTTTTGGAACTCTTCTATCAACATCAGGTTATAGAAAGCTTGACTAAAAAATGTGTCATTAATATCATACCTTATACTTTATGTAATCTGATGGAATTCTTTATTACTAGATAAAAGCAAAGGCAGATTCTATTTATGCTGGCATGAATGAGAATGTTAGCATTTAGAGATATCATCTCCAAAAAGAAATGAGATTATAGGATTTAATGATAAAATCAGACAGCGCTAAGGTATTGTAGAAGTAGTGACTGTAATTGCATAGAAACACTATTGCATTAGCATGAGAGTCATTTACAATTTATTATAACAGTAAACAAAGCTTTGAAAAAAATATATTATACGACATAAGAACCTGAATATTCTAATACAATGTCTGTATGTATCAATATTATTGTCTACCAAACACTAAAATAGACATTTACAATATTATTGGTACTAATAACAGTATTATTGAAAAGGCAAAAAATAATGACTATGATTCTATAAATGTATTGATCAGCAAAAATGTATAGGTGTAGCCAATATAAAATGAAGTCAGGTTCATTCATGTACTAGAAGAGTGCCTTGACAATTTTTGTTTGGTCTCCCCTTTCTACCACAACAGAAAAAGATAGCCAGGTTCATTCAGGAACGGTGATTGATGAGGTCACGATGGATAGTTTAAAATTTAACTTTTATTTCATGTTGAGGCCTACCACAGGCCTCCTCTTTAAGGAGGACCTTTCATGTCCTCATACATATACAGTTTTATAAACCTCTAGATAGTTGACAGTGAGCTGAATTCAGCGGCTTTCCCATTATGTGCCCTAGTGGAGAAGATAAAGGTGCCTTTAATTTAAGCACTGATATGTCTCCACTACCAGAAGGGCATTCCTCATAGCTCAGCATCATCCCTGGACTGTGAGGAACGCTGTCAAAGTAGGTGTTCTTTACCACCCAGCGATGATGCTAGTTTGTGAGGAACGCTCTTCTAACAGTGGGGAGATATCTGTGCCAATATTAACAGCACCGATATCTCTAGCCCCGGGCACATAATGGGAAAGCCAACAGTGCGCTGAATTCAGCACACTGTCAGATTTCTAGTGGTATATAAAACTGCAAGTGCATGAGGACATGAAGTGTTTAAATGTCAGCTGTGGGGGGAGAGAGATGACATGCCTACAGTGTGCTACTGCATAAGCCAGGTACACATGATTTGCAGAACACAGTCTTGGTATTAACCCCTAGTACAGGGTCACCTGTTAACCTCACATCTTTGTTTTTTTTTTTTTTTTTTAAATAAGATATTATTTAAAAAAAATAGTGGTCATTGACTGGTAATAACAAAGGCCGTGTGATTTAATATGTGGTTTATAATATTGCTTACAGAGGTTATACCATAGACCAGTGGATAGTCATCTCCTCCTACTGTTCCACCCTGGGAGAGAAAATCCTACTGCCGACTTGCTATTTCACACAAAATAACACACCTACAGATAACATGGTGAGGGCTATGACTGTACATCCAAAGTGCCACATTCTCATTTAAGTTTACAATATTCTATATAATTACTTTGTGTTGTATCTTTGTATTGTTCGCGTAAGTAAAATGTGTCCAATACCATTGCAAGCAAAAAAAATAGATAAAGACTGAATACGGAGTAAAATTCAATTGGATAGTGACATGACACTTTATGCATTACGCATTATGCAGTACATGTAGATCATTTAAATACTTATCAATGAAATTAGACAGAAAGTGATCTTGTATATTAAATGAAAGTGTGACATTATGGAGAATTCCATCCTCAGGCTGTGAAAGGGGGTGTTCACACTTGCGTCCATGTCCGCCCACTGGATCTTCATCCTATTCCCAAGAGAAACTGGACCGGGAACGGCTTCCCGACAGTCAGTTTAAGACCCATTCATTTGAATGAGTTTTAAAAGCAAACCACCAGTGTCCGTACCAAGCCTCTCCATGGGGAAACCGTTTTTTTTTTGCACAGACACAAAGTCAGACATGCAGGAATTTGCATCCAGCTGAAAAAAACTGTTTCACTGCAGAGAGGCTGCATATGGACACCGGCGGTTTACTTTTAAAATCCATTCAAATGAATGGGTTTTCAAACTGACCACTGGGAAGCGATCCCCAGTCCAGTTTATTTGGGGAATAGGATGGAGATCCAGTGGGTGGACATGGGCACAAGTGTGAACACCCCCCTGAGTGGAAAGTCTCCACTATATGGAAGAATCAGGGTAGAATCTGGGAAAGGGGCTAAGACTTCTTATCACTGTGTTATTATGTTTACCTATTGCTCAGGTAACCACAAAGACCCTTCCCTATCTGTCTTTGGTTGGTTTCAGTACTTTTGCAAATGGGCATAAAGCTATGGAGGTTTAGTTTTTAGCTGATACTATTACCAGCACCAGTGACGTAACCAAGTCTTGTGGGCCCCCAGTGCAATCTTTTATCCGGGGGCCCTACCTCATCCCAACAATGAATTCTTGATTGTGGTGGTTGCAGGTATTAAGTAGTCAAACGAGTAGGTATTCGATCGAATACTATGGTATTCGAAATACTCGTACTTGATCGAATACCACTCGCTATTCGAATGTAAAAGTTCAATGCAGAACCAGCATTGATTGGCCGAATGCTATACAGTCGGCCAATTAACGCTGGTTCTTCTCATACCTTTAGAAGTCTTCTCAGTGCAGCTTCCCACGCGGCGGCGTCCGGCTCTGAATTCACTCTGCCAGGCATCGGGCTTGGGCAGAGCCGACTGTGCATGTTCGTTTGTAGTGCGGGCATGCGCAGTCGGCTCTGCCCAGGCCCGATGCCTGGCAGAGTGAATTCAAAGCCGGAAGATGCCGCGGGGATGGTGCAAGGAGAAGACTTCTCGGAGGATCCAGCCCGACCCTCACTTGTGGACTTGGTAAGTATAATTTGATCGAATGTTGCCTACCCCTGAAACGAGCAATTTCCCCCCATAGACTATAATAGGGTTCGATATTCGATTCGAGGAGTCGAATATTGAGGGACTACTCGAAACGAATATCGAACCTCGAACATTTTACTGTTCGCTCATCTCTAATCCTTAGTGTGGTTAAGGTAATCTATGGGTCTCCTTGATTTATGGGCCAGATGGAAGCTGCAATCTCAGTACTAATTCCATTGCTTATGGGTCCTCTAAGGCTCCTGGGCCCCGATGTGACTGCACCCTCAGTCATGCCCCCGACCACCACACTTAACACCAACAGCCATGTCAAAGCGAGAAAGTGTATATGAATTTTGCTCATTTTTAATGACATAGACCAAAAACTGATAAATTGTCAGGCTCCCTGATATTAAAGCTAAAATATACTAGCATGATGTGGTTGAAGAGGAGGGTGCGCTTAATAAATTACTCATTCACTGTATATTTATGAGACAGCTAAATGATTTATTGTCAAGAATCCTATTCAAACATTCTGTCCAATACCATGGCTACAATACCTAGGCTTCTGTATTACTGAACATTTTCATTTTTCATTTGACAAAGCGCTCATGACAAGAAAGTGTTTTATGTTAGAATAAATAATTGTAAGTTATATAACTGAAGCAAATGTCAAATACTCAGGGGCAAACTGAATAATTTCATTTAAAAAACTGAAAATTATGATGAATAACAAATCATATCCCTCATGGACTAATTAAGCCCGTTTTACATTGTAGACTATTAGTCAACACAGTTAAAAAAAAAAAAAAAAATCAGATTCTTAATAGCACAAGCAATGTTTGGTGAATATGTGTGCAGTTTGCCAATAAGATCTGGAGTCACTGTATAGTCATAAACTATGTAAAAATTGTCATTTTCTATATAAGGTTGTGGATTAGACATTTTGTTATTATCTCGCTTTGCTTATTACACTGATCTGATTAGCATAACACAATGGTTGTGTTTCTGTGACTTCTATTTGCCATAGGCTGCCCTGCAGTTCTGCAGACATTGCGGTAACCAGCTGTTACATATTTAAGCCTCAATCATTTTATATGACAGACTAACTTAATTATGCTCCGCTTTCAGGATGCTAAACACAATTATCCTCCGAACAAGTACACTTCATTTAATATTTTGTCTATCAAGTACTTGAACTGTGACACATAGGGCTATATGTGCTAAATAATTCAGCACTTTCCAGTTTTTAACTTATCTGACCAAAAATTATCCCTGAATCTGTGTTCCTTCATTTATCTGTAATGCGCATTTCCCTCGTCGACCATAAAATCCATTAAAATTAAGGTGATATTGATTGTATAGAAGTTATCAGACCGTATAAAAGCTTTTAGTAAAGTGTAAGGAATTTCATTACCTAAGATCTTGATCAGCAGCTATCAGTGTGATATAGTATCTTTAATGTTCTTTGTAGGTTTCACTTTATTCACTTTTTCGCATTTTTCAACTTTTTTAAACATCAGCCCCTGTGTCTCATATTATGTCGCTGATGCAGGAACAATGTCAGAACGTCACTGAAAGTGGTGTGATATGTGACGTATGGAGGGCTGGCGGGCTAAAGAGGAGGTGACCTTGGACAGGAGTGGGGATCATTAGTAAGGCTGTAGGCCTGCACCAACAGTATTTTTTGGATGAACCACATGAGATTCATCTCACAGGGATTGCCTGGTGGTTTCATTCTGTCTGAACACGCCAAACCAAAACTGCTATTATTATACTTTGAGGTCTCTTTAG
Source organism: Leptodactylus fuscus (assembly GCF_031893055.1). Classification (NCBI taxonomy): domain Eukaryota; kingdom Metazoa; phylum Chordata; class Amphibia; order Anura; family Leptodactylidae; genus Leptodactylus; species Leptodactylus fuscus. The sequence continues at coordinate 126,988,053 of NC_134269.1, forward strand.
ACCCCATAGTATAATGATCAGATGTCCAGGGGAGGTGAAAAAACATGAACACTGTTATTCACCTCTCCGTGGCTCTGGCATGACTGCCTGCCAACTTCAGCCATCTACAATTATGGCACACACATGACATGGGTCAGGCAGGCATCACAATGGATAATGATGCTCACATCTCTGACATCATTGAAGAGGTTCAGAAACAGCAGGAAGTTATGCCGGAACCCAGGGAGGTAAGTAACACAGGTTTTTATGATTTTCACCTCCTCTGGGCCTCCAGTCATTATACTCGGGGGTCTAAAGAGATCCCCCACCAGTATAATAATAGTTTATGGGTGGTATTTTCAAGTAACACAGTAGGGGCCATTATGGAACATAATACTGTTTGCAAGAGCCACTATGGGACATTATACTGTGTGCAGGAGCTGCTTTGGGACATTATACTGTGTGGAGTGGCCTATATGTGACATTATACTGTGTACAGGGGCCATTATAGAAAATTATACTGTGTGCAGGGGCACTATGGGACATTATATTGTGTGGAGAGGTGACTATAGAAAATTATACCGTGTGGAGGGGCCTCTATAGGACATTATACTGCGATCAGGGGCTGCTATGTGACATTACACAGTATGCAGGGGCTGCTATGGGACATTATACTGTGTGGAGGGGCCACTATGGGACATTATACTGTGAGCAGGGTCCACTATGTTACATTACACTTTGTGCAGGGATCACTATGGGACATTATATTGTGTGCGGTCCAGGACTCTATGCTGTCAGGGGGAGGGCCCCAGGTCAAAAGTTTGCTATTCATAACTTTCCCTTGAATTTCCTGATTTATGTATCTTCTATATACTTTGTTTAAACTAACCAGAACTTCACACATTTGAAGGGTATCCACATAACATGACGCATATATTATGTACTGATCACTTAGCGCTGTAATACTGATTTAGACAAGTTCATTCAACTGAGAGTTGGTAAGCATTACTACCTTTTGGCCTCATGATATGGCCACAGGTTTTTAAGTTACTTTACTTTGGTTTCAATATCAGAAGTGTATATTCTAGGAATATACATATTTGTGTATTCTAATTCAAGGATTCCAAGAATCAATATAATGATTGTTCTTGAACAGGTGGGAAACATGTAATCTCTCCCGTTAATGAACATGACCCCTCTTTGGTCATGGAGGTCTTTGTACTGTAGATCAAATCCTGTTGCCTACATTGCATTTCACAGAAAATGTCTTGAAGGTGTCCATCTGGAATACTACTATGAATAATCTTTTTAGCAATAACCAATGTAAATTTTGTGAAGGCAACTATTTAACTGCATTGTTTGGCACAAGTTCTGAAAATTGGATGAGCTTATAAGAAAAATGAAATGTAAGGCATTTGGCTAGCGTAATGAGACCAGAAGCGGGTAGAAATTAATACAGGAAAATGAAACTGGAAGATAGCCACCAAACATATGTTACAATGTTATTTGTATAGTTTTATAGAAGAAAATTAACAGCCTTTATCATGTATATACACTTATCTCCACTTAATTCTAAAATAATTTCATTTTAAGTATATATTCTCCATAGATTAAAAATGATAGAAAATGTAAATGACCCTCGCATGGTAAAAGTGAACACTTGCACTTGAATTTGACTCATAATAACTCTGCTCCTAGGCATGATGGGAAACAGTGGTTGTTCAAGTGTTAGAGGTACTCGTAGCTCGGCAGGTAGCAAGTGAGATTTGAGAAAATCTAACTTTGTTACAAAGTACACTAAAGTAGAGCCATTTCCTCTATAGAAGTAAACTGATTCTAGTGGACTTTCTCCGAGCGACTCACCTCACACAACCTTCAACATTTTTGCATTCATTAAAAAATCATGAAGAACTACCTTACGTTATTTCTGTCTTTAACAAACACTGACCTATTACTGTAGGTTGAGTGAATAAAATACAGCCGTAGGGGCTAATTAAAAAATAAGTTGCGGAATTTTTACATATTTATGAATGTAATTATCAATGTGTGTTCATATTGTCTTCAGTAGAAGAGCAAATAATGCTATCAAATTAGAAAATCTGTTGTTTTGTCATTCTAACTGTGTTATATCTTCAAATACATTATGTGAAGAGTCCCATTGTTCCTGGAGTACAGATAAGACAAATTATTGCATTAAATTTTTCTGCCAAAGCTAATCACTTTTTTTTAACTTTTGAAAAGAAAACAAGGAAGTAAAAACATAGTTATGATAATTATCAGACATATACATAGCTTAGAGTCAACATAATTAATATTTTATATTTGTATTTTACATTTTTATATATTTTTTTTACTTCAGCTTCAGAAGTATTACTTTTTATTATGCTAAAAATAATTTACATAATTAATAAGAACAGAAATAAACTTAATAGAAACAAAGAAACAGGAGTTTCTAGCCATAGCCAGATAGGCATGTCATAAATCATAATGGTGTAGACTAGAGATGAGCGAACAGTGTTCTATCGAACACATGTTCGATCGGATATCAGGGTGTTCGCCATGTTCGAATCGAATCGAACACCGCGTGGTAAAGTGCGCCAAAATTTGATTCCCCTCCCACCTTCCCTGGTGCCTTTTTTGCACCAATAACAGCGCAGGGGAGGTGGGACAGGAACTACGACACCGGGGGCATTGAAAAAAATTGGAAAAAGTCATTGGCTGCCGAAATCAGGTGACCTCCATTTTAGACGAATAGTGGATTTCAAATCCGGGTCATATGAGAATGTGAACTTTGTGACTATGAGACAGGGATAGCTGTACAGGCAGGGATAGATAGGGATAACCTTTATTTAGGGGGGAATGTTATTAAAAATAACTTTTTGGGGCTCTATCGGGTGTGTAATTGTGATTTTTGTGAGATAAACTTTTTCCCATAGGGATGCATTGGCCAGCGCTGATTGGCCGAATTCCGTACTCTGGCCAATCAGTGCTGGCCAATGCATTCTATTGGCGTGATGAAGCAGTGCTGAATGTGTGTGCTTAGCTCAACTACACCTTGTGCACCCTCGGCTCTGCTACATCAGAGCCGAGGGTGCGCTTGAACCCTTGTGCACACTCTGCTTCATCAAGCTAATAGAATGCATTGGCCAGCGCTGATTGGCCAATGCATTCTATTAGCCCGAAGAAGTAGAGCTGAATGTGTGTGCTAAGCACACACATTCAGCACTGCTTCATCACGCCAATACAATGCATTAGCCAGTGCTGATTGGCCAGAGTACGGAATTCGGCCAATCAGCGCTGGCTCTGCTGGAGGAGGCGGAGTCTAAGGTCGGACCTGAATGGAGACTGGTGTGGAGCGATCTTAGACTCCGCCTCCTCCAGCAGAGCCAGCGCTGATTGGTCGAGTTCCGTACTCTGTCCAATCAGCGCTGGCCAATGCATTCTATTAGCGTGAACTGAGTTTGCACAGTGGTTCTAGTGCACCCTCGGCTCTGCTACATCAGATTGCTACATCTGATGTAGCAGTGCCGAGTGTGCATCAGATGTGTAGTTGAGCAGAACTGGCTCAGCACTGCTAAGTCTCTGCATTCGCATAGGAATGCATTGGCCAGCCTTCGGCCAATCAGCGCTGGCTCTGCCGGAGGAGGCGGAGTCTAAGGTCGGACCTGAATGGAGACTGGTGTGGAGCGATCTTAGACTCCGCCTCCTCCAGCAGAGCCAGCGCTGATTGGTCGAGTTCCGTACTCTGGCCAATCAGCACTGGCTAATGCATTGTATTGGCGTGATGAAGCAGTGCTGAATGTGTGTGCTTAGCACACACATTCAGCTCTACTTCATCGGGCTAATAGAATGCATTGGCCAATCAGCGCTGGCCAATGCATTCTATTAGCGTGAACTGAGTTTGCACAGGGGTTCTAGTGCACCCTCGGCTCTGCTACTTCAGATTAGTACATCTGATGTAGCAGTGCCGAGTGTGCATCAGATGTGTAGTTGAGCAAAACTGACTCAGCACTGCTAAGTCTCTGCATTCGCATAGGAATGCATTGGCCAGCCTTCGGCCAATCAGCGCTGGCTCTGCCGGAGGAGGCGGAGTCTAAGGTCGGACCTGAATGGAGACTGGTGTGGAGCGATCTTAGACTCCGCCTCCTCCAGCAGAGCCAGCGCTGATTGGTCGAGTTCCGTACTGTACAATCAGCACTGGCCAATGCATTTCTATGGGGAAAAGTTAGCTTGCGAAAATAGCAAACTGACAGGGATTTCCATGAAATAAAGTGACTTTATGCCCCCAGACATGCTTCCCCTGCTGTCCCAGTGTCATTCCAGGGTGTTGGTATCATTTCCTGGGGTGTCATAGTGGACTTGGTGACCCTCCAGACACGGATTTGGGTTTCCCCCTTAACGAGTTTATGTTCCCCATAGACTATAATGGGGTTCGAAACCCATTCGAACACTCGAACAGTGAGCGGCGAATCGAATTTCGAACCTCGAACATTTTAGTGTTCGCTCATCTCTAGTGTAGACCCAAAAGTATGAATCCATACCACTCATAAGGTAATCAGATACTATTTTTTTGAGAAGTCTATTGGCACTACTTAAAGGGTCTATATGATTGGGGAAAGTAATTTTTAACTAAGCACATCCTTGCATAGCCTTTAGAAAGGCTATTCCACACCTACCGTTAGTATGTAAATTGCCTCGGTGGTTTTTGGATGAGTCTGTTTTTATACATATGCTAAATAGCTTCCAGCAAGCACCGGAAGTCTCATCGAGCACCCTCTCTGCTATTCTCTCCTATGTGTGTGTGCAAACAGGAAACTGAGTTGTCATCAGCAGCAGCAGCCTGTGCTGTACACACACATAGGAGAGAATAGCAGAAGGTGCACAATGAGACTTCCAGGGTGCACGCTGGAGGCTAATTAGCATATGAATAAATAAATGGGCTCATTCAAAAACTACTGAGGTGATTTACATACAAAAGGTAGGTGTGGAATAGCTTTTCTAAAGGCTATGCAAGTATGTGCTTAGTTAAAATTACTTTTCCCAATCATAGAGCCCCTTTAAGGTTAAGGCCCCACATAATGTCCCGCAGTGTGATTTTTCATGCAGGCTTTCTGCTTCAATTATACTTATAGGGAAATCACCGGTGTTTCCATATGTATAATTGACATGCTGCAATTTCTAAAACTGCAACTGTTTTAGAAATTGCATCGCATATTTTTCCACAAGGTGTGGTTGGGATTCTCTAGAATCTCATATACATTGCTGTAAAAACCAAACTGAGGTGTTTACGCCACATGGGGCGTAATATTTTCATTATTGTTTTTTTCTTTACAATTAGGCTCAGTTCCCACAGAGTAACGCGCCGCACATTCAGACACGTATACACGTGTCAGAGTGTTGGCGCTCAAAACAGATCCCATTCACTTCAATGTGTGCCAGCTTACAGGCGCTACACATTGAAATCAATGGGAGGCTTTTTAACCCATTGATTTCAATGTGTAGTGCCCGTAAGCCGACACACATTGAAGTGTATAGGATCTGAACGCGCGGCGCATTACTCGGTGGGAACGGAGCCTCAATGGGGCTATGTTTGGATCTGCGTCTCAGTGATTAGATAAACACATTTTAAATACCAAATAGCAAATTATGTTCCTTCATATAATAATTTTAGTAATGATTACATTACTAAATTTATTAATCGTAGTCAAATAGTTGACACTAAATATCCACATATATTTGTAAAATGTAGATGCCTCCTACCATGAAAATAATTTATACTGAGACGCTATTAAAATAATAATTTTATTTATTTAAACACTATAAAATTGTTGTACATCGGACGAACTACAAAAACAAACAGCTAGTAATCAACTTTGTGGCAGATTGTCATAGTATTGGAAGTAACAAAGCAGCTGATGGTTGTAATATTTTATAACCGACTAATGTGCTGCTGTCCCTTTGAATATTATCCAGTAATATGTCCTTCCATGCTACTAGAGACACACTCATTGCCGATTTAACCACAGGGCCAAAATTGCACTTGCAAAGGGCCCTATAATTGCAGCAGCCCCCTTAGGAAAGCAGGTCAGTCCTGCATTTCTTGTCCCTGATGTAGGCAGAGGCAGAGCAGTGCTGCCCCAACTCCTCTGGACAGTGATGTGTTGAAAACAATAGTGAAACAGGAAGTTGTCTACTGTAGGGGCAACCTGGGGGGACATAACACTGTGGGCGCAGCCTGAAAGGCTATATGAAACTATGGGGGCAACCTGAAGGGGGGATATTTAGCCGTGAGGGCAGCCTTGAGGGGGTCATGAAACTATGGGACAACTGGTGGAAGACATTATAATATGTACTAGTGTCTACAAATGTACAATTGCTGATGCACCACACTAAGATATTGTGATTTTCTGCTGTCAGCACTGGATATGGTTGAAATGTATGACATACATAGATATATGACAGATATACATGTATTTTACAGTACATTGTTTACATTGTTTTAACTATTTTATCTGAGTTTGATATAGGTTTGCAAGCTACATTTTAATGGTAGTTTAGAAAATGGTTTGAGTTGCTTTAGGACAAATTGTAAATATAACCAAACCACCAAACTTTACAGTTGGCATAATGTAGTCAGGCAGGTAACATTTTCCTAGAATTACCCAAAACTAGACTCATCCACCAGACTGCCAAGAAGAGAATAGAGCGTTGTTTCTCTAAAGGACACCATCCAAAGCTCCAGAGTCCAGTAATAACATAGTTTTACCACTCCATCTGATGCTTGGCATTGTGCTTGGGGATGTAAAGCTTACAAGCAATTTCTCAACCATGGAAACGCATGCCATGAAGTTTTTGGCACAGTTTTTATTTTGATTTTAATGTCAGAGCAGATTTAGAGCTCTGCATAAGCAGTATTGGTGTCATCTTATTACAGTACATGGTAGAATTCAGTAAGTACTTTAGAAAAAGCCAGGTAAAGGCAGACTCCATGGCGAGGTAGTTGATTTTATTTATCTGTGGCCATAACACACCTGAACTCAAAGAGTAAGAGGTCTGTCATAAAAATGTTGTTAACATAGTATATGTGATATATATGTGTAAACGTGTATGTCACAATTTAGATGCTGCAAAAGGTACAATAGCTAGCATACCAAGACAAATCTAATCATGTTTGCTTTCTAGTTTCTTCATCATATCATGGTTCTACTGTATATTTCATCAAAGAGACAGGGAAATTTAATCAGGTAAAGGAATTTTTTCTGCTGTGGAGCAGATTGGTCCATGAATAGTATTTAGACCACAGATTGGAAATTTGTTGAAGATTAAAAACAATTTTTCCCATCTTTAAAACAAGCAATTTTACAAATGACTGCACATTCTGTATCGCCTTGTGCATAAAATTTAATAGCAATGTTTTAAAAGCTAAAATTACACAACTATGTGATTCCAGTTTTAAGAGCTTCAATTCAATTTTTAATATTTGGAATTGATTTTCTTTATAGTTCTGTGTAGTGTTATCAACTATATAATGTTACAGGATACAGGAAGAAATGATTATTTCAGGGTATTAGTATATTAATCCTATCCTGTTTCCTGTTAACTGTTCAATCCAATATTCCTAATTTTATTGGACAGTTTTGATCATAGGGACATGTCTTTCAGTGCTTTATTTGATGATGTAAAATTATCACTAAATATATTCTACATACTACATCCTAAAATGGGTTATCTGGGGAATAAAAAGCATTTGCTGCGTATTCACTACAATAGATGATCCCACTTACCAATATACATGTTGTTCTCCTACCACACCAATTTTGAGGATTTTCTAGCACTGCCTATGGGGTAAATATTTTCTAGGTTAGCTCCCCGATGATGCGCAGACTATGAACCATGTGCCAGACTGATCTCAATTCCAAAGACAAGCAGGAGGGGTAGAGCTGGGCATATTATTCAGAATTGATGTATTGGAGGGCAGCTGAACTAGAACACCTCTGTCCCCAGGCATTTGTAGAAAATCCTCAGAATCGGTGTAACGGTGCAGAAACATGTACGTTAGTAAGTCTTTATTTCCTGGTTATTCCATTTAAAGAGGACCTTTCATCAGATCGGACACATGCAGTTTTATATACTGCTGGAAAGCTGACAGTGCGCTGAATTCAGCGCACTATCGGCTTTCCCGATCTGTGCCCGGTGTAAAGCACTATCGGGCCCGGGACCGTAGTGCTTTAGTGTCAGAAGGGCGTTTCTGATAGTTAGCCAGGGACGCCCTTCTGCCCAGCAGCGCCTATCGCGCTGTACTGTGGAGCGGGGAGGAACGCCCCCTCCCTCTGCTCACACAGCTCGTCCATAGATGAGTGTTATCAGGAGGGGAGGAGGCGTTCCTCCCTGCTCCACAGTACAGCGTGATAGGTGCTGCTGTGCAGAAGGGCGTCCCTGGCTAACTGTCAGAAACGCCCTTCTGACACTAAAGCGCTACGGTCCCGGGACCGATAGCACTTTACACCGGGCACAGATCGGGAAAGCCGATAGCTGTCAGCTTTCCAGCAGTATATAGAACTGCCTGTGTCCAATCTGATGAAAGGTCCTCTTTAAATTACATTTGCTCAAACTGTCTTGATAAATCAGTATTAACATATTATCATTTGCTTTGTTTTGTCTATAACAAGGTAAAAAAATGTGTGTTTTCAGCTCACCATGAATAATCACATAGTCCAATCCCTGGGACAGACAATGGGGTGCATGGAACCTCTCCATACGCAAAAGAGTGCAGCATCAAAATAAAAAAAAAAAAATAAATTTAAAAAAAAAACAGAATCGTTCCGAAATCACAATATAAAAAATAATTTCTAATCAACCATTAAAAGACAAAAAGAACAAAAAAAAAGAAGGAAAAACACTATTTAAAATGTGAAACATCTTACGCGTTTCAAATGCTTTATTGGGCCATGAGTAAGGGGCTAACAGCCTTGAAACGCGTAGGTTTCACATTTTGAGTAGAAGTTTTTTCCTACTTTTTTCTTTTGTTTGTTCTTTTAGCTTTTAATGACTGATTAAAAGTTATTTATTATATTCTTTTGTCTGTATTTACTGTGCAGTATCAAATAAATTAGTTCAACATTTCTCACCTTCGGAAAGTATCACAAGGTACATTTTATTTCTATAGGCAAGAAATCAAATATAATATTATCCCAACCTAGCTGTGGAAATGCATCAACATTACAGAGGGAACTGCAGGAAAATACAAACACAGCAAATATGCCAGAATACCTAGTTCTATTGTATCTATACTTTCCAGCTCATTGACTAACTTGGACTTTGAAAAATGTTCCTACACTACAAGGCGACAAGACTATAAATGCATGTTAAATAGAGTTTTAAATTAAGAAAAAAACTTGTATTTAATATATTTGCAGTCTCATTTCATAAATAATGTTTACTAATACAAGTTTTATTACACTGTCAGCAAAGCAGCGTCAATGCTACTTGTATTAAATAAGGTGATGTAAAGTTTTATTATTAGATATGAAAAGGCGAGAATTTGCAGTATGTACATTACAGGATTCTGACTAAGTAAACTAACCCTTATAAAATATTTTCGGTAGTAAGCTTATCAATGCTCCAGTATACTTTGGGAACAATACTGTGTAAACATATTAAGATACAATGTTTGAAAGTAGAGGACAATCGAAAATATGTTAATATGTAATATATTGCATATTTGCTCAGTCAATTGAATTTGTGTCATGCAATACAATATTTACTGTAGCAGAGGGCATTGGAAGGGAAATACTGTATGGTCGACCACAAAATTATCTGTATGCTAGAAGTTTCAGGAAGCTGTCCCATGTTGATCATCTGAAACCTACAATCCAGGCAATTTACGATTTTCAGTAACAAATCAGAGGACCGAACCTCATAAATATTCATTGAAACAAATCTAGTGAGGTTTACCCATCTCTAGTTGCTATTACCAGATACACTGAAATTCTCAGCCCATATACACTATATACTCTTCATCCAGGTTGTCACGGTGTGTACCCCCAAAAAAGCAGTGGGATATTCATACTAATTCTCAGGCTAAATACACTTCATCCAGGTTGTCACGGTATGTACCCACAAAAATATCAGTGGGATATACATTCTAATTCTCAGGCTATAGACGCTTCATCCAGGTTGTGACAGTGTGTACCCACAAAAAATCAGTATGATATACATTCTAATTTTCAGGCTATAGACGCTGGATTTGATATCCATACCACTTAATGAAATTCATTCTCAGTTATGAGATGTAAGAGTTATGGAGAACTGTACACCTGTAAGTAAAAAAATAAAATAGTATCATTGAAAAAAAATAATAATTCACAATCACTCCATTGGCAGATTTCCATGTATTAGATATAATACAGTCAGAAATGTTGCGTCTGACCTAAATATTTTGGATGTATGCTTTCCTTCTGCTAGTTTGCTAGGTCGACTGGCTATTGGTAATGTGGAGCCATGCTGTGTGTTCTAACCCATCAGTAGTTTCCTCTCTACTGCTCCTCTTCCCCTCTCACAGCATGCGACTCACACAAAGGCAAATGCACAAACAAGGGAAGAAGTTTTTTTTAATGTTATAAAGACATGAATGAACACATGTGGCATTTAAATATTCAAATGAATATGGCTTGAATTTTTTTAGTCTTCCATAGTCTAGGAAAAATAAATGATAAAGCATCTTGAAGGATCCCTATAAGGGAGTACAGTAATACAAATTTCCACCAACTCTGTCTAGACAGGCAGTATTATTATTGTATTCATATGCCTATAATTGACAAATAGTAGGTTTGAAAAGTTTATAAATGATCAAATGTGGCTTTTTGGGTTAAATACTTCTTTTTTTTTTTTCTGTAGCAGATAGTGAGTATACAGTATTATCTCTCCCTAACTGGCATTTCAAGGTACGTTCAGGCTATTAAAATGAACAGGCTTAACTTTGATCTTATATTCTACTTAAGAATACATTGTCATCACAGTGTGTTCTCTGCAGAGAATGAAAAGGGAAATTAGGGCATGCAAATGTATTTTGCTTGAACACACTCTAAAGATTATTTCACATTTGATTGATACTTAGGCAAAGTATATTGAGTGTTATGAAAATGTATTTGATAGATTATTTTGTGAAAGGAAGTGCTGCTGCATCACAAAGTAAAGGAATACAATTGTATCATGCGAAGAGATAGCCATAGCGTATAGTGCTATGATTTGGAATTATGTTTGCACATTTAATACTGTTTGGCACATTTAACCAATTAAAAACAAGCAGATAATGGAAAAATCTTTCTTCTTAGAAAGTTGTATTTGTGCTAACATTTTATCACATGAGAGAAAATGTTTTAACAACAAAATATTTCCTTTATCAAATTATTAATATTTTGTGTCACTGTGTTCCTGCTGGTCAAGTGACAGCAATACTGCTAACCAATGGTGTAGCTATGGGGGTGCAGAGTTAGCATTTTTACCAGGCCCCAGAGCCTCATCTGTCCCAAAGGTCTCTTTACAACAGAAGAAGACAATAGTATTTTAGATAGTACACAGTAGGTGAGGACCAAGTTACATATTGTGCATTGGGGTGCAAGAGATTAGAAGTATGGCTCTGCTGCTAACCAAAAGAACCCCAGACCTCTCCTGATATCTTAGTAAAGAAGAACATGAGACATCACAGTTGTTTAAAGAGGACTTGTCATCAGGTCTGAAAAACCCAATGTACCTCATCTGATAGGCGCTGTCACCCTGAGCATTTTGGAGTTTCATTTATCCAAATGTATTTAACCATTCCAAAGATATAAGCCCTTTTATTGTGGATACGCAAATTAGAGTATATTAGCCAAGTGGGCAGTGACATGTAATGACATAAAGGAAATAGAGCCCCCATCCCAAGAGAAACTACACTGTTATTGCCCACTTTCCAATTATATCCTAATATATATCAACACAAAAAAAGGCTTAGATCTTTGGAATGGCCGAACAGATTTGGAAATCAAAACACCAAAAATGATCATGGTGACAACACCTATCAAATGAGGTAAGTCATTGGTGTCCCTTTGCTGTAAAAAGAATTGTTGCCAAACCAGTGTGTACAAATGTGTAACTAGAACCAAATAACTAGAAGGTTTGGTAATACATTTATTACTGTGTTTTACATAAACTAATTTGCATTCTCTAGTCAATGAATGTTGACTTCATTATTTTGAAGGGATATTCTCATTTTAGGAACATAGGGCACATCCATAGGGTAAGTCATAAAGGTCTGGCAGACACAAGATGGTCGAGTGCTTGGGCATCAAGCAAGCCATATTTATCTTCATTTACGTCACTTCAAAGAAAATCATCAAAACTGAAGGAAAGAAAAGCCTCTATGATCCAGATGCCAGTAAACATTTATATCCCGGGGACTACATAGGTCCAAATTATGTGCATGGGGGGTTATTAGCTGGGAAAATGCCCATTTTCTAATTTCTTTATTAGGAACATTAAATGGCAAGATGGGGAACTAAAAAGTAAAAAAGTTCCTGTATAAACCCCATAATCCCAGATTAGTGACACTCCCTGAATATTACACCTAAAATATGTATATCATCGACTAATCCTTAATACCTTATCCTTATATAGCAATTAAGCCATACAAATGATATATTAATACATGTCCTTGGAATATATCTTTAACCAAGAGTTAAAAGAATTTTTTTTCTAAAAATAAATAGCACAGTGAGTACCTTTAGTAAAGAGTTGTGCAACATGTTTGTATCATAGAAAAATCAATGCTTTTTAACCCAGTCATGCCACCAAACCAAATGGCTATGGGAAGAAACATAACCTTGGTTGTCACTTAATATGAAGGGAATCTGTCTCCAGGGTGGAGCATATTAAACCAGCAATACAGTTAGGCCTCTTTCACATCTGCATTCCCCCCCCCCCCCCCAAAAGGACTACCGAAGACATTTGCAAGCAGTGTGCAGTGAAAGCACAAGGATCCCCATAGACTATAATGGGATCTGTGTGCTTGCTGCAAAATCTCCCCAGGGAACATGCGGACAGAAAAGTACTTCACAATATACTTTTCTGTCTGCATGTTCCGTGCAGGCAGCGCACGGAGAGCACATAGACCCCATTATAGTCTATGGGGTCCATGTGCTTTCACTGCACACAGTTTGCAAATGTGTTCGGTAGTCCTTTTGGGGGTCCCCGTGTAGACTCCCCGTATGGATTACTAAACGCAGATGTGAACCAAGGGTTAGATAGGTCAGGCTCACCTAAATGTAATACCTTTTTCTCCATGAAAATTGGTAACTCAATTGGTGAGATATTCCTTTATTTCAAAGTGTGCTAATAACCAGTCTGGAGCACTAAGGATGGCTCCATAGCTCCAGACTACCACTCCCATGCTGTTCTAAAGCCTCGTTCACATCTGTGTCAGTAATCCGTTCAGGGAGTCCGCAAGGGAATCCCCCGAATGGACTACTAAACACATTTGCAAGCAGTGTGCAGTGATCCCCATAGACTATAATGGGGTCCGTGTGCTTGCCGCGAGATCTCCGCACGAGTCATGCAAACAGGAAAGTAGATTGTGAAGTACTTTTCTGTCTGCATGTTCCCTGCGGAGATCTCGCGGCAAGCACACGGACCCCATTACAGTCTATGGGGATCCATGTGCTTTCACTGCACACCGCTTGCAAATGCGTTTGGTAGTCCGTTTCGGGGGGTGCCCATGCGGACACCCCGAATGGATTAACAAACGCAGATGTGAACCAAAGGTTATATGTCCTCCCTCCCCATTCCTTCTTTGAGTAACAGGGCCAGAAAGTTATGGTGAAATGTCACCTGGCCTTGTCACCGTGGCCAGTTTGGAGAAACGGAGTCGCCCTTAGTGCACCACATTGCACATCTGCATACTGTGAAATAAATGAATATCTCTGCAAAAACAAGCACACATTTTCATGGGAAAAACTCATTACAATCAGGTGAACATGACCTATCTAACTGTGTTGCTGGTTAAATATGCTTCCCCCTGATGATAGACTCCCTTTAATCAGAATGATATTTGTTCTTCTTTGACCTTTCTAGAGTTTACAAATGAATTCTCTTTCCTCCTTTCTCACAAGTATAGATCTTATGTGAGAAAGAGCTACAGTAAGTGAACCAATGAAATAGCTTTTTATAGTAAAAGGTCAGACAGGTAGAAATCTCTGGTGTTTAAGTAACCTTATTCTATAATATTATTTTACGCCGATTAAATAAAATCCACACATACATTCCCTTCTTCATATTGTATTAATGTTGTTTAATTATATCTATTATTATGATATATAGTTTTATATGCTAAAGGAAAAAAGCTCTTTTATTGAATATTTCAAATTATTTATATATATAAATCTATAGTCTATAGAAGCAAACATATACAATTTTACTAAGAGTACTCAATATATGAACAAATTACCCTTATGAGAAATCGCAGCTAAAGGGAATACTGAATCGCCAAAAAAGTCTGTTTTTTTTTAATATTCATAATAATATTTAAACATGTATCTGATATTGTCTTTTCTTTAAGTTTCCCATGTCATTATCTAGGACTATGAATTTATCCTGAACTTATGTATGGTATTACATTATCCATTGAACATTATAATATATTGACATTTCCTGTTCTAGAGATCAGTAGCATACAATAAAGTGTGTAGAATTAATGTAATTTATTGTATAAGTAATTTATTATATAATCCTGAGAACATATGTCAGTTATAGGTGCTCCTTATTCTTAATGTAAAATTCAGGTAAATTAAGTATAAACACAGCAACAATATTCGATATTAAATCTTTATTAAACATTAGAGATGAGCGAACACTAAAATGTTCGAGGTTCGAAATTCGATTCGAACAGCCGCTCACTGTTCGAGTGTTCGAATGGGTTTCGAACCCCATTATAGTCTATGGGGAACATAAACTCATTAAGGGGGAAACCCAAATTCGTGTCTGGAGGGTCACCAAGTCCACTATGACACCACAGGAAATGATACCAACACCCTGGAATGACACTGGGACAGCAGGGGAAGCATGTCTGGGGGCATAAAAGTCACTTTATTTCATGGAAATCCCTGTCAGTTTGCGATTTTCGCAAGCTAACTTTTCCCCATAGAAATGCATTGGCCAGTGCTGATTGGCCAGAGTACGGAACTCGACCAATCAGCGCTGGCTCTGCTGGAGGAGGCGGAGTCTAAGATCGCTCCACACCAGTCTCCATTCAGGTCCGACCTTAGACTCCGCCTCCTCCAGCAGAGCCAGCGCTGATTGGCCGAATTCCGTACTCTGGCCAATCAGCGCTGGCCAATGCATTCTATTAGCCCGATGAAGTAGAGCTGAATGTGTGTGCTAAGCACACACATTCAGCACTGCTTCATCATGCCAATACAATGCATTAGCCAGTGCTGATTGGCCAGAGTACGGAATTCGGCCAATCAGCGCTGGCTCTGCTGGAGGAGGCGGAGTCTAAGGTCGGACCTGAATGGAGACTGGTGTGGAGCGATCTTAGACTCCGCCTCCTCCAGCAGAGCCAGCGCTGATTGGCCGAATTCCGTACTCTGGCCAATCAGCACTGGCTAATGCATTGTATTGGCGTGATGAAGCAGTGCTGAATGTGTGTGCTTAGCACACACATTCAGCTCTACTTCATCGGGCTAATAGAATGCATTGGCTAGCGCTGATTGGCCGAATTCCGTACTCTGGCCAATCAGCACTGGCTAATGCATTGTATTGGCGTGATGAAGCAGTGCTGAATGTGTGTGCTTAGCACACACATTCAGCTCTACTTCATCGGGCTAATAGAATGCATTGGCCAATCAGCGCTGGCCAATGCATTCTATTAGCGTGAACTGAGTTTGCACAGGGGTTCTAGTGCACCCTCGCCTCTGCTACATCAGATTGCTACATCTGATGTAGCAGTGCCGAGTGTGCATCAGATGTGTAGTTGAGCAAAACTGACTCAGCACTGCTAAGTCTCTGCATTCGCATAGGAATGCATTGGCCAGCCTTCGGCCAATCAGCGCTGGCTCTGCCGGAGGAGGCGGAGTCTAAGGTCGGACCTGAATGGAGACTGGTGTGGAGCGATCTTAGACTCCGCCTCCTCCAGCAGAGCCAGCGCTGATTGGTCGAGTTCCGTACTCTGGCCAATCAGCGCTGGCCAATGCATTCTATTAGCCCGATGAAGTAGAGCTGAATGTGTGTGCTTAGCACACACATTCAGCTCTACTTCATCAGGCTAATAGAATACATTGGCCAATCAGCGCTGGCCAATGCATTCTATTAGCTTGATGAAGCAGAGTGTGCACAAGGGTTCAAGCGCACCCTCGGCTCTGATGTAGCAGAGCTGAGGGTGCACAAGGGTTCAAGTGCACCCTCGGCTCTCCTACATCAGAGCCGAGGGTGCGCTTGAACCCTTGTGCAGCCTCGGCTCTGCTACATCAGAGCCGAGGGTGCGCTTGAACCCTTGTGCACACTCTGCTTCATCAAGCTAATAGAATGCATTGGCCAGCACTGATTGGCCAGAGTACGGAATTCGGCCAATCAGCGCTGGCCAATGCATCCCTATGGGAAAAAGTTTATCTCACAAAAATCACAATTACACACCCGATAGAGCCCCAAAAAGTTATTTTTAATAACATTCCCCCCTAAATAAAGGTTATCCCTAGCTATCCCTGCCTGTACAGCTATCCCTGTCTCATAGTCACAAAGTTCACATTCTCATATGACCCGGATTTGAAATCCACTATTCGTCTAAAATGGAGGTCACCTGATTTCGGCAGCCAATGACTTTTTCCAATTTTTTTCAATGCCCCCGGTGTCGTAGTTCCTGTCCCACCTCCCCTGCGCTGTTATTGGTGCAAAAAAGGCGCCAGGGAAGGTGGGAGGGGAATCGAATTTTGGCGCACTTTACCACGCGGTGTTCGATTCGATTCGAACATGGTGAACACCCTGATATCCGATCGAACATGTGTTCGATAGAACACTGTTCGCTCATCTCTATTAAACATCAAAATACAGCAAAAATAATGAAGTTTCAACCCCTTTTGACAGTAGGGTCTTTTATAACATGTATACTTTTTCAATTAAGAAAATTAAGAAAATGAACAAAAGGGAAATCAAAATAAGTACCAATTTTTGGTGTGACAACTAGAGATGAGCGAACACTGTTCGGAACAGCCGTTCCGAACAGCACGCTCACATAGAAATGAATGGAAGCAGCCAGCACGCGGGGGGTTAAGCGACCAGCCGCCGGCAAAGCGTATGTGCCAGGTGCTTCCATTCATTTCTATGGGAGCGTGCTGTTCGGATCGGCTGATCCGAACAGTGTTCGCTCATCTCTAGTGACAACCCTTTAGAGGAGGTGATGATATGACTCCCACAGAGCTCTGATCTCAATATTATTGAATCTGTTTGGGATTCTATGAAGAGACAGAAGGATTTGAACCAGTCTACATTCACAGAAGATCTGTGTTTAGCTCTCCAAGATGTTTGGAATAACTTCTCTGCCGAGCTCCTTCAAAAACTGTGAAAGTATCTAGAAGACTTTCTTCTACTTTGAAGGCAAAGCAAGGTTTATTAACTGACAAAAATGATCTGTTAATACTTCTATTTTTTTATCAAATTCTCACTAAGTAATATATATATATAGATTTTTTTTTTTTTTTTTGAAGGCAGCTCAGTAGAAGCAGTCGGAGACAGGGAGAAAATCTTGCAGCAAACTGGTTTATTTAAGAAAGCAACAAAATAAATAAACATTTACGTCAGGCACAGGATAAGCAGAATAAAATACAGGCTTAACTTCAGGCAAAAAGGCAAAACAAAACCTGCTCGTCTGAGCACTAACCAACCAGAAAATACGAACTGTACATGTGATTTACTATCAGCCACACGAATCAACCAAAACAGTAGTACAGTATCATCTTACCAGATTCTCAGGGGTTCAAAACAGAACCAGACACTTTTTCTCTTCCCAGGATCTGCCCTGAAGTGCAGGCTCTGCAGCCTTTTATGTCCCAGTAACAAGCCTATGACCCACACATGGGCTGCAGCTTATTCAAGATCCTGGACCACACATATGTCAGGAATCTGGGGGAGATATACCATGGCTCCAGCACTCTGCCTGTCACACACTATATATAAGCAGTATATATAAATATGCATGAATCAGTATTATAGGGGTAGCACCATTATTATCATTATTATTATTACACTATGACTAGCTGACTTTTTTGGGAGAAACGTGGCATCATAGAAAATATGCTGTATGGCTGTATGCTGTATGGCTTTTTCTTCAGTTAGTTGTACAATATTATATAAGGTCGGGGCCCTGCATAGCATAAATACCACAGTGTTTTACAGTCTCCGCAAAGTGGATGGTATTCTGGCTAATCCCATCCACACTTTGCAGAAAATATGCAGTGGAAATTCTGCAATTTGAAAAGTGCTCTCATTTAGCCATGTTTGTGTAATGTGTGGTCTTGCCTAAAAATGCTTGTCCATAGAGAGATCCCTTTATTCAGAGCTTTACTGTTATAAAATGCCTGTGCAAAGCTGTAACTGGAAACCGTAATAGCTAACAGGGGATAAGTGGCAGCTACATCAATCTTGTCATTCACCTGAGCTTCTATTTTTAATTAAAATGGTATACCTATACCTTTAACTAAATTGTATTATAATGATGCGTGCTTTTAATGTAATTTATGTTTTACATTAATATAGCAAATTTAATCCAATACATGGGTTTCCAATAAGCAAAATAAAATTCACTTGCAAACAATATAATTCACTATGTAATCAGCTTTTCAAAAATAATGTGTTTTTGATAAGTAATAGGCTTGATGGTATCCTATCCTATTAATATTATAAATGTGAAAGTCTGTGAGTTTGTGGGTTTGTGGGTTTGTGTGTTTGGATGTTTGCATGTTCGGATGTTTGTTCCTCAATCACGGAAAAACCTCTCCACCGATTTGGCTGAAATTTTCCACAAACATAGTTAATACACCCGATTAAACAATAGGCTACTTTTCGTCACAATAGCGCACATATGTTTGTGCCAGGACCCCCACAAAACCCAAACTCACACCACCATCTCTGCAATCTCACACACTTTGGACCATAGCAAGCCACAAAATTCATATTGCCCTTTAAAGCCTCGCCCCTAACCCCACACAATCACATACACATATACTTTACCACTTTGCCCCTCACCTTAACGATACTCCAGGAGGCTCTCTTTAACGCTCTGGAGCAGCCATGTTTGCCGACCCCCACCGCTCTGACAATCCGTCACGCCGCCCACCCATGTCAATACCCCTAGGCGGTCTAATAAATGCAAAAAAAAAAGTTTAAAAAAGTTAAAAAAAATATAAAAAAAATAATAAAAAGGATTAAAAATTCAAATCACCCCCCTTTCCCTAGAACACATATAAAAGTAGTTAAAAACTGTGAAACACATACATGTTAGGTATCCCCACGTCCGAAATCGCCCGCTCTACAAAGCTCTACAAATATTTTTCCTGTTCGGTAAACGCTGTAGCGGGAAAAATGGTCAAAAGTGCCAAACCGCCATTTTTTCACTGTTTTGATTCTGATAAAAATTTGAATAAAAAGTGATCAAAGCAATAACATTTCCCGAAAATGGTAGAACTACAAAGTACACCCGCTCCCGCAAAAAAAAGACACCCTATACATCCCCGTACACGCACGTATAAAAAAGTTACGGCTGTCAGAATATGGCGACTTTTCAAAAAATAATTTTTTAACACAGTTTTGGATTTTTTTTATTAAGGGGTCAAAATGTAAATAAAACCATATAAATTTGGTATCCCCGGAATCATAACGAAACACAGAATACAGGGGACATGTCATTTTAGTTGCACAGTGAACGCCGTAAAACCAAAGCCCGTAAGAAAGTCGCAGAAATGCATTTTTTCTTCAAATCCACCCCATTCTGAATTTTTTCCCTGCTTCCCAGAATATTATATAGAATAAATAATGGTGGCATCATGAAGAAAAATTTGTCCCAGGAAAAATTAAGACCTCATATGGCTCTGGGAGCGGAGAAATAAAAAAGTTATGGGGTTTAGAAGGAGGGGAGTCAAAAAACCAGAATCAAAAATGCCATCGGCGGGAAAGGGTTAACTTCCAATCCCTCTGTCCCAAAGTCACTATGTAAAGTTTCTCAGAACACTGTATCGCAGCTCAAATACAAATTAACTTCAACACAAAAGTCTCACGTATTCTCTGAATTACAGCAAAAACAAGATACAAAGTTACACTTCATATCCCATACCTTATACACACTACGAAAACCTTACCCACGCCTGTATATACCCACTTCTACAATCACCGCAGACGAAGTCGCGGGTACCAGCTAGTATAAGAATAAAGGAGCTTGAAGTTGTTTTCTAATTTTCTTCATAAATGAGTCTGGAAATTATTTTGTTCAAATCAAACTTGTTAAAAAAAACCCTCACTGCTGCAGGCAACACTTAGCAATAGCAGTTCTCTGCAAGCTTCAAGGCAGAACATCTCATTAGATCACGTGTTAACACTTTCATTTCCAAAGTGACCATGCAATTGAAAATGAGCATTGCTTTCTATAAAATGGTATTCAACCCATTAATAACCAAGCTTGTTTAGGACTTAATAGCAAGTAATTTTTCAGCTGTTTCATTACTGCATTGTAAGACCTATAATCAAGGGCGTAGCTGGGGGAAGAGATGGGGCATTTGCCCTTGGCACAATTAGGAGGGGGTAGGCACCAAGCCTTATCAGCCTGAAACACAGAACAGCAATAAGATTTGTCTTACACAGACATTGAGGCTCTCTGTGTTAGACATGTGCTGCAGCAATCTGCTGTGTTATTCACAGGGGCGTATTCACAGATGGAGATGGCCAGGCCCCAGACCACTATGATAGCAGTTGGGCAAAGCCCAAGACCTGGCATTACATCAGGTTTGTACATGCTGCTTGGCCCCTTTCCAATAGAAGCCTGCCCAGGGGAGGTGATATAGACGAGACTCCACGGACTGTTATACCCTAAACAAACCGCCCTGCCCCACCCCACCTCCAACCCCCCCCATATAGCAGTCACCAACGAAGAGGAAGATGAGACTCCATGGACTGTTATAACCCAAACCCCCCCCCCCATACCCACCACCCACCCAACCCAACTCCCCCCCCCACACACACACACACACTTTACTAGCTTTGGCAATGCCAAATACCTATTTGGACGTGCCAATAAAGCATTTTTTGATTTGATTTGATTTGATTTGAGAATTAACAAATACTTATACTCACCTCTCCAGGATTTCTGAAGGTCACCACCATCCTCTTCGTGGCTCTTCCAACCTGTGACTGAGGTCACACACCCCAGGGAGTCACTGCTGGGGCCTGTGATTGGACCTCAGCGGGCATCTGGGGTTCTCCGGTATAATGATGTCAGCGCACCCCATATGACCGCTGAGGCCCAATCACAGGCCCCAGCAGTGATCTCTGGGGTGCATGACCACAGTCACAAGGAAGAAGAGGACCAAATAAGATGTTGACAGAGCAAGGATGCCCAGGAGAGGTAAGGTGAGTATAAGTGTTTGTTATGTTTACTTACCTTCCCTGGGCCTCTAGTTATTCTACTGTTGGGTCTGTGGAGTTTTAAAGTTTTACAACAAATTAACGTAATGATTTAATTCAGTTAATAAATACGTTTTTTATCATCATTATTATTATTATTATTTATATAGCACCATTAATTCCATGGTGCTTTACATTTGGGGGTTACATACAATACACAGAATGTACAGGTAGATATAATGCTAACAATGACCGACTGGCACAGTGGGGTAGAGGGCCCTGCCCGCGAGGGCTTACAATCTATGAGGGAAAGGGGGTAGAGACAGAAGGAGAGGGGGAGACTGTACAGATGGTGGTGCGGTGATAGTGTTATTGGAGGTTGTAGGCCTTCCTGAATAGATGAGTCTTCAGGGCCTTCTTGAAGCCTGTGATTGTGGGGGTCAGTCTAATGTGTCTTGGTAAGGAGTTCCAGAGTATGGGGGATGCACGAGAGAAATCTTGGAGACGGTTGTGTGAGGAGCGGATGAGAGGGTAATACCCTTCATCAGACATATGCATATATGTTGCATTGGAGAGAAAGATGAGTAAAGGAATAGTCAGGTTGGTTTTGTAGACCATTAGTTCAGACACCTTGGTATCAGATCATAGATGTAGATACATCAGTATGAGATCTTAGGTGGTTGGCAGATGAGCTTTCAAATGCGTATATGTATAACCCTGTGGTTCTATTTCCTTTCTTCTATCAGTATTGAAAAGGCAGTGTGTAAGTGCTGGAGCTGTACCTGATGTCTGCAGTACATGTACATGCCCACCACATCCATGATACAAGCCCATAACAAATAAGTGAACATCATAAACAAGTTTAATTCCTTAAGGACGCAGGGTAGTTTTTAGGTTAATGCTCGTGAGTTTTCTCTTATCCCCCTTCCTTTAGATGTCTTCTCCTCACCGCTGTTCCGTGGTTTATGTTAAAGGGATCATATCATTCAGAAGGAATTTATTCTCCCTAACATGTCGGAATAGCCTTAAGAAAGGCTATTCGTCTTCTACCTTTAGACTTCTTCTCTGCGCCGGCGTTCCGTAGAAATACCGGTTTTCGCCGGTATGCAAATGAGTTCTTTCACAGCACTGGGGCAGGCCCCAGTGCTCAAACAGCACTGGAGGCATCCTCAATGCTGCCAGAGAACTGTCCACCGCCGCCTCCATCTTCTTCAGAAACATCCTCTTCTTGTGTCTTCTTCCGGCATTGGCGGTGAAGATGAGAAGATGGAGGCGGCGCTGGAGAGTTCTCTGGCAGCATTGAGGACACCCCCAGTGCTGCCAGAGAACTCATTTGCATACTGGCGAAAACCGGTATTTCTACGGAACAGCGGCGTGGAGAAGGCATCTAAAGGTAGGAGACGAATAGCCTTTCTTAAGGCTATTCCAACCTGTTAGGGAGAAAAAAAAAATACTTACCTTGCCTCAGCCCTTCTGGACTCCCTTGGGGTCATGTTCCAGCCCCCTGGAAGACATCATGGGTCATCTAGGGAATGCTGAAGCCTATGGTTATGTGAGGCACAACATCAGCATGCCCTACTTGACCAATAAGACCCAATCAGAAATCTCAGTAGCCCTCAGTGAGCCAGGAGTAGCTGAAAAATCACTGAAGAGGACTTCAAGAGAGCCCAAAAGACAGGTAAGGTAAGTGTAAGGGTTTATTATGTTTGTATACTTCCCCTGGGCCTCTGATTATTATACTATGTGGTCTGTAGAGATCCCACAGTTTAATACTGATTCACTGGAGGTGAATCCTCAAAGTTTTACCTTAGCGTAAAGCCTGGAAAATTTGGGTCAAATCTGGATTGGTGAGAATCGGAATGTTCATCTTTCAAAGCGAGCCTGCTGCAGATGGGTGACTGGGGCACACAAAACATGATGTTACATACTAACATGATTGTGGTATATATTTGATACATATGTTAGGACTATTGAATTGTTCATTAATTCAAATAAGCTGTTAGTCAATACTAAGTGCATTTATTGTTTTACAGTGAATGCAGAGAGAGATTTTTCGACTACTCATTTTTTCTTGTTTGTTTATTTTTCTATCACTCCAGATGTATATCCAGACCACTACACTCACGGTGTCTATGAGTTTAAGTGCATCCGTATCTCTGGGAATGCTCTACATGCCCAAGGTTTACATTATCATTTTCCACCCAGAGCAAAATGTTCAAAAGCGAAAGAGGAGTTTCAAGGCTGTTGTGACAGCTGCCACCATGCAGAGCAAGCTTATCCAAAAAGGGAATGACAGGCCCAATGGTGAAGTCAAAACGGAACTCTGTGAAAGTCTTGAAACAAACAGTAAGTAATGTATCTATGTAAATGTTTTACCACTTGCGCAGTCAATGCAGACATCTGTTAAAAGCCTTGTTCACATTATGTGGAGAAGACCATGATGGAAATACATTTATTTTTAGCATAGTTTTTCACAGAAAGTTCACAAAGTTTTCCTCTGCGGACTTTCTGCCTCTTTTATACCTATGTGAAAAACACCATCATTTGGGGCTCCGACCTAAAAATTTTTTGCAATATGTATATATTTTTGTTACCTGATTTAGTCCAGGGCCCCATGTGGTGTCAACACTGCGGTAAAAAACAGCAGTATTTTACAGTCCTTGGAAAGTGAATGATGGGTGAAATCCTATGCACACATTGCAGAAAAATACTGCTTCACGTTTTTGGAAATCGCCGCATGTCAATTATACCCACAGAAATGTTGGATTCTCTGTAGGTACAAGTGAAGCAGAAAGTCTGCAGAGGAAAACTCTGTGTACAAGTGCAATGCGCTTCTGCTGAGGTTTATCCTGCAGTGCTTTTTGTCTACAAGGAACCTTAGCTTTAGTCTTCTGTAGTGTTCCAAAGGATCCTGCCAAGGTGTCATGAAGCAAAATGGCAGCATGGTTGCATGTATTCAGCAGAATTTTCTACTGTCAATAGCATCATACCTTTCAATATTTATGTTTCAAATCACAGGACTATTTCAGCCCAACCATTGCTAAGCTCATGTAAATGTCCTCTGTTATGCCACTTTGCATAAGTACGCGGGGAGTTATAGAGATTACTTAAAAACAACAATAGATCACATTTTAGCTAGTGGTATTGGATCGAATACCTCGCTGGCATAGGAATGCTTGTAATCGTCCGAACACCAAGGGGTTACACGCATTGAATATTCGAAGTGTTTAACCCTTTGGTGTTCGACCGATTACACGCATGCCTATGCCGGTGAGGTATTCGATCCCATACTACTCGCTCATCACTATAGATCACTATAAATACTCGGTAAATATTAGTAAGGGATTTAGATTACAGCAGAATATAACAGGATCTCTTTAAAAAACAAAGATCAATAGTATTGAACATGGAATGTATGACATATTTTACAGCTTTTTTTTTTTTAATAAAGCATATTCTTTACTATCTATTACTGTCTATATATGTTTTTAAACAGTAATCTGCCTAAATAAAGAAAATCCACCTACATTTTGCTCAGCTATTGGTTTACACACTGCTTTTGGGAAATGTTATGCTTTTCGTTCTGTAGATTACTTAGGATCAATGCGATAAGTAGGTTGTTCTTCTGATGTACACAGCAACACAAAATAAAAATGGTAACAAAGCTGCTACTAAAATACATACCGTAGCAAACAAACAAATTTCAAATGTGTTTTTTCTTGCAGTTTAGAATGCCAGAAAATAACATTGACTAAAGGAAGTCTTAAGAAGGTTTACATTTTCCTAAGGCTGCACTCAACAATTGGATGTGTCTGAGAGAAAATTAATAGACAGTTGGCTCACCTCGCAAGCCTTCTGTACTGATCCAAAATGATTATTCACTTAATAAATCGTAAATTGCTCACCCTCTCTGATCTCATATGATTTAAACTTGGCAGACAGTAAAAAACTGTGTATTTGAATTCTAAACTCTTCAAGTTGAACATTACTGAGGTTAGATATTCTTACACTATTTGGATATGGAGTTATGCAGATAAAGTAGTGCTTACAGCTTGTGGCCTTGTCTGATAGTGTTTAATCACTATGTAGAAAATTTATAGGCTATGATTTAAGCGCAATAGCAAGGTGCATATAAGTGGTGCAAAAATACATAGCTTTTTAATCTAGCTGCATTCTTACGCTTCTCTAAAGGGGTTGGCCACTTTAAGACCGAGATCGAGAGACCAATGTAAACGTTGTACAATTTTCCTGTACACTTTCTGTATCATTTCCTCTCCAGTTTTCTAGATGCTGTTATTCATTCTGCTTAAAAATCAGTCCATGGTCATGTGAAATACAGTCCATGGTCATGTGATGAACACAGGTGTACAGCTCGTTACAGTTCCAACACAATAATCGGACTTCTGACTGGTAATCAGCTGTGCACTTGTGTTTGCATCACGTGACTATGGACTGTAAATCACATGACCATGGACCATAAATCACATGACCATGGTCTGATTTTTATGCACTAGAAGTAACAGAATGAGTGACAGCAGGCAGTGATCTAAAAGACTGTGAGAAATTGTTACAGAAATTATATTTCAAAGTTATACAACCTTTTATTATACAAACAATAACATTAATCTCTCAGTTTTGGTGTGAAAATCACCATCCTCTTTAATCATATTTGGAAATAGTAGAAAGATCTTGAGAGGAGTACAGTTCCAGGTCTGCGTACAGATGCAGAACTATTCTACTTTACCAGTGGCACAATATTATAAATTAGACTATAACTTTAGGTTTAATTTACGTTTATACTTTAGATGTTTTTTTCCAGTAGTCAGCATTATTCTGGCTTTATCATTAAGTATTTTATAAGTTTAGATGAATCATCTGCAGAATTCACTTTGTAAATCAATTGTATCTGATATAAGGAAGTTCAAACAAGTGAAACATTGTACCTGAAAGATAATAACATGTCTTCCTTCTGAAACTTTATACCAAAGAGGGAATACAGTGACATTCTATTAATGAAAAGCAAATGTTGATATTATATTGCAGCTTTTACAGAATTTTCTAGGGTTAAACAGGCAGACAAGGCAGCTGACCAGCCCACAAGCTTAGAAAAGCAATTTCAGTCTCAAGTATGAACAGCATGACTCAAAAGGCATGCCCAAAATCCCAGGGTTTTACAGGAGTAGACCCTTCTCTGCTCATGGTGACTATTTTGGCAACAACATACCTGAATGAGCATATTAAGGAAATTATACATTATTCAATACCTGAAATTATAATTTAATAGTATAGAAAAAAGTGCTGGTGTACTATTTAGCAAAATTCAATACATTTGTATTGTATATGTATCAATGCATGTAAAGTATATTTGTTTGTTTTTGTATGTTTATGTACCTTCCCTTACTGAACTATAGAAACATTGTCTAGAGAGGGTCATTCTTAAAAAAAAAGCCCCTAAAGCTGTACTGGCACTATGCATTTTTTAAGCAAGATCAAATGTTACACAAGACCTTTCACGTCCTCATCGATGTGTGGCGTTATATACCATAGACTTGCATTGTCATGGACGTGCATTCTTCACAGCCCAGCAATGACGCTAGGCTGTAAGGTTTGCCCTTCTGACAGGGGGTAGATATGGGTGCCCAAAATTAGCAATTGGGACATACCAAATTCAGCGCTTTCTAATGGTATATAATGCCGTACTTCAATGAGGATGTGAAAGCTCCTTTTAGGGCTAGTTCACACGGGCACAGAGGGGGGCGCATTATGGCATGGAATCCACGTCATAATCCGCCCCCTCACAATGGTGGTCTATAGAGACCATTAGCGTTCTTTTTTTCCGCTAGCGGCATGTTGCTGCTAGCAGAAAAAAGAAGCGAGCTGCCCTTTCTTCAGGTGGATTCCACGGCTGCATCAACCGTGGTGTCCGCCTTGCAGCAGCAACCTCCGGGGTAGGCCCATTCATTTCAGCCTACTCCGGAGGGGAAGCCGCGACTGTCTGCGTCACTCTCGGTGCCAAAATCTGCCCTATTATTTATCAAATGTTGTTTAAACACTTCACATATAGCTTATACTAATACTGTACATTGTATATTATGTACTAATGCTTCAGACCAAGTGAAGTATTTATGTACAGTGAGATCAGTACTGCCCTGGAGATGGACTTCTTAATAGACAACAAAATTCTCTTCCCAACTCCTGTAGCAGGGGGTCCTTAAACTTTAAAACTACAATTTATAATAACTCTTGGACTTTAAAAAATGTATTTTAATTGCTGCTTTAATGAAGAGTCTTGCTGAAATGTGTGCCATATTTTACCACTTATAGAGCGCATCTGCTGACCTCTAATGAGATTAGATTTTTGTATTCTCTGATATCAAGGTTAGCTTCTGGCAATTTTCGCCAAATGTTTACATTGCATGCATGTCTCCAAGTTAGCACTACAGATAATGGATTTCTACAGTGCCATGAACTATTTTTATTTTGCACATGGCAATGTTCAAATAACAAAATGTGAATAAATAAGTTTATATATATATATATATATATATATATATATATATATATATAGTTCGCATCAGTCATTTGTAGTTCAGGCTTGCTTCTTTCATCCAAGTGAATTGTGTCACGTGATATTTAAGCTCTAATAATGTATAAT
Organism: Leptodactylus fuscus; assembly: GCF_031893055.1. Taxonomy (NCBI): domain Eukaryota; kingdom Metazoa; phylum Chordata; class Amphibia; order Anura; family Leptodactylidae; genus Leptodactylus; species Leptodactylus fuscus. The sequence goes on from NC_134269.1 coordinate 127,016,320, forward strand.
TTATGAAACAGATGTTCCCTGCACAAGTTACGCTATCTTAAGCTTCTGTGCACAGTATCACTTAGTAGGTTGGATAAAGATCTAATTAAATAAATAAATAAATATATATATATATATATATATATATATATATATATTAACAGAATTAGCTCAGGGATCGTCGTCTCCTCAGATAGACGAGCGCTTTTTGGCACAAAATTAAAGTCCAATCCAGCCAAGTATAGTGCAACTGGCCGAAACCAGTTTTATTAGCAATTTTCCAGGAAAACCAAAAACAGAAACTATACAAAATTAAATCCTAGCCGTCCGGCTTCTACCTACAACACAGGTTACGTAACTAAGAGAGCTGGGCCTTCTGCACAGCTCCCTGAACACAAAATACAGCAGTATTAGGGTGCATTCACACTGAGTAAACGCTAGCTTATTCTGAACGTAAAACACGTTCAGAATAAGCGGCGTCTAAAGCAGCTCCATTCATTTCTATGGGAGCGGGGATACGAGCGCTCCCCATAGAAATGAATGGGCTGCTCATGCCGGAGCGTGTACGCTCCGGCATGAGCAGAGCTTGCCGTATACGCCGGCACTCCCCATTCACTTCAATGGGACTGCACGGAGTGAAAGAAGCAGCCCATTCATTTCTATGGGGAGCGCTCGTATCCCCGCTCCCATAGAAATGAATGGAGCTGCTTTAGACGCCGCTTATTCTGAATGTGTTTTACGTTCAGAATAAGCTAGCGTTTACTCAGTGTGAATGCACCCTTACCCACAAGTAGTTTCCCAGGAGTAGACAGAGCCATATATCTGTGGGCTGACTGCCCTTTTACACACATACTTCTGGATTGCAAGGATTTAACCCCACATATCCCAAAACCTGGAGTGGCTGAATGGAGTAGAGACACCAATACTCCCTGCTCCAGCAGCCAGACCTTTACCAGGGTTTTGGTAAGACCCACCAGCAAGGAGAACAGCTTTGCTCAGATGCACCTAGATTGTGTATGACACAATCCTTCTCCTTCTCCCACTTTTCTCCTGGTCCTGTCAATATATATATATATATATATATATATATATAGAGAGAGAGAGAGAGTCAAGGGTATACTGCTCTTGTGGCATATTTTAGATTTACAGCAAATGTCATGGAAATGTTCACCTAGTTGTAATTTCTGCGATTTTTACAGCACAAATAATCAATTGTGTGTATATTATAATTTAATATGAGATTGCTTGTATTCCCAGATGAAGTTGTTATCTTATGCTATTAATAGTTCTTGCATTTATAGTGTTACCGTCATTGACCATCTGTAAATATACATGCACAAAATATATTGAACTTCTACTTTGTATACATAAGGAATTAAAAACCAATAACCTATGACCCCATCAACAATTCTTTCTATAATACTTTGTTTTATTTTTAGGCAATTTATTTTATGAATGACTTATTCAAAGAAAGAAGACAAAAAGTTCTGTTTTAATCCTTTTTCTTTCTTGGATAGATTGATGTGATTCATATTAAAAATAAACCATGGAAGACATGGAAAAAATTAATAACATCTAGTGACTGTATAACTTCTACGGCCTCTTAAAGAAAAATTTACAGAACAGTATTGTGGCCCATCCATCTTCTGTAGCCAATATTTTTACCTTTTTCTACAAATTCTCATACTAGTAATTTAGCCATTTTTCTCTTAAATATGTATCACACAGAATATATTTTGTTTACCATTTTTAAGCTAAGCCCTCGTGTAGAAGTCTGCAGCAAAAAAAGTGATGCGGGAAAAACCGCAGCAGCAATGCATTATGGTTTTTCCTGCAACACTTTTCACAGAAAATCTTACAGAGGTTTCCATTGCAGACTTTCTGCTTCCATTACACCTATAGAGAAAACACTGATGTTTCCGTATGTATAACTGACATGCTGCCATTTCCGAAACCGGGATGGTGAGCCACAAATATTGAGTGAGAGTTCTGTGTACTCCTTTTCAACATGTAATATACCGTGCAGTCTTTTTGTACTGTCAACCATGTCTTCTACTATGTCTTCACTGACATAAATACTATTCCTTAGTGGTCATGTGGCATGAGAAATTCCTCATAGCCCAAAACTTTTTCTTCTTTCTACCTCTTTTTGATGAGTTGAATGAGAAATGTGAGTGGTTTTTTGATGCAGAGGAAGTAGAGGTGGAAGTGTTGAGCAGTTCTGCTACTAGTGGTAGTGGTGATAGGGGCACTAGGAAAAAATCTGTTAAGAAGGGCATATACAAATCCCATTGCCACACTGAGTTGCAAAAAAGTGAGGAATGTAATATGATGATTCTATTACAAATAAGACTTTTCAACCAGTTCAGGGAGACAGGAGGCCACAGCAAGAGGGTTGGTAGCTGCAATTATTCCACTCAATGCAGAGTCCCAAGGCAAACCCAGGTGGTGGTGGTGGTGGCACTGGTAGACACATTTCTGGGTTTGGTGGCAGCAGCTACATGCGGTCATCTCCTGTATGGGAACTGTTTTGTCCCAAATGACAAATTGATGCCCTGAAAACATAATTATTCATGGGCATAAAGCCACACATGTAGGAACTAGGTATTTTCGTACTCTCATGAAATGGCATCACCAGCATATTTTTCATATAAGTCGAATTATCAGTGGCACCATGGGAGAAAGACCATTCTATTCTTTTTCCCCATGTTCATCTTATTAGCAGGCCACATTAATGCCACACCTAGCATATGGTAAGCATTGTCACATTATCATAATTATCCTCCTCATCATCATCTGATTTTCCGCCTTCTCCTCCACGCAATCTACATTCAGTCATCTAGCTGGTCTGCAAGTTTAACTCCCACCTCATCAAGTTACTGACGGTGCAGTCACTGCTGTGCCACCTAGAGGAAACCACTGCATTTTGCCAGCTGATGGCAGCTTGATGACCATGTGGGTTTTACTTATGAAAAGTTTTGCCAGTTATCACTCATTCACTGACACTACACAACTTGCTTGGAAGATGAAGTGCACAATGAGTGGCAGGGTTGCTCATGCTGGAGCACCAGTTTGAGCATAAATATACCATTACTGCATGAAACAAACCACAACTTAATGATTACTTTTAGAAGATAGTCCAGCTTTTCAGCTTGCATAAGACCAAGCATGCTCATAGCATGCCCCAAATATGTCTGGAAATTTTGTTAATTGTCACTCCACCAACACAATGTTGATGGGGCATTTTTCCCATACAGGGATAACCAGCAGGCTCCTCCTGGTACTTTTCTGCTTCCCAAGTGTTGTTCTCAGGTACATAGAATCTTTTCCATTTCAGAAGATATTCTAACTTTTTTCATCTGACAGGCCAGGCACATCTCCTTTATCATCATCTTCCATTACTGTATTGCTGCTGATACTGGCTGTTACATCTAAATAGCTACCAACACTGTCGTCACTCACAGACAAGTCCTGCAACCTGTTCTATCATATTATGCCCTAATGCACTGCCACACAGGTGGTCACAGCTGCTTAGTGCCTACCATCAGTGTCATCTCTCACAGACAAGTCCTGCTACCTGGTCCATCATACTATGCCCTAATTCATTGCCACACATGTAGTCACAGCTGCTTAGTGCCTACTACCACTGCCACCACTCAGTCACACATGTCCTGCAGCCTAGTACATCATATTATGCTCTGATGCACTGACACAACTGTTGCTCCAACTACCAGCACTGCCACCAGTCAGTCAGACATGTCTTGTGACCAATTCCATCATATTAGACCCTGCCTCACTGCCATACATGTTGTTACAGCTGCCACCACTGCCACAACTCAGGAAGACATGGCCTGGTCCACCATTACTTTCCACTATACCACACTGTTGGTGTCAGAGTGTTGGAATAAAAAAAAAAAAAAACTATTTTGATTTGACATGTGATTCTACACTTTTAACAACCTTTATCCATAAAGAGGTTTCACAAGATATACAGATTTGTCCACTTGACTGGATATTTCCAGATATGTGCGAGGTCAGACTAGTCCGCCAGAGGATCAGCAGAGAATCCTTCAATGTGTCCGACACATAATAATGAATCTCAAAGTTTAAGCAGAAGGCAAACAAATTTGAAGTTAACTGTGCAGCAATGACTTAACATCAGATGTTATTCCTTTTAGGATGACTGACAAATTTTATAGATTATTAGGTCTTATTGCTGACATGTTCTATATGTCCTACATGAATGTTCACAAGTCCTCTTTAGATGGAGGGTAAACCCTCAGAATAATCAGGTCTGTTTCACCCAATGTACTCTAGCCTGACAAGTAATATGTGTATAAAAATTCAGGCAACTTTTTTAACATGATTTCATAATAGGTTAATACAAAGGGACATGGTGACTATCCTATTTGTCTCTAAGTGTGGGCACCTAGTAAGGGTACGAGGAGGAAAAGATGTGTATTGTAGTCTTTCAAGGTTTTGTTAGCATGCTGAGATACTGTGATGACATGGTTTCATCAGATTGTGGGGATAACGTCTATCCTTAGGGAGAGACCACCTTCTCAGGTGTGTGTAGACTTATAGCCATAGTTGCTCCACTGCAAAGGAACATAGTTTCATCAGGAATTTAAGTCCTTAACCAAACTGGAGATTAGTTAAGTGTGGATAGATCTATAAGATGTTTAGCTACCAGGACTGGCAAAAGTGTGCTTACATTCTTTGTGGGGCATTGATTTTTATGGATCAGGGACCTCAAGAAAAAAGCCCCTATAAAATCAACAAGTCATAAAAGACCACATGAGAATGAATTGTCTGTAGAAAACAACCTGTTTGAACTGATCCATTCAGATGTATAAGGAAGCATATGTCAGTCATTTTCCTATGAAACCTTACACATGATCCTCTTTTGGATCTTTTTTGTAAGATTTTTGTTCAATAGTCTGCACATTTTTGCAGTCTGTCTTAACATTTCCTCTCATGTCTGAGAATTTTTATCTGAATGAATTCTTCAGAACTAATCATAATTAGAGATGAGCGAACACTAAAATGTTCGAGGTTCGAAATTCGATTCGAACAGCCGCTCACTGTTCGAGTGTTCGAACGGGTTTCGAACCCCATTATAGTCTATGGGGAACATATACTCGTTAAGGGGGAAACCCAAATCCGTGTCTGGAGGGTCACCAAGTCCACTATGACACCCCAGGAAATGATACCAACACCCTGGAATGACACTGGGACAGCAGGGGAAGCATGTCTGGGGGCATAAAAGTCACTTTATTTCATTGAAATCCCTGTCAGCTTGCGATTTTTGCAAGCTAACTTTTCCCCATAGGAATGCATTGGACAGCGCTGATTGGCCAGAGTACGGAATTCGACCAATCAGCGCTGGCTCTGCTGGAGGAGGCAGAGTCTAAGATCGCTCCACACCAGTCTCCATTCAGGTCCGACCTTAGACTCCGCCTCCTCCGGCAGAGCCAGCGCTGATTGGTCGAAGGCTGGCCAATGCATTCCTATGGGTATGCAGAGACTTAGCAGTGCTGAGCCAGTTCTGCTCAACTACACCGTGTGCCGGTCAGCCCATCTGATATAGCAGAGCCGAGTGTGCACACTCGGCTCTGCTACATCAGATGTAGCAGAGCCGAGGGTGCACTAGAACCCTTATGCACACTTGGCTCTGCTACATCAGATGTAGCAGAGCCGAGGGTGCACTGGAACCCCTGTGCAAACTCAGCTCACGCTAATAGAATGCATTGGCCAGCGCTGATTGGCCAATGCATTCTATTAGCCCTATGAAGTAGAGCTGAATGTGTGTGCTTAGCTCAACTACTCCACCGGCGTAGTGGAGCTAAGCACACACATTCAGCTCTACTTCATCGGGCTAATAGAATGCATTGGCCAGCCCTGATTGGCCAGAGTACGGAATTCGACCAATCAGCGCTGGCTCTGCTGGAGGAGGCGGAGTCTAAGATCGCTCCACACCAGTCTCCATTCAGGTCCGACCTTAGACTCCGCCTCCTCCGGCAGAGCCAGCGCTGATTGGCCGAAGGCTGGCCAATGCATTCCTATGGGAATGCAGAGACTTAGCAGTGCTGAGCCAGTTCTGCTCAACTACACCGTGTGCCGGTCAGCCCATCAGATGTAGCAGAGCCGAGGGTGCACTAGAACCCTTATGCACACTCGGCTCTGCTACATCAGATGTAGCAGAGCCGAGGGTGCACTAGAACCCTTATGCACACTCGGCTTTGCTACATCAGATGTAGCAGAGCCGAGGGTGCACTAGAACCCTTATGCACACTCGGCTCTGCTACATCAGATGTAGCAGAGCCGAGGGTGCACTAGAACCCTTATGCACACTCGGCTCTGCTACATCTGATGTAGCAGAGCCGAGGGTGCACTAGAACCCTTATGCACACTCGGCTCTGCTACATCTGATGTAGCAGAGCCGAGTGTGCATAAGGGTTCTAGTGCACCCTCGGCTCTGCTACATTTTATGGGCTGACCGGCACACGGTGTAGTTGAGCAGAACTGGCTCAGCACTGCTAAGTCTCTGCATTCCCATAGGAATGCATTGGCCAGCCTTCGGCCAATCAGCACTGGCTCTGCCGGAGGAGGCGGAGTCTAAGGTCGTACCTGAATGGAGACTGGTGTGGAGCGATCTTAGACTCTGCCTCCTCCAGCAGAGCCAGCACTGATTGGTCGAATTCCGTACTCTGGCCAATGCATTCTATTAGCCCGATGAAGTAGAGCTGAATGTGTGTGCTTAGCTCAACTACGCCGGTGGAGTAGTTGAGCTAAGCACACACATTCAGCTCTACTTCATTGGGCTAATAGAATGCATTGGCCAATCAGCGCTGGCCAATGCATTCTATTAGCGTGATCTGAGTTTGCACAGGGGTTCCAGTGCACCCTCGGCTCTGCTACATCTGATGTAGCAGAGCCGAGTGTGTATAAGGGTTCCAGTGCACCCTCGGCTCTGCTACATCTGATGGGCTGACCGGAACATGGTGTAGTTGAGCAGAACTGGCTCAGCACTGCTAAGTCTCTGCATACCCATAGGAATGCATTGGACAGCCTTCGGCCAATCAGCGCTGGCTCTGCCGGAGGAGGCGGAGTCTAAGGTCGGACCTGAATGGAGACTGGTGTGGAGCGATCTTAGACTCCGCCTCCTCCAGCAGAGCCAGCGCTGATTGGTCGAATTCTGTACTCTGGCCAATCAGCGCTGTCCAATGCATTCCTATGGGGAAAAGTTTATGTCACAAAAATCACAATTACACACCCGATAGAGCCCCAAAAAGTTATTTTTAATAACATTCCTACCTAAATAAAGGTTATCCCTAGCTATCCCTTCCTGTACAGCTATCCCTGTCTCATAGTCACAAAGTTCACATTCTCACATTTGAAATCCACTATTCGTCTAAAATGGAGGTCACCTGATTTCGGCAGTCAATGACTTTTTCCGATTTTTTTCGATGCCTCCCGTGTCGTAGTTCCTGTCCCACCTCCCCTGCGCTGTTATTGGTGCAAAAAAAGCGCCAGGGAAGGTGGGAGGGGAATCAAATTTTTTTGGAGTTTGCCATGTGATGTTCGATTTGAATCAAACACATCGAACAGCCTGATATCCGATCGAACATGTGTTTGATAGAACACTGTTCGCTCATCTCTAATCATAATACTTTAAGTGAGGATTAGCTCGAGCTGTGAGCATAAGAGTCAAGACCTTGTACCTTCTTCTCCTAATCCAGCTGTATGTATCACAAGAAGTTTGTCTGTAATAACCTCAATTCTTTCTCTATAATTGTAGCAATCAGCAGTCTTGGCAGTACCAAACCCTTGTACCACAGAAACATTTTTTTATTCAATAATGAAATAAATTAGAGAAAAAATACAGTGTTAAGGAAAATTAAAATATAATCAATAGGCAGATCAATAACTTTGCACTACATTTGAGGTCCTTCTAGTTAAAGAGGTTTACAAATAGCAACATTTTAGTAAAGAGAGAAGCCTGCAATTAACTTCTGGTGACGGATAGATTTGTCAGAAAACAGAATGCATTCAACAGCAAAGGAAATTAGTAGTGAAACTGATTTTATTTATTGATTTCTTTCTTAATTATTTATTACAATACCTAATTTCTCTGTGAACTCTATAATGACTTGATAAAAAAAGATAATACAAATGGACAGTTATTTATTAGTCATAAATGTGTCCTGAACATTTAGTCGGAACTCTCACTGACTTATTGAAAAGGCTATTCTTTAGAATTCTTCTCTGTGCCGCAGTTTGGTATATATTTCCGGTTTCTTCATTATGGTAGATTTTTAACTATTTTGGAATAGTCACTGATGAGAAATGATGTCAGCACAGACAGGAGGTGTGTAATACGGTGCTCGATGTAATTTATCAAAAATTTATCAAAAAATTGTTTTAGAAAAGGTGAAGTCATGTGTAGTCTTGCAAATGCCAGGGCAGACAGAATTTTTGAGGTAACAAGGCACAGGGTCAGGATAGACAACACATATAAAATGAAATCTTGAGTTAAGCTAACTAGTCTATCAGGTCCACAATGCATCCTAAACCAATAAAGTGCAGTGTAGGAGCCTGTAGAAGGAACATAAACATACATTTATGGCTAGAAACTGATGAAGAAAATATTCAAATCAGCCTGGAAGTTCCTAAGGGGAAGAGTCTAATTTGCCTACAGATAGAAGTGATGCAGTAAAAGGCTGAGAATGTTACAGCTAATGGGATGGTGATTTTAAAGGAGACTCGGAGGGCTTGTTCTATCTCTAGGCAAACCTAGGCAAATTACTGGTGCTCTTGTAGGCTGATTTACATGTCCAGAAAAAGATGATTGTCTATGCATAGGTTCATCAGACTATGGCCACAAAGCTACGTTTCTGCACCTATCAAAGGTCCATACACCACCTGATTAGTTTCCTTAGACCTGATAGATTCCCTTGAAATACTTAGTGGTTCTCAGCTGTACAATTTCAATTCATACTTATTTAAATATGATCACAATATTAATATGGTTATGAACTGACTACCATATTTTTTGTCCTACAATAAATGATACAAAAGTCTCAATAATTTTGTTTTCTTTTAAAAATAATTGACCATGTTACGGTTTTATAAATAGTGTAAACTTCTTTATTGTTTCAATACATCACATACCCCATACAACACAAGCCGGAGAAGTAGAAAATGGAAATATCTCTGTTTGCAGGCTGAGCGAACTATTTAATTATTTAATACAATGTTAGGTTGAGTGGGAAATTCATCTGCAATAATTGCAGTATTAACAAGAATTCATTTGTCTGCACAACAAATATATGGTTATGTGAAGAAGTAAATGCAGATGGAATGTGGAAAATCTATTACCAAGTGCCACGGCATTAATACACGTAACGAGAAAACCGCTGCTTACAAGAGGTCATCTCAGTTGCTGTAATGAGATGTTTGATAATACATTAGGACTTCTTTTTAATGCATTGTTATCTCTGTTTTTATAGCCTCTTCTACAAAGACTACATATGTCAGCTACAGCAACCACGCCACCTGAGTTACAAAGGATTGTCACCAGATAACCAACACCAAATCTTGGGATGTATCACACGTTCTACAGTGTAAACTATCAGAACCGAACAAGTAAACATAAAAGACATAATTTATGGAAAATGCCTGAATTTATTTTTCAAATGAAAGTGTCAAAATATTTTAAAGCACATGAAAGGAAAATATTAATGTGCACAAGAAGAGATAACAGAGTCAATGCTATTGTTCACAGATGATACTGCATTTTATGAAAAAAAAAAAGTCTGTCATATGTTACACCATAATTGTAAGTACTTTTTGTGATTTGTGAGAACTTTCATTCCTGTCCTATATTGTTCTATCTGTATAGGAGATGAGTTTGTGCATTGTATTGACTGATTGACATGAAGCCCTGGGTTGTGTTCAATAACTGCAATGGTTTACGCATGCACATTTTTTATACAAAAGATATTTCTAATAATAAAGGAATGTTTTGCAAATGGCGAGACTTTGGTATTGTTTTGTATTTCTCAATTCTGGTTAAGATATTTTATTCCATACTAGCCAAATATTTATGTAACTACACTGAAGCTGACAATACTTTTCATAAGGTTTTAAAAATAAATAAATAAAATTTAACTTTTTTAAGCAGTGATGGCAAAAAATACAGCTGCAGGGGGCAATATGGTGGCTCAGTGGTTAGCACTGAAGCTTTGCAATGTTGGAGCCCTGGGTTCAAGCCCTGCAAAGGACAAAATCCGTAAAGAGTATGTATGTTCTCCCTATGTTTGTGTGGATTTCCTCCCATACGCCAAAGACATACTGATAAGGAAAAATGTAGATTGTGAGCCCTATATGCGGCTCACAATCTATATTAAAGGGAAAAAATAGCTGCAGATTCTTGAAGTGTAACTAAGCTGTCAAACAACTTTTGATTTTCTTGTAGCTTTTGTGACATTAATAAATATTAAAATATTAATTAATTAATTAATTAATTAATTAACAAGTATTGTCTATCCTTGAACTCCTGTGCTGAATATTGTAGATTTTATCATGTAGAAAATTGAATTTTCAACTGGTGAAATCACCAGTAATAATAAAGATAACACTGCAAAGAACCTGCATAGAAAGGTAGACTCTTGGTGCCTTATTAAAGATAAGAATCTCATCTTCCATATGACATAATGTTAGGACTGTGCGACAGGTGCAGCCATGGCATTAGGGTCACAGCCTGTTCCGTTGGTTCTGTTCAGTCCAGCATGCATGGGGTTAATCCCCTTGCAGCCGATAGGTGTGGTCAGTCTGCTGACTTGTCAGCCTATCGGCATCAGGCTTTAAGCACCTGGTCTGACTGATCATTCCCGCCTTCCCTCCATTTAAGGAGGCTGTTTTGGGCCGTCGGGTGCTCTAGCCTCAAATTCCACAATGTACACGTCAGTGCAGTACTTTAGTTTGGCAGAGTACTGCCTTAGCTAGGTAGGCCTTTAGTCAGTATTGTTGCCCTAGAATTGTCCAGGGAATTCCCACCTAGCTAGCCTCTAATCTCCATTGTTACATGTGCTGCTGCTGTGTGTTTGGTCCAGCACTGTTATATGTTTGTCTATCTTCTATATATTTGTGGAAGTGGGTCTCCCTTCCGGAAATTGTAGCTTAGTGTAGGACATAGTTCACACAGTCTGTCAGTTACTTTAGGTAGGCTGTTACCTGTGGTACTCCACAGCAGGTGGCTGTGGTGTCGGAGCGGCCCAGTAAGCTGCTGGCAGCACACGCTCATAGTTTATTTTGTGTTAGTCTTGCAGTGCAGTAACTGCAAGACTTTGGAATTCATTTAAGCGGCTGCTTTGTGCTGCAGTGGCAGCTGCCCTGTGAGGTAACAGGGAGCACCTAGTTTGTGGTATAGCCCGGCAGTGAGGTTAACTGTCGGGCCTTATTCACACCAGTGTGCCCTGCAGTTCTGAGCCCAGTGGGCTCCGCAGGATATATTTATTATTTAGTTTTTTTTAATACATCCTGACAGTCATAACACATAATCACTGGTTTTATGTTACAAAATGTATAATATATATCTGTTTGAAGTGCCCCCCCCCCCCCCCCAACTACATTGCATTAAACATGAGCTCTTCTACCCATAGCACAATTACAAGCCATGTACAGATTTTAGCTGGCAAAAAACAGGAAAACACACTGGCTTTTAATGCAGGATTTCAAGGAAAGGAGACAAAATTTACTTAAAGAGGACCTTTCACCATTTTGCCCATAGGCAGTTCTATATACTGCCGGAAAGCTGACAGTGCGCTGAGTTCAGCGCACTGTCGGGTTTCCTGATCTGGGCCCGGTGTGAAGAGCTTACGGTCTCGGTACTGTAGCTCTTCTATGGTCAGAAGGGCGTTTCTGACAGTTAGCCAGAGACGTCCTTCTTCACAGCACAGCCAATCGCGCTGTGCTCTGAGATCAGGGAGGAACTCCCCCCTCCCTCCCTGATAATGCTCGTCTATCGACGAGTACTGCGAGCAGAGGGAGGGGGCGTTCCTCCCGGCTCTCACAGCACAGCGCGATTGGCTGTGCTGTGAAGAAGGACGTCTCTGGCTAACTGTCAGAAACGCCCTTCTGACCATAGAAGAGCTACGGTACCAGGACCGTAAGCTCTTCACACCGGGCCCACATCGGGAAAGCTGACAGTGCGCTGAACTCAGCGCACTGTCAGCTTTCCGGCAGTATATAGAACTGCCTATGGGCAAAATGGTGAAAGGTCCTCTTTAAGTATGCTTCAATATTTATTAATGTTACCAAAGTTGCCAGAAAATCAAAAGTTGTTTCAATGACATTTTTTTTTCTATTCACAGAACAGGGTTGCATTTCTGATTGCCCAGTTTCTGACTGTTGGGATCTCCAATCAGGAGGACATTTAGTAAGAGCCACCAAGTGCTCCATATGAAACCCTTTCCATATACCCTGCTATGGTTGTTTAAACCACAGCATCTTTTGGGAAAAAAAAATGCATAGTTTTGGTTGTTTTAATGATTTTTTTTTTTTTTATCCAAAACAAAATGTGAATTTAAAATGAATGAGAAGTATACATTAACCGGTTAAGGACCAGGCCCAAAAGTATGTTAAAGACCAGGCCTTTTTTTTCAAAACTGACATGTGTCACTTTAAATGGCAATAACTTTGAGACGCTTTAACATAGACAAGTGATTCTGAGATTGTTTTTTCGTAACACATTGTACTTCATGTCAATAGTAAATTTTGGTCGGTATGTTATGTCTTTGATTATTAAAAAATATGAAATTTGGCGAAAATTTCGAAAAAAATGCAGTTTTCAAACTTTGAAATTGCAAGTCTTCCAAATAGAAAGTCATACCAACCAAATTTTTTCATAAATCTAATTAACCATGTCTTTCATTTATGTTGCAATCAAATTTTAATCACTCTTTAAATTTTTTCAGATATTATAAGGCTTACAAGTCAAGCAGTAATTTTCCAAATTTTCAAGAATATTTCCAAAACACAATTTTCAAGGGACCAGTTCAGTTCAGAAGGGAACTTGAAAGGCCTCTGTAATAAAACCCCCCATAAGTCACCCCATTCTAAAAACTGCACTCCTGAAAGAATCCAAAACAGCAGGTAGAAAGTTTTTTAACCCTTTCAGCATTTCACAGCAATTAAAACAAAATGGAGGTCAAATTTACATTTTTCAATTTCTATCACTAATATATTCATTTAGCCCTAGAATTTACACATTTACTAAGGGTTAAAAGTGGAAATGCACCCCACATTTTGTTGCACAATTTCTTCCGAACACGACAATACCACATATGTGCTGTTACCCTAATGTACGGGCACACGGTCGCTCTCAGAACAGATGGAGCGCTAATTGGATTTTGTAGGCCAGATTTTGATAAAATAGTTTGCAGGCACCATGTCCCATTTGCAGAGCTCCCAAGGTGCCAAAATAGTGGAAACCCCCAAAATGTGACCCCATTTTGGAAACTAGACCCTTCAAGGAATTTATCAAGGGGTATAGTGAGCTCTTTGACCCTACAGGTGTCTCACAGATTTTTTTACCATTGAGACGTGAAAATGAAAAATTACTTTTTTCGTAATAAAATGTTACTGTAGCCCCAAATTTTTCATCTTTACAAGGGGTTAAAGGAGAAACTGCACCCCATATTTTGTTACACAATTTCTCCCGAACACGACAATACCACATATGTGCTGTTACCCTAATGTACGGGCACACGGTCGCTCTCAGAACAGATGGAGCGCTAATTGGATTTTGTAGGCCAGATTTTGATAAAATAGTTTGCAGGCACCATGTCCCATTTGCAGAGCTCCCAAGGTGCCAAAATAGTGGAAACCCCCAAAATGTGACCCCATTTTGGAAACTAGACCCTTCAAGGAATTTATCAAGGGGTATAGTGAGCTCTTTGACCCTACAGGTGTCTCACAGATTTTTTTACCATTGAGACGTGAAAATGAAAAATTACTTTTTTCGTAATAAAATGTTACTGTAGCCCCAAATTTTTCATCTTTACAAGGGGTTAAAGGAGAAACTGCACCCCATATTTTGTTGCACAATTTCTCCCGAACACGACAATACCACATATGTGCTGTTACCCTAATGTACGGGCACACGGTCGCTCTCAGAACAGATGGAGCGCTAATTGGATTTTGTAGGCCAGATTTTGATAAAATAGTTTGCAGGCACCATGTCCCATTTGCAGAGCTCCCAAGGTGCCAAAATAGTGGAAACCCCCAAAATATGACCCCATTTTGGAAACTAGACCCTTCAAGGAATTTATCAAGGGGTATAGTGAGCTCTTTGACCCTACAGGTGTCTCACAGATTTTTTTACCATTGAGACGTGAAAATGAAAAATTACTTTTTTCGTAATAAAATGTTACTGTAGCCCCAAATTTTTCATCTTTACAAGGGGTTAAAGGAGAAACTGCACCCCATATTTTGTTGCACAATTTCTCCCGAACACGACAATACCACATATGTGCTGTTACCCTAATGTACGGGCACACGGTCGCTCTCAGAACAGATGGAGCGCTAATTGGATTTTGTAGGCCAGATTTTGATAAAATAGTTTGCAGGCACCATGTCCCATTTGCAGAGCTCCCAAGGTGCCAAAATAGTGGAAACCCCCAAAATGTGACCCCATTTTGGAAACTAGACCCTTCAAGGAATTTATCAAGGGGTATAGTGAGCACTTTGACCCTACAGGAGTTTCACAGAATTGGCCCAGCAAATTGGAAAATTACATTTTTTGCTATAAAATGTTGCTTTAACCCAAAATTTTGCATTTCCACAAGGGGTTAAAGGAGAAAATGCACCCCACAATTTGTTACGCATTTTCCCCCAACTACAGAAATGCCCCACATGTGGCTGTAAAGTGATGTATGGGTACACTGTAAGGTCCAGAGCAGAAAGAGCGCTGTTGGGATTTTGGCGGGCAAATTTAGCTGGAATATCTTTCAGGCACCATGTTGCATTTGGAGAGCCCTTGAAGTGCCAGAACAGTAGAAACATCCCCAAAATGACCCCATTTTGGAAACTAGACCCCTCAAGGAAGTTATCAAGGGGTATAGTGAGCACTTTGACCCTACAGGAGTTTCACAGAATTGGCCCAGCAAATTGGAAAATGACATTTTTTGCTATAAAATGTTGTTTTAACCCCAAATTTTGCATTTCCACAAGGGGTTAAAGGAGAAATTGCACCCCACATTTTGTTACCCAATTCATCCCGAACGTGACAATACCCCATATGTGCTGGTAATCTAATGTACGAACGGATGGAGCGCTAATTGGATTTTGTAGGCCAGATTTTGCTAGAATAGTTTGCAGGCATCATGTCCCTTTTGCAGAGCCCCCAAAGTGCCAAAACAGTGGAAACCCCCAAAATATCACCCCATTTTGGAAACTAGACCCTTCAAGGAATTTATCAAGGGGTATATTGAGCACTTTGACCCTACAGTTGTTTCACAGAATTGGCCCAGCAAATGGGAAAATGACATTTTTTGCTATAAAATGTTGCTTTACCCCAAATTTTGCATTTCCACAAGGGGTTAAAGGAGAAATTGCACCCCACATTTTGTTACCCAATTTCTCCCGAACGTGACAATACCCCATATGTGCTGGTACCCGAATGTACGGGCACACGGTCGCTCTCAGAACGGATGGAGCGCTAATTGGATTTTGCAGGCCAGATTTTGCTAGAATAGTTTGCAGGCATTCAATAAGTGCTGTAGCATCTTCTTAGAGTATCCAGATTTTTTGTGAAAGGTTGAAAAAGATGCAAAAAATGTAATTAGTATTTTTGTTCCCCAATGTATTCATCTAGGGGTATAATTTAGGGAATTTAGAGTTTATAACAATAGGAATTTGCAGGTTTATGCAAAAAATGTAATTAGTATTTTTGTTCCCCAATGTATTCATCTAGGGGTATAATTTAGGGAATTTAGAGTTTATAACAATAGGAATTTGCAGGTTTATGCAAAAAATGGGGCTTGGTGGCAACCACAAAATTAGAAGTGGAATATTTTCTGGGGAAGAGCTCTAATAATGAACAACAGTGTGGTATCTCTCAAAACAAGAAATACACAGGCCTGGTTGTGAGGGGCATGAGGGACAAAAGTAACGGGTATCTCTGCGTCGCCCATTTTTGGCGCAGACACGGCATTTTTTTTGCACGTTAGCTCGTGTTGTTGTGGAGGGAATTAGACTGATAAAATGCCTTTCAGTTAGTCGTTTGACATTTTCAGACTGGGGGTTCTCTATGGGGTCCTGAGGGTCAAAAAGGAGGTTGTGAATTATTTTTTCCTGGAAATCCAGATATTTGTCGGTGCCTCCCTTCTTTTTATAAAGTAAAAAGGCATTGTGAATTCCAATTTGTATTAGGTAGATGGCCACTTTTTTATACCAGGTTTTGGTTTTCCTTTTTATCAAATAGGGCTGTAAGATTTGATCACTTAAATCCACCCCCCCCCCATGTGTTTGTTATACTCGGACACACTTATTGGCTTATGCTTGTCTGCTGTTGCCCCTCTTTCCCTCACTGCCACTGTTCCTGTGGGGTGTATTGTGCTCAACACATATACATCTCTCCTATCTCTGTATTTCACCGCCAACAGCTCCTCACAAGAATAAGAACAGGACTCCCCCTTTTGTATGCCCTTCCCCACTAGCTGCTGCGGAAAACCAATTCGGTTTTTGCGCATGGTTCCACATGCTCCTGTGTTTGCACAATGCAAGTGTCTAAATAGGGCCACACCTGAATAGAAGTTGTCACAATACAAGTGGTACCCTTTGTGTAGCAGGGGCTGCATTATCTCCACCACTATTTTACTACTGATGGGAAAATTTGGGGGGCATCCTGGGGAATTAATTTTTTTATCTCGTCCCTCATATATTCTGAAGGCGGCGGTGTAGCCAGAACTGCTTTCGCAAAGCTTATATAGCTTTATGCCATATCTTGCCCGTTTGGAAGGGAGATATTGGCGAAAGCTCAGTCTGCCGTGAAAACTAAGGAGGGATTCGTCCACACTGACGTTTTGCTCTGGGGTGTAATGTTGTAAAAAGGAGTGGTTCAAATAATTTATGAGGGGTCTCAGTTTGAATAACCGATCACGGTTTGGATCATCACTTGGGGGGGCCTGTGAATTATCACTGAAGTGAAGGAACCTCATTATTCGCTCATAGCGAAGCCTGGACATGACTGCCGAATATATTGGGGTTGACTGTGCGGGACTTTTTGACCAATATGATCTGATTGAGGGCTTTTTTACAATACCCATATTTAGGGTGAGGCCCCAAAATTTTTTCATTTCCACTAGATCTGTGGGTGTCCAATCTTTGGCATGGGCAGAGGAAGGTTTTTGGGTTATGTACTGGGTGGCATATAAATTCGTTTGAAGGACAATTTCATTGAGGAGGTCGTCGCTTATGAATAAACTAAAATAATTCATGTGGGTAAACTGGGAATCATCCACTGTTATGCCAGGAGATGCAGTAAATGGGTGGACTCTAGGGGCAAAAGATGGAGCAGGTGCCCACTGGAGGGAACGCACATCAATTAGTGGGAAAGTGTCACTGTGTGCTGCCGCACTGCTAGTTCCTGCACCTTCACCATCTGAAGAGTCAATGTCATCAGGGAGAACGTCCCCTGAAGACATATCGGAATTGACACTTATATTGTCATTTTCATTGTCTGCAAATGTTTCAGTGTCAGACGCATCTGATGCATCTGACCAAAGAATGGCGTATGCCTCCTCACTAGTATAAAACCTCCTCGCCATAATCGCTATACAGGGGACAGATATATATATATATACCTATATGGCGGGTATATATATATATATATATATATTTTATACGGTAGATATATATATATGTATTTAGCTAGAGAGCTGATTACTGCGAGCCCTCTTTGACACTTTGGCTGACAATGTCTGTAAAGCGCCACAGAATATGTTAGCGCTATACAGGGGACAGATATATATATATATATACCTATATGGCGGGTATATATATATATATCTATATTTTATACGGTAGATATATATATATATGTATTTAGCTAGAGAGCTGATTACTGCGAGCCCTCTTTGACACTTTGGCTGACAATGTCTGTAAAGCGCCACAGAATATGTTAGCACTATACAGGGGACAGATATATATATATATATACCTATATGGCGGGTATATATATATATATATATATATATATATATATATTTTATACGGTAGATATATATATATGTATTTAGCTAGAGAGCTGATTACTGCGAGCCCTCTTTGACACTTTGGCTGACAATGTCTGTAAAGCGCCACAGAATATGTTAGCACTATACAGGGGACAGATATATATATATACCTATATGGCGGGTATATATATATATATATATATATATATATATATATATATATATATATATATTTTATACGGTAGATATATATATATGTATTTAGCTAGAGAGCTGATTACTGCGAGCCCTCTTTGACACTTTGGCTGACAATGTCTGTAAAGCGCCACAGAATATGTTAGCGCTATACAGGGGACAGATATATATATATACCTATATGGCGGGTATATATATATATATATATATATATATATATTTTATACGGTAGATATATATATATGTATTTAGCTAGAGAGCTGATTACTGCGAGCCCTCTTTGGCACAGTGGCTGTAAAGCGCCGCAGAATATGTTAGCGCTATACAGGGGACAGATATATATATATATATATACCTATATGGCGGGTATATATATATATATAGATATATCTCCCTATCTAGATCTGATATACAGAGATATATATATATATTTATTTTTTTATATATATATATATGATCTATGTATAAGGTGATATGGGGTGGGAATTAGGGGTTTTTGGGCAGTGGATGGGGTGATCGATGGGTTTTTGGGCAGTGGAAACAAAGTATAGTGCTTTGTGACAGCTGCTGCTCTAAAATATCGCTTCTTCTTCTCTTCTCCTCACAAAAGAAACTAAGTGTAAGAAGAAGAGGAGAAGGAGGAGACTTAGAAGCAGCCGTCACTACAGTAAATAGAACGGATCGCTGTGACTTGCTGTCACAGCGATCACATGACCGGGGACCAATCAGATCGGTCCCCGGCATGTTCACCAAGTCCCGCGCCGGTAGTGGGGGCGGGACTGTCGCCGGGGGGACGCGCGATCCCCTCTAAAATGGAGTCTAAAGACCGGCCGTATTTTTACAATCGGCCGGTCTTTAGGTACCAGGATCACTGGCCGTAATTTTACGGCCAGCGGTCCTTAACCGGTTAAGGACTTAAAGTATACATTAAAGGGGTTGTGCAGGATGAACTGATAATTAACCCCTAAACTAAACTCCATCCCAACACCTAATTTTTAATTTACATCAATTAAAGAAAATCTATAATTACCCATATCCTTGGAGCAGTCATGTGACCACTCCAGAAACACTTTATGATAATCCGGTGACGTTCCATTTCGCCACTTCCAAAATGGAATGTCACCATCACTTTTCCCCCTCCTCTATCCCCATCAATACTTACCAAGCCTTCCTGTGTCCAGGGAATGGCTCCTCCCCTCTTTCTGTCTTCTAGTAGTGGGCGGAATAGCTTAGCTAGGGAGACAGAGACAGAAGGAGGGGCTAGTAATGGGCCCAATCGCTAGTCAGTGAGAGCGGGAGGGGCTAGGCTTAGTGAGACAGGCAGGTTGGGATGGGCTAGGCTAGTGAGATGGAGGGTCTTGTAATGGAGTGAGAGAGTAGGAGGGGGGATGAGTGAGATTTATTGCAGCAACGACACAGGAAGCAGCACAGGAGGAAGCCACAGCATTAAAACAAACACAGAGGATGCCAGCAGCAGCCAGAGACACCCAGAAATCACTGCTAAAGGTGTATGGGAGTACTTATTAACCCATAAATAGCACTAACAGACCTTTCTAAAAAAAAAAAAAAAAAAAAAAAAGATTTAAGGTTACTCACATATTGTATTTCAAATATCACTGCAAGCAAAATGTATGTCCTTATACAATGTAAAATTCATATTAACAATCATTTTATATGTAAAGCGTAAGGAATATACAAAAACAAAATGTAAAATTCTTAAGTGGTGCCCATGAGCTGAGACATTTTCTGATGTTTACTAGATTGTTTCTTTCTGCAAGGTCTACGGCTTAGAATGAGCTACAGGATAATGAAATGCAAATGTGCATAGCAGGCACGTCACTTAACTTTTTGACCCCCATTTGTTATACATAAAAGATGTGTCATTTTATAGACATATGGGGTATTTAAGAACAGTTAATGTGCTTTTATTCAGCTTTCAATTAATTTCCAAAGGATGCATTTATTCCAATTGAACCTGCTGGCATAGTTTACCTCTGGCTGCAGTGAGCTAATAGTGAACAACCTTATCTTTTAATGAGGATATGAGATTAATACAAATGTTAGTAATATGCACAAGGAACAATCATTACAATACTCAGCACTAATAAACAGCACTATATTAAAGGGCTAATAATACATCTCCTTAAAGAAAGCTTTAAGAACTAGTTTTTACATAACCTTAAATTGCTAATAGCGCAGCGGAAGCTTAGACTATTATTTGTTACTTGCATTAGCTCGGTGGAGGTCTCTTAACATCAAATCATTGGTGAGGAAATTTACTCAAAGCTAAAAATACAATTTAGTTTTTACAAAAAAATAGGTAATTCTTTGGAAGAAGCAGTACTGTAAATGCATGAGTAGAATTTTCAATATTGACACTGATGTTACTATTGGTCTCACATATGAAATTAAGATAAAAATGTATTGTTCCAGAATCGACTGATGCATTGTTCAAGCATAAAATATCAAAGAAAACAATCATTAATTACTTACTTACTTAGTAAATCCGGTACTATTCCGTTATCGGGCCAGCAGCAGCGCATTTCAGCACCAGCTTTCGGGACAGCAGTTCAGTTCAGCAGCGGGAATTACAATGACATCCGAGGACTGCTGGCCCGATGCTTGTGCCCAGTAGCCAGTACATCAATGACCCCCCCTCCATCTCCTCCTCCTTCCAGTGCTGCCCCCCAGCTCTCCTTACATCTACCCCGTACCCTCTCCCCGCCACATGACTAAGCCGATGCTGGCCCGATGATAGAGGCCGTGCTTGTGTGTAGTAGGCAGTACATCGATCGATGCCCTCATCCTCCTCTTCCTTCCAGTGCTGCCCCCCAGCTCTTCTTACATCTGCCCCGTACCCTCTCCCTGTAATAGGCCTCACCGTAAATCTTGAGCAATGAATGCTACTAGATAGCCGCCGGACGCTGCAGAAAGTTTGTCCCTCCGGCTCGCTGTAGCTCACCGTTCCTATAGTCGGCGTGTTTCTTGTCAGGGCCTGGATTGAGCCCCGGTGTCTTTCCTTTCGGTCTCGGTACTAGCGCTGAGGTGAGGCCTAGTCGTGTGGCGGGGAGAGGGTACGGGGAAGATGTAAGGAGAGCTGGGGGGCAGCACTGGCAGGAGGAGAAGGATGGGGGAGGGGGGTCATCGATGTACTGGTTACTGGGCACAAGCATCGGGCCAGCAGTCCTCGGATGTCATTGTAATTCCCGCTGCTGAACTGCTGTCCCGAAAGCTGCTGCTGAACTGCGCTGCTGCTGGCCCGATAACGGAATAGTACCGTAAATCCTAATAAGCATAATGACAACATTAAGAGCTTGCTGATTTCTTGCTAAATGCTAGTGTTAAAAAAAAGAATAGTTTAGCACATGCCAAAATTATTCAAACATTTGTGACTTTTGTTTCTCTTACATTTGTCTTCCTGATTTTTACAAGTGATGAGATAAGTGTGTAGAATTTAGTGGCAGGGGTTAGAGCCTCTGCAGCCTTATATTCATGATGCACTTGTGTACGACATATACTGTAACCAGTGTTGGAACTAAGACTATAGCAGCCATATTGGCTACTACAGGGCCCATGGACATGAGTAGAGATCAGTAAGTAGGGCAACAGTAGTTGGTATTTGTTGGAGAACCTCGCCAAGTTCGCCTGGCGGTTTTGTTCAGACCGAATACGTCTGAATGGAAACTGGTATTATTCTGACTCAATAGCTTGACTGCAAGTGTGAGGTTGTGAGAGAGAGCCCTGAAGTCCTCTGTATGTAACCAATACTCACATCAGATATCTTGCCAGACAGTGTTCAACTCAGCTGAGGAGGTGTAGAGAAGATTCCAAATGCTTTATTCTGGGTAAATCTTGTTAAATCCTCATTAACAGCAGGTGAAAAAATGTTGAATTTCCAGAGGCTGTGCAGACATGTTACATGCATCAAGATGAACTACACATACACAGAGAACTAGGAGGAGCTATTACACACAGCTAAGAATACAGGAAGACAGGAGGGACACACCAAAAAAAGGCAAAACATAATATCACAGATAGATGTCAGTGAATGAACAAAGTCCTGGGGCATGACACTCCCCGTCTGAAATCTTTAGATTTCACTGAAAGTAGTATCAAAATAATGTCCTCAGATGTCCATAAGGATGAAACCTGAAAAACAAGAAAATAAGCATGCACAATGAACAGTAATCAACAATTAGTCCAAACCTTGTAAACGAAAGTCTTGAAGCTGTAGGCTACAACTAAGAACTTTGCATAGGGTCCATATAACCAATCTTCGGATCGGGGAAGCCGCAATTTGCCAACACTTCCACCAACCCAAATTGTAATCCAAAAGAGTATTTCAGATTGATGTTCCTTAAGATACTGTCAGTCTCTTGGTGATATACCTCTTGTTGAACACTCCTGATGATACCATGCTCAGCATGTTCGATGTCCGCTGCTGTAGGGTGTTCCGGACACATATGCCAGCCACAACACTTTGTCAACCTGTCCTTTGCAAAGCACTGAGCAATGTGAAACAGTCGGGCGATGGCTCTCACAATAGATGACCAGGTTGAGAAACGCTCAAAGCGGTGTGACTTCAGCTTCGTCTTTGGAATCACAGAGGTGTACAGTGTAGAGGTCGTAGGCCTGATTTCCTTGTCGGAGTTGAGATCCACCAAATCATAGACAGTGTTGGTAGGAGTCAAGTAGGAATCATCATATAGGAAACTTGGAGGTGATAGCCACGAATGGTCTAGTGGGTGTGCTGTCGGTGCAGGCCTTGTACCACAGTCAGCTGGGTTAAGTTCTGTGGAGACGTAATGCCAATGATCAGGAGCAGAGAAACTTCTAATACGTTCTACTCTGTTGCCAACATACACATAAAACTGTCTTGTTTGGTTGTGTATATATCCGAGGACAACTCTGCTGTCAGTATAGAATGTAAATGAATCAATGGCAATGTCCATTTCACCTTCAATTACTTCGGCAATTTCTACAGCTAGCACGGCTGCACAAAGTTCGAGTCGTGGAACAGAGTGAGCAGATTTAGGAGTCAGTTTGGTCCTACCTAGGACGAATCCACAGAATGGCTCATGATTGGCTCCTAAAGTCCTCAGATAGGCCACTGCAGCTATAGCTTCCGCCGATGCATCAGAGAAGATGTGGATTTCCTTCCTGACTGCAGCTGAAAGGGAGCCGGGCACATAACAACGTGGAACCTGGAGTTTTTCCAATACTTCCAAAGATCTTTTCCATTTTTCCCACTTTTGTTGTTTCTCAGCAGGCAGTGGAGTGTCCCAGTCGCTGTTCTCAGTAGTAAGATGTCTTAGCAGTAGCTTGCCTTGAATGGTGATGGGGCCTATGAAACCAAGAGGATCATAAATGCTGTTTACCACAGATAAAACTCCTCGCTTGGTAAAAGGTTTGTCACAGGCTGACACTTGGAATGTAAATGTGTCTTGTCCAATGTTCCACCGCAGTCCTAGGCTGCGTTGCATAGGAGGAGTATCAGAACTGAGATCAAGGTCTTTGAGGTTGACTGCATGGTCATCAGAGGGAAATGCTTCCATTACCTCCGGATTATTGGAGATGATCTTGTGAAGTCTGAGGTTTGCTACAGATAACATTTCCTGTGTCCTGGAAAGAAGGGCAATCGCTTCTTCACTTGTGGGTAAAGATTTAAGACCATCATCAACGTAGAAGTTCCTTTCAACAAACTGACGAGCGTCAGACCCATACTCTTTCTCGCCTTCCTGAGCAGTCCTTTTTAGTCCATAGATCGCTACTGCAGGGGATGGACTATTGCCAAAGACATGCACTTTCATGCGGTAGTTATGACTTCATTGTTGACATCATTATCTTTGTGCCATAGGAACCTGAGATAATTTCTGTTGTCTTCCTTCACTATGAAGCAATGAAACATCTGCTGGATATCAGCCATCACTGTGACAGGTTCTTGTCTGAAGCGGATTAAGACTCCTATGAGGCTGTTATTAAGGTTAGGACCAGTGAGGAGCACGTTGTTCAGAGAAACGCCTTCACACTGAGCGCTAGAATCGAACACAACCCTGATCTGGTCAGGTTTGCGAGGGTGATATACGCCAAATGATGGAAGGTACCAGCATTCTTCTCCTTCCTTTAGTGGAGGTGCAGGTTCCGCATGATCTCTCTCAAATACCTTCTGCATGAAACCTACAAAATGTTTCTCCATCTCTGGTTTCCTCTTGAGGGTACGTTTAAGAGACAAAAGTCTAGAAACTGCTTGCTTCCGATTGTTTGGTAGTTTTGATCTCGGAGAGCGAAAGGGTAAAGGTGCAACCCAGCTGTTGGAGTCGTCTTGAGTGAATTCCTCAGCCATAAGTTTGAGAAATTCCTTATCTTCCATGGACGGTGCCAACTTGTTGTCATCACTTGTAGTACTGAACACTGTTAATCCAAGGGTGTCATCCCAGGGTAAGGAAGTATTCATGTTGTCTTGATGACTGTGCAACCACTTACTGTTGCTTATTTTCTCTTTCACTTGATAGTGATGTGGACATGGCTGGAAATAAGAACTGCGACCATTTGGTAAGATATGCGTCTTAAATGAAGAAATCTTGGTGGGCCTTTTCATCATATCTATGCAGACATTGCCTATGATAACCCATCCTAGATCAAGGCGCTGGGCAAATGGTGCATCATGTGGTCCATCAATTTGCTGGCGTACTTTATGTAGTCTGAGAACGTCTCTACCTAGCAGAAGTAGAATATCTGCATGTTTGTCAAGGGCTGGTATTTCATCAGCTATAGCCCTTAGATGAGGGTGATGAAAGGCTGCCTCTGGTGTAGGTATCTCCTCTCTGTTGGATGGTATCTGATTGCACTCAACAAGCGTGGGTAAAGGTATTTCCAGATTGCCTTTGAGAGAAGCTATTATGAGTCCACTGGCTCTTCTCCCAGAAACCTCTGATATGCCACTACACGTACGCAAGGTATAAGGATAAGTATCTCCCTTTAAGTTAAACAGATCAAAGAGTTCTGATCTTGCAAGTGATCGATTGCTCTGGTCGTCCAAGATGGCATACACCCTCAACGTCTTTTCTGGCTGACTCTTGGGGTATATGTTGACTAGGCAAATCTTTGCACAGGACCTGTCACAAAGGTCTTCTCCGCAGACTTCTGTACATGAAGAAGATACCATGGGAATATTTGTTGCTTGATCAGTGTTCTCCCCGCCATGATCTGTTGGGGGAAGGGAAACTGTAGGTGGCGTGGCACTAGGTTGGGATGGATGAAGAGCTTGTACGTGGTCTTCGCTGCCACACTCTATACACTTGATAGCGATTTTACAGTCTTTAGCAATATGTTCGGTAGAGGCACAACATTTGAAACATATACCAAATTTCTTTAGAAGCTCTCTACGTTCCTGGATTGGTTTCCTCCTGAAGCCAATACACTTCCTGAGGGGATGAGGCGTCTTGTGAATAGGACACAGGCGATTAGGATTTTCTACCTTTATGCCTTCTATATTCTTGCCACTGCTTACTTCTGGGGCAGGTGTAGAAAGAATGTCGGTCTTTTTTACTGACACTGGACCTCTGCGACTTCTGTAGCTAGAATGTGAGCTGCCATATTTAACAGGAGGTGATCCAGGGACACTGGGTTCACCATAGGAAAAGCTTGGGTCATTCTTGGATTCTGCAATATTCTTGATAAACTCACAGAAGTAGGAAAATGGAGGAAAGGAGACTTGATTCTCATTTTTGTACCTTGACCCAACTGTAGTCCACCTTTCTTGAATATTATAAGGCAACTTGGCGACTATTGGGTTTATGCCACGAGCAGTATCTAGGTAACTGAGGCCTGGTAGGTGAATGTCTGCCTTAGCTAGTAGAAGCTCCATGAGTAGGTCACTGAGCTCTTGGAATTTCTGGTTATCCTTGCCGGATATCTTTGGAAACTCTTGCAATCGTTTGAACAGAGCATTCTCTATTGCTTCGGGACTGCCGTAAGTTTTCTCCAGTCTTTCCCAGGCAGCAGTGAGGCCTGCTGTGGGATTGTGAATGTGGACAGATCTGAGTCTTTTTACACGTTCTGCAGACTGTGGACCAAGCCACCGAATAAGCAAGTCTAGTTCTTCGGCTGCAGTAATGCCGAGGTCATTAGTTGTGGTTTTAAAGGTGCATTTCCATCCTCTGTAGTTCTCAGGTTGGTCATCAAACCTTATAAGTCCAGTTTTCGTAAGCTCACGGCGAGCCATGTACCTTGCAAACTCAGACATGTCTGTTCTCTCTGACTTTACATATTGAATCGCTGGCTGAGTAGCGGTGTTTACATTATTAGTGGGGTTCTGGTTAACAGACATGGGTGGAAATGGTTCTGCATAGGCATTCAGCCTAGAAGCTAGCTTAAAGTCCATAGGTTTAGCCACATGTGGGTGTGAAACTGGATGGTTACTTACAGTCTGGTGGTATGGTAAGACATTGGTATTTGTCTGCGTATCGGTATATTGAATTTGCTGAGCTGTAGAGCTTTGGGGATCCATGAAGGAAGAAGAAACTGTATGCTGGATTGGCAGGACATCGTGTTGAGCTTGAATGCGGTGTGCTGCAGAAGATACTGTGCCCTGTTGCTCTGTGGTGATGTCATTTTTGACAGGAACATTTGTGGCAAATAAGGGTTCACTGTTTTGGCTTAGCACATAGTCTCTAGTGCGCTTGAGAGGATCCTCGACATCCACATCACTCAGACTAATGCTGTCGCTTTCACTTCCGCTTGCAGCTTGCTCAAAGACCTTTAACCTTGCCATGGCTGTAGCGTGTTCACACTGTTTTTCTAGAGCTTCCAACTCTGCCCTCTGCTGAGCTGCGCTAGCTTCCATGGCTGCCTTCTCCTGGGCTACTTTGGCTTCCATGGCGGCCTTCTCTTGGGCTGCTTTGGCTTCCATGGCGGCCTTCTCTTGGGCTGCCTTGGCTTCCATGGCTGCCTTCTCCAGTGCAAAGGCCGCCTGTATCTTAGTAGCTTCTGCCTCTGCACGTGCTTTTATAAGTTGCTCACTGAGTGTAGAGGATTTTGAGGACCGCGACTTAGATGTGTGTTTTGAACGTCTGGTAGACTCAGAAACATGGGATGCCATTTCTTGCAGTTGCGCAATTCTTGACTCTGCCCTTAACTTAGCTTCATGCACTAGGTGGTTCCTTTCTGAACAGAGGTGTTGGAATCTTTGCAATTCTTTTAAGGAGTCGTCTGTAGCTAGTGCTTTCAATACACTTTGATATTCACCAGATATTTCCTCATAATGTCCATGCATAGCACATAGTTGTTGCAGAGCTCCCTCTAGTGGTGATGCACTGTGTGCAGGCAAGCACATTGCAGACATGTGAGACTGTATTTTCTGCCACCATTTTGAGAGTTCAGAGGAAAGTTCATGCTTTAAACATTCTAGATTCTCTCTAACTTTCCAAGTAGGTTTAACAGGGCGTTTAGTCTTTACACTGGGCTGCAGATCCTTGTCCATGCTACTTTCAGGGTTGCCTTCAGCCATGATACAATACAGGATGAGCTATACTGGAGTGAAATGGCTGCTTGCTAGAAAGTTCTATGGAGAGGGGATGCAGGTTACACACTGCTATTTCCTTCTGAATCTGCAGGTAACTTGCTGTGACTGGATCTTGAAACTTAGTGAGCTGTCTCACAGCTGAATCTGGGAGTCTTTAAACATCATTTTTTCACTATTCTGACTCAATAGCTTGACTGCAAGTGTGAGGTTGTGAGAGAGAGCCCTGAAGTCCTCTGTATATAACCAGTACTCACATCAGATATCTTGCCAGACAGTGTTCAACTCAGCTGAGGAGGTGTAGAGAAGATTCCAAATGCTTTATTCTGGGTAAATCTTGTTAAATCCTCATTAACAGCAGGTGAAAAAATGTTGAATTTCCAGAGGCTGTGCAGACATGTTACATGCATCAAGATGAACTACACATACACAGAGAACTAGGAGGAGCTATTACACACAGCTAAGAATACAGGAAGACAGGAGGGACACACCAAAAAAAGGCAAAACATAATATCACAGATAGATGTCAGTGAATGAACAAAGTCCTGGGGCATGACAGGTATTATTATACTCAGAAGTCTCTTCAGTCACCCAAGTATAATAACTGG
Source organism: Leptodactylus fuscus (assembly GCF_031893055.1). Taxonomy (NCBI): domain Eukaryota; kingdom Metazoa; phylum Chordata; class Amphibia; order Anura; family Leptodactylidae; genus Leptodactylus; species Leptodactylus fuscus. The sequence continues at coordinate 127,044,864 of NC_134269.1, forward strand.
AGGACACTATAGGACATTATCCTGTGTGAAAGGGCCACTATGGGACATTACACGGTGTGGACGGGCTGCTATGAGAGATTATACTGTATGAAACTGCCTTTATGGGACATTATACTATATGAAGGGGCCGCTATGTGACATTGTGCTGTGTGGAGGAGCCTCTATGGGACATTATACTATGTGAAGGGGCCACTGTGGGACATATTGTGTGTGAAACAGGGCATTACATGATGTGGAAGTCAGCAAAGGGGCTGCTATGCTGTGAGTGTGGGGGCCCAAGTCAAAAGTTGGCTATGGGCCCATTCAGTGCTAGTTATGCCCTTAAATGTAATCTTGTATAGAATTCAGAAACCATCTCTGTAGAGATGACTGTATATTAGGAGAAAAGACTGATTCAACTATTTTGTGCCAAATGTTAGCAGTTTTTCAAGTGTAACAGAAACTGCCTAGAGTGAAACTATTGATGAATATTTATCAGCAGACATTTTTGTTAAGATACATAGATACAATTCAAGACAGTGGTTGTTAAACTTATAGAAGAAAATTATTTACATCAAACAGAATGCCTTTATTATTTAATTTCATAATAATTGCCCCAAAGGCATAGCTTTAGTTGGCAGATACTTTATAAACACTATTCAATCAGATTTAAAGACCCTACTTCAAATATGTAGATGTCAACCTAGCTTCCTCGTATAATACTATCTGCTGGCACACAAAATACTGAATATCGGGGCAACACGTTGGCTCAGTGCTTGGCACTGCAGCCTTAGAGCGCTGGAGTCCCGCAAGGAGTTTGTATGTTCTCCATGTGTTTACTGTACTGTGTGTACTGATAGGGAAAAATGTACATTGTGAACCTTATATGGGGCATAAAAAAAAATACTCAATATCCTGGCATGAAATTACAAACCAATTCTCAAAATGGAGAAACCTTCACTACTTGTCCTTATGCAGAGTTTCCCTGATTAAAATGGACATCATTTTTACATTTCTGGTTATATACAAGATTTTACCAGTAAATGATCACATCTGAGATCATGGAGTTGCAAACCACCTATCTTTGTTTAATATGGTCCAACACAATGGATTTCTAAGTCTATCCTCCTATCAAGTGTATCCCAAGGATGGAATGCAGTGAGTCACAGATAAAATCTAATTGTCATCACAATTGTGGCATATAAACTCCTTGGCCTATACTGGAGGAAATGCTTCCCCTCCTTCTAGCATTGGCTCTGAGATACTAGGTCTTGAACCCAAGACCTCTTATATGTAAAGTTCTTTAGAGACCTTCTATCTAAACTGGGGCACAATTATGCTTTAACAGAAAAGGTTCTTCCTCAATCTGTTCCCATAAAATTAATAGCATACAATTGTTCAAAGTGACTGGGTATGTTAAAGCATTAAGCTTTTCTTTCACTGTTACTAAGGGGCCTATGGTTTGTCACTCCATTATTTCACTCCATAGTGGCACATTTTCATATCACTGAAAAGAGGCCACATATATGTAATGTGAGATGAAGCCATGGCTCTCTGCAGGATGCGTAAACGCCCATGTATTATATGGTGAAGATAGTATATGGTGAAGGTTCCAGTCACATCATAGTGTAAGATGCACAGTGCTGGCTAACAGTAGGGCTCATACTATTAGGCCAGGTGGGCTATTCAGCACCTATATACGTGCACCTCCCTAGTACCCCCATTTTATTAATTTATCAATAACATAACTGGTCTGGCTGCAACCTGCAAAAATTTAGTTAATAACCATGAGGTATTTGTTAATATTTTGGCCAAACTATCCAGGTAGCCAAAGAAGAAAAAACAGGTTTTCATCAAAATTAAGCAGCCATTCTACAAACTAATTCTAGCTCTGCGCTCATAGCTCTGAGCACTATAAGGTACTGGGGCTGGTTTAAAAACCTTTTTGGTGCTGACAGACTCCTTTTAACATTGTGGTAGTGATGTAAGGCTTGCAAGCAGGTGGTTGGCCAAGGAAACTCATGCTATGAAGTTTCTGGTGCACAGTACTGATGTTAATGCCAGATGAGCTTTGTATTAATTTTATACTGAAGTTGGGGGCAACACGGTGGCTCAGTGGTTAGCACTGCAGCCTTGCAGCACTGGAGTCCTGGGTTTCACTCCCGCCAGGAACAACATCTGCAAGGAGTTTGTATGTTCTTCCCCTGATTGCATGGATTTCCTCCCATTCTACAAAGACATACTGATAGGGAAAAAAATATACATTGTGATCTCTATATGGGGCTCACAATCTACATTTAAAAAAATAAATAAAAATAAAATAATATATATATATATATATATATATATATATATATATATATATATATATATACACTGAAGTTTTTGCTAGAGGAAGTTGCTGACTTTTATGCACTATACACCTCAACATTCAGTAACCCTGCTCGGTTATTTTACTTGGTCTGTTACTTCATGGCTAACTTACTGTTCTTCTTAAACACTTCCACTTTTCAGTAGTACCACCCACAGTTGATCATGGCATATCTAGAAGGGAAGAAATGTCTAGAAAAGAATACATTTCACAAATTGACAAAACACTGGCATTCAATTACAGAAACATGATGGAATTTAGTGAGCTCTTTAGAATGACTCATTCACAAATGTGTGTAATGGCTGAGGAGAAGTTAGCTTGGTAGACTTGGTAGACACTAAATATGCAGCAAACAGGTTTATTTAGAAAAAAAAAAACTCAGAAAAATAAATAAACCTAAACTTAAGGCACAAAATGAGCCTTAACTTCAGACAAAAACAAAATAAAAAGCTGCTCATCTGAGCAACTAACTAAACTGTAAACTTAACCTAACCATACATGTGGCTTACTACCAGCCACACAGATAAAATATGCACAACTTTGTCTCACCAGACTCAGGGTTACAGGATAAGCCCACACACCTCATTTCACTCCATGGATCTGCATTGGAGTGCAGAATCTGCAGCCTTTTTCTGGGCCAGTAATGAGCCAAGGACTCACACCTGGAGCTGAGGCCTACTCAAGACCCGCACTGGACCACACTTAAGTTAAAAAGCTGGGGGAGATAAAGCGAGATTCAAGCACCCTGCCTGTCACCTTCTCACATGGCAGACTGTATGGTTAGGTACTTGATTTTATAATATTATGGCAATGGGACTGAATGAAACACCTGAATTCAACAACTAAGAGGTGTGTCCCAAATTTGTGATTATATAGTGTATATAGATATACATATTAAACCTACAGCGAATAAGTATAATTGTATACATCATCTATGGGTTTTCCAGTTTTTATTTTATTACCATTTGTTTGCATGCAGTATTATTTTATAGGGAGCCAAGAAATATCTACTTTGCTGACTTTATTCTACTTAAAGCTCACTAGTATGTGACAACAAAAACAGCAACTGACACTAATGGATTTTAAAGCGAAATAAGTGGGATCTTTTCTCGTTTGCCTATAACTTCATGCTGAGATTTTGACCTTTATTAGTTCAAGACTCAATGAAAACTGCATAGTAAGGTATTTTGCATCTATTTTGCTGTATAAAAAGTGTAGCTGTGCTGGCAATGACAGGAAAAATAAAAATAAATATACGGTGAAATGCTTATTTTGCAGTATGATTAGATTTTTCACATGCAAACGCTCAAGGTAAAATAAAATAGCTCTTATTCTGGATGGGTAGGATTTATAATCTTTATCATACTTGTGACAACAAAGTTTATCATTTTATACCTTGAAACATTTTCCAAAAATATGTAAACACAAATGGAATTGTTTTTGTTTTTATGTTCCAATATGCTAAATGCTTCCAATGAAATCAGTAAGACATTTCACTGCTAGCTCATAGGTAGTCCATGGACTATGGTGTGGACATGTCTTCTTTAGTCCAGTAAGTCATGCTTAAGCATAGGAATTGATCACAATCTGTGAACTAAACGGCTATTGAATTCTCTGGTATTTGGCCTTTAACCTCCATACAAAGTTTTGGTTTTCTCTGGCATTGCTCCATAGAGTAGACTTGGATTGATGGCAGTAAAATACTACACAGTCCAGTTACATTAATGTGACCACCTGTCAAAAATCCAGAATAACCACCTTTGGCAGAGCGGACCGCTGCGACATGTGCAGGAAGAGAGGGGATGTTGTGATGATGTTCACTGGGATGTTGAGCCATGCTGACTCCAGTGCTGTGTCCAGCTGCGCTAGGTTACGTTGTTTGAGCATCCATGGCGCGAACAACCCGATCGAGGTGGTCCCACAGATTCTCCATTGGGTTCAAGTCCTGGGAATTTGCTGGCCAAGGGAGTACGGTAAACTCATCCTGGTGCTCCTTGAACCACGCACGTACACTGCAAGGTTTATGACACGTCGCATTGTCCTGCTGGTAGATGCCATCATCCTGAGAAACAATTTGCATGTAGGGATGAGCATGGTCGGCAAGGATAGATGCATACTTGTGTTGATCCATCGTGCCTTCCACAATGATGAGTGCACCCAGATGGCTGATGACACGTGCCTTCTGCGATTGGTTATTTAACGTTGACGTCAAAAGTAGGCAGTGGTCACATTAATATGACTGGACTGTATATATTAGCAAACACAGCTAGTCAGCAATCATCAACAGATAGTCAGCAAGAGCATATAGAAATAAACTCCTCCCCCTTTCGTATTGGTACGCTCCTTTTAAACATACTGTACCCCATAGCTTGAGTCCAGCCATGTCTAACTTATCCCCTCTATTTCATATTTTTCATCTATCTTTTTCCTTCTTGTTAGTGAAACTTTTGGTGTTAGTATACATACATTTTATGGGTTTATATGTATCCCTACTCTTCCTCTGCCTACTGACTGTTCTCACCCCACCTCACTCCACCCCCAGTTACAATATTTAGCTCTCTTTCCATGCCTACACTACATTGCTCTTTACATCTGTTATCCCCCCAGTCTCTAGTTTAAACACTCCTCCAACTATCTAGCCATCTTCTCCCCCAAAACAATTGCACCCTCTCCATTGAGGTGCATATCATCACAGCTCCCTCTCAGTAATCTATCAACCCAATCCGCAATGCGTCAAACTCTAACACCAGGAAGGCAACACACCACTCAACGATCCCAATCTTTGTGACAGATTTCCCTGTCTGTTCCTCTAATAATTGAATCCCACTACCAGCACCTGTCTGGCCTGGTCTACACTCATATCTGCCTTCTTACTGTAGCAGACATAGCAGTCATTCCCCTGGCTGTCAGAGGAAGTGTCATGCTGCAGCAGTGTTACACCTATATTACCATCCCCCTCATCTTCCAATTTAGCAAACTTGTTGGGTATTGACAGTTCAAGACTAACCTTCCTGATACTCTTCCCTCTACCACGCTGCTTTCTAACTGTCACCCAGCTAGCTGCTTCCTGTTCCTGCACCTCACAAAAGCAATAGCAGGAGACTTTCTGATTACTGTGACGCTAGGTTCACACCTGCGTTCTGGTTTCCGTTCTGTGCTTTCCGTCTTCTGCATGCCAGAAGATGGAAAGCACAGACCGGGTCCGGCCATGAGTGGCGGTGAGCGTTTTATGCTCTCTGCCGCAAAACCAGATTTTTTAATCCGGACACAGAGTACTGCATGTCCGACTCTGTGTCCGGATTAAAAAAAAAAAACGGTTTCGCGGCGGAGAGCAAATGAATGGGTGAGAAAGACTCCTGCAGGTTTCCGTCTCTTGCTCTGTTTTATGCAGGAAACGGAAACCTGCATAACGGAGACCGGGCGCAGATGTGAACGAGCCCTGAGCAGTATATACAGCTATTTATACCTAGCACACTTCTGCAAGCCAAGAAATCTCCCCAAACACCTTCACCAGAGCCCACCATGAGGCTGGGAGGAATTGTACTGAATCTGGGAATCTGAATTGTCACCAAACAGATAGATGTACGAATTATATACACCTGGCCTAGGTCATAATTGTTCATGGGTTGTCCACAATGGAGCATAATATTGTGTACAAGGGCCACTGTGGGGCTTAATAATGTGTGCAGGGACCACTATATGGCATACTACTGTGTGCAAGGGCCACTGTGGGGCATAATATTGTGCAAGGGCCAATATTGTGCATAATAGTGTGTGTGTATTGGCCACTATGGGACATAATAGTGTGTGCAGGAAAACAGTTTCTGCAGGGGAGGGGGTGTCAGCGGGCTGGGGGGTGGGGGCATGTCAAATGTTCGCCTTGGGGATCTGACATTCCTAGTTACTGGTATGTAATGATTGTCTTCCTGCCCTGTTCCTGATTTCCTACAAGTTCTAGCATGCCAGCAATACACCAGAACTTTGCAGGAGATCTGTTGTCAACAAATGACAGAACCATGTAACCATCCCCTCGTGTATAACCTGGGTTCTCCTAGCTTCATATTCACAATGAATAAGTTGAACCTGAACATGTGGAACTATAATAGAGGACAACATAATGTATGCCAAAATTGAGATCTGTTTTAACATAACTGTAATGAACCAATTAAGGAAACGTAGACAATATGATGCAAGAGGAAAATAAAATGAAGATGAAATTGAAATTAGCAATTTGTTTTGATGCAGAATATATAAAAGAATTATACCAGGTCCGCATATGAAGGTGTTTGTTGTCACGGGCTGATTGACATCTCTATATCATAAGCAGAAATTTCAGTGAATTTCCTACTATTATATCCATTCATCTTCTGGTCCTTTGAATCTGACAGATTGCAGAAACGAGAGCTGTCAGCACAAGCTACTGAAATGGCTAAAATGTGTGTAGGTGGCAGATGATTAGACTGGCCACAGCTCTTGTTTCATCAGCTGCCTGATGTTACATGAACCACTGGAGCTGGATGGATTCAATTGCTGATCTAGCTATACTGATGGCATTGTTCTCTTTTACACCATCTGTCAGCACAGTTTGACCAGGTGCTAGACATAGGTAACTATGGGGATCACTTATCATAAGAATCGTAAGAATATTTGAATGGTACAGATCAAAAAGCAGATGTTATGTGTAAGTAGGACTTTTGTAAACCTAACTGGCCTGCCAGTAAGTTGGTTTGACCTAAACAATTCTCTTACAAATTAGTGAATACCATTGAACACCTTATATTTCTGGAGAGAAGGAATTCCAGGTAAAAATATGTTCAATACATTTTTTTAAACCAAAATCTCCCCTTTCATTTTACATTATGTATTGAATATATCAGTGATATAGGCTACCTCTAATCCACCTCTTATTTTACTCCCTTACTCACCCCTGTCAGGGTTGCTGAAAGAGTAGGGTTCACTCCAATATCGCATCACAAAGTGGCGGTCATGTACTAGACGTGCTGCAGGCTTTTTTTATTATGGTGGAAAAATCCAAGAAATGCACATTTTCCAATTCTGGTAATGCCAGATTACGGCTTCTTTATTGAATTGGACTGATTATGAAAAAAGGGGGAGGTGGGCGGCCATGTCAATTTTTTAAAAAAATGTCCGCACATTTTTCATAACCAGCCAGATCCAAAAAAGCAGCAGAAGATTGAGGGTATGTTCACACAGAGTTTTTTGCAGGCGGATTTTGATGCAGAATCAGTCTCAAAATCCACCGGCAAAAATGGCTCCCATTGACTTCAATAGGAGTCGCTCACTTTTTTTTCCCACTAGTAGCAAAAAAAAGAAGCAAGATGACCTATCTTGCTGCGGATTCTGTAGCTGATTCAGCCGCGGCGCCCACGTTTCAAGACCCACTCCTGTTTAGGCCCGTTCATTCGGGCCTAATCAGTAGTAGGATGCTGCGATGGAATGCTGACACTGCATCGGCATCCCGTCATGGCTAGCCACATGGAATGTTCACAAGGGGGAAAAGGTTTGACCACGATTAACTACTTCCAAGGAGTCTCTGCACTACAGGGTTTACCCATGGTCATGACTTGACAGGGACTTCTTCTATAGCAGAAGGAGATGTTCCTAAACTCAGGGTTAGTTGCGGTAAACATGATTAATTCCTTCTAGTGCAGGGATTCTTTTAATCTTTATTGAACAATCAGCGTTTCCATCAATATAATGGAAGTACTCCTTGCAAATAGCTGCATTATAAGAATAATGCACAGTGCCCATCTTGAGATGCCCCCAACTTTGCTCACCTATTCAAAATCAAACTACTCATTGACCACTAATCAAATTCAAATGGATTAAATTCCGCTAATACCTGCCTATGTGCCCATACATCAATTCACAGAAGTATTCAATAGGTCTAATAATAAACTGGTTTAAAATCTAATGTTTATTGAAAGACGGAAAAAAATAACAAAAAACAAAACAAAAATGTTTTTGTGCCCAAAGTAACGTGTCAAAAAGAAAGTAAGTGTGATAAAGTACTCACTTTACCCTATGATAAATACTTTGAGGGCTCTGATTTATAAAATGGGGTCACACTTGCAGGGTTTCCACTATTTTGGTACCTTGGGGGCTCCATAAATGGCACAAGGTATCTGAAAACCATTCCAATAAAATCTAGCCTCCAAAAGCCAATTAGCACTCTCTGTTCTGAGCACTACCATGTGCCCGTACAACAGTGTACCAGCACACATGGGGTACTGTCCTGTTCACAAAAAATTGTGAAACAGAATATGGGGTGACATTTCTCCTTAAACCCATTGTGAAGATCAAAAATTTGGGGCTAAAGTGACATTTTATTGTAATAAAGTAATTTTTCATTTTCATGTCTCAGTAGTAAAAAAAAATCTCTGAAACACCTGTATAGTCAAAGTGCTTATTATACAGCTTAATAAATTCCTTAAAGGGTCTAGATTTCCCATTTTTGGGGGGGTTTCCGCTGTTCTGACATGTCAAGGGGTCTGCAAATGCAACATGGTGCTTGAAACAGATTCCAGCAAAATCTCCTCTCTGATGTCCCAATAGTGCTACTTATGTTCTTTACACTACTGTGTGCCCATAAATCAGTTTACATCCTCATGTGGAATAATTTCATGCTCAGAAGATATTCCATAACAGATTGTGGAATGCATTTTCTGCTTTAACCTACATGAATATAAATATATAGATATATATGTATATTACAGAATTGAAAAGTGTAAAGTTCACCTCCATTTTGTTTTAATGACTGTGAAATGCTGAAAGGGTTCAGAGACTTCCTAAATACTGTTTTGAGTTCTTTCAGGAGTTCTTTCAGGTAGTTTTGAGAATGGGGTGACTTATGGGGGTTTATATTACAGAGGCCTTCCAAGACCCCTTCAGAACTGAATTGGTCCCTTGAAAAATGTGCTTTGGAAATATTCTCGAAAATTTGTAAAATTATTGTTTCACTTGTAAGCCTTATAATATCTAAAATATTTATTATATATAAAAAAAATAAAGTGTGATTAAAGTTTAATTTCAATATAAATTAGAGATATGGTAAATAATATTTATGGAGTAGTTTGGGTATTATGACACTCTATATGAATATGGAATTTGGCATGGCATAGAATTTCAAAGTTTGAAAACTACATATTTTTTCCAAATTTTCACCAAATTTCTAATTTTTTCATAATCAGACCAAACATATTGACAAAAATTTACCACTGACACAAAGTACAATGTGTCATAAAAAAAACTATGAATCACTTTGATAACTTAATGTATCTCAAAGTTATGACAACATAAAGTGACACATGTCAGATTCGAAAAATGAGGCCTGGTCCTTAAGATACTTTTGGGCTGTGCCCTCTGGGGTTAATAAAAGCTATCAGAAAAGGGAACAGCCATCAATATGTTAAATTATAAGCACAGAGGTGATCCAACAATGGCTTAACAGTATGTCTCTTTGCTACAGTGGTAGAGGCGATATCTAGATAGAAAGCTCTATGTTCTTTCACCTTATGTAATAGTTCCATAGTATCTACATAATTTAGCAACCCACAGATCACGTCTCTTGGTGGATCATCTGAACAATTTCTAGAGCTCAATGCTCTGTGCATTCTTTCAATAAGCTGTGGTCAGGGCCTAATAACTGCACAAAGATAGCTTTCACTACTTTTGGAAGAGACTCAGAAGAATATAACTTAGGAAAGCCCTAAAGTTGAAGATTTCTCCTAGAGTTTCTATTCTCTTGGTCCTCCAGGAAAATAATTGCAACATTTAAATATTTTTGGTGAGCATAAAGATTACTGCAAGTAACCTTGCTGAAGGCCACTAAAGACTCCTGAGTTTGTTCAAATGTCTCAACATGTTCCTATTTGCCTCAAATCTGATTTAATATCCAGAAGCTACTTCATAATAGGTGAAATTGCTTCTGCAATAGTGCGTTTATCTGCTATGGACATAGCCTAAAACTACCTAGAGGACACAGCCTCATTTTTCAAATCTGACGTGTCACTTTATGTGGAACTTTGAGATGCTTTCATTTATCAAAGGGTTTTTTTGTGACACATTATACTGCACATAAGGGGTAAATTTCGTTTGATATGTTTTGTGTTTAATTATGAAAAAATAGGAAATGTGATGAAAATATAATTTACCATATCTCTGCTTTATGTTGACATCAAACTTTAATCACCTTTTATTTTTTTTATTTTTTTAGCTGCGGTATTATAAGGCTTACAAGTCAAACTACAATTTTCAGAACATTTACAATACCCATTTTTCAAAGGTCCAGTTCAGTTCTATAGGGGCTTTGAAAGGCCTATGTAATATACCCCCATAAATCATCCCATTCTCAATACTGCAGTCATGAAAATTTTTTAATTTGCATTCAGCCCTTTCTGATTTTTCCAAAAAGTAAAACAAAATGTAGGTGAAATTTAAACATTTCAACATCTGTCACTAATATATTACTACATATTTACAAGGGGTTAAAGAAGGAAATAAATTTCAAAATCTGTTATGCAGTTTCTCTTGAGCATGATATTATACAACATTTGGTTATAAACTGATGTATGGACACACAGCAAGGCACAAAATGGAAGGGGTACTATTGAGATTTTGGAGTCCACATTATCAGTATCATTTTCAGGTACAATGTTGAATTTGCTGAGCCCCTGAGACATCAGAATAGTTCAAATCCCCAAGAAGTGATCACATTTTTTTTTAAACTAGACCCCAAAAGGAATTTAACAATAGGTAAATTGAGCATTTTTACCCCAAAACTGTTTCAGTAAAATATTTTTTACCATTGCTATGTGAAACTAAAAAAATACTTTTTTTTCCCAATAAAACGGCAGTTTAGCCCCAAATTTTTCATCTTCAGAAGGAGAAATTGCATTCTACAGTTTGTTAAACAATTTCTCCTAAACATGACAATATCCCATATGTATGGCATGGCAGTTCTTGAAACAGAAAGAGCACTAGTTGGCTTTTGGAGGACAGTTTTTGTTGGATGCAAAACATGTCCCATTTGCAGATCCCCAAAGTGCCAAAACAGTTGAAATCCCCAAAATATGACTACATTTTGTAAACTATACCCCTCAATGTATGTATAAAGGGGTCTAGTGAGTACTATGACCTTTCATGTCTTTCACAGAATTGGTCTGCAAAAATGGAAAGTGTCATTCTTTACCTAGAAAATGTTGGAGTACAAGAGAAAATTAACTTAAACCTAGTTAAGCATTTTCTTCTGACTGCTGGAATATCCTACATGTAAACTGTTGTATGGGCACACTTTTTGGAGGGCAGATTTTGCTGTAATAGTTTTCAGGGAAAGAAAGTATCCATATCTCATTTGTAGGGCCCCTGAGTCTCCAAATAGTGGAAACAAACAACATATTCCCATATTGTGGAAACTAGACCCCTCAAGGGATTTATAAAGGGGTATAGTGAGCATTTTGACCATGCAGGTGATTTATAGGATTGGGCAGTAAATTTGGAACATGGCCTATTTTCCAATAAAATGTTGCATTACCCCCTTTTTTTCATTTCCACAAGGAGTTAAAGTAGAAAAGCACTCATAATTTGTTAGGCAATGTTGGCGTATACTGCTGTATAGGCACACAGCAGGACTCTGAAGGGACAAAATGCTATTTGTAGGGCAGATTTTCCAGAAATAGTTTTCAGGCACCATGTTGTATTTGCAGTGCCCATGAAGTCCCAGTACAGTGAAAAACCCCAACAAATGACTTCAGCTAGGAAACTAAATGCCTAAGAAATGTATTTAGGGGTATAGTGAGAATTTGGACCCCACAGGTATGAAATTAAATTATTGTCCAGAAATTAATACACAACAGCAGTGGGTGCAGCAAATCCCACACTATTTTTCAACCAACTCCTAGCAGTGGCAGGTGGTGACACACGGATGAAAAAAGAGGGGGTTTAAAAAAAAACCACAAAAAGCCAGCAGAGGTAAGGACACAGGAATAAAATAAAAAAAAAACAAGGGGATGGTGATGAATGGAAGTAGAAAGGAATATGCCAGGAAGTACTATAGAGGCACCAGAGGCTTACAGGGCAGCACCGTGACTGTCCTGCTCGCAATTCCCAGAGGAAGTGATGCGAGTAGAGCAGTGGCCAGCTTACCTGAAGGCACAGATCATTGGATCAGATTTGATTAGCCAATAGCAGTGATCACGTTGCCTGGGGTCATGACTAATTCCCATATTTGTTGACAGGATTATCTGCTGTGATGGACAGTAGCAATCCTCTAACAGTCACCGTGTTAGGGTGGGTTGACATAAAACCTTGGTGGCTGCCGCGACTTTCCCTATCAATGGAAAAGAGAAAGCGTCACATATTTTTGGGTATTGCTCTGACTATCCCGAGCTCTCATTTGTACTCTATGAATTATGTCACACTTTTGAATAAGGTATCTTGCCTTCTGGCATCATTCTCCAAACCTTTGTTGACTTGGGCAAGCAAAATAGCCATTGTCAAAATGATGGCTTTGCCCCTGATTTTGTACATGTTTCGAATGGTGGCAATCCCCCTTCCTGACTCCCTTAACGAAACTACAGTGTATTTTATCTCTCTTTATTTGGGAGGGTAAAAGGTCCAGAATCCACCTCCATGTCATGCACAGGCCATGGTCTTGTGGGGGAGCGGGAGTTCCAGATCTTAAAAAATATTATGCAGCAACGGTCCTGGAGCAGCTCAAAGTTAGCTGGGCTGAGTTGTCTGATTGGAGATGGGCAGAGATAGAGGAAACGTTGTTGGAAGCCCCGCTCATGAGTCTTCTTCACTCCAGGTCCTTCCTGTAGCCAGGTCCCACTGTTGAGCATTAAAGCCTCTACTTGGGGTTGGAGCTATCTCCTGTCACACACTGCCATTGAGGACCTGGTCCCCTTGATAAAAATGCCTCTGCTTTACATGACCACATTCCTTCCCCAGCTGAAAGTCTGTGGTTGGATAGATAGAGGTCTCTATACGATTTCACAATTATATGATAATGACTGCCTCAAATCTTTTGCTATGTTGCGTACTGAGTTTGATCTCCTTAGCAATGATTTCTTTAAGTACCTCCAAATTGGGCACCTTCTACAAACTCTCGGAGCCTCAAGACTTGTTTTTCCAAGACTAGCCTTTCAGTTATGGAGACAGTCTCCTCCTGCCCGTGGTGGCACCTCTGCATTCTATAGTTTTCTTTTGACTCCATCTACGCAGGTCAAACCCCTTTGCCTATTGCGTTGGGAAGCTGACCTAGCCAGAACCATTCCCCTGATGGAGTGGCATGAGTCCTTTGAATTTATTAAGAAGGTGTCCAGGGGTGCTTCCCATTGGGAGACGGCGCAAAAAAATTATGCTGCGCTGGTATAGGATTCCTGTTCATTTGGCTCATATGAATTCCTATACCTCAAGGCTATGTTGGCGGGGCTGCCGTCGTGTAGGCTCATTTATTCATATGTGGTGGGAAGGTCCCCCAATTCAGGCGTTTTGGGAAGCAGTGTTTATTTCTTCCATTGTTGGTCTGCCTATGCCTCCCTCCCCAGGGTTAGCACTGTGTTTCTTGGATCCTGGCTCTTTTCCAACGCATACGCAGGTAGTCTTGGGCCAAATAATCCTAGCGGCTAGGTGTATGATTGGCCGACAATGAAAATCAGCATTATGTTTGACTGTAAGGGGGGAACAATTACATAGAATGGTTTTCAATTATATTACTAGGTTATAGTGTAGAACACCTGATGTCGGTATTGAGAATAATGATAATAATACACAAGGTTATTAATTAAAAAATAAAATCTGATATCAAGAATGTGGTACAGAACTTAACAATCAGTGATAAGCAGATCTTAAAAATGAATGGCAAAAGAAACACCCAACCCTGAGCCAACATATTCACATCACATCTCATATCTGCAGATAGAAATGAGTATCAATAGGAATCCAATCAGGAACAACTGGCTAAAAGAGAAACTATGGATGTGTAGAAGCCACTGCAGTCTAGCAATATCTCTGGGTTGAATATGTATCTGTATTGTTTATTTCACCGGTTGTTTACTTGCTGCATAATAAAGGATATCCGTAATTTGTCAGTTGAAAGGTGATTCCATGTTCCTATTGTATAAGTCTTATTGTATTGTAAAATATATAAATTCTATCCAATTTTTGTATGAAAAAAAAGGTTTCTTCTAAATGACAGAAAGTAGAAATCTTGGAAATGTGAGGATACGGAAACCGTACAAACAGTCATTGTACAAGGAATACCATATATATTTAACTATTGTTGTTAAATCTAGAAATGATCACCAATAATTAATCTTTAGAGGTTCCTGTATAGCATCCTCTTTAGTTATGTAATTCAGCATTCTCAATTGTTGTAATTCATGGGTTACAAACTTAGTGGCTTTACTTGTATATAGAAGTTTCTAAAATCAGTAGTAATAACGTAAGAAAATCCTCTGTTGTTTATTATAGATGAGCGAACAGTGAAATATTCAAGATTCGATATTCGTTTTGAGTAGAGCCTCAATATTCGACTACTCTATCGAATATCGAATCCCATTATAGTCTATGGGAAAAAATGCTAGTTTCAGGGGAAACCACTATTCGACTAAAGGAGAGTGACCAAGTCCACGAATAGCAGGAGGAGAGCGTTTAGGAGGAGCGCTGTGCAGTTAAAGCGCATGGACCCCATTATAGTCTATGGGGACTGTGCACTTTAACTGCACAGCGCTTGCAGTTGCGCTGATAAAAAGTCAGCTCCCTCGTAACAGCAAGCTGCCAGCTCTCCTGACTAGCAAGGACGAGCCTGCTGCAGAACCAGCGTTGATTTGCCGCAGGCTCGTCCTTGCTAGTCAGGAGAGCTGGCAGCTTGCTGTTACGAGCGAGCTTACTTTTTCTCATAGGAATGAATTGACCAGCATTGATTGGCCAGTGTACAGCATTTGACCAATCAACGCTGGTTCTGCCGGAGGCTCGTCTGTGAGGAGGCGGAGTCTAAGATCGGACTACAACAGTCTTCATTGTGGTCCGATTTTAGACTCCGCCTCCTCACAGACGAGCCTCCGGCAGGACTAGCGTTGATTGGCCGAATGCTGTACACTGGCCAATCAACGCTGGTCTATTCATTCCTATGAGAAAAAGTAAGCTCGCTTGTAACAGCAAGCTGCCAGCTCTCTTGACTAGCAAGGACGAGCCTGCTGCAGAACCAGCATTGATTTTCTGAATGCTATACACTGTACAGCATTCAGCCAATCAATGCTGGCTCTGAATCGAATATTTACTGCGAATAACTAGCAGTTGAATAACTAGTATTTGATTACAAATATTTCGTATACCGTAGTATTCGATCGAATACCTACTCGATCGAATACTACTCGCTCATCTCTATTGTTTATCATTTGACTTCTGGTATTTCTGTGTTTTAGAACTATTGTACATTTCTGGCATAGTGGCCCTTCATATTTTAATACATCACACTGCTTCTTGCATTTCTTGGAGAAAATAAAATCCATATGTACATACATATCTTATCAAATAAAGATAAAACAAATAAATATTTGAAGACAACTCATACAATAAGAAACAATTGAAAACCCCAAAGACTGTGACATAAGTCAGTACACAGTGTCAGCAGTAATTTTTTTGTATAGTATTTGAGAAAACAGCACAAAGGGACCTTAAAGTATAAAATGATTACTTTTCTTTGCTAGTGCTTCTAGTCTGCGCTGTTAAGTGACAATGTAAAGTAAATTTTGGTTGAATTGATATACAGAGGTTATCATTCCATCTAAGGATTTCATCTGTCATCATTATCTCCATGGAGATTGTGAATGGAGCTGACAGAATGATTAGTTTTATTTCAAATTCTCAATATCTTTTGGTTTGAGTGGCATTTAGAAAAGGAATATTTAGAAAAAAATGGATCCAAAAGTTGTGTTTTAGGTGTAATATTTTTGGTAATTAGTGCAACCTTGTGAAGGATTAAAACATTGCAATGATTTTGTTTACATTTTCAAGACTTGTGCAGAATATCTTTATTAAGTTAGGAGTAACTCTTGTAAGGAGGAAGGAGCTGAAAACCAGGGAATAGAGGAGAGAGGGGACAGGAGGGCAGGTTAAAGCCTGAGATAAGGAAACCCCTTTAAAGGGGCTCTATCAGCAAAATCATGCTGATAGAGCCCCAAATATGCGTGAATAAAAAAAATGGCCTGGGCGCATGCGCAGTAGCATGCGGTTTCTACTACGGCTACTGCGCAGGCACCCAGGACATTTTTTTTTATCAGTGTCAGTTCGCGAGCGCTGGAGGAGGACGGGACCGGAGGACATCGGAGGAAGAAGAGGCGTAGATGAAGAAGACGGCGCACCCTGAATGCCTGCCCATCGTGCACGATGTGTAAGTAGATCATATTCTTTTTTAGGGTTTTATTTTAAAACGGGGGGGGGGTAGTTTAATATAACATTTACGGTGCCTGAATAGCCTTTTTAAAGGCTATTCACGCATATGTGGTGCTCTATCAGCATGATTTTGCTGATAGAGCCCCTTTAAGGCTAAGGACCACTCAAAGTCCCGCCGTAAAAACGCACTGCGAGAATAAACGCAGCGGCAACACATCACAGTTCTTTCCGCAGCACTTTAAACAGAAAGTTTGTGGAGTGTTCCTCTGCGCACTTTCTGTTACAATTATACTGCAATTTCCAAAACCGCAGCGGCTTTGGAAATCGCGGTGTGTCCGCACAGCAGTTTTTACCGCAGCGTGAGCATGGGATTCACTAGAATCCGATCCACTTTGCCTGTACTGTAAAACGCTGTGATTTTTCCTGTGGTCTTTCCGCCACTGGCAAATCGCAACCTTTCCATCCCGTGGGGCCCCCTAACACTGTGCCTGATGCATCATTTACATATTTTGGGTGTATTATACAGATAGGACCCAGGAATAGCTTATGGGAGCTCCTCTCTTCTCTTACTCTCTATTCTTCTCGCTTTGAAATTTAAGAGTTCTGATAGGTTGCCATTAGAGATGAGCGAATGGTATTTGATGAATAGTTTTGAATACCTCCACTCCCATAGGAGTGCATGTAAGCGGTCGAACACCAAGTGGATAGACGCCAGCTGCTAACACACATTCCTATGGGAGTATTCAAATCTACTATTCGCTCAACACTAGTTGCGGTTGATCTCCTATCTGTCAAGAACGAGTGTGTAATAGACGTTGGCCTAACATACATATACAATAATGTATAATATACTGCAATACAGATGTATTGCAGTAAATGGTACAGGGGATCAAATTATCTCAGGTTCAAGTATAAAAATTTTATAAAACATGTATAAAAATAAATAAAATTTTAAAAAGCCCTTTTCCATTTCTAAAAAAAAATAATGTAATCAAAAATAAATATATGTATACAGCAATACCTATTACATTTGTTTATGTCTGAACTATCCATAAATAATGTTATTTATCCTATAAGGTGAAAGACATAAAAAGAAAAAAAATTAAAGGGGTTGTCCGGGAATTTGACAATTCACAGGGATGCCTGGAAGGTGCGAGCAGAGTTATCCATTTGGGCACATGCAGGAAAGGTCCCAGTGACCTATATGAGCGATGTCTCCAAGTCCTTTCTAGTCACTCCTCCGTGGTAACATGCGGCACAGAACTTCAGCAAAGGCACTGACTTGACGGGCAGTGGAGCATCGGGGAAAGGTGAATATGATTTTTTTTTTTCTTTTATATATTACACCTTCCCTGGCCTCCTCTGTAATCTCTTTAAAGTGATCAAAAAGTTGAACATATCTGAAAAGGGTACCAATAAAAACTACAAAAAAGAGCCCTCACATAGCTCCATCAACAAAAAAAGTAAATTATGACATTATGGATGTCAGAATACGGTGTCCCAACGCAAACTGTTTATTTTTGTAAAATGGTTTTGTATTTAATAAAAGTGCTAAAAAATAATAAAACCAATATAATTATGGCATCTCCGTAATCATGATGACCAGTAATAGACTGCATACCTTTGTTGTATATATGACACTTTATGTATTGTACTTTTGTAGATTTGGAGGAAAAAGCTTAAAGTCTTATGCAAATGAGGTGCACTGGGGTCGGGTCCTTAGCCCTGAGAGCACTTCTGTTGCAGCTCAAGCAGGATGGGTGATCGAAAGAATCAATTCCTATTGCATAAGGTGGCACAGGCAGAAGATTCTGGGTGTCAGAGTCATAAGGTACGTGCTCCAAGGCCTACAAAAGCGACATACATACCGAAGGTATGTTATTATCACTGTAATGTGTATTGTAACATAGCAGAGTTACTCTTTAATACAGAAAGAATGCCAGAAAATAGCAAAACACAAAAAATAATGACAGAATTGTGCATTTTTTCATCTAGACCTACAAAAAATGTTAGACTTGATTAAAATGGTGCCAAATAAAAATATACCTTGTCATGCAAAGAATAAACCAACAGAATAATAAAATAGTTATACATTTTGAAAAGAGGAGATGGAAAATATGAAAACGTTGTCTCAGAGGGGCTGTCCAGGATTTGTTTTTTTTAGGTCAAGAAGCTCAAATCTTTATGCGTAGATAATAACTAAAGTAGTAATGTATTTTAACTTTACATACTTATTATAAATATTATTATTATTATTATTATTATTATTATTATTATTATTATTTAAAACAACATATTATAAAATTAGCAAAAGGAACAAAATACTCTGCTGATTAAAGTTTTACCCTTTCCATTTTTTGGCTAATCTCTGCAGGTATTATAGGTAAAATGAACAGTTACTTATCATTTCTCCATTAAAAAAACAAAAAACAAAACAGCAGGTCAACACACCATTTCTCTAATGATGAATATTGTTAGTTCAAAGACGAGAGAAATATTTGGGATCCAGTTACCAGACCCTCTACCTTGAGGAAAGCAGATCCTGTACCTTGAAGATGCAAAAAAGACATACCCCCGCCTTCGTCGACCACTTCACCACTTGGCTCATTCATTTCCTATTGACTGATACCTTCACTATCATCCTGTGTGATTCCAACATCTCCAGTCACTCAAACTATCCTTCTGCACCGTTGATTCTAACTTATCTTTCAAGCCTCACATCCAAGCTCTCAACACCTCCTGCTGCCTCCAACTCAAGAACATTCATCAAATCTGCTCCTCCTCACCCCTGAAACTATAAAAATGCTAGTCCAAACCCTCATAATCATCCAATTAGACTACTGTAACACCCTTCTCCATGAATTTCCCATTGGTGAGACTATTAAAGGATTATCTTATCTTTTCTCCATGGCCTCCCAGCAAATGCTCTTGCCCACTTAATTAATCACTCCCCCCATTTTTTATAAGCCCTTCCTGTCTGTCAAACCCTTCACTGGCTACCCATCACCCAGCGAATAGAGTTTAAAATGTTAGCACTAACGTACAAGGCCATCCACAACCTGTATATACTGTATCTCTGACCTAATCTCCCACTACCTATCCACGCATAATCGCCGATCTTCTCAAGAACTCCTACTCTAATCTATTCTTATCCATTCTTCACAAAATTGCCTCCAACACTTCTTCTGTGCAACCATCACAATCTAGCATTCGCTACCGCAATACATAAGACTCCAGAATAACAAGCTTCAAGAAGATCTTGAAGATGCATCATTTTAGGAAGGCGTACAACCTTCAATCATCATCTGAACAGCTTCTAACTTCACCTACCTTCTCCGTCCCCCTTCCCACATAGATTGTAAGCCCTTGTGGGGAGGCTGTCTATCCCACTGTACCAGTTAGGCATTGTTAGTACTGTACTTGTTTTTCTGTATTGTATGTAAACCCTCAAATGTACAGTACCATGGAATGAACGGTGCTCTATACATAAATAATAATACAAATGAAAGGTCCTTCTGCTACATAAAACATACCACTACTCTAAATGGTACAGGGTAAGTAAGGGCCCCATTATAGATTTTGGCAATAACAAGAGCGCTCAATGGGGCAAACATCACTGTATAAAATCATTAGATCTAAAAACGCATATATAGTACTTATGATATATATTATATTTTTGCATTCATTAATAAAGTACACACTATATATATATATATACATATATATATATATATTAGAGATGAGCGAACACTAAAATGTTCGAGGTTCGAAATTCGATTCGAACAGCCGCTCAATGTTCGTGTGTTCGAACGGGTTTCGAACCCCATTATAGTCTATGGGGAACAGATACTCGTTAAGGGGGAAACCCAAATCCGTGTCTGGAGGGTCACCAAGTCCACTATGACACCCCAGGAAATGATGCCAACACCTCTGGAATGACACTGGGACAGCAGGGGAAGCATGTCTGGGGGCATCTAACACACCAAAGACCCTCTATTACCCCAACATCACAGCCTAACAACTACACACTTTACACACTCAATACCACCTCTCTGACAGTAGGAAAACACCTTGAAACATGTGTATTTGGCACTTGCAGTGAGGAGAGCTTGTCACCAGCAGTGAATTTGGCCCTTGTAGTAAGTTGAGGTTGGCACCAACATTTGTTTTGAAAATCAGGGTGGATTGAGCCTCTAACCAGCAGAGTTTGGGCAAATTCATGGTGGAGGGAGCCTCTAAACACCCCAGTTTGGGCAAATTCATGGTGGAGGGAGCCTCTAAAAACCCCAGTTTGGACCAATTCATGGTGGAGGGAGCCTCTAACCAGCCCAGTTTGGGCAAATTCATGGTGGAGGGAGCCTCTAAAAAACCCAGTTTGGACCAATTCATGGTGGAGGGAGCCTCTAACCAGCCCAGTTTGGGCAAATTCATGGTGGAGGGAGCCTCTAACCAGCCCAGTTTGGACCAATTAATGGTGGAGGGAGCCTCTAACCAGCCCAGTTTGGACCAATTAATGGTGGAGGGAGCCTCTAACCAGCCCAGTTTGGACCAATTCATGGTGGAGGGAGCCTCTAAACAGCCCAGTTTGGGCAAATTCATGGTGGAGGGAGCCTCTAAAAAACCCAGTTTGGACCAATTCATGGTGGAGGGAGCCTCTAACCAGCCCAGTTTGGACCAATTAATGGTGGAGGGAGCCTCTAACCAGCCCAGTTTGGACCAATTCATGGTGGAGGGAGCCTCTAAACAGCCAAGTTTTGGGAAATTCATGGTGGAGGGAGCCTCTAACCAGCCCAGTTTGGACCAATTCATGGTGGAGGGAGCCTCTAAACAGCCAAGTTTTGGGAAATTCATGGTGGAGGGAGCCTCTAACCAGCCCAGTTTGGACCAATTCATGGTGGAGGGAGCCTCTAAAAAACCCAGTTTGGACCAATTCATGGTGGAGGGAGCCTCTAAACAGCCCAGTTTGGGCAAATTCATGGTGGAGGGAGCCTCTAACCAGCCCAGTTTGGACCAATTAATGGTGGAGGGAGCCTCTAAACAGCCCAGTTTGGGCAAATTCATGGTGGAGGGAGCCTCTAAAAAACCCAGTTTGGACCAATTCATGGTGGAGGGAGCCTCTAACCAGCCCAGTTTGGACCAATTAATGGTGGAGGGAGCCTCTAAACAGCCCAGTTTGGGCAAATTCATGGTGGAGGGAGCCTCTAACCAGCCCAGTTTGGACCAATTCATGGTGGAGGGAGCCTCTAACCAGCCCAGTTTGGGCAAATTCATGGTGGAGGGAGCCTCTAAAAAACCCAGTTTGGACCAATTCATGGTGGAGGGAGCCTCTAACCAGCCCAGTTTGGGCAAATTCATGGTGGAGGGAGCCTCTAAAAAACCCAGCTTGGACCAATTCATGGTGGAGGGAGCCTCTAACCAGCCCAGTTTGGGCAAATTCATGGTGGAGGGAGCCTCTAAAAAACCCAGTTTGGACCAATTCATGGTGGAGGGAGCCTCTAAACAGCCCAGTTTGGGCAAATTCATGGTGGAGGGAGCCTCTAACCAGCCCAGTTTGGACCAATTAATGGTGGAGGGAGCCTCTAAACAGCCCAGTTTGGACCAATTAATGGTGGAGGGAGCCTCTAACCAGCCCAGTTTGGACCAATTAATGGTGGAGGGAGCCTCTAACCAGCCCAGTTTGGACCAATTAATGGTGGAGGGAGCCTCTAACCACCCCAGTTTGGACCAATTAATGGTGGAGGGAGCCTCTAACCAGCCCAGTTTGGACCAATTCATGGTGGAGGGAGCCTCTAAAAAACCCAGTTTGGACCAATTCATGGTGGAGGGAGCCTCTAAACAGCCCAGTTTGGGCAAATTCATGGTGGAGGGAGGCTCTAACCAGCCCAGTTTGGACCAATTAATGGTGGAGGGAGCCTCTAAACAGCCCAGTTTGGGCAAATTCATGGTGGAGGGAGCCTCTAACCAGCCCAGTTTGGACCAATTCATGGTGGAGGGAGCCTCTAACCAGCCCAGTTTGGACCAATTAATGGTGGAGGGAGCCTCTAACCAGCCCAGTTTGGACCAATTCATGGTGGAGGGAGCCTCTAAACAGCCCAGTTTGGGCAAATTCATGGTGGAGGGAGCCTCTAAAAAACCCAGTTTGGACCAATTAATGGTGGAGGGAGCCTCTAACCAGCCCAGTTTGGACCAATTCATGGTGGAGGGAGCCTCTAAACAGCCCAGTTTGGGCAAATTCATGGTGGAGGGAGCCTCTAACCAGCCCAGTTTGGACCAATTCATGGTGGAGGGAGCCTCTAAAAAACCCAGTTTGGACCAATTCATGGTGGAGGGAGCCTCTAAACAGCCCAGTTTGGGCAAATTCATGGTGGAGGGAGCCTCTAACCAGCCCAGTTTGGACCAATTAATGGTGGAGGGAGCCTCTAAACAGCCCAGTTTGGGCAAATTCATGGTGGAGGGAGCCTCTAACCAGCCCAGTTTGGACCAATTCATGGTGGAGGGAGCCTCTAACCAGCCCAGTTTGGACCAATTAATGGTGGAGGGAGCCTCTAACCAGCCCAGTTTGGACCAATTCATGGTGGAGGGAGCCTCTAAACAGCCCAGTTTGGGCAAATTCATGGTGGAGGGAGCCTCTAAAAAACCCAGTTTGGACCAATTCATGGTGGAGGGAGCCTCTAACCAGCCCAGTTTGGACCAATTAATGGTGGAGGGAGCCTCTAACCAGCCCAGTTTGGACCAATTCATGGTGGAGGGAGCCTCTAACCAGCCCAGTTTGGACCAATTCATGGTGGAGGGAGCCTCTAAACAGCCCAGTTTGGGCAAATTCATGGTGGAGGGAGCCTCTAAAAAAACCAGTTTGGACCAATTCATGGTGGAGGGAGCCTCTAAACAGCCCAGTTTGGGCAAATTCATGGTGGAGGAAGCCTCTAACCAGCCCAGTTTGGACCAATTAATGGTGGAGGGAGCCTCTAAACAGCCCAGTTTGGGCAAATTCATGGTGGAGGGAGCCTCTAACCAGCCCAGTTTGGACCAATTCATGGTGGAGGGAGCCTCTAACCAGCCCAGTTTGGGCAAATTCATGGTGGAGGGAGCCTCTAAAAAACCCAGTTTGGACCAATTCATGGTGGAGGGAGCCTCTAACCAGCCCAGTTTGGGCAAATTCATGGTGGAGGGAGCCTCTAAAAAACCCAGCTTGGACCAATTCATGGTGGAGGGAGCCTCTAACCAGCCCAGTTTGGGCAAATTCATGGTGGAGGGAGCCTCTAAAAAACCCAGTTTGGACCAATTCATGGTGGAGGGAGCCTCTAAACAGCCCAGTTTGGGCAAATTCATGGTGGAGGGAGCCTCTAACCAGCCCAGTTTGGACCAATTAATGGTGGAGGGAGCCTCTAAACAGCCCAGTTTGGACCAATTAATGGTGGAGGGAGCCTCTAACCAGCCCAGTTTGGACCAATTAATGGTGGAGGGAGCCTCTAACCAGCCCAGTTTGGACCAATTAATGGTGGAGGGAGCCTCTAACCACCCCAGTTTGGACCAATTAATGGTGAAGGGAGCCTCTAACCAGCCCAGTTTGGACCAATTCATGGTGGAGGGAGCCTCTAAAAAACCCAGTTTGGACCAATTCATGGTGGAGGGAGCCTCTAAACAGCCCAGTTTGGGCAAATTCATGGTGGAGGGAGCCTCTAAACAGCCCAGTTTGGGCAAATTCATGGTGGAGGGAGCCTCTAACCAGCCCAGTTTGGACCAATTCATGGTGGAGGGAGCCTCTAAACAGCCAAGTTTGGACCAATTCATGGTGGAGGGAGCCTCTAAAAAACCCAGTTTGGACCAATTCATGGTGGAGGGAGCCTCTAACCAGCCCAGTTTGGACCAATTAATGGTGGAGGGAGCCTCTAACCAGCCCAGTTTGGACCAATTAATGGTGGAGGGAGCCTCTAACCAGCCCAGTTTGGACCAATTCATGGTGGAGGGAGCCTCTAAACAGCCCAGTTTGGGCAAATTCATGGTGGAGGGAGCCTCTAACCAGCCCAGTTTGAACCAATTCATGGTGGAGGGAGCCTCTAAAAAACCCAGTTTGGACCAATTCATGGTGGAGGGAGCCTCTAAACAGCCCAGTTTGGGCAAATTCATGGTGGAGGGAGCCTCTAACCAGCCCATTTTGGACCAATTAATGGTGGAGGGAGCCTCTAAACAGCCCAGTTTGGGCAAATTCATGGTGGAGGGAGCCTCTAACCAGCCCAGTTTGGACCAATTCATGGTGGAGGGAGCCTCTAACCAGCCCAGTTTGGACCAATTAATGGTGGAGGGAGCCTCTAACCAGCCCAGTTTGGACCAATTCATGGTGGAGGGAGCCTCTAAACAGCCCAGTTTGGGCAAATTCATGGTGGAGGGAGCCTCTAAAAAACCCAGTTTGGACCAATTCATGGTGGAGGGAGCCTCTAACCAGCCCAGTTTGGACCAATTAATGGTGGAGGGAGCCTCTAACCAGCCCAGTTTGGACCAATTCATGGTGGAGGGAGCCTCTAACCAGCCCAGTTTGGACCAATTCATGGTGGAGGGAGCCTCTAAACAGCCCAGTTTGGGCAAATTCATGGTGGAGGGAGCCTCTAAAAAACCCAGTTTGGACCAATCCATGGTGGAGGGAGCCTCTAAACAGCCCAGTTTGGGCAAATTCATGGTGGAGGAAGCCTCTAACCAGCCCAGTTTGGACCAATTAATGGTGGAGGGAGCCTCTAAACAGCCCAGTTTGGGCAAATTCATGGTGGAGGGAGCCTCTAACCAGCCCAGTTTGGACCAATTCATGGTGGAGGGAGCCTCTAACCAGCCCAGTTTGGGCAAATTCATGGTGGAGGGAGCCTCTAAAAAACCCAGTTTGGACCAATTCATGGTGGAGGGAGCCTCTAACCAGCCCAGTTTGGGCAAATTCATGGTGGAGGGAGCCTCCAAAAAACCCAGCTTGGACCAATTCATGGTGGAGGGAGCCTCTAACCAGCCCAGTTTGGGCAAATTCATGGTGGAGGGAGCCTCTAAAAAACCCAGTTTGGACCAATTCATGGTGGAGGGAGCCTCTAAACAGCCCAGTTTGGGCAAATTCATGGTGGAGGGAGCCTCTAAACAGCCCAGTTTGGGCAAATTCATGGTGGAGGGAGCCTCTAACCAGCCCAGTTTGGACCAATTCATGGTGGAGGGAGCCTCTAAACAGCCAAGTTTGGACCAATTCATGGTGGAGGGAGCCTCTAAAAAACCCAGTTTGGACCAATTCATGGTGGAGGGAGCCTCTAACCAGCCCAGTTTGGACCAATTAATGGTGGAGGGAGCCTCTAACCAGCCCAGTTTGGACCAATTAATGGTGGAGGGAGCCTCTAACCAGCCCAGTTTGGACCAATTCATGGTGGAGGGAGCCTCTAAACAGCCCAGTTTGGGCAAATTCATGGTGGAGGGAGCCTCTAACCAGCCCAGTTTGAACCAATTCATGGTGGAGGGAGCCTCTAAAAAACCCAGTTTGGACCAATTCATGGTGGAGGGAGCCTCTAAACAGCCCAGTTTGGGCAAATTCATGGTGGAGGGAGCCTCTAACCAGCCCATTTTGGACCAATTAATGGTGGAGGGAGCCTCTAACCAGCCCAGTTTGGGCAAATTCATGGTGGAGGGAGCCTCTAACCAGCCCAGTTTGGACCAATTCATGGTGGAGGGAGCCTCTAACCAGCCCAGTTTGGACCAATTAATGGTGGAGGGAGCCTCTAACCAGCCCAGTTTGGACCAATTCATGGTGGAGGGAGCCTCTAAACAGCCCAGTTTGGGCAAATTCATGGTGGAGGGAGCCTCTAAAAAACCCAGTTTGGACCAATTCATGGTGGAGGGAGCCTCTAACCAGCCCAGTTTGGACCAATTAATGGTGGAGGGAGCCTCTAACCAGCCCAGTTTGGACCAATTCATGGTGGAGGGAGCCTCTAACCAGCCCAGTTTGGACCAATTCATGGTGGAGGGAGCCTCTAAACAGCCCAGTTTGGGCAAATTCATGGTGGAGGGAGCCTCTAAAAAACCCAGTTTGGACCAATTCATGGTGGAGGGAGCCTCTAAACAGCCCAGTTTGGGCAAATTCATGGTGGAGGAAGCCTCTAACCAGCCCAGTTTGGACCAATTAATGGTGGAGGGAGCCTCTAAACAGCCCAGTTTGGGCAAATTCATGGTGGAGGGAGCCTCTAACCAGCCCAGTTTGGACCAATTCATGGTGGAGGGAGCCTCTAACCAGCCCAGTTTGGGCAAATTCATGGTGGAGGGAGCCTCTAAAAAACCCAGTTTGGACCAATTCATGGTGGAGGGAGCCTCTAACCAGCCCAGTTTGGGCAAATTCATGGTGGAGGGAGCCTCCAAAAAACCCAGCTTGGACCAATTCATGGTGGAGGGAGCCTCTAACCAGCCCAGTTTGGGCAAATTCATGGTGGAGGGAGCCTCTAAAAAACCCAGTTTGGACCAATTCATGGTGGAGGGAGCCTCTAAACAGCCCAGTTTGGGCAAATTCATGGTGGAGGGAGCCTCTAACCAGCCCAGTTTGGACCAATTAATGGTGGAGGGAGCCTCTAAACAGCCCAGTTTGGACCAATTAATGGTGGAGGGAGCCTCTAACCAGCCCAGTTTGGACCAATTAATGGTGGAGGGAGCCTCTAACCAGCCCAGTTTGGACCAATTAATGGTGGAGGGAGCCTCTAACCACCCCAGTTTGGACCAATTAATGGTGAAGGGAGCCTCTAACCAGCCCAGTTTGGACCAATTCATGGTGGAGGGAGCCTCTAAAAAACCCAGTTTGGACCAATTCATGGTGGAGGGAGCCTCTAAACAGCCCAGTTTGGGCAAATTCATGGTGGAGGGAGCCTCTAAACAGCCCAGTTTGGGCAAATTCATGGTGGAGGGAGCCTCTAACCAGCCCAGTTTGGACCAATTCATGGTGGAGGGAGCCTCTAAACAGCCAAGTTTGGACCAATTCATGGTGGAGGGAGCCTCTAAAAAACCCAGTTTGGACCAATTCATGGTGGAGGGAGCCTCTAACCAGCCCAGTTTGGACCAATTAATGGTGGAGGGAGCCTCTAACCAGCCCAGTTTGGACCAATTAATGGTGGAGGGAGCCTCTAACCAGCCCAGTTTGGACCAATTCATGGTGGAGGGAGCCTCTAAACAGCCCAGTTTGGGCAAATTCATGGTGGAGGGAGCCTCTAACCAGCCCAGTTTGGACCAATTCATGGTGGAGGGAGCCTCTAAAAAACCCAGTTTGGACCAATTCATGGTGGAGGGAGCCTCTAAACAGCCCAGTTTGGGCAAATTCATGGTGGAGGGAGCCTCTAACCAGCCCATTTTGGACCAATTAATGGTGGAAGGAGCCTCTAAACAGCCCAGTTTGGGCAAATTCATGGTGGAGGGAGCCTCTAACCAGCCCAGTTTGGACCAATTCATGGTGGAGGGAGCCTCTAACCAGCCCAGTTTGGACCAATTAATGGTGGAGGGAGCCTCTAACCAGCCCAGTTTGGACCAATTCATGGTGGAGGGAGCCTCTAAACAGCCCAGTTTGGGCAAATTCATGGTGGAGGGAGCCTCTAAAAAACCCAGTTTGGACCAATTCATGGTGGAGGGAGCCTCTAACCAGCCCAGTTTGGACCAATTAATGGTGGAGGGAGCCTCTAACCAGCCCAGTTTGGACCAATTCATGGTGGAGGGAGCCTCTAACCAGCCCAGTTTGGACCAATTCATGGTGGAGGGAGCCTCTAAACAGCCCAGTTTGGGCAAATTCATGGTGGAGGGAGCCTCTAAAAAACCCAGTTTGGACCAATTCATGGTGGAGGGAGCCTCTAAACAGCCCAGTTTGGGCAAATTCATGGTGGAGGAAGCCTCTAACCAGCCCAGTTTGGACCAATTAATGGTGGAGGGAGCCTCTAAACAGCCCAGTTTGGGCAAATTCATGGTGGAGGGAGCCTCTAACCAGCCCAGTTTGGACCAATTCATGGTGGAGGGAGCCTCTAACCAGCCCAGTTTGGGCAAATTCATGGTGGAGGGAGCCTCTAAAAAACCCAGTTTGGACCAATTCATGGTGGAGGGAGCCTCTAACCAGCCCAGTTTGGGCAAATTCATGGTGGAGGGAGCCTCTAAAAAACCCAGTTTGGACCAATTCATGGTGGAGGGAGCCTCTAAACAGCCCAGTTTGGGCAAATTCATGGTGGAGGGAGCCTCTAACCAGCCCAGTTTGGACCAATTAATGGTGGAGGGAGCCTCTAAACAGCCCAGTTTGGACCAATTAATGGTGGAGGGAGCCTCTAACCAGCCCAGTTTGGACCAATTAATGGTGGAGGGAGCCTCTAACCAGCCCAGTTTGGACCAATTAATGGTGGAGGGAGCCTCTAACCACCCCAGTTTGGACCAATTAATGGTGGACGGAGCCTCTAACCAGCCCAGTTTGGACCAATTCATGGTGGAGGGAGCCTCTAAAAAACCCAGTTTGGACCAATTCATGGTGGAGGGAGCCTCTAAACAGCCCAGTTTGGGCAAATTCATGGTGGAGGGAGCCTCTAAACAGCCCAGTTTGGGCAAATTCATGGTGGAGGGAGCCTCTAACCAGCCCAGTTTGGACCAATTAATGGTGGAGGGAGCCTCTAACCAGCCCAGTTTGGACCAATTCATGGTGGAGGGAGCCTCTAAACAGCCAAGTTTGGACCAATTCATGGTGGAGGGAGCCTCTAAAAAACCCAGTTTGGACCAATTCATGGTGGAGGGAGCCTCTAACCAGCCCAGTTTGGACCAATTCATGGTGGAGGGAGCCTCTAACCAGCCCAGTTTGGACCAATTAATGGTGGAGGGAGCCTCTAACCAGCCCAGTTTGGACCAATTCATGGTGGAGGGAGCCTCTAAACAGCCCAGTTTGGGCAAATTCATGGTGGAGGGAGCCTCTAACCAGCCCAGTTTGGACCAATTCATGGTAGAGGGAGCCTCTAAAAAACCCAGTTTGGACCAATTCATGGTGGAGGGAGCCTCTAAACAGCCCAGTTTGGGCAAATTCATGGTGGAGGGAGCCTCTAAACAGCCCAGTTTGGGCAAATTCATGGTGGAGGGAGCCTCTAACCAGCAGAGTTGGTGGAAATCAGGGTGGAGGGAGCCTCTAACCAGCAGAGTTGGGGGAAATCAGGGTGGAGGGAGCCTAGTATTAGCAGAATTGTGCAACGCTTATGGTGGATGAGTATGAGGATGCGGAGGAATTGGAGAGGTTGAGTACAGACATGGAGTTTCATGTTGGGGTGCTTTACACAGGTGGGCACAAAAATGACGGCTCTACCCAGTGGTGGTTCATTTTTATCAAAGTGAGCCGGTCGGCACTCTCAGCTGACAGACGGGTGCGCTTGTCAGTGATGATGCCACCGGCTGCACTGAACACCCTCTCAGATAGGACGCTGGCGGCAGGACAGGACAGCACCTCCAAGGCATATAGGGCAAGTTCAAGCCACAGGTCCAACTTCGACACCCAATACGTGTAGGGCGCAGAGGGGTCGGAGAGGACAGGGCTGTGGTCGGAAAGGTATTCCCGCAACATGCGCCTATACTTCTCACGCCTGGTGACACTAGGACCCTCCGTGGCGGCACTTTGGCGAGGGGGTGCCATCAAGGTGTCCCAGACCTTAGACAGTGTGCCCCTCGTTTGTGTGGACCGGTGAGAACTTGGTTGCCTACTGGAGGAACTGCCCTCCCTGCCGCCAACGTCACATGCTGGAAACATCTCCATCATATTCTGCACCAATTGCCTGTGGCAAGCATTGATGCGATTGGCCCTCCCCTCTACCGGAATAAAAGACGAGATGTTGTTTTTATACCGGGGGTCAAGGATAGCAAAGATCCAGTACTGGTTGTCCTCCATGATTTTGACAATACGCTTGTCGGTTGTAAAGCACCCCAACATGAACTCAGCCATGTCTGCCACAGTGTTAGTTGGCATGACTCCTCTGGCCCCACCGGAAAGTTCAATCTCCATTTCCTCCTCATCCTCCATGTCTACCCATCCGCGCTGCAACAATGGGACGATTCGAAGTTGCCCGGAAGCCTCCTGTATCACCATCACATCATCGGACAACTCTTCTTCCTCCTCCTCCTCCTCCTCCTCCATTAAACGCAGTGAAGCGGACAGATGTGTGGACCTACTCTCCAGCTGTGACGGATCGGATGCTATCCCTAACTCCTCTGTATGATCTGAGTTATCCCTGATGTCAATCAGGGATTCTCTCAGAACACACAACAGCGGGATTGTAAGGCTCACCATCGCATCCTCAGAGCTCACCCTCCTTGTGGACTCCTCAAAGACCCGTAGGATGTCACAAAGGTCTCTCATCCATGGCCACTCATGGATGTGAAACTGAGGCAGCTGACTTTGTGGCACCCTAGGGTTTTGTAGCTGGTATTCCATCAAAGGTCTCTGCTGCTCAACCACTCTATTCAACATCTGAAACGTTGAGTTCCAGCGTGTGGGGACGTCGCACAAAAGCCGGTGTTGTGGCACATGCAGGCGTTGCTGGAGAGATTTTAAGCTAGCAGCGGCTACTGTCGACTTGCGAAAGTGGGCGCACATGCGCCGCACTTTCACCAGTAGCTCTGGAACATTGGGGTAGCTCTTTAGGAAACGTTGCACCACTAGGTTGAAGACGTGGGCCAGGCATGGAACATGTTGGAGTCCGGCAAGCTCCAGAGCTGCTACCAGGTTCCGGCCGTTATCACAAACGACCATGCCTGGGCCCAGGTGCAGCGGCTCAAACCATATTG